>NC_141359.1:37221553-38421553 GCF_057382095.1 Aulonocara sp. 'chitande type north' Nkhata Bay
TGCGTGCTGTGACTGACGACTGTCGCTCTCTCTATATATCTGGGGATGGTGGAGATGGTGGGGATGGTGGGGATGTGAGTGTGCAGTGGAGGAGCTGAGGAAGGAGCGGCCTCCTGATGCAAGCGTGCCTCCATATATAATAAAACATCAGCACAGCAAAGACCTTTGTGTGCGTCGGGTCCTTACCACAAACTGAAGAGAAAATACTTTTGATAAATATCTGCAGTTAAAATATGTTTTAAAATCAATTTTGAAAAAAATACTGTTGAAAATGATTTGATGTGTGAAGCAAAACTTTCACAGCTTTCATTATATAAGTTCAAAATGTTTTAGGCAGATCAGAGACGGTTGTGCAGAAATCGTTCTAAAAACTAGCTGATTCGACCTGAAATCAATTTTGTCTGAGAATTAAAAGAGGGACAAAAACAGCAGAATCAAATAGTAATCCCATTACTGAAATCAAAGTGCGTGTCACTGAAGTGTGTTTGTGTTAGCCTACCTCATACACTTCATTCCATTTTGGGTGCAAATTCTCTTTGATGGTCTTGCTTTTGAAGTGTATGTTGCCCACTCTGAGTGTGGCATAGGGGTCTGATTTGCCTTTCACTAAACCCATCATGTATGTATCCTTAGCCACCAGATCTCTTGCCTCCAGCAAGTGGACCCTCACCACCCCCTAGGAAGAAAAAGCACATGATTCATATTAATGATAGAATCTTTGTATAATTAACAAGTAAAAATAGGTTAAAAGAGCAAAAAGTATACATATACAACGTATGTTGTCTTAAAATTCACTGTGCTTACTCAAAAAAATCCAAGTAGCTGCTGGTTATAAGGTGAAGCTAAATGTGTGAATTGGAAATGTGATGGTACTTACACGAGGAAGTGGAAACCTCATTTGGTCCATTTTGACCTGGTCTATGAGGGGAATACACATGCGGTTGGGCAACACCATGAGAGAAGCAATGATGTCTACGATAGTCTCCTCTGACAGTGAACTGTAAGGCAAAAGATGGAGTGAGACAAATAAATATCAAAAAGTCTGGATGACCCTAAAGAGACAACAAGAGAATGATTCAATTTAAAAGCACCGCTGGGATTTTCTTACCCAAAAGCAGGGCTGTCCAGAACATTTGTCATGCCAGTCCAGTTTATTTCCAGTGTCTGAAAAAAAATCAATTGGAGATCAATTGGAGATTTAAGCAATGTTAATCACATAACGGATTAAAATCTATGGCCACTTACAGGGCGGCGAATGAAGAAAAAAGTGACTCCTCCCACCAGAGGTGCTTGACCAATAAGAGGCTCTAAAACAACTCTCATCATCCCATGGAGCTGGAAGATTTAAAGAAAGTTTTAGAAGAACAGTAAGAACATGACGCAGATAGAAAGAGAGAAGACAGAAAAATGAGATGCTCACTTTAAGTCCTTTCACACCAGCTGTGATTGCTGAGTTCACCTGAGCATCGATGTCCACATCACCAGAATAACTGCAGAGTGAACTGAGCTGGTCAGACATAAATGATAGCAAGAGAAAACAACATGCAGACTACTTGGAATTTACATTTTAAAAATGTATTTGACCGACCTTAAGTTCATGTCCAGAATCACTTCCCTATGTTCCACTTCATGTGTGTAGGCTCTTATTCCAGTGATCTTGAGAGGCTGAAAATAAAGAAGCATTTAAAGAAACTCACTCAGTCACAAAACTCATTGCATATTAAAGTGGACTTGAAGCAGTACAAAAAGGAATGGTGCATAAATCACAGCAACTCACTACGTGTCCAAAATGGATCTTGGTAAAAGTAAATGCTTTGAGTGCAGTACTGCAGGTCCTGACAGACTTCTGGATGTTTTCTCTTAATAACTTCTCCATGTAGATCCCAAAGAAGGGCCACGCCTGCTCCAACACCTGAACACATAACAAAAAACACCATGTGGAAACACCTTGATCAAACAGTAAATGGAATCGTACTTACAGTGTACTTTTAAATTAGGTGAACTCGAAAAGGCATATAGTATTAAACTTTTGTTTATCATTTCAAAGTCACAGCCAATTAATACGATTTCTTTTAACAGTAATTAAATGAAAGATCATCACTCATTCAGTCTGCTTTCAGCTAATTTATCAATGAACCCCCCCAGAGTGTTGATGGGACACATACTTGGTGTCATACCTCATAAAGCTCAGATGAGGTCGAGTAAGTGAACTTCAGTACTATACCTTGTTAAGCCACTGAGCCTTCTCCACATCAGTGAAATTCACCTTTAGGAAAAAATAGATTAAAGTTAGAAGTGGTTTTGTAAACATAATCTCCGTTGAAACTGTCTGCACAACATGCTGACATGAAGAGTGCAGAAGATGAATTACTTATTAATTATACAATACAATTATAGAATTAGTCATGCAAATATAATTCATTTAAAATGAACTCATCCAACTGCTTTAAAAGGAGAATTCGGGTGTGCTGTATTTAAAACATGTCTTGCATGAACTGAGACTTTGATTTAATTGTCATCAGGGGCTCTGTCATCAGCAAGTTTCATGGTCATGGACACACGAACAGATAAGCCTGTCAGACACGAACTACAGCCATCAGTAAATTCTGACCTGGTTTCACAGCCACTGTGCGTGCTGAACTCCTGTAACATTAGAAGAAACCTATTTCATTGTCTGTCCTAACCCTTGTTGCGTGCCATGAGTCACTCTTTTGGGTGAGTGTGGTGCAATAAAAAATGGACCAGCCTGAGTGTGTCTTGTTATGCAAAACAGTGCAAGAGAGAACGATACTATTTCCTACAGTTTTAAACAAATAAATGACATGGTAGCTTTTTCTACCATGACTGGAGAGCTGCTGACCTGAAAGGCTTTGCTGCCAGGCTGCTGAAGTGCTCTAAAGCAAAACAGACGCAGAGCGACAGTTTCTTACTGTACACATATTTACACATAACCTACCCAAGATGCCATTTGTAGGGAACCTTTCAGCTCGGTGTTGATCGTGTGCTTTTCATTGTCCACAAAGTCAATAGCCGATCCGATCCGGGCGTCCTTCCACTGGCGATTTTTCTTCCACCAAGTAAGCACAAACATGCACAGCAGCACCCAGCTAATGCTGAGGCCCAGGTAACCCGTCAGGTATACGGGGTAGAAGATGAACACGGCTCTCCCGCAGTAAATCAGAAACTCCATTAACATGCGATTGACAGCCGAGGAGCTCAGTTTCTCAGTGCTCATCGACGGGCTCTCCCCGAGCCCCGCTCCCTGCACCGGGCCGGTGGTACTCCCCGGTCCGGGAGATGCCATTGGGTCGTTGTACGGCTGACGACTCGGGTCGGGAAGTCCAGAAAACCTGTGTAGGCGCAGCGCCCGAACAAGATGCTGTTTTGCGTATTTCGTTTTACAGAGCAGCTAAACCAGTCCGCCGCACTCTCCCTGCAACCATGACAGTCCTACAAACTTCCGCGTTCGAAACTTCCCATGGCAGGTAGACACACCTGCGCCCATGGGTGGGGAATACAGTCAGCTTAATTAAAAAAATAAAAATAAAACTCCACCCAAACAATAACTGTGGAGCCATATATTCTATTTTTGACTTTACTTGATGGCCACAGCCATTTTCATCCTTTTAGCAAAACCCACTTCCATCTGTTCTGCCAAATTTGACCTCTGTTCCTTTCACCTACATCTCCACTGAAGGCTGTTCCAATCACCACTTTCTCCCCCTGAAGACACACTGACAACACTTAGCATCAACCCTTTGATTTCCAGCCTGAAACCCATGATTCTGTCTGACAATTAAAAAAACTAAAACTAAAACTCCACCTTAACAATAAACAAGAAAAAAAAAACATAAGCGTGGCTTTTGCGCACGCGCGCACACATAAAGAAAAATCATTTTCAAATGGCGTGCACTCTTTCAGTCTTTGGCGAACAGCGCAGCAGAAATCCAGATATAATAGTGCGGTGACTCACTGTGTGCTGCAGACAGCGCCAGAGTGCAGGCGACACCAGAGACTCTGATTTAAGTTGGCCTTGGAGGAATGTCGCCACCTTCTGGAGGGAGCAGAGCACCCGTTCGTTATTTCACTGATCATAAGAACCTCATTTACCTCAGAACAGCGAAACTGCTTAACACCTGCCAAACCGATGGTCTCTGTTTTTCGACCGTTTCAACTTCTCCCTCTCTTTCCACCCAGGTCATAAAAACGCTAAAGCTGATGCTCTTTCCCGGAAATTTGCTCCAGACACAGACCAGACCGTACATGCTTCAGTGCTGCCCGCGGCTTGTCAAGTGGCGTTTCTGTCGTGGGGAATTGAAGAGACCATCCGACAGGCCCTCCAGGATGAACCTGACCCAGGAACAGGGCCTGCTGGATGTCAGTACGTTCCTTCGGCTGCTCGTGCTACAGTGATCAGGTGGTGATCTCCTGTCACCCTGGAACTGCCCGTACCACTGCCGTGATCAAGCGCCACTTTTGGTGGGAGTCCCTGGAGCGTGATGTTCAAGAGTATGTGGCTGCCTGCGGACCCTGCGCCCGGAGTAAGACCCGCACCCAGCGACCATCTGGACTGCGGCAACCACTGTTCATACCCTCTTGGCCCTGGTCTCACATTGCACTGGATTTTGTCACCAGACTTCCAAACTCCTCAGGTAAAACGGTGGTGCTTTCTAACATCAACAGATTCTCTAAAGCTGCCCACTTCATTGCCCTGAAGAAACTCCCCACTGCCGCGGAAAACTGCCAAGTTGATGGTCGACTACGTCTTCAAGCTCCTTCTTATGTAAGAAATATAAAATGTAATTAGGTATATGTATTGTATAACAAAAAAATTTAATTTAAAGTGGATAAACAAAAACTCATTTCATAACGTTTATAAGATTTTAACTGCTTACCAGTACAAGTAGGTTAGTGCTGTGTGCTCTTATTACTTTCAATTTTTCCCCTATAAATGATGTTGGCTTAGATTGGGCAGGACTCTTGAGCAGTGCTGTTCGAGGAGGGGGAAACAAACTTCGCTACAGAACTGAGAGGCCGTTTGGAGAGGTCAGCATCCTGTTTTCATCCTGTCGCTTTCTCCTTCACCTCAATGCTTTCTTCTGAAAGAAGGCGACTGAGTCATAGTCAAGTTTAGGCAATTTTTAAGTAATTTAATGGCACATTTCAGTGGTGTAGATTTTAAATATCTACACCACTGAAATGTGGTGTAGATATTTCAGTGGTGCAAACTTTTCCTTTTCAGGCAGGAAAAGTTTGCACTTTTCCTGCCTGAAATGTCAGCCAGGAAAAGTGCAAACTGTTTTGATAACACAGGGTCATTGTTCCTGTTATGTAAAAAGTGTTGCTCAATTTGTATATTGATAAAAGTGATAATTCCCTTTAGCATTTATTATATCCTTTATAATCTCTATTCCTGTTCTTCTTCCTGGTTTCATAATATTTAGTTATTATCTTTTTTGATCCCTGTGTTTTCTCAGTCAGATCTGTGTTCTGTCTCCATGTGTATCTTGTATCTTCTTTCACTGTGTCAAGTCTGCACAGGGCTCGCAAAATCGCTAGCCCGACGTCCCGGGGCTAGCGATTTTTCCAGTCGGGCTACCAAAATCTTTCTCTGCCCTGCCCGTCGGGCTATCGTAGAAAGGAAATATATGTCAATGCTTTTGCATTCTTTCGGAAATGTAGCTGGGTAATTATGTCATTGGCATCGGTGAGCCACTGTCAATATGTGACATATTGAAATCGCGTTTGAATTTGCGCTTGTTTTTTGCTTTCACTTTGCAATCGTGTGAACTGTGTATAGAGAGCGACAGCACTGATCTGTGAGTGATGATAATTTGCGCACCAATTCCTCTGACATCGTCTTATTAATCGTTAGCTTACTATGCAAACATGACAAGTGAAATCTCCCGCAGCTTAAACATGTGAGAGGTTGATCGCGCAGAGAATCGCTGAGCTTATGTGAGTGCGTGTGTAAAAGCAGCAGGATATATATTTCAGTTCTGCTGAGCCAAATAAGACAGGTCAGGGTGAAGAAGTGACAGCCAAAGAAAAGCTTACCACAAAACGGAAAAGTTATGACAAATCAGACCATAAGGCAAAAAGAAAGTGCAGCTTCATGGTTTCATGGACAAAAGAATTTCTGTGGCTGCAATATGACGAGCTAAATAACCAGGGCTGCACATAAGTGGTCCGCAGGTGCGCATTCGCTGTAAAAATAAAAAACGTGCACAAGATAAGAAGTTGCAACGCTTGTTTGCTTACATAAGATTTTCTGGAGGAGGACAGACATTTGTTTAGAACTCTTAAAGATGTCGAAGAAGCTCCTTTAAGCAATTACTTTGGTGTTCCTCTACCTCCAAAGAAATGTCAGGAGTCAGAACCACAAAAGAAGCGTGTATTCTCGGAAAACTGGTTGCAGGAGGTGAGCTGGCTTCAAACAAATGATGAACACACAGAGATGTGATGCAGAATGTGCCGTGAAAATCCCACTCTAGCGGACAAAAACAGTGCTTTTTATATGGACGCAAACGTCCATATAAACTTCTTATCTGGTGCGCGTCTTTTATTTTGACAGGGAATGCGCACATGCGGACCACTTATGTGCACCCGTGCAAATAACATAATGTTCTGCCGGGTGTGTTGTTGGTTTTCCCTCGATTTCGGAGTCGACAAGCGCCTTTGTTACTGGGACCAGTCATTTTAAGAAAGGCCCCCATTAGAGCCCATGAGAAATGCAAGAAATGCATTATTTCCCAGAACAAACACCAATTGCAAATAACATACTAAAAATAAACCTGAAAAATCTGTTTAGAACAGCTACTATGTTGCAAAGAGTGAACTACCTCTGGCAAAATTTAGCAGTCTTTGCAAACTTCAAAAAGCAAATGGCCTCGATCTTGGTTCCACTTGCCTCTTACCCGTGACTTCAGTGGAAATTTCATATTCAGGATCTGACACAGACTGATTCATGTTCTACAGTTCTTACAAGTTCATAGAAATTTCTGTTCAATTAGAACCAAATATTTGAGTTGATGATTGTAATTTTTATACAATGTTGTAATTTGTGTTTCAATAATTTTTTGATTAATGTTTTGTTTCCATTACAATATTATACTTTAATGTATAATATTGTAATGGAAACAAAACAGGAAACAAAACATCAATCAAAAAATTGCTCTCTTTTTTATTTGGGCTACTTAAATTTATTTTGGGCTACCAAAAACTGAAGCGTCCCTGCCCGAAGGGCTACCAGGGATTTTGAAATTTTGCGAGCCCTGCTGCATGTCTTAGTCAGCATTGCAGTCTCAGTTTCAACATCCTCTTGTCTGTGCATTGTGTTGAGTTTACTTCCCATATCTCATTGTTCATGATTTGCTCCCACAGTGTTTCACTTGTGTCTCCACTTCCACAATTCACCGCCCTGTGTCTACATTGTCTCAGTCTGTCCTTTGTCAGAGCGTACTGTTCAGTTCCCTGGTGTTATTCTGGTTCGTGGTGTTCTCCCCTAGTGTAGCAACTTTCTAATGAGTTTGATAGTTTTCATTTGTTTTTCAGTTTAATTTGTATGTGTTTATCTCTTATGTGGTTATTATATCAGGTCAATAAAGGCCTTGCCCTTAGTTAACCTTTCACCTGCCTCTGGTCTGCATCTTGGGACCTCACATTGTATCGTGACAGCCTTTTATTGGGTTGTAAATTCTGTTTAACTGTTACATTTACCTTTTGCTAATGTCACAAAGTTTGAGTGAAGATGATGAGAAGGAGCGAGACGGGCAACAGTGGATAGTCAAAATCAACGAATAATAAAATCAACAATAATTTATTAACTATTTTTTCTCCATGTAAAATTTACAGATGTAACATTTTTTTTAACATGTGTCAAGCTTTTTTTGTACTGAGAGTCAAACACACTGAAGCCCACTGAACAGTCTATATAAATTTTGAAGCTAGTTGTTTCTGGAGCTGGTAAATCATGAGTGAAAAAAATGTTTATCTCTGTCTCCCTCTACTGTTGTGATGGTATAACAATGGTATAAATATTTAATATAAATATTTAGAGTACAAAAACACAGGTCTTTCCAAATGAGCTGCTCATTGATTTCATTTTTGACATTACAGTGTTTTTAATCATATAACTGTAAACAACCTCAGTCAAAAACACAAAAGTAAACTCTTTTCTTGTAACTGTCAGGGGTCATCTATGACCACCCTGGAGTGCTATTACTAGTGTGGCCTCTTTGTTCCTGGGGTTGCTGACCTCCGCCGACACACTCACCTGCAGCTGTTGATGAGACCCTATGGGATTTAAGGCCTGGTTGGAGTTCTGTCCCTTGCTGGAGCATTGACCCACCTGTACAACCCTAGACCAGCGCCTGTGTTTTCTGGACCCGACCCGAATTAGTGTGAGTCAGTGTGCTTACGGTATTGGAGTGAGCAGATAGAAGCGAAAAAGAGTCCCCTCCTTGGAACCTTGGACTCCTTTTTCCCATTACTGTATATATGTACATTATTTCACTGATGTGTAAATAAACCCCTGTTTAACTGCAATGTTTGAGTCCTGCTTGTGAGTCCAGCCTCAGCATTCTTGACAGTATTCACTTGCCTTTATAAAGTCATAATTAAAAAAAAACAAAACAAAAAAAAACCAACCTTAAACGCAACAATAAAATAAACTCAGGTACGGTAATGTTCAGGTCGACAGGAGTGAGCGAATGTGGATGGAGAGGTTGCACTTCAGGATGGATGCCAGAAGAAGACAGATCATTTGTTATCAGTAGCGTTTTTTAGATACGGGCGACATGGGTAGTTGCCCAGGGTGGCACTGTCGTGCCGGGGGCAACATTATGGCATCTGCAAAAAAAAAAAAGTTGCTCGCACCCATGCTGCCCCGACATTATGCCAGCGTATTTCTGGGATTGCATGTGCACCAGTCGGTTTTCTATTGCCCATTTGCGGGGAGTAAAGGCGCCTGGTGCTTGCCAAACACAGCGAGGAGAGGGGTGGGGCGGGGCAGCGGGGGATTCTCTGTCCACCTCAGTAGATGCCACTGGAGTGGCATCTATTAACCAGCTCGCAAAATAAAACAAAATAAAAACCAATAAACTGTCAACGTTAATCATCACAAAAAAGGCGATTAAAATTTTTAATGCAATTTATCCATCTGGAGTGCAGAATGACTCAAAATCCCTGAAATGTCTCTGTCAACACATTTCGGGCAGTTTGTCCAAAGATTGTCCATTCTGCGCTCCAGATGGGTTGATTGCTTTAAAAATTTCAATCGCAATAATCGTGATTAACAAAACTACTGATGGTATTACTGATGGAAGATGGACAAGAAAAGGTCAAAGCCATCAGGTCCTCAGTTTAGAAAAAAAGAGAAAAGAAGAGGAGAAATGGGCAAAAGATACAGATAAGCAGATGTGTCTTTGGATAATGGGAGGTATTATGTATCCTGAAACAAGATAACATTCATTAGTAGAATGGAAAGTCTGTCCTAAAAGACAAGAATAAAAAAAATGTCAGTGGCCTTTAAAACAAGTATGTTTTGGAGATTGTCTCATTGCTGCCTCTCTAGTGAACCTGTTGCTAATTTCATTAACACTAAAGCATCTCAAACTGATTAACAACCTCCTCTGATACATAACTGACCAGATCATTATCCCAGAAGTTTTACTGACTTGGTGCTATACTTAAAACGTGTTCCTTTAATTTTTTGAGCAGTGTATGATCAATTTAAAGCCACTGAAAGTTGGAGTTGAAGACAGGAATTTATTATTCTTGATGAAAATAAAATCAAAATTGATTAGTTATCCACAGAAACACACAGACACACTCAAACACATATTAACATGACAAAGTATTGAAAGAAATCTGGAAACATCTTAGTTCGATCTCCCTCTGCCTTAGTATCCTGAGTTACTTAAACTCTTCCACTTGCAGTAACTTATCCCTGACCTAAAGTGCGCACTCCACCCTTTTCTAGCTGAGGACCATGGCCTCAGATTTGGAGGTGCTTATTCTCATTCCTGCTGCTTCACATCTGGCTGTCAATTGTGTGAGCTGGACGCCACCACCTGATGAAGCCAACAGAATCACATCATCCTAAAAAGCAGGGATTAAATTCTAAGACCACCTAAGTGGAAGCCTTCCTCGAACTGGCTATACTTAGAAATTCTGTTCATCAAAATTATAGGCAGAATTTCAGCTCTGGAGGTTGTTCCTCCCAATCACACCCCTGAACTGAACACAAGAGCATCTTTTTACCAGTGTGTAATTGGAAGGTATTTATATTTGTTCAAAGAAAATTAATAAAATCAGTGAACAGATGCTGTTCAGAAAAAATGTATATCACCGATGATCAAATTTGTTCCTTTGATGGTCATATAAACAGGCATCTATCCTCACATGATTTTCAAGAACACTGCTGGTAAAATCAGGCTGCAGACTGTTCTAAAAAACATTTTCCTGAAGTTTTTATCTACTTCACTTAAATGTAATCAAATATTCAGGATAAGCATGGTCATCATGGAAGACAACAAACATGGTGGGATTGGTCAGGTTGTCCACAACACTGTCGTACAGGTCAGTGGAGGCAGTGCCTTTTGCTGGTGGTTCAATCATGCCTTGTTGTCCAAGAGTGAAGTCACCAGTCAGAACTCGGCAGACGTACATAAACTTTTCCCCGTTCTGATTTGGCTTGGAGTAGGTGTCATTGGCAGAATAACTAGCATTGACAGCAAAGTATGTGCCATCACCATAAAATGCAGCTGAAAATGAACAACAGCAGAAAGTCAATGTCATGGTCCTGGGTCGTGCGACCCAGTGTTTTGTGTTTAGTCTATTTTGATGTTTATTGATTGTTTAGGTTCATTAAGTTAGTCCAGCCATCTGTATATACCACCCTTGCATTACGTCTCCCTTGCCCTTCGTGTGTTTATGTCTGTGTGTCTTGTACTGTCAAGTTCATGCTGTCAGTTATGTCACCTCCCCCCGTACTACGTCTCCCCGGTTCATGTCTCATGTTTCCTGTTTTACTTTGAAGGCCTGCATTCACTGTCTGTGTATTCAGCTCACTCCTCCTGTCCTGTCGTTAAGTTCATGTGTGTCAGCTGCGTTCCCATGTGTGGCCACTTCCCCTGATCATTCCTCATGTGTATTTAGTCTCTGTGTTTCATGTAGTCTGCGTCGCTTCGTCTGTGTTCCCACCCTCCATGTTTCCATGCCCGGTCTGTTGTATTCATAGCCTTACCTTAGTTCATACCAATGAAAGTAACAACTGAAATCCCATTGACATTCACTACTCTCTCCCCACTCACGGCAGTCTACCACTTCATCCAACTAACTCCAGAATCCCTCTCTCTCTTCTGACATTTGAGTCATAGATACTGACATTTAATGTTACCTCTCTGATTTGAGCTTCAAACATATGATCCTGTCTGACACACTCTTCTACCTTATTCTACCTTAATGATATTCACATACTCTTAATTCAAGATTGCACCTAATCTGTTTTGCTTCTTGTCTATACCA
This sequence comes from Aulonocara sp. 'chitande type north' Nkhata Bay, assembly GCF_057382095.1. Taxonomy (NCBI): domain Eukaryota; kingdom Metazoa; phylum Chordata; class Actinopteri; order Cichliformes; family Cichlidae; genus Aulonocara; species Aulonocara sp. 'chitande type north' Nkhata Bay. The sequence continues at coordinate 37,233,083 of NC_141359.1, forward strand.
TGGTAGAACAGGTGGAATCCATCTCCAGAGGTCATGGTCTTGCTTCCCTTCCACCTCAAACAGTATCAAACAGTTCGCTCCCTTATACTGCTGCTTAACACAAATTGCACCTCTCTTCTTTCTTGTCTTTGACTGGGTTGTTGTTAACCCAGTCTTCAACTGATGTGATACGAAAATCACAATCTTTAATTGCATGTTTGATTTGACCAAGATTTTACACAGGATGTCCTCTCTTACACAAACCTCGCCATTTATCCATGCTTGGGTCTGTCATGAGGAGTACACTGGCTTGTGCCCCACTGTGGCTGGGTCTTGAATGAGGATTATATGTTGCTCTGAAAACTGTATATATCTTTCCGCAATAGTGGTACCTTTCTTAATGTGGAAGCTGTTGATTCCATACACTAATGCCCCCACTGCCACCAACGATGTAGGGTTTTGATTTAGCAGTCCCAATATTCAGAATTGATTTTCAGCCTTGTGCTTGTGCACACAGATTTCTCCAGATTCTCAAAATCTTTTGATGATATTATGTACTGTAAATAATGAAGTATTCAAAGTATTCTCAAACTTTTATTGATTAATATTTTTCTGAAAGTGTTCAACAGTTTGCTGACTGTTGAACCCATGCCCGTTTTTACTTCTGGGAAACATTGCCTATCTAAGATATTATGTTTTATACCTTTTCATGTTACTGACCCTTTTGCCAGTTGTACTAATTAATTGCAAAACAACCTTTGGGCTGTTGCCTTTTAGGACCACGTATTTTCCAGTCTCTTTGTGTCCCTAATTTTTTTGAGCCGTGTTGCTGCCATTAAATTCAAAATGAGGTAATATTTTTTATAAAACAGTCAAATGTCTCAGACATTTGACTTTTGCGTTTAAATATTCAGTGTCTTATGTTATGAATAAAATATGGGTTTATCAGCTGTGCATATCATTGTATTCTGTTTTCATGTTACATTTTACACTCTCAACTGTACCTTGGCAAGCTACATACAAATAAAGAAAGTGTCCCACATGACTTGTCTATGTTGACTGTAATGCTCAGGTTATGTCAATAAAGGTTCAAAAAGCTGTAAACCATTGCCTCCCTTTCTACATTCTATATCTGGACAAAAGCTTATTTTTAAAATGTGTCTTTTCTGGCCAACTGTGCAACTCTCAGTGTTACGACCAAATTTAACATAGCCAAGGCTATGACATCAACTCACTAAAAACAAACAAACAAAAAAAGGGTCCTCTATAATATCTCACCATTCTTTCCTGAATGGCTCCTGTTGAAGCCACGGTCATTGATAATTGGCACAGTTGTGTTGCAGGTGCCGTGGAAAAGGCGTCTCTCGTTATTCTGATGACCATTTCTCAACTCCAAGTCACGCTTCTTGATCTGTAGACGCTTCCACAATCCAGGGTTCTGGATCCGCTCAATCTGAGAAGAAGAAAAGTGCCTTTTGTGTAGTCTGATATAGTTAACATAATGATGCACGAAAATAGATTTCAAATACAATTAATACATTTTGAGTAAATTTTCAAGTATTCTTTTGTGGACAATTTATTATCCAAAAACTTTTTCTATGGTTAGTCATTTTTAAACAATGATTTAAATCATGAATATATCTGGAAATAATTAGTCATTATCAACTATTGATGATCCATTCACTATTTCCATTCAGAAATTAAAAGACAATATTTATAATGTTACCTTTTTAACAGTTCGTTTGCATGACGCCTGGAACAGCCTCAGGATTTCATCATATTCCGATGTCTTGGTGTTTACCACAAAAGCCTGACATGTGGTTTTGACTGGCATGTGCTGCCAGTGTTCAGGAATGTCCTTATTTTTGATGGTCTGGGGGTTTTGGCTCAATAGTTTCTTGGCTAAATCTACATCAGCCGGAGTGTCGCCACAAATGTGGAAGCAAGTGGCATCAACTTTCTGACCTTCATTAATTAAATCTTTCTCTTTCTTTGGGTTTTCAGTATTTTCACCAGTAAGCATTGCTGAAGGAAATTCAAAAACATTAGACGTTCAGCACTGATTGGAGACAGCAGAACAGTACTGGATTTTTCTTCTACATATTTTTACCTTTGAATTTGGAGGCAATGCCTGCCAAGGTCCCCTTTCGTTTATCCTTAGGCTTGCGATCAGTAGCTGCTCTCTGTTCCAGGCTGCTGTGGAAGTCTTTTAGCATAGCTTTCTGGAAAATAACTATGCGGATTGTGGTCAGGGGACTGGAGGTATTTTGCCTCAACGCATCAATCACTGCATCCAACATGGCATCTGCCACCAGTCTTCCTTGTGCATTACCTTGACCTAAAAAAACCCCATAATACTATAATACTATAATAATTTGAAGAATTGATTTGTTAATGGTACATGCTAAATATGTGTAGTCTCAAGGTTTGTCAGTAAGATTTCCAGGGCATCAAAGACTTTCTCTAAGTTGATGCAAGTTACACAGACAGAACTTTAGTAGTTACGTTGTCTGATAATCAGGTGTATTCGCTAGCAAGTTTCATTTCTAAGGATAGACATAAGACTGCGAAAACTACAGAAGTTTTTACAGTAGAAGTTGTTACAGAGTTTATATTAGCTAATCAGTTATCTTACTGAAACATAAATTTCATGTACACTGTTTTTGTTTGTTTTGTTTTTTAATGGAAGTTTCCATAAATGGTAACATTCAATTCATAAATTACAAAATTTAATGTGTGGTTAATAACAATGAAAAAAAAATGAAACACAGAAAAAATGATGGGTTTTGCTTTATTTCCATAGTTGTTTTTTTTTTATTGTGTACCATAACGGATCCCACTGTTAACTGCATGATCCAGATTCAAAAGTTCATCTCTGTCAAAAAATCTTTAGTCATTGTTACAGAAGCGTACCATCTTAGAACCTGCCTTTGGATATTTTACTTATTTTGCCAATGCACACCCTCATGCCCTCTACCTTAAAAGATACAAACAATTTGGTTTGGACTGCAATTTTTGTGAATCCAAGCAGACTGCAAAAAAACTTTATCTGGCCAGGGAAATTTAGACTTTTTTTGTTTCACCGTAAAGCTTAAGAGATGTGTAGCCCTCATTTAGCAAAACAGAGCTTAGATTACGGTATTTTAAAGGCTACAGTATTGTGTGCCTATTAGTGTTTGAGGCATACTGAAGAAGAACAAATATCAAGCAGACTTATATGGAATTTCTGCATAAAAAGGGCTGAAGATCACAGAAATTCACCCACCATGGCTGCAGCACATAGATCATTATCACAGAAGATTATAAATGAAAAGAATACAGAATTTTTAAAAAAGAAATTTTTGCTAACCAAACAATTGCAATGGAATAAAGTAATGTTTAAAATGAGTTGGAAATTTAACTATTTTAATGAAATAAATGTAATGTTTACCTTAATTTAGAAAGAAGTAGCTTTTACCCATCTTGGATAATGGTGCATTGAAAAATCCCAACAGGAAATGACTCAGGGAGCAAGCTGTGTGTGTCATGTGAGTGAGGTAGAAAGAAGATGACATGGCTGTTTATACTGAGTATATAAAAATCCTGCGCAAAAAGATCTAGCTGTTATTTCCTGCCTGAACCATCTCAACTGTTTCTTTTCAATGTGGAGGAGAACAAACCCTACTCTAAGCCCGACCCAGGTGGCTGAACTCCTCACCCTATCTCTAAGAGAGATAACAGTCACCATTCAGAGAAAGCTCATTTCTGCCACTTTCATCCGTGATCTTGTTCTTTTGGTCACAACCCTGAGCTTGTGACCATAGGTGACAGTAGGGATGTAGATAGACTGGTAAACACATCACCACCTCTTTTCATCACTACAGCTACAGCCCCAATACATTTGTTGATCTCCCACAGAAATAGAACCACATCATCTACAAAAAGCAGAGACAAGATTCTGAGACCACCCAAATGAAAGCCATCTGCTACTTGGTTACACCTAGAAATTTTGTCCATTAAAATCATTAACAGAATCAACGACAAAGGGCAGCCACATGGTGTAGACCAACATCCACCAGAAGCAAGTATGACGTAAACTCTTACAACGGTTGTATAGGGACCAAATGGCTCATAGTCAGACACCCCATACTTCAGAAGCACCTCCCACAGAATACTCAGAGGGACATGGTCAAAGTCTATTAAACCACATGTACACTGGTTGGATGAAGTCCCATGTACCCTCAAATTTCCTCAAGAGGGTAAAGAAATCATCCAATGTTCTGCAAACGGGACGAAAACCACATTCTATTCTATTCTAATCCAGAGGTACCGCTCCAGATTTCTATTCAACATTGTAGAGGCATGTTGACTAGTGGTGCAACGGATCAAAAATCTCACGGTTCGGATCACAGTTTTAAAGTCACGGATCAGATCAATTTTCGGATCAGCAAAAATAGAAAAAAAAAGACAAAAATTCTACTCGCCGTTTACTTATTTAAGTATTTTTTTGCCTATTAAAAAATATTCAACTGAAAACTCATTCCACGCACTTATATAAAAACAGATTAAGGTGCAATATGGAAATTATGGACCATGCTGGGCAGCCTCTGCATCCTCTTAGACTGTGTGCAAATTTGACATAAAGTTAACTAGTGCAAATTCATGTCCAGTTTTAGAATCACGCATTAATATTTATAGAGCAATTGTTTTAATTGCTATTGTGCAGAGAATTGATTGGTCAGTAGGAGGTGATTTCATGTCTATTGATCCACAATCCAAAACATAACCTGTTTCATAATACACGTTTCTGGTTTGGGCTTAACGTAACTATGGTATGTAGATTTCCCATATCATGAACTTCTAAAATACATGAACAAATCTCACCTGTGCCAATTGCAGGAAATGATACAGAGGTGTAGGAGCTTTTCACACACATCTGAAGTGCATCTTTCACAACCTTGTTGATTTTTACTGGGTCAGAATCTCCAACCACGTGAAGGATCTTCTTACACTTTAGGTTACCTGGCTGAGTCATTATCATGCCTGGATTGGACTTGGCACCTAAATGTGGAGAAAGTGGATCTTATATATATATATATATATATATATATATATATATATATATATATATATATATATATATATATATATGATAATAATGATGCTTAAATTAGGTGGATTCATCTTTTCTGTAATTTCATACTTAATTTAAAAAGATGCTTAATTCTGCTATGTCCACTGTGCAATAGTGAGGAGAGAATACGTATAGCTATAATTATTTTTCAAAACTGTAATATTCCACTTTTTTCTATGATTTACCTGACTTAAAGGAAAAGCTTTCCTTGGAAGAGTTGACAATGATATCTGTTGTCTCCCTGGTTATGTCTCCTGTGACTACCTGTATAGTCACATTTCCCATTTTAGTCTCATGCATATCTGAGGTTGAGGTGAGCTTAGAGAATGGGCCTCCTGCTGTGAACAATTGAATAAACATGAACAACTAAAGCCAACAAATTAAATTAATGGATAAATAAATAAATGCACTTTTCACTTCGAAACACTTCGATTTAATGTTGGTAAAACTATTAGTTAGCTGAGAAGCAAAAAGACTATTCATTATAAGCTTTTTGAAAATATGCAATTTGTGTTAAAAAAATTAAAAACAAACAATGTTATGTGTCTTCAGCTTTTGTAGAACTTGAATCACCTGAGGCATTGGGAAACTTCTTAAATTCATCAGTGAAAGCCTGCAAAAACAAAACAATCTACTTCAACTGAAAAAAAAATCACTAATATTTAAACCAAAACAGAAGTTAAACAATGCAATATACCCAGCAGCAACCCGTAGAGTTTAAAAACAAAGTTCACAAAGAAGAGCCATTCAATTTCCTAAAAGGCCACTTAAGGCCAGCAGTAGAGTTCATTTCCGTGTCGTGAGTCTCTCTCCAAAGACTCTACATCAAAATGCAATTTTGCAATAGATCCAAGCACGTTAATAGCCGGGTTAAAAAATTATCTTAATTGCTATTTATTCAAGGGTTGGGAGTCTTTGATTGGGAATCTACAGCTGGACAAACAAGGGTGCCAAGGGATATTATTGGGTCAGAATTAGCAGAGGTTAAGGAAATGTTAAAACGGCAGCAGGCCCAGATTGATCAGTTTACACATGAGTTGAGAGTTGTCCATACATCAGGTAAGTCTAGGTTCACGCAGAGAGGAAGGCAGGTTATTTGCAGACGGTGTCAGAAACCTGGCCATTTTGCTAAAGACTGTGATGATGAGAGGGTAGTAGCCTTTGAATCTATAGCCCCTAGCAGGAGCTCATCTGGGCAGGGCACGTTTTCCATGCAGGCGGAAAACTAGCACCCTCTGTTATGCTGAGCCACATATCAGATGGGGACATAACTGGCTCCAACAGTTGTAATGCTCAAATGTCAGGTCCCCCACCCAAGTTGGTAGGCTCCTGTCCAAAGGTTATCATTAATATGGGAGGGGTAGATGGCTCCTGTTTATTAGACACTGGATCCATGGTCACTACCATCACGGAGAGTTTTTTTGCCAAACATTTTAAGAAATGGGGTCCAGAGAAACTGAAAGCATGCCATTGGCTGCGGTTACGGGCAGCTAATGGGCTAGATATTCCCTATGTTGGCTACCTGGAGCTTGATTGCCAAGTGTTAGGGAGGCAAATACCGAAACGTGGTGTGTTAGTTGTTAGAGATCCTTTGGAGCCCAGCCCCAACTCAGAAATATGTGGAGTACTCGACATGAATGTGATCCGTGAGTGTTATAGGGAGCTGTTTTTGGAACATGGCTCTGCTCTTTTTGACCTTCCTTTAGTGCAGGAGGATCCTTGGCAGCAGGCTTTGCAGCGTTGCCATACAGCGCAGCTACAGCCCGAAGCACAGGTTAGTGGCCCAGTGAGAGTTAAGGGTAGAAGAAAAATTTGCATCCCCGCAGGCACAATGAAGTTTGTACCAGCTACATGTCGGAAAGCCCCTTCAGCACACACTGCTTTTTGAACCATTAGATGCCGGTTTTCCTCATGGTCTCCTTTCTTCTCCAGCTTTGGTCCAAGTGGTCAGTGGCACTGCATTTATCCCAGTTACCAATGTGGGATTAACTGAGGCCATTTTGCCACCTCGCAGTCAGCTTGGCACCTTGTGCCAAGTTGAAATTGTCAGCCAATCGGATGTCTCGACCAGGCTGTTGGAAGATTTGGGAGAGGAAAAATGTGTTACCATGACAACTCAGAGTGTGCAACCCAACCCTCTGAAAACTGCAATTGATGCAATTGATCTCTCAGCCCTCACTGTACAGGATCAGGGCAGGGTAAGAGCCCTTTTGCGTGACTACCAATCTGTTTTTTTCTTCTCATGATGGTGATTTAGGGTGTACCAATTTAATGACTCATGAGATCCCACTTTTAGATGAGACTCCGGTCCGCCAGCGGTATCGACGGATTCCACATTCAGAGTATGAGAGCGTTAAGGCCCATATTCAACACTTGTTGGAGAGTCAGGTGATCAGAGAAAGTTGTAGCCCTTTTGCATCCCCAATCGTGGTAGTACGAAAGAAGGACTCCAGTATCAGGCTTTGTGTGGATTACCGTCTGCTGAACTCAAGGACTAGGAAGGATGCTTTTCCCTTGCCCCGAATTGAGGAGTCCTTGGACGTGTTGTCAGGTGCATGTTGGTTCTCTACCTTGGACTTGGCTAGTGGCTACAATCAGGTCCCTGTTGCTGAGCCAGACAAAAAGAAAACTGCTTTCTGCACTCCTTTTGGGTTATTTGAGTTCAACCGCATGCCATTTGGCCTCTGTAATGCACCAAGCACCTTTCAGAGATTGATGGAGCGAATGTTTGGTTCCCAGAATCACCAGTCTTTGTTGTTGTATCTGGATGATGTGATTGTCTTCTCTACCACAGTAGACGAGCATATTCAGCGCCTAGGAGCAGTACTGGAGACCTTGCGGGTACAAAACTTGAAGGCCAAGTTGTAAAAATGCTGTTTTCTGCAGACAGAGGTAAAGTACCTTGGGCATGTGATCTCCAAGGACTGGGTAGCCACGGACCCAGACAAAATATCTGCGGTGTCTAATTGGCAAACTCCTAGCTCTGTTGCTGAATTGAGATCATTCTTAGGGCTTGCTAGTTACTATCGCCGCTTTGTTCCAGGTTTTGCATCCCTAGCTGCTCCGCTCCACCAGCTGGTGGCCGAACTGGCTGGGACTAAGCACAAACGCCCCTCCAAGCGTGCATTGCAGGAAGTTTGGACCGAGCAGTGTGAAAATAGCTTTCAAGAGTTGAAAGCTCGGTTGGTGCATTCCCCCGTATTGGCTTATGCTAATTTTTCACAACCTTTTATCTTGGAGGGTGATGCCAGCCACTGGGGTCTGGGGGCAGTGCTTTCACAACAGCAAGCTGATGGCAAGGTGCGTCCTATAGCTTGTGCTAGTCAGGGGCTAAAGCCCACAGAACGTAACATGTCCAATTACAGCTCCATGAAACTTGAATTCCTAGCCTTGAAATGGGCTATGACTGAAAAATTTAGAGAATATTTGCTGGGTAACAAGTGTGTTGTCTATACAGACAACAACCCCTTGAGCCATCTGACTACAGCAAAGCTTGGAGCTTTGGAACAGCGCTGGGCTGCTCAGCTCTCTTCTTTTGATTTTTCAATTAAGTATCGTCCGGGTCGTACAAATGGCAATGCAGATGCTTTGTCCAGACAGTGTCAGCCATCTGATCAAACTGTGTCTTTAGAAACACTGCTTCCTGGTACTTCCCTTCCAGACTCTTTAGTCCAAGCAGTTTTACCACCAGAGCAAGTAATCCAATCTATGATTTCGGTTTTATCCTCTAATTCACTTGCAGACCTTGCTACTTTGCAGAGGGAGGACCCCACGATTAGTGGCTTTTTGAAGTTTTGGCGCAGAGGAACTGGCCCTACTCGCCAGGAGAGGAGAGATTTGCCAGCAGGAGTGCTGGAACTGTTGCGCCAGTGGAGGAAACTGGTAGAAAAGGAGGGCGTCCTTTATCGGCAGATTTTTCAGCCAGATGGGGGGGAACCAGTGTTCCAATTAGTGGTCCCTCAGAGTCTCAAGAATGAGGTTTTACATGGCTTGCATAATGACCATGGTCACCAGGGAACTGACAGGACTGCAGACTTGATACGCAAGAGGTGTTATTGGCCAGGTATGTTTAAGGAGGTTCAGGATTACTGTCAGCAATGTGAACGTTGTGCGCAGGCTAAAGCAGTTTATCCCAAACCTAAAACAACCATGGGTCACCTCATGGCTGCGAGGCCCAATCAGATTCTGGCAATTGATTTCACATGCCTTGAACCCTCCGTTGATGGCCGTGAAAATGTGTTGATTCTTACTGATGTGTTTTCAAAGTTCACTCAGGCGGGGGGGCGCTAGCGAGCGCAATGGAGTGAACACGTTTACTTCAGAGCCTCTGCACATTCCAGCTTAATTTGCATCAAAAATAGGCACTTAAGTTACCAATCTGCTTTCAAAGACAAGCTTAAACTTTTAAACAAAGTTCCTACGGATTTAAATCCAAGAAAGTCGCTTTTATGGCGGCAAATCTGCGGAAATACAAATACGAGGCTTCGTCGACAGCTAAGACCAGTGCAGCCGCGGGCAAAAGTTGTGACAACACCGCTAGCCAAACACCGAAGTCGGCACCGATAGCTAAAATGGATGTGGCAGACCTCAAGACGAATATTCTTACCTCCTTGCGACAAGATATCGCCGCCGTCATCCAGCAGGAAGTCAGGTCTGCTCTGGCTGACAGCTTTGATTCGTTGAAAAGGGATATCCAAGACGTGAAGGCAGAAATGGTCCAGCTCGGCTCACCTGGTCGAGCCGAGCTGGACCAGGTGAGAGCTAACGTAAAATCTGTCGAAGCGGGTCTGTCGAATTGGTCTAACGAAATGGTGGCCGTACAAGACACGATGGAGTCCCTCACAAAAGAGGTAAAAGTCCTTAAATACAAATGTGAAGACCTCGAGGGACGTATGAGAAGGGGAAACATCCGGATTATCGGTGTGACTGAAACTCAGGGTTCCAGCTCTCCGGCGGCGGTCTCTGCGCTCCTCAAAGAGGTGTTTCAGCTTGACAGAGAAGTCCGCGTGGAAAGATCTCATCGTAGCCTGACTCAACGGAGACCCGGGGATACTCCGCGCCCTATCATTGCTAAATTAAACAGCGAAGGAGACGCGGCGGACATCCTCAGGGGATGCGCGCAGAGGAAAACTACTCTTCAAAGGAAACCCAATTGCCATATTCCCCGACTACACGGCCAGCGTGGCGAAAGCCAGGGCGGCTTTCACTGACGTGAGGAAGATACTCCACGATAGGCCGGGAGTCCGCTTTGGCACCATGTACCCTGCCAGATTCCGTGTCTCTTACAACAACGTTGAAAAGGAGTTTGTGGATGCTGCCAAAGCCATGGATTATGTCAAGGAAAATATACTCTCTCCAGCAGATGGTGATCTATAACTATCTTATCTTCTCTCCCAAGGTGGAAGGTAACTCAGAGTTCTCTATGTCAGTAAGCTACATTACTGTGCCTGGTCGTTACTACGTTGTGCAGGGCCTGAGTTCCAATAGTGTTTTAGCAGACAGTACTGAGATTTATTAGTGTTACTGAGACTGCTCGCCCAGCAATTTTCCCCGAACTAAAGTTCATCATTCCATATGAAGACATCTAAACTTGAGTTAGCTGCACTCGGGGTCCCTTTGACTTTCTGTCCTGCTGTTGTTACCCCAGTTCTGGTCCCTTGTTTTCCCGGGGATCTTTTGATGGGTAAAAAACTTGTACAATGTAGTTTATATATTAGTTTCTGGTTTGTTGGTTTGATGGTTCTTTCTGTATTGTCCTATGCTAAGCAAAACTTTGGGTCATCATGGAGTGCAAAATTACTTGTGCCTCTCGGATATCTTTCAAACGTAACCCTAAACAGTCAAGATAGATTTGCTTAAAGTCATAAGCTATAATGTCAATGGCCTCCACAGCCCTATTAAAAGGAAAAAAATTCTAGGCCAGTTAAAAAGTTTCAATTGTCATATAGCTTTTCTGCAGGAGACGCATTTATCTGACATTGAGCATGACAAGCTAAAAAGGTCGTGGGCACAGCAAGTGTTTTATTCATCTCACAAGTCTGGCAGGAAAAGAGGTGTGGCTATCCTAGTACATAGACAGATAAACTTCACCCCACTCACTAAATATAGAGACCCACATGGAAGGTACATTGTGGTCAACGGCTCTGTTGATGGAGTACTGGTTTCCCTCATCAATATCTATGCCCCTAATGAGGATGAGCCAAATTTCATACATACAATTTCTGATTTAGTACTTCAAAAGTGTTCTGGTGTTTTATTGCTAGGAGGGGATTTTAATTGTGTCTTGTCACCTTATTTGGATAAACAACCAAGTTCTAAAAGCTATGCATCGCAAATGAGCAAAGCTCTAAAACATTTAACAACTGAACTGGGACTAATTGATGTCTGGAGAAATAGGTTTCCTAGAGTCAGAGATTATACTTTTTACTCGCATAGACATGCATCTTATTCCAGTATAGATTTCTTTTTTACTTCTAAAACAGAAGAGCATAGAATTGACAATATTGAAATCTTACCAATTACACTATCTGACCATGCACCGTTATCACTCTCATGGGACTTAGGATTGACACCAAGACTAAAACTTTGGCGATTAAATGCCTCACTCCTAAATGATAGCCAGTTTTGTGAGTTCATACATGCTGAACTAAATACTTACTTGGAGTTGAACACAACTCCGGAGATATCGCCTTTAACTCTCTGGGACTGCGCCAAGGCATACATTAGAGGTCGCATAATATCATTTGCAAGTGCCAGGAAAAAAAGAAAAGAGGCTAGGCGGTGTGAATTGGAGGCCAAAATAAGATACCTAGAGCAACAACACAAAAAAGCACAGACAGCCACTTTGCTTTCCGATCTTAAAATGTTACGTAGTGAGCTTGATAGTTTATTAAACGAGAAAATTGAGGGCAATTTAAGATTCATTAAACAAAAGTACTATGAACAGGGTAGCAGGGCTAGTAGATTGCTGGCAATAAGACTCAGGAAACAGCAAACTCGTAATATGGTCCAAAAGTTGAAGTCAGATCAGACCCTAATTACTAAACCAAATCAAATTGCAAGTTGCTTTGCCAATTTTTTCGAGTCATTATATAAAAATTCAGATACATGTAAAGATGACAATACACTATCTGATTTCTTAGAAAAGATCAATTTAAAAACACTGCCAGAATCTGTAGCAAAGGAGTTAGATGAACCAATTCAGGAACAAGAAATTTTGCAGGTGATTTCAAACCTTAAAACTAAAAAAAGTCCTGGCCCTGATGGTTTTATTAACGAATTCTATAAAAAACTTGAGGACAAAGTCGCACCCTTATTACTGAAAGCTTACCACTGCGCTCTGGAGACTGGGACTATGGCGCCATCCTGGAGTGATGCTACAATTGTCGTAATCCATAAAGAGGGCAAGGACCCCACAAATTGTCAATCATACAGGCCAATTTCATTACTTAATACTGATTTGCGCATTCTCACCACGATTTTAGCCAAAAGAGTTAGTAAAATTATTACACAGGTTATAAATCCAGATCAAACGGGGTTCATTGCAGGAAGGCACTATGGGGACAATGTTCGTAGATTGTTGAACTTAATGTCCTTGTACAAGACCAAACAAGAAGAAACAATGATTCTGTCTCTTGATGCGCAAAAAGCATTCGACAGGGTTTCCTGGCAGTACTTGGGCCATACACTTGAAAGATTCAAATTTGGGCCAAACTTAATTAAGTGGATACAGATTCTTTATTCCAACCTAATGGCGGCTGTACGGGTAAATGGAACAATGTCAGCCAGATTTCCGCTGGAACGTGGGTGTAGACAAGGATGCCCACTGTCGCCCCTGCTGTTCGATATAAGTATTGAGCCTCTGGCGCAGTTGATTAGAGATGAACATGAAATTCAGGGCCTTTCAATTAATGGAGAACAGCATAAATTGTCCATCTATGCAGACGATGTACTTTTATACATTTCAAATCCTGCAGTCAGTGTACCTCATTTAAAAGAAATTATTAGTACATACGGTCACCTCTCTGGTTACAAAGTTAATATTGACAAAACATTGGCAATGGATATAGGAGGAAACATTTCACAAACATTTAAGGAGCGATGTGGCTTTAAATGGCCAAACGAAGGTATCAAGTATTTAGGAATTCAGATTCCTCACTCATTATCAGACTTGTTTAAAGTAAATTATGAAGTTATAGTTGCAAAAATAAAAAAAGATTTAGAGAGATGGACAGTCCTGCCTCTGTCTTTCTTAGGTCGGATTGAGAGTATACGTATGAATGTATTGCCAAGACTTCTATACGTTTTACAAATGCTGCCTATTAACATTCCCAACTCTACATTTGATAATTTAGATAAACTTTTTTCCAAATTTATATGGCAAGGCAAACGCCCAAGGATCAAGTTCCAAACATTAAAACTGTCAAAACTGCAGGGGGGATTGGCTGTTCCAAATCTGAAATATTATTTCTGGGCAGCTCAGATGAGACCCCTGACTGTATGGGTGCGGGATTTGTCTGAAACTCAGTGGCTAAACATCGAGAAGACAATGTGCGAAAGATCATTGGAATCCCCGCTTTTTTCTAACATTTCAATTAAAAATTTGCATATGGGGGAATGGACAAGGGTCACACTAAAGATTTGGCGTAGAATCAAACAATCATTTGGTCTTCCAAAAGAAATTTCAATTTTATCAAGCCTCTCCTCCCTGCAGGGTTTTTCTCCTATTGTGGAAGACCCTGGCTTCAGAGCATGGTCAAATAGCGGGCTTTATAAACTATGTCATGTTGTGAGGAATGGGCACCTGAGCTCATTTGAACAGTTGAGAGGTCAGTTTCGGCTTCCTTCTTCTGACTTTTTTAGGTTTCTGCAGCTAAGAAGCTTTTTGACAAAACATAAAGAATGGAGGCAAGTTTTGGAGCCCTCACCCATTGAGGAAATATTTCTAAAAATATTTCAAAGTAATTCCTCCCCAAAATTAATCAGTAATTTTTATAACGCATTTATGAGTTTCAATACAAATGCAACTTTGGATATTAAGGCAAGGTGGGAAGCTGAGACTGGCACTCAAATTTCAGAGGACACCTGGGAAGAGGTGTTCGGCGAAGCCCATCTTGTGACTTATTCTGGGCTGTGGAGAGAATTTAAATGGAAGGTGGTCATGAGATGTTTTAGAACCCCAGAGATAATGGCCAAAATGAAGCCTACAAATCCTGACACCTGTTGGCGAAATTGTGGTACTTATTTAGGAACCCACTCACATATATTCTGGTCATGCCCAAAACTCTGCTCATTTTGGAATGACATATTTAAAGTTCTCAGCACAGTTTTCCAACAACCATTAACGAAAGACCAACAGCTAGCCATTTTAGGAGTATTACCAAATGGTTTTGCGGGAAACAATAAAAAGTATCTCTTAAGAATCTTGCTTACAGCAGCACTAAAGTGTATCACTATTAAATGGCTGAATCTTGACCCACCTTCATATAATATGTGGATTGATAAAGTGAGAGAAATTTACCAGATGGAGGAAATAACATACGCTCTGCGGATTCAGAGAGAGTTGTTTACTGAGCGTTGGCGATCCATACATGCTTTACTGTTTCAATAATTTAGCATAGGTCTGTTTCGTTTTGTTCATTTATGACTAGATTTGTCACGTTATTTAATATTACATAAAGTTTTTGTTTTTCTTTTCTTTTCTTTTTGTTTTTGTTGTTGTGTGTTTGTTTGCTTGCTTGGGTTTTGTTTTGCTTTCCAGTTTTGTTTTGTGCTTCCTAATTGCAGTTCTTATTTTGATCTACATTTCTGCATTGCGGTTTCTGTAACTGTCCTACTTGTGAACATTGACAAGTACAAGTTACAATGTTGTAAATTATAATAAAAATTGAGTTAAAAAAAAAAGTTCACTCAGGCCATTTCTACTAAGGATCAAAAGGCAACTACTGTGGCCAGGTTTATGAGTGGTTTTATCGCTTTGGTGTTCCCTCTAGGATCCACTCTGATCAGGGGAGGAGTTTTGAAGGAGCAGTAGTTCAGCAGCTGTGCCAGTTATATGGTGTGGAAAAGACTCGCACCACTCCTTACCACCCACAAGGTAATGGCCAGTGTGAGCATTTTAATCGGACTCTGCATGATCTGTTGAGAACCCTGCCCCCTGAGCAAAAGCGTCATTGGCCCATGTATTTACAGCAGCTCACCTTCGCTTACAATACCACAATCCATCAAACTACGGGTGAGTCACCCTATTTTCTTATGTTTGGCCAAGAGCCACAGCTCCCAATTGACTTCCTGTTAGGCAGAGTGGAGGAACCCACCCACGGCCCGGTGCACACTTGGGTCCAAGAGCATCAGAAACGTCTAGATGTAGCTTATAAAGGTGTGAGTAACCGCACCAAAGCAGCAGCGACGCTGCATGCAGGTCGTCAACCTGCCCCAGCTTCTGACCCCTTGCCATTGCATCAGTTAGTGTATTTAAGAGATCATAGCATTCGGGGCCGGAATAAAATCCAAGATTTTTGGGGCGTTACACCGTATTGTATTGTCCGTGCCCCTGCTGATGCTGGTCCTGTGTATACAGTGGCCCCACTCCATGATCCAGAACAGAAAAGACAGGTTAATAGACAATTGATCAAGCCGATCCCTGCTGATATCTGTGAGAAAATAAGGGCAGAGCTCCAGCAAACTCCTAACCCTAGAAGTTCACCTGACCGGTTACCCCCGTCTGAGGATGGGGGAGACTTTTATGTGTGGCAACGAAGGGAGTCCCCAAGAGGTGACCCCCAAAGTGTACGAACTGATTCTGCACTTTGTCCCCAACAACCCCCAGAGGACCTGGCTATAGTAATGAGGCCGCAGTCCAGAGGGACTGAGCCTGGTACCCTGACTCCACAGTGTAGTGTCCCCACTCCATTAGCTGAAAGTGGTACAGTTAGAAGAACGACACGCTCAACAGCTGGCCACCATTCCAATCCACACCATCTGCCCCAATCAGCTAAAGCCAGGCCACCTAGTGTACATTCAGTTACAGCTTTTTATAGACCGTGGCTTTAAAGTTTCATTGTCGGGTCGCCAATGCAAAAACCAGAGGGGAGAATGTGACAGGTGAGACCTGGAGACTCGGGACCGCCCCTGGTGGGCGGAGCTGGTCTTTGCTCCTTTCATAAGCGCAGGTGTGGGCAATTGGGTATTGATACGTGTCCTCCCCTAAACTTCTGTTAGAACGGTAGGTTACACAAAAATGTACCACTTGAGCTCTGGCTGTTGGCAGAGGTTTACAGTTATTTGCACCCTTGTAGGTGGGAAACATTGCTCCCGTGAGAACGGTATAGTGGACTTCATCGCCACTGACCCACATTTATTAGGGTGTGACACGAACTTGTGGACAGGTAACAAAACCAATTCAGTTGAGGAATATTCCTGTGTTTTACTGTCCAGCTAAGTGATCTCCTGCCTTTTATTTACAGAGTACTGAGCTGCTGCTTTGTCAGGTGGATTTCTGGCTGCGGGCAAAGGACCCGACACATCAGTGTGTTTTCATTTGTTTTAAACTGGTGTAAGTCGACAGACTGACTGCTGCGGCTGTCGATGGTTTTGTTTTTTGTTTTAATTTTTTCTGTATCAGTAGGCACCACAGATATTGATTCTTTTAGTATTTTAACCCCTTTTTTATATATATATTGTCGCAGACGGTGAAGGCGCTGCAGGGAAAACAAATCCTTTTTTGTCTCCCCGCTTTTGCATGCACAGCAGTGGGCCTGAGTGAAGACGGCACTGAAGATTTGCCTTCTTTTTCTATAGTGTTTTACCCATTTGGGGTCATGTGTGAGTTGCCGTCCATTTTTAACCTGTGTGCTATGTCGATTTGTTTTTAAACGGTTCCCCGCAGCGCTTGTCCTGTCTCACGGGCAATCGTACAGTTTTATAGTTTCTAATAAGGTAAAGTTTTTAATTGTTTTTAGGTGCCACTGTTACACTGTTTCTTTTATTTTGTATTAAAAATTAAACTCTTTTAAACTGACTGTGCGCCTACGGCTCTGTCCTATTTTAAATAGGTACCTACCATGGGTCACAAACAGCTCTTAGTAACAAACAACAGAGATGACTGTTTAGATTTTTCTTTATACTATTTTAGTTTATTCTGATTTTGGGCTTTGGTAATGTGAGACAGAGATGTTAAGAAGTTTTTGCAACCTGTTGTGAACACATGAATGTGTTTAAATAAAGATCTGGCAGAAGCGAGAGAGGAAACACACTACCTGTCGTCCATCTCATGATTTATCTGTTTTTTTCAGAACCAGACATAATCTGTCAGCCGCCCTCTTGCTTGGGGTGTGTTACCTAAGCAATGTCTTCACTTTATGAATGCAGTATTTTTTTAATTTGCAGTCTACACTGAGACTTTATTAGGTACATTCCACTACATCCTAAAGTTGCTCCATTGGATTTTATATGGTGACTGTGAGGGCTACTTGAGTATAGTGAACTCATTGTCATGTTCGAGAGGACTTGACATGGTGTACTGTTGACATGTTTCACTGTTGCTCACCAAGTGAAGCTTTATTGGGGTGAGAGTCATAATGGAGATTAGCCAGGCCAGCTTCACGGACAGTGTTTCTGGCCAGTGTCTGTTTGTTAACAGGATGGTGCCATCAGGGAGGTCATTGGTGCAGTGAGCAAGGGACTCGCACTATGAGCCACAGCTGGGTTGTGGTGCAATGAGCTCAATGGAGAAACAGGGCGGAGAGAAGAGATTCCTTGTTCCTGGGACTAGACTGATGCAGTTTCACTGTCAGAAGAGGAATTGTTTCTGTCTCTCTTAAAATATAATGAACATTCTTCTTGGGTTTAGTATAATTTTATTGAAGGTTTGTTTTGGGTTTTAGTTTAAACAGAACTTTTTTTTTTTTATTGTGTATATTGTGTTTACTTATTCCTGGTTTCCTTTTCTGAAAATAAACCTCGTGGTGTGATATTTAGGCCCACCAGCTTTAGGGTCTACACTTCCTTGGTATTAAGTGGCCCAGAGAAGAAAATATCCCCCAGTATCATTACACCATCAGCAGCTGCCCTGAAGTGATGATAAAAGGCAGGATGGATTCATATTTTCATGTTTCAGAAACTGCAAATTTAGTGGGATTTTTCTACATACTCATCTCTCAGTTTTACAAATAGTCGTCAGAAAAAGAGAAAATATCCTGTGAGGTTCCAGTATTATCCAGCGTTCCCTGTTGAAAATACCTTTAATGTCAGAGGTCAGAGAACACTTGCAAGACTACTTTGAGCTGATACGAAGGCAACAGTATTTCAACCACTCATTGCAATCAAGTTATGCAGAAAAATATCTATGAAAGCACAACACATCTGAACTTGAAGTAGATGAGTTACAGAAGACCACAGTGGGGACCACACCTGTCAGCTAAGAACAGGAAACTGAGACTACAATTCACACAGGCTCACCAGCCCTGGAGAATAGAAAACTGGAAAAACATTGTATCATTGGCCTCCACAGTTACTGGATCTCAATCCAGTAGAGAACGCTTGGGATGTACTTCAAAGAGAAATTTGGATACAAGCAGCTAATAAATCTGCAGCACCTGTGTGATGCTATCATGTCAATATGTAGCAGAATCTCTGGAATTTGTCCAAGAATCTGTGTAATGAAGCTTTGGCATATTATGAAATCTCAGTCTAAAATATTGAATCAAAACTGACATTAAAGAGGCCTTGGCACAATCCTGTGTTTTAGATATGTAATATAGCATGTGACATCACCACAAGAAGTAGCACTACGAATAAGTCAGCAGGGAAGCAGCATTGCTAAGAAACGAAGACATAATTATATGGAAACTCCAACTACTTTCCAAACTAATACTATTAACAGGGTCCAGTATTGTGCTACAGATAACAAAACGTAGGTACTGTTTCATCACAGAAGACTGTATGTACGGAACCTTTAAGCTGATCTTTAGTCGTGTTAATTGAAGGATATGTGGAATGAAATTCTAATTTCCTTTCCTTTTTGTCAAACTTAATATAGTTCTATAACAACAGCTAACCAGTGAGTAAAAGTCAAAGTATAAAGCAAATAAAAATGTAACAAATCTCTCCAGCGTATCCAGCCCGTTCTCACTCCCGAGGCATAAAATGTCGACGTTTTGTCAGGTCCCGCGGCATTCCTGAGGAACGCGAAAGGAGACCTTCGCCGTTCTTATGGTACGCGGCGGGTTATGGCTGGAATCCAGTGCAATGACGCTCCCGCGGTAATAGACGTTCCAGCCCTGTATTCCAGCCCTAGGGATACCTTATCCCTAGCCCTGACCATAACCTTATTCCTGACCTTAACCAGGACTTTAATGATGTTAAATAGCGTTTTTCTAAGCGATTTGAAGAAAAAGAGTGAACATGTGTAGATTCAGTCCAGACGGTTCTCATATTTCCTCTTTTTTCCGAGGTCGTCATTTAGGAACGTGGTGGGTAGCCGAAAACGTAATATGGTGACGATTTGTCACCTAGCATAAAATGTTACGCTTTGGGACTGAGAACGTGTTGGCGTATCCTAGGTCTGCCCCGAGGCCTCTTCATGGTGGGACATGCACCTCACCCAGGAGGTGCATGCCTCTACTCTGAGCCCCTCCCAAATGTCCAAACTCCTCACACTAGCTCCAAGAGAAAGGACAGCCACCCTTCAGAGAAAGCTCCTTTTCACCACTTGTATCAGCAATGTCATTCTTTCAGTCACTACCCAAAGCTTGTGACCATAAGTGAGGGTGGTTGATCTGATAACCTCGTGTTGGTGTTGTTCCCAGATCATCATACTAAATGTTGTTCCAGGTTCAACATTGCAAGTGACCAATCAGAATGTTGTAACGTCATACTTTTGCGACTTCGGGAAAAACCGGCGTAAAACAAAAAACTGTACTTAAGCTGCGTGAAACCGCCTCTGTCCGCCGATCAACGGACCCTGACCCTAACCCTAACCGTAACCCTTTAATAAACGGTAAGCAGAATTGATATTGTCCTTGCAACATTGGAATTTCATAAATGCACGAATGGCTTGGCGCGCAAAGGAATAACGTCACAACAATGTGATTGGTCACTTGCATTGTTGAACCTGGAACAACATTTTCATGATGGTCTGGGAACAACACCAACACGAGGATATCAGATCATCCAAGTGAGGGTATGGATGTTGATCGATTGGTAAACACATCACCACCTCTTTTCATCACTGCCCTGGAAGACCGCCTTAAGACGCCAACAGAACCACATCATCAGCACAAAGCAGAGACAGGATTTCTGAGACCGCCCATGTGGAAGCCTTCTGCTACTTGGCTACACTTATAAATTCTGTCCATAAAAAGTATGAACAGAATTGGTGACAAAGGGCAGCCGTGGCCCACCGGGAACAAATCTGACTCATACCGGCTATGTGGACTAAGCTCTTGCAATGGTTCTATAAGGATCAAATGGCCGATACTCTAGAAGCACCTCCCATGGAATACTCAGATGGACACAGTCAAATGCCTTCTTCAAGTCCACAAAGTACATGCAGACTGGTTAAGCAAATTCCCATGTACCCTCAAGCGGGTAAAGAACTGGTCCAGTGTTTCATAACCGGGACAAAAAACCACATTGTTCCTCCTGTATCTGAGGTTTGACTAAAGGAGAGACTCTACTTTGCAGCACCCTGGCATAGACTTTCCCTGGGAGGCTGAGGGGTGTGATCCTTCTATAGTTGGAGCACATGCATTTGGCGCATAGTAGTGCTGCCACAACCGATTATTTTGATCGTCGACTAGTCACTGATTATTTTTGCGATTAGTCGACTAATCAGATCATGTGTCCATTGGACGTAAAACGTACAGCTTATTGCACCAGCAGCATCTGCTCTTATATAACTATCATTAGCTTACAGCTTTAAGTGTTTAAGGTATGAGCTAACTAAAAATAAAGACAAGATGACAGTTTATTAAATTTTAATGAGATTTGCAGATTGTTTTGGGGGAGTTTAATAAACTCAGCCATCTGCTCCTTGCTATCTAAAATATAACAGGACACCGGAGTAAATTCTCGAGCATCTCACACTTCTGATAAACAGCTGTCTGCTTGACGTTTATTCAGCTGTGTAAAAACTATAACTTTAATCTCAGCCAAACCGATTTACTCGGGAACAAATAAAATACTGTGGGTTTAAAAAACGATTTGCCGGGAGTCCGGTGTTCTCACCGGCTCTAGTGAGCCTTGAACCGAGGCTAACTATCGAGCTAGTGGGTAACAGACATTTCCGAAAACGGAGCGCTTTTGAAAATATGTGTCTTAAACTGAGCAGATATTGGAGATTTACACAGTTACATTCTCGCCTGAAAATATGTTAAACATTTATTTTGTGACCCAGAAAGAGTAATAAGAGTAAAATAAAACTAATTGTCACCATTGTTGGAAACTGAGCAGGGCCACGCTGGGCCGCGCTATGAATTCTGGGATAGGTTGGGCCACTAACCGACCCATCCTTCAACTCTGGGGAAATGAAGGGCGCATTTGTTGGAGTCTTCGAATTTGGACAGTCTTCGTCGTGTCGCTGTAACGTAATCGGCCTACTAATGCGGGCACAGGAGGATGCGGCTCCTGAATTTGGACACAGCTACAAAACTGGACACAGCTTCCTCTTCTTCTTCGGGGTTTAACGGCAGCTGGCATCTTTGTATATGCAGTGCTGCCATCTTCTGTTTCAGTCCATTATTACACTCTTAAATCCTACTACTTATTCTTGCGCTGTTTGGGATCTTATAAAGCTTCAAACGACGCATCGACTATTAAATTAGTCGTCGACGATTTTGATAGTCGACGTAATTGTGACTAGTCGACTAATCATGATAGCCCTAGCGCATAAACACAGACAACAGTAATGAGCCGTTCCCCGACCCGAAGGTGCAGAGAAAAAACCCTCTCGTCCATCGGGGAAAACTCTAATGTATAGGCAGCAAGCTGAGGAGATACCCACCCCCAGCCCGCTGTCTCTCACCTCAGGCAACTCTAACCAAACTATATCTAGCTGGTACCGCTTGACCTCAAGTACTAGCTCAGGCTCCTTTCCCATCAGAGAGGTGATGTTCCATGCCTCAGTAGCTGATTTTGTAACCCTATCCCAGGCCGAGTGAACTATTCCCTGGATTTTCTTCTCTTAGGGTTTTTTTAAAATCACTCTTTGTCTGGTCCCTCACCCAGGACCAATTTACCATGGGAGACTCTACCGACAAGATAGCCTCTTGGATCCCTGGGACACACAAACTCCTCTATCATGATAAGGTAGTGATTCACAAGGGGGCCATAAAATTATACATCTAAAGCTGAAGATGGAGCCAATTTATATATATAATTATATAATTTATATATGTTAGTACATCATTATTACATTTGCTATTATATCAGTATGGCCCAGAATCTCCGAGGAATGTTTCTAGCACCTTGTTGAATCTAGAACAGTGGTTCTTAACCTTGTTGGAGGTACCAAACCCAACCAGTTTCATATGCGCATTCACTGAATCCCTCTTTAGTGCAAAATAAAATGGGATTTTTTTCAAATTCAAGACATACATATGTTTTTTACTGGTGCACAAAATGAGCCGTGCATATCACGACTGAGGCTCTGCCGAACCCCTGAGACCGACTCACCGAACCCCTAGGGTTCGATATAACCCAGGTTAAGAACCACTGATCTAGAAGAAGAAGATGCCCACCACTTCTTCCGTTGTCCTCCACTTGTCCATTTTTCTCAGATTTTTTTGAAGAACAAACTGTGCACCATTTTGAGATGCCAAGTTTTCAGCTTGAATATAATTGTGAAAAATCCTGTTTTATGTTTGTCTAACTGTGTTATCTGTGATATTTTATGTAGTCAGGCAAAGAAATCGGAACAGATGACATGCTTAAAGAAAAATAATTTAAAGTTGGTTCTTGACTAAGATGTGAATACAAAACAGTTAGTTGCCTTTGTTATGCTTGGATGATTCATAGATCAGTGTAAAGCGCCAAAAGAAACAAAACAAATAAAAAAAAAATATTCTGCTGAAAATTGCCAGATACAAGAACTGGAGTGAAAATCAAGGGAAAAGCAGCCAATGTTCAAATAAAAACTTGACTTGCTGTGTATTTGAATGTGATATATTAATGTGCAAGCTTTTCTTACCTGAATACACTGTCTATCACTGGGGTAAAGTACAATATGAACCTTCTTCAGGTGCTTGGGTTTTCTCTTTTTGCTAAACTCTAAGATTTTATCCAACATCAAGGAGGCTACGACAGCTGTTGGGAAACACAGGTCTCCAGTGCCAATTGCAGGCAAGGATATGGAGGTTAGATTATTATTCTCTGCCATGTCCAAACAATCCATAAAGATTCCTTGCAAACACTGTAAGGCAACAAATAAATACTATTTAATAATAATAATGATAGTAATAAATATAATGACATTTAGTTTCAGTAATATTCATATGTCATCAATTTTAGACTGTAGAGATTATTTAAAATATATTATTTATGATGAGAATACATTACCTTTTCAGATGTGCATTGTCCATTATCCCAGTGAGGTGCAACTGTGTGAAAAACCTTTTTGTTCTTTAGTTGGCAGCCCTCAGTAATAATGATCTCACCAACATTTCCAGCAGCACCCTGTGCATTTATTGACTGCTGAAGTTTGGGTCCAGCTGCACGCAAGATGGCTTTTGAAACTGCACCTCTGTTCAGGTTGAGGTTTGGAGGCACACTGTTCACAATCACCTCTGTCTAAAAGTTTATGAAAGTGAACATAACTATTATAAACAATAAAACAAAAAACAATAATAAAAGAAACCGTCAAACCCTTCACTATTAAAGATAATTTATAACTAGAGGATAGGGTGATTAGTTAATCTACATGTGTACTCTTGTAGTCTGGCATCTTGTGTGAGTAAAAAATCTGGCATAAAGTAACTACGTGCTCTGGATTAAGTATAATAAGAATCCAAATTACCATGGTAGCCTCTATATTTCCCTTTGTAAGAAGGATGTCCAGACCCTCTTTGGACTGTATATGATACAAGTACTGGTCAGATCCAGTAGGCTGCAGAACTGGCCTATCGACTAGTTGAACCAGGCAACCAGTTTTAGTTTTGATTGAGGAAACATACAGCGCTTCATTTTCCTGGAAGAGCTTCTTCACTCCAGACTTGAAGACATTCAGACTTTCAAAGACTACAGCAGAGACGGCACCTTCAACCACAGTCTTGCAATGTGTCACATTCACTCTGGATCCACTCAGACAGATGGCCTCATTTCTGTAGGACACTCTCACCTTGTCTTTCACTTTCTCCATCCAAGATGTGTTGAAATGTTTCAAGTATTCAACGACAGCATTAGCTTTGACCACAACAGTTTCTTCAATGTGAGCGTTCTGTGTTAAGAAGACACCAAGCTGATGCTGAACATTTTTGACACTATCCTTGTAGCCTGACACCACGACTTGTTGAGCAGTTGTGTTGATTCGAGTTCTGCATGGCTTACTGTTAGCCTGCTCTAAGTGACTGACCAGCTGCTGCCACTCTGGCTTCTTCAGGACATTACTGTCTTCAACATTAATGTACTGAGATGTTAACAGCTGTCCTAGATGGTCCTGAGCATGAGACAGATCTGTGTCAGAAACAGCAAGGAGCTGCACCCTGTTTCCACTGATTTCAAACACTGCGTTTATTTGATGAGATGTGAGGAGAGCATCTGTAAGCTCCTCTTGTTGCTCATCCTTCAACAGTTCAAGCACATATTTATCTATTTCCAGATTCTGTCGTTTTAATGCAAGTACTGCATCAAATATAGCATTGATTGCTGCATTAATCTCTTCCCCTAAACCAGTTATTTTCAGATTAGGACTCTCTGGTGCCAATTTGAGTTCTGGATACACAAGTAGAAGTTTGTCCATGAGGCCATTCTGACACAGGAGATGAAAAACTGATGGTGACACTTTGATCTCTTCGGTTTTACTTGATTTCTCCCTGTGGATCTTGTTAATAATTTCAGAAAGAGATTTCTCCAGTCTGTTGACATCACTAACAGGACCAGCCACTGATAAAGCACCACTGTCTTTATCAGGTACTACAATCACATTTTCATTCAGTAACATCTCTCTGATCTTTTTCTCAGACTCTTTCCATGCATCTGAATCTGGACAGAACTTCACAGATTTGAACTTTGACACAGATTGTGCAAACGCTGACTTCACAGTATCAGTCCATTCTTTGATGATGGCTTTGGCATCCTTTTGCTTTAGTAGAGAAGATACAGGACTCAAGGTCACAGTGGTTTGGTGGAGCTTGACGATGCAGAAATGTTTTTCCATTTCACTACAAATGGTCTGTGCTGCTGATTTATTTTTAGCTAGGTATCTCAGGATAGCACTGTCAATGGGCTCTGAGATGGCAGCAGGAAGTTTTAGTGAAGGCTTTTCTTTGCCATAGAGGGCTCTTTTAAAATATTTAGAAAACCAATTAACTGTGGCCTCTTCATTCTTTTCAACAGCTGTAATAAAAAAACAAAAACCTTGAAAAACATGTGAAACACTGTAGATATGAAAGACTTTTTCTTCCTGTTCACTGCATGCAGTGTTGGGGAGTAACGGAATACATGTACCAGTGTTACATATTTAGAGTACAAAATATGAGTAACTGTATTCCTTTACTGTTACTGTTTAAAAAGGTGGAATTCAGAATACAGTTACTTTGTAATGCCTGTATTGCAATCTCGCGGCCTCACTTGCGGCCCGCTTAATGACATGAAGAAATATTTTTTTAAAATTATTAGTCAAAAATTAATTTAATATGAGGCATATTCCTAAAGCAGTGGTCCCCCAACCCCTGGGCAATGGACCGGTTCCGGTCCGTGAGTCGTTTGGTACCGAGCTGCGAGTTGGGGCTCGGGTATGAAATGTATGGTTTTCAGGAGTTCTATTGGTTTTTATTTTATTTTATTTATCATTTTTATTGCTAACTCGGTTTCTCTGGGTCTTTTCCCGTGTGTTATGAATTAATCTTCTGTTTTTTTGGTAATTGTACTTTTGTAATTATTTTGTTGTATTATTATTATTATATAGTATTATTTTGTTGCCTTAAAGGCCGGTCCATGGCTCAAAAAAGCTTTGGAACCGCTGCCCTAAAGAATGTTTGCTTCATCGTGCTGCAGGGAGAATGGACTGCCATACCCGCTATGTGTCTTGTGAGCACGAGGCAGGGATATAAAGGAGAGTCAAAAAATACTAGGTGTCACTGACCAGAAACGGGAGCTGGAAGCATGCAAATATAATAATAACCACTGCAGCCAAGAAGAGTGCCTGACGAGCCCAGTTGTAAGTAAGCTATTAAGACTCGACTGTACACCGTGTTCGTGTTTTCCTCCGAAACAATAAGTTCAGTTGGAGCAGCCTTTCAATGCCTCTCTCTGTCTCTCACTAGCAAAGTTAACCCAGACAACAAAGTAAAGCTAGTTTTTGGTTATGAGCCTGACACGGAACCCAATGTATTAGCCACAGGTCCCTTTACTACGGTTCGGAGCCGTGAACCTGTTTTATATATGCGCGGAATAGTTTTCGTTATGAGATTGCTGCCAAGGGTCCACCCTACTGTTACTCATTTTATATTAAGATTTAAAAATCTAGTTGGTATTGGCATGGCGAGTAACCTTCAGTAATAGTAATAAATCACACAGTAATAGTACATTCATGTAGCTGTAAAAAGCATGATAATATATTAAGTAATCCAAAGTATTCAAAATATGTTACTCTGATTGAGTAATGTAACAGAATACGTTACAAAATACATTCTGGGACATGTATTCTGTAATCTGTAGTGGAATACATTTTAAAACACTGCACCTTCCCAACACTGCATGCATGGCACATGATTGGTGTGTTGGATATTTCAGTACTTACATTTCATGTTGTTTTTATCCAATTGGACTTCCTGTGTGGAACAAATAAAAATATACATTTTATTCACCATTTTTTTTATTATACTGAAGTCTTGTGTGACCAGTGCCATAAATAGCTGTTGGTCTTAAAAGTAATCTAGCCAAAAAGCCAAACCCATCTGTTCTCTGATTGGATTGCTAAATTTGTGATTGACATGACATTGACCAATCAGCTGCAAGGAAGAAAAATCGGGTCAAATTTTGTACATGTAAGCTGAGAGTTACACACAGCCAGGGAGCCTGAGCGCAGAGTTTTACACATAGTTTTTTGCTTTGTATCTGTAAGCAGACCTTAACAAAAAATCTGTAACTTATATTTTCATCTGTTGATGCACAAATATAAAATTTTCACATATTTTGGTTTACAAGGTTACAAAACACAGTTCACAAATGCGCATTTGATCTACAAGTACAAAATATTTATGACAACATTTTGAGCCCATAAAGGTACAGGAAGTATGAAACAACAGCAGAAGAGCATTCCTAAAGGAGGGTTATGCTATAATAGACAGTAAAAGAATATTTATATTTCTTCATACATTCTTATATAGTTCTATATTGTGTATTTTGTTGTACAGTTATTTTATTTTCAACTTTAATTTATATATTTTATCTTATTCTCCCAGTTAAATTTACCCTTCATTCTAATTTGTGTTGTACAGTTATTTCATTTTTAACCTTAATTTATATTTTATTCCTTCCTAGTTAAATTTACCCTTTTTAATTTTTCATATTTATTTCCCATCTTATTCATAGCCTTTTCCTTTTTTGTTTTCTTTAGGTCACAAGCAGTTGTCCAAGCATTTCACTACATATCGTACTGTGTATGACTGTGTACGTGACAAATAAAATTTGAATTTGAATTTGAATTTGAATCGATCTGTGAGATACACTTAAAAAAGTCACTACAAGTTAAGTAAAAAAAAAAGAAAAAAAATGTGAGGGTTGCAAAGCAATGTTTTAGCTATGTGTTGAGCTAGAGGGAGTTATAATTGCTACTCATAAAAACAGGGTAGTACTTTGATAATGTGTATGAGTATTGTTATAATGACATATGTAGGACACTAGGCTTATTCCTGCTTGAAGCATTCTTTTTCTTCTCGTAAGGGCCAAAAGAAGCTGGTATTGTTCTTGTTTTGTATTTTGTTATTTCCTTTTCTTCACCTTTTATTTGGCTGTTCTAATAAGTTCTTTAAATGTTTGAGGCTTAAAAACAGCGTTAAACATAAGGCCACGTTTTTATTTTGCAAAGAAATCAAGGCAAACATTCTGTTGTTTAGAATGTTTGCCTTGCCTTGCATTATTAGAATGCGGTGTAGACTTCGTGGCCCAACATATCCCAGAATGCATAGCGCGGCGGTGGGTGTGGATAATTTTGCCGAAAAAATGATGAGGGGCGCCCGAAGAGTAAACTTTAAGTACTGAATATTATGTCACTTATTTATGTGCAAATCTGAGGCTGCGTACTTTAAGGCTGCAGACCCTGAATTGGGATACAGCCAGTGTCTGTAAGCTCAGTCTGCGTTATGTTTCCTGTTTTACTTTGAAAGTCCGTGTCTCATGTAAATGCATCTGGTTTTGCTTCCTTTGTCTCGTTAGGCCTGATTTGCCCCAGCTGTGTTTCCCTCCTGTTGCCCATTCCCTGATTGGGAATGGGCAACAGGAATATGTCCATTTTATGAAATGGACATATTCCCGTCTCTTCACTTTTCTGAAACAAGCAGACAAGAATATTACAGTAATATGTAAGCTATGTCCTGGGGAGAAAAAACTATCAGCTGCTGTTAATAGCACGAGTAATCTACTGAAGCACCTGACACGAGAGCATAGATGAACACTTCTGAGTGATCCTTGTTCATCATCCATGGATAACACCGCGGCAACTCCTGCTAAGCAGGCAAAACTTGATTTTACTTTAGCAGCACAGAAAGCATCTGAAGGTGAGCTTAAAAAAATGATTGAAGGCTACATTGTGGAAGAGATGCTACCACTGCGTACTGTAGAGTCTCAGTCTTTAAAAATAAATAAATAAATAGATATCTATCTCATTCTTTCACGGTTTTTTCAGTGCACTCTCTGAACACTTAGATGGCACACTTGTTCTTGGAGGTGATTATTTTTTGGTCAGCAGCTCACTGCTGAGCGACATTTCAGACACTGAGATTCACCCTATAGGTGTCAGCGATCACGCTCCTGTATCTTTAACACTAATGCACAAGAATAATACTACGCCAAGTAAAAACTGGAGATTTAATACATCACTACTTAAAGATGAAGACTTTATTAAATATTTTAAAAAAGAGTGGACTTCATATTTGAACTATAATGACACTCCCGAAACATCAGCTTCTGTTCTATGGGAAGCAGGGAAAGCTGTGATGAGAGGTAAAATAATTTCTTCCTCATCACATAACAAGAAAAAAGAAAACAAAAATATTCAGGAATTAGAAAAAACCATCAAATCACTAGAAGAAGCCTACGCGTCCCACCAAGATCAGGAAACATTGAACAAAATACGCAAAACAAAACTAGAATTAAATGAGATAATTGATAAAAAAAAAAATTCTTAGTACAAAGACTACGCCTACAAAATTATGAACATGGTAATAAATCCGGTCAATTTCTAGCAAACCAGCTAAAAATAAATGAAGAAAAAACAACTATATGTGCTGTTCAAGATTCATCTGGGAACACAATATATGAACCGAAACAAATAAACAACATTTTCAGGGATTTCTATAAAACGTTGTATTCACCACAAATAAACCCATCTAAAAAGGAAATTGATCAGTTATTGGACAACATAACTCTTCCAAAATTATTGGACACTCAAGCAATGGCACTGGATTCGCCACTGACATCAGGTGAACTCCAGGAAGCTCTGATAAGTATGCCCAATAATAAGGCTCCAGGTCCAGACGGTTTTCCTGCAGAATTCTGGTCGATTCTAGCACCAGTTTTCTACAGAACATTGTTGGAAATCAAAGAAAAGGGCAGACTTCCATCAAATATGAATTCTGCAAACATTAATCTCCTGCTAAAACCAGGCAAAGACCCTGTATATCCCTCAAGCTATCGTCCAATATCTCTTATAAATGTAGACCTTAAAATAATCTGCAAAGCTCTCTCGAAGAGACTGGAGAAAATAACCCCCCTCTTAATTCATCCTGACCAAACTGGTTTCATAAAAGGTAGGCACTCATCAACAAATACACGTAGATTACTAAATTTGATAGACTACTCATGCAGTAAAAACATTGAAACTACAATATTTTCTTTAGATGCAGAAAAAGCATTTGACAGAGTTAACTGGAAATTTCTATTTGCAACTTTACACAAATTTGGTTTTGGATCCTCTTTCATAAACTGGTTAAAAATATTATATAATTCCCCAACAGCTTGTGTTAGAACAAATGACCAGACATCCTCCAGCTTCTGTCTCCTGAGGGGCACCAGGCAGGGATGCCCACTCTCCCCTTCACTGTTTGCAATTTTTATTGAACCACTAGCAGCAGCAATTAGACAGAATTCAGTAATTAAGGGCATAAAATGCAAGAACGTGGAACATAAAATCAGCCTTTATGCGGATGATGTGTTACTCTTTCTCCAAAATTCACAAACCAATATCTCTGGGGTGATTTAATTGATAAACTCTTTTGCAAGAATATCAGATTACTCAATTAACTGGTCAAAATCTACAGTCCTACCGATTAATTGCTCCTTCCATAATTCCTCTTCTACACCACTGCAATCGGGAAATATAAAATATTTAGGTATTAATGTTTCTCCCAAGCTTGCAGATCTAACTAAATTAAACCATATCCCACTTTTAAAGAAGGTAGAAGGTGATCTGGTTAGATGGAAATGTCTACCCATATCACTCATGGGAAGGGTTGCCGCTATAAAAATGATGGTCTTACCAAAAATTTATTTATTCTCAATGATCCCAACTAAACTGCCACAAGATTGGTTCAGATCTCTAGATTCATGTATGTCCAAATTCCTTTGGAAAAATAAACCCCCACGTATCAGCTTAAAAACACTACAAAAGACCAAGGATAAAGGAGGACTAGAACTACCTAACTTTCAGCACTACTTCTTAGCCAACAGGCTTCAGTTTATCTCAGGATGGCTAAAACATACCCTCTTAGATGAACCTTGGCTAGATGTAGAACAAGCACTTTGCAATAATCTAGAGATCTCAGACCTACCATTTATCAGCTCAAACATCCAACGACATGAATGCTTCAAAAGCATCAACATCAGCTCTTCTCTGACAGCATGGTGGGAGTTTCTAAAATTGACGGCGTCTTCATTAATCCCATGCAAACGTACACCTATCTGGAACAACCCTGACATATTACAAAACAATAATATGATAAACTTTTCAGATTGGAGTGGTAAAGGAATCAAATATTTAGAACATGTACTAGAAGGAACAGACTTTATTACGTTTGACGGACTAGTTACACAATATGGGATCAACAAGAAAAGAATTTTAGAATATCAACAAATTAAATCCATAGTAAAAAAGAAATTTAAACCGGGTCAAGTTGAACTACAAACACCACCAAGTGTGGTTCAATTTCTTACTCTTAAAACCCCCAAATTACTATCCAAAATATACAGAATGCTTTCTAAAACAGATGAATCAATATCACTTCCTTTTTCTTTTTCTTTTTTTTTTTTTTTTTGCCTGTCCCGTTTGGCTCTTTTGCCATCAGAATTGTTGTCTAAAGGCAAAGAAAGATGCCCAACGGATTTACTTTACCAAATTGACCATCCCAGCCTTGCCGTAATGGTCCATTTGATTCACCTTTTATTGTTTATTTTATTTTCACTTACTGAATACGGGACAGACTTGACTGGGGGAAAGAAGGGGAGAAAGAAAGAGGGAAAGAGAAACAGCTGAGAAGAGGGACGGGGGAGAAGGGCAAAAAACAAAAACCAACAGAATGAGCAGAAAAAAATGCATATATCAATCACCTGGATCACCTGCTGAGAAAGGAAAAAGAAAACAAGCAGAAGAGAACAAGAGTAATAGAATAAACAACATCACAATGATATATCAAATCAAATCAAATCACTTTTATTGTCACATCACATGTGCAGGCACACTGGCACAGCACATGCGAGTGAAATTCTTGTGTGCGAGCCCCACAAGCAACAGAGATGTGCAAACACAACAACACAAACGAGCAAAATACAAGAATGGCCAACCTGAAACTAATAAATATATGTACAATATATAATAGTGTATGCATTTCTGGATGTGTATACTAAATATTTTCCTACGTGTGTGTGTGTGTGTGTGTGTGTGTGTGTGTGTGTGTGTGTGTGTGTGTGTGTATACACATTTTTACAAATTAAATAGTAAAAAAAATAAAATAATAATAATAATAATAATAATAATAATAATAAAATATATAAAATATACAGAGTTGAATATGTGCAAAACAAGTGGCATTTATATACAGTGTGGAGTGCATAATGTTGAAGTTCCAGTAGTGAAGCTGAGGTGTCTATGACGTGTTCAGCAGTCTGATGGCCTGATGGAAGAAGCTGTCTCTCAGTCTGCTGGTACGGGACCGGATGCTGCAGAACCTCCTTCCTGATGGAAGCAGTCTGAACAGTTTATGGCTGGGGTGACTGGAGTCCTTGATGATCCTCCCCGCTTTCCTCAGGCAGCGCTTCCTGTAGATGTCTTGGAGGGAGGGAAGCTCACCTCCAATTATCCGTTCAGAGCACCGCACTACTCGCTGGAGAGCTTTGCAGTTGTAGGCGGTGCTGTTGCCATACCAGGTGGTGATGCATCCAGTGAGGATGCTCTCAATGGCACAGTGATAGAAGGTCCTGAGGATGCGGGGGCTCATGCCGAATCTTTTCAGTCTCCTGAGAAAGAAGAGGCGCTGCTGTGCCTTCTTTACTGTTTTGTTTGTGTGTACTGACCACGTAAGATCCTCAGCCAAGTGTACGCCAAGGAACCGGAAGCTGCTCACTCTCTCCACAGCAGCGCCGTTGATGGTGATGGGGGTGTGTACTTCTCTGCACCTCCGGAAGTCCACTATCAACTCCTTTGTCTTTGCGACGTTGAGGGTGAGATGGTTGTCTTGACACCAGTGGGTCAGGGCGCTGACCTCCTCCCTGTAAGCCGTCTCATCACCGTTGGTGATAAGACCCACCACTGTAGTGTCGTCCGCAAACTTCACAATGATGTTGGAGCTGTTAGTGGCTGTGCAGTCGTAGGTGTAGAGTGAGTACAGGAGAGGGCTCAGTACACACCCCTGTGGAGCACCAGTGTTCAGTGTGATGGGGGATGAGGTGATGCTGCCCAGTCTGACCACCTGGCGTCTGTCAGACAGGAAGCTAAGGATCCAGCTGCAGAGGGAGCTGCTCAGTCCTAGATCCTGCAGTTTCCTGTCCAGCTTCGAGGGAACGATGGTATTGAATGCTGAGCTGTAAT
Organism: Aulonocara sp. 'chitande type north' Nkhata Bay; assembly: GCF_057382095.1. Taxonomy (NCBI): domain Eukaryota; kingdom Metazoa; phylum Chordata; class Actinopteri; order Cichliformes; family Cichlidae; genus Aulonocara; species Aulonocara sp. 'chitande type north' Nkhata Bay. The sequence continues at coordinate 37,266,631 of NC_141359.1, forward strand.
CTACAAACAGCATTCTCACATACGTGTCTCTCTTCTCCAGGTGTGACAGGGCAGTGTGTAGTGTCAGGGCTATGGCATCATCAGTGGACCTGTTGTGGCGGTATGCAAACTGTAGAGGGTCCAGTGAGTCGGGTAGTGCAGAGCAGATGAAGTCCCTGACCAGCTTCTCGAAGCATTTGCTTACGATGGGGGTCAGGGCTACAGGTCGCCAGTCGTTCAATGAGGAGATGGTGGAGGATTTGGGTACAGGGACGATGGTGGCCATTTTGAAGCAGGCTGGGACTACAGACAGAGAGAGGGAAAGGTTGAAGATGTGCGTGAACACTCCAGCCAGCTGAGCCGCGCATGACCTGAGGACGCGGCCGGGAATCCTGTCCGGACCAGTAGCTTTGCGTGCGTTCACCTTCCTGAAGCACTTCCGCACATCCTCCTCAGACACAGTGTGCGCACTGACGTCATCCGCGGTGCGCACACTGTCCGGTCTCATGGTGTTCGCTGTGTCGAATCTAGCGTAGAATACGTTTAGATCCTCACACAGAGAGGCCGTGGTCTGCGGTGTGCTGGTTTTCCCTCTAAAGTCTGTGATCGTGTTTAGTCCCTGCCACATACTCCGAGGGTTGTCAAACTGTTGTTCCACCCTGTCCCTGTACTCACGTCTGGCTGCTTTGATCGTCTTCCGGAGTTGGTAATGTGCGTGTTTGTAGTCCGATGTGTTCGCGGAGGCAAAGGCGGTGTTCCGTGCCGCGCGAACATCTCCGTTAATCCAGGGTTTTTGATTTGGGAAGGATTTGACTGTTCTGGATGGGACGACATCTTCCACGCATTTCCTGATAAATCCACAGACTGAGTCTGTGTATTCATCAATGTCTCTGGCGGCCACGTGAAACATTTCCCAGTCCGCGTGATCAAAACAGTCCCGCAGCGCAGACTCCGATTGGTCCGTCCAACAGTGCACCGCCCTCCGGGTTGGAGCTTCCTGTTTCAGCTTCTGCCTGTAGGCGGGCAGGAGCAGGATGGAGCAGTGATCTGATTGGCCGAATGGGGCGCGGGGGAGGGCTTTGTACGCATCCCGGAAAGAGGTGTAACAGTGGTCGAGTTGCCGGTTTCCACGTGTGTTGAAAAGGATGTGTTGATGGAGTTTTGGTGAGACTTTCTTCAGGTTTCCCTTATTAAAGTCTCCGGCTGTGATAAACGCTGCCTCTGGGTGTGCGGTTTCCTCGCTGCTGATCGCGCTGTACAGTTCCCTGAGTGCACGGTCAGTGTCGGCTTGTGGGGGAATGTAAACAGCCGTAATAATCACTGCTGTAAATTCCCTCGGTAGCCAGAATGGCCGGCACTTAATCATCAGGTACTCCAGGTCCGGTGAGCAGAAGGATTTGACCGGGTGCACGTTCGCATAATCACACCAGCTGTTGTTGATCATGAAACACACACCACCGCCTCTGCTTTTCCCAGTAAGATCCTGTGACCTGTCCGCGCGGTGCACAGAGAACCCCGGCAGTTGTATTGCGGAGTCCGGTACTTTGTCCGATAGCCAGGTTTCTGTGAGGCAGATCACGCAGCAGTCCCGCATCTCTCGCTGGAATGAGATCCGTGCCCGAAGCTCGCACAGCTTGTTCTCCAGAGACTGCATATTAGCCAGTAATAAACTGGGTAACGGTGGTCTGTAAGTGCGCCGTCTCAGTCGAACCAGAACGCCAGATCTTCTCCCTCTGCGTCGGCGTTTGCGGCCTCCAGGGCCAGAGAACAAAGGCGTCTCAGGTGAGATGAATGGGGGGTCTGCAAACGGAGCGTCCGTGTTGCAAAACTTGAACTCCGGAAAGTTATAAGAAAGACCGTCTTTTATGTCCAGTAAGGTTTGTCGGTCGTACACAAGGAGACAAGTGCTGCTCGTGAAAAAATAAAGGAAAAGTAAAATTAAACACAGAAGAAAGCCGTTGCTTGGGGGAGCTCGCGACGAGGCTGCCATACTCGGCGCCATCTTGATAGTATGTATATATATATGGGAATATGACAGCAAATACTAAATATTAAACATTATTGTGCAGCACATAAGATCAACAGAACACAGTGTGCTTTGAGGTAGGAGCCAAAAAGGGTGTAGTTTGTGGGTGTGATCACCCGTGTGTACACCTGTGAGCATGGACGCGCTTGTTTTTTTTTTTTAAAAAGGTTCCTTCATGTAATGATCTGCTAGAGGGTGTGGGGGGGCCACAGCCCCGTCCTCCAGGGCATGAAGCAGGTATGGAGGAGATCAAAACTCCAGACATCCAGAAGCCCTCAGAACACAAGAGACCAAGGAAGACCAACAGAGGGGCAGCCGCGCCACTGTCCCAGAAAGAGCTGAGGAGAGTCCCAGATGAGGGCTCACTCAGCAGCCGCGGAGCAGAAGCCAGGGGGGGTTGCAGTGACGCGCCCGTGAGCTCCGCCGGCAGCCAGCCGTGCCTGAGTGACCGAGCCCCAGGCCGAGAGGCCGGGGGCACCCCACCTCCGAAGTGGCCCGAGCGAGCCCCAGGCTCCAGGCCCCGATAAGCGGCCGCCAAGGAGTGAGCCGGTGTGTACCTGGACGCCCATCCCCGGACACAAAGAACCACCAACGCACCGATGTCTGAGGGAGTCCGCCACTGGCAGGGGAAGTGGTGGTAGGGGGAGATAGGCCTCCAAACCTTGGAGGGCCTAAGATGTCCCCAGAGAGGTGGCGCCTGACACCCAACCTGACATATAGACACAGAAATACAGGCACACACATATACAAACATCCATTCCCACCCTCATGCTCTCATATGCACTTACTCCACACTCAACCAACGTGGAGAGAGACATAAAGAGACGCTGTACACACTATCACACTCCCCAAGCGTACTCAACAAACGGGGTCTAGGTACCCTTGCCGGAGGGGGAAACTGCACCCAGACCCAGGTGGTGTTACCCTTTTCCCTGCGGTGGGGGGAGGCAGACCGCCCCGACTCCGCAGCAGCAGGGAGGCCCCACACTCCAGACCGCAGTCGGACGGCCAACTCCTCCTCCTAGCCCCCCCCCCCCCCCGCTCCAGCAGGTCGCAGAGAATGGGGGTGAGAGAAGACTCCAAACCTCCCTCCACCCGCTCATTGTAGTGTTGATGCATGTGTGTTCTAAGGTGCATTTAAAACCCAGGAGGGCATGGAGCTACCTGCCAGAGAGCAGCAGGTAAGCGCATGGTCCGTCCTGCTAGCCCTCAATGTCTACGTGTATTTAACATTGAGAGGTGGGCAACGATGCCAGGGGTGGGGTGTACACCCTCATGGTACTTTGGATTCCGTGTATCATGCCCACCCCCAAGATCCTATATGTATGTGTAATGAGAGTGTGAGTAATGTGAATGTCTAAGTTGTGGGATAAAATTGAGGCAGAGGCAGCCAGAAGGGGACAGGGGGGGGTAGCCTCATCTGCACCCTGGTGACATACCCCTACTCCAAGGTCCTGCATGTGTGGGTGGTTGTGGTGGAGCGGGAAGAGGGAGGCAGCTGGAGATGGGGAGGGAAGGAAGGGAGGGGCAAGTGACCCCTCCCTGGGGCCAGCTCCCCCGCTGACCCCAGTAGGCACCCCCATACTCCGCGACCCGCCAGGGAAAGGGGGCCCAGGCCCATCCAGACCGGGGCCCAGCGCAGCAGCGCCTCCCGGCCCCACAGAGCCCGGGACAGTCCACCCAACCCCACCACAGAGAAAACTGCACCCACCCCACCATCCACTCATCTTCCAGACTACATAAGACAATAAACACCCAGGCTGAGATCTTCCTCCACCTCTCCTGTGTCTCCCCCTCCTGCAGAGAGAGCTCCTGAGGAGAGGAAAGCTCCTGCGAGATGTGACAATCTTCCCCACCAGTTGAAGAGCCCCCCAGGTGGCTCGATGCACCGGCGGCACCCTGCTCCAGGGCTGGGCCCCCATGCACCCACCCGCCCACAACCCCGGCAACACACCAACCAGGACCCAAGCCCCCGAGGCCCGGCCCGGGCCCCAGCCCAGAGACGGAGCGCCCCCAGAACCTCACGCCCATCCCGGACCCACCCAGGGGCAGCCAGGCTACCAGGTCAGTAACCCACGTCCGTCAGCACAGACCCTCCCCTAGCCCCGCTGCACGCAGCCGCGAGGAAACAGTCACCTGAGAGCCAACAGAGCCCCTAACCGGACATGACCGCTACCCCGGGTTGAGCCCCCCAAGGAAGATGCCTCCGGGGAACCCCCCGACGCCCTAAGCCTGTCCCTACCCCCACACCAATCACAACAGTGAAGGCGGGACCAAACTATGACCCCCCACCCCCACTAGGTGATGGAGCTGATCAGCTCAATATCACTTCCTATTGCAAAATGGGAAGCGGATTTATCAGTTAACTTAGACCTAAACTTCTGGTCTCAGATTTGCTTAAAAACCTTTCATCTAATTAGAAATCCCAGTCTTCAATTAATTCAATACAAATACTACATAGAGTGCACTATACAGGTCATCGGATGTTCAAGAGCTTTATGTCTACCAACAACTGCTCACACTGTCAAACCAATACACCGGACAATTATATCCACGCTCTTTGGTTCTGTCCACCAGTTCAGAAGTTTTGGCGCGAGATATGTGAAGACTTATCGAAGTGTCTGAAATGTAACATTCCAACTTTTCTTTCTCAACAGGTGATTGATATATGTATTTTATTTTATTTTTGTCTGCTTATTTAGTTGGTTTTTGTTTTTTTGCCCTTTATCCCTGTCCCTCTTCTCCACTGTTTTTTTTCCCCTTCCCCCCCGTTTTCCTTTCTCCCTTCTCTTTTCCTCATTCAAGTCTGTCCCATATCTAGCAAGTGAAAATAAAATAAACAATAAAAGGTGAATCAAATAGACCATTACGGCAAGGCTGGGATGGTCAGTTTGGTAAAGTAAATCCGTTGGGCATCTTTCCTCGCCTTTAGACAATAATTCTCATAGCAAAAGAACCAAACGGGACAGGCAAAAAATAAATAAATAAATAAAACCTGGACTTCACTGTTGATGTAAAAAAAAAAACAAAAAAAAAAACAACTAGACAAAGTACCTGGATAAGGCTAAAGGAGCATATGTGAGGTCTAAAGCCAAGTGGATTGAACATGGGGGGGGAGGAGGAAACATCTTATTTCTATAGTCTAGAGCAGGGGTGTTGAACTCCAGGCCTCGAGGGCCAGTGTCCTGCAGGTTTTAGATATCACCCTGGGTCAACCCACCTGAATCAAATGATTAGTTTATTACCAACAATAAAACAAAATTAAAAGGGATAATATTAAAATAACAAACAAATATAAACATTTTGAAATGACCTATCCCACCCAAAGTTAAAGAAATGCAATTTAAAATAATCAATGGATAATACCCAGCAGCAGAAACACAGAAACACGCAATGTTATGGGCAAATACCACAGTGTAAATGGCAAAACAAAAAACCTTCCCTAAATGGGTTGAAGACTGAATTAAAAATCATTTTTTCATCTTTAGAACTACTGAAGGATTCATGTAAAGATGCTGCTTTCTTATGTGAAAATGTGACCCAATATCCTTTTAATGAATGTTTCATTTTTTTGTACCAAGTAAGCCTTATGTTAAAGTGTTGCCAGAAAAGAAAATATAAAATGTCATAAGAAGAATAAGCCTACACATATTTATATTGTAAATGGGTTTTTTTTGTGCAAAGACTAAAAATAAAGGGAAGTAAACAAAAAAAGGAAGAGAGATCAGCGAGAACAGCTTTGAGTTCATGTTAAGTCACGCGACTTCCAAAATCGGAAAAACCGCTCAAAACCAAGACGGAGATCAGTTTAATATAAACTAATCGTAATCCTTCCACCCACAAATAGTGTAACATTACTATATTTTACATTATTGTATTTATATTGACAAGGGAATACAAAACTATTCTTGAACATTTTACTGGTATGCAGATCTCCCTTGATTACACCAGCCTATTGTGAATAATACCTGTGAAGATTTCTCTTCAGTGGGTAAACAAACCGTCAGCTTCAAGACACCCTTTTCCAAACTGATCTGATGAGACTCTTTCGCCAGAACATTTTTCTGATCTGTGACACAAGAGAAAAAAATCTGCAGTGAATAACTCCACCGATAATACTGCGTAGAAGCTATTATTATTGTTGTTATTATTACTTTCAGTTCACTTTATGGTGCCAAACTTACCCTCCTCTCTCCTGAAGCGCACTACCGCTGTGCTGCTGCCATTTTCATACTCGATCTCACAGTCACCACCGGCAGATTTCTCACTACTAAAGTACTTCTCCAACATTATTTCTAATCTGGGTATGTTGGTTTCTCCGAATCCGACGAGCAGAGGATAGGAGTATACCTCGACCATCGTTAGACGCCGGGAAGACGCACAAAGGAGAATAAACTCTTTCACTTTCTGCTTCACTGGTATAAGTAGACTACACTTGGACTGGTATCCGCCCATAAGTGGAAACTAAAAAAAAACAACCTCTAAGTCTCAGTGTTAGAAATGTTGAAATGCAATTTTTAAAAAAACAAAAAGCTTTTAATGTTTCATATAATATTTACATAGGTGGAATTATTAGAAAAATAAGTAAACTCGTAACCCAAACAACGGTTACCGGACTACGGAGCCCTGCAAGGGACATGGGAGGGAAAAATTTTTTAATGAACTTTTGCAAGATCTCACAAAAGATCCTGCTACTTTTCGGTTCTGTTTCTGTACCAGAAGGGTACGGTATGGAGGAGGATTTAGAGCATTTCCTGCGGTCAAGAGAGGTCTCACAAGAGGACATCATGCACATGCAACAAGACAAAGTACGTATAAATTCAGTAAGTGAAAGAACAAGATAGCATAAAACACTGGAGTTGAGAAGGCGAGTAACTTGTTGAAAAACAGAATTTGTATATGCAAGCCTTTAATATTAACTCTTGTAATTATGTTCAGGTTCATTAAACATCAAGTAAACATATGTTTAGAAATGTCATATTGTTATCTGGCTTTGCCATGAATAATGGTAACGTGGACGTCATGGCACGAAATACTTGGTGGAACTTATCTTACTTAAACCTTACTTCACGAAATCTTTTTTTTTTTTTTATAAGATAAAACTTTATTAATCTCTCGGGTGGGTTCCTCTGGGAACTGAATTTCATTTATAGCATTTCTTTAATGTTTTATGTCTGCAGGTGGATAAGGCAGTGCTATCCGTCATGCATAACTACATATGGTGACAGAGTAGCTGTCAAGTCCTTCTGTCAACAAACTAAGTACAGCACAGATAAAGAGACTCTTCTGCAGAACCTAAGAGATAAAATTGCAACACGGAAAGAAAGATCAAAAACCAAAGGTGCACTGTGTGGTCCATCCGGTGTGTTCCACAAGCAAGGTAAAGGAATGGCAAGAAAGAGAAACGCTACAGGAGAGAGGACCTGCATAAAAATTTAAATCGGATGGCTTCATTTAAGCAGTACTGAATACCATCAAGTGAGAACCAGAAATGGTGGAGGAAAAAGACATGCAACAGTAGAAAAAACAACTCTAGCTCAGATTTTGGAAGTGGGAAAGGACCTGTGTGGTTTTTTTTAGTTTTTTAGTTTTTTTCCTTCTCCCCAGATGGGAACTCGCCAAAAGGGAGAGTTGAAGACTTTATCATTGATATCTGTGATTTTAAAAGAAATCAGATTCCTTTAAAATGACACTGTTGGCAAACTTTACGAACAAACCAAATTGAAGCTTCTGAGATTTTACATTTGCACGAAAGATGAAGTACCGTGAGCAGTTCAGTTCTCATCTGAAGAGGATTTCTCTGTCAGGATAACCGACGAAGATTCAGAGGTGAAATTACTTGGATCTGACAGTGAGACAGATGATTTCGTCCCAGATCTAATTGACCATGGGTATTAATCTGACAGTGACACCGACGAACAGGTTTGTGGCAGTAAGAAAGATATTATTATAAATAATAATCACTTTAAAGTTACTGTGTTGTTTTGTTGTGTTTAGTAGTGCTTTGTGGCGACATGGGACATTTTCTAATTTCAGTGTACTATTGTACTAGGTGTTACTGTGCAACGGCAATAAAGAGTTGTCTTATCCAAGTGCTTTATGTACATCTACAAATACGTGCACTTCTGTATGATGAATTATTCCAGGAATTTGTTGTTGACTTGTGTGGCAAGGTACGTTTAATACATGTGTAAAAGACTTACAGCTTTGTTGTCATTAACATATAGTAAGTGATTGGCTGCTGAAAACAAGAATTGTTTTGTTTGTTTTCGGAGTTTGTGAATCTGTGAACCAGAAAACAATTTCCAGATGGAACCCAAACATATACAAAAGAAATCACACTGTGAGGCAGTGAAAACACAAATTCCAGAAAAATCAAATCATATTCATTCAGCCCTAACAGGCATTAAAAAACGTAAATTCAGTAAAATTATAATTCACTTCTGCTGGTTCTTCTCTGGAACCAGCTTCCAGTTTGGATTCAGGAGACAGACACTATCTCTACTTTTAAGATTAGGCTTAAAACTTTACTTTTTGCTAAAGCATATAGTTAGGGCTGGATCAGGTGACCCTGAATCCCATTTATTATCCTGCAATAGACGTAGGCTGCCGGGGGATTCCATGATGCACTGAGTTTTTCCTTTCCAGTCACCTTTCTCATGCACTATGTGTTAATAGACCTCTCTGCATTGAATCATACCTGCTATTAATCTGTCTCTCTTCAACAGCATGTCTTTTGTCCTGTCTTCCTTCTCTCACCCCAACCGGTCGCAGCAGATAGCGCCGCCCCTCCCTGAGCCTGGTTCTGCCGGAGGTTTCTTCCTGTTAAAAGAAAGTTTTTCCTTCCCACTGTTGCCAAAGTGCTTGCTCATAGGGGGGTCAAATGATTGTTGGGTTTTTCTCTGTATCTATATTTGTAGGATCTACTGTACAATATAAAGCAACTTGAGGCGACTGTTGTTGTGATTTGGTGCTATATAAATAAAATTGAATCACAATCAGCTGTACACTGTCAATGTTTGGCCTTAGCTTTTGTTTTTACTCCTGCCATCAGCCCAAATAAAGGCTCGCTTTTGTTTAAAGTTCAGTGTCCTCTCTCATTTTTTGCTTTTGGTTATGTTCTCTCAAAGAAACCGGCGTACCCCACCATGACACACATTTTCCTTTGGCCTGCTGTTTATCCATCTAGATTGTTTTGGTATATTAGCTGTAGAGATAGAGATATCTTCCTTCTCATATAATGAAACTGGATGGTGCTTGCCTTGTGATATAACAGCTAAGGAACCCATGAAAAACAGGTCAGCTGATGGGGGCACCATTAATTTTATATCCAGTCACACTGTCATGCCCCTTGCATCACATTTCCTTCTCCACACTCAAAAACTATATGAATGTAGCTAAATAGAAAAACTGCATGAAGCTACATAAAGTCTACATAAAGTTCAGTATCCCCGTTGTTAGCCATGTTTTTTGAGTTTACAGTTTTCTTTGTTTTATGCACCGGTTAGAATAGAATAGAATGCCTTTATTGTCACTATACAGTTGTACAATGAGATACAGAGCATCTCCTACTCAGTGTAAACATGCTGGGGGGGGGGGGGTACAGTTCTGCAGCACTATGTACATATGGACAGTATTAACAAAGGGAAAAACATATATATATGTAAAATGTACAATATACAAGACGTAAGTAATATGTAATAAATAGTGTTATGTATATACAGTTGAGTTATTGCACATAGAATTGGTATTGCACAGTGGTGGTCCATAGAGGAAGTGGGAAGTGGGGGGGCTGTGTTATCTGTGCATGTGTGAGTTCAGGGTGGTTATCGCTTTAGGGAAGAAACTGTTTTTGAGTCTGTGGGTTTTTGTGCTGATGCACGTGTAGCGCTTCCCTGAGGGAAGCAGGCTGAACATGTTGAAGCCAGGGTGGGAGCTGTCCTTGATAATGTTTGCTGCTCTGGTGAGGCAGCGGGAGGAATAAATGTCCATCAGGGAGGGAGAGGGCAGCCGATGATCTTTTGTGCTGTCTTGACCACACTCTGAAGCCTCACTCTATCTGCTTTGGTGCAGCTGCCGTACCATACCGTGATGCAGTAGGTTAGCAGTGGTTGACAGTGTTTATTGTAAAGACTTAATATTACAGATAAGAAGTTTTCATAAGCCACGTCAACATCTTGAACATAGACGTTACCATAATCTTTATTGTTGAGCTCTTCCTTAAGGAGCCAATTACAATTTTCATTTCATTTACCCCCTTCTCCACATAACCTCTTCTGTCTCTTTCTTCCTGCAAGTCTCTCCATTCCCTCAACCTGGCCCAGGTCTCATCTTTCACTATACTTTGTGTACTACTTCTCTATCACTTCCTCCGTTCCCTTTATCTCTCACTCACACATGCATACATCCATGCACGCAACAAAACATAATTTATTAACTCACCTGGATAAGTCCCATGAAACAAAACTGAAGGTGGTTTTTGTCAAGAAACCCACCATCAAAGTACCTGTTGTCTTTGATGTCTGCAAATAAGGACAAGATCGCCCCTCACAACTCTAGGGCAGCCTTTAAAAGCTGCACGGCTTTTATGTAATACCCCCCGATCACTTTCGGACTATTTGTTGTGTACGCACTAAGCCAGATTATTTTTCTTGAGGAACCATCAATACTCCCATTGATACAGATGCCATATGGCTTCAGTTTTTTGTAGTTTGTAGTTTTGCGAGATACCAAGTTACTGTTGCAAGATCTCGCAGAAGTTCATCTTCTTTTTTTTCTCCCATGTCCCTTGCAGGGCTCCGTACGAGACAGACACGCAAATTTCAGGGGGGGTGGTGGTAAAAAAAAAATACGTTGAAAAAAAAATTCAAACATATCAGAAAAAACACATGGCAGATTTAGGATACATCATGTTTCTGAGGAAGATCTGAAGTCAGCAACAACAACTATAACAAATATGCTTCTACAACCTGAAGAAGGCAAGCAAAAGCTAAGGCGAGTGCAGGCAAGACAACTAAACTGGAACTATGAAATTTTGAAGACCATGACGAAGAAGAGTATGAAGGCTAGAACTGTGGAAACATGGGGAAGTAACACAGATGACGCAACACAGACTGGATGAAACACAGAGACTAAATACCCACAGGGATGATTAGGGGAGGTGGAAACACATGAGGGAGAACAGCTGACACACATGAACCTAATGACAGGACAGGAGAAGTGAAAGTAAATACAATAAACAAGGAACAGATGACGCATGTCCCTTGTGGGGCTCCATACCAGACAGACACGCAAATTTCAGGGGGGGAGACTGAAAATAAGAAAAAAAAAATTCAAACGTATGTGTCAGGGCTCTGTGTGCAGGCAGGCAGGCAGAGGTGAGGATCCAAACGCAGGACTCGTGAAGCCAAATTTCAATAGAAAACCACAGCTTTATTGCTGGCAATGAAAAAAACATGAACAGAACAATGAACACTGAGAAACGGAAACACACAGGCAGAATCTGAGGGTACGACGCGACACTGAGCAAGGGCAAACACAGGGCTAATATACACAGGGAAGTAATCAAGGAATGGAAAACAGGAGGGAGACACAGCTGGGAGAGATTGGGGTTAACTAGACAGGGGAGCAAAGCTGGACACACTAACATAAGACACAATCCTTCAAAATACAACAGGAAACAATAAACCACTAAACAAAGACGCAGACTGAGAGGCAGAAACAACAACAACAACAACAATCTTTATTTATAGAGCACATTTAAAAGCCTTGGGCATACCAAAGTGCTTTACATAAAACAATAAAAGGTTCAAACATTGATAACGGATAAAAAAAATAAAAAATAACGAGTTATGTTCATAGATAAAACATAACACATGGAACTCAAACAATACATGAGACCACAATTCCTTAAACACGGATGAACAGAAACATGAACCAGGGAGGCTTAGTACAGAGGGAGATGGCAAAAGGAACTAAGAAACAAAGGACTAAACAGCAACCTAGAAATAAATTAGATGAGCTAAACTGAAACTAGAACACAAATGAATACAAAATACATTAACACCCACACGCTGGGTCACACGACCCAATACCGTGACAGTAATGTTTAATGTAGTTCAGCCTGTTATTGTCTTAATGATAGGTTTGTAGCTTAAAACAGCGGTCCCGAACCTTTTTTGCACCACGGACCGGTTTATGCCTGACAATATTTTCACGGACCGGCCTTTAAGGTGTCGCGGATAGATACAATAAAATAAAACTAGTACCGGTACCAAAAAAAAGAAGATTTATTCATAACACACGTGAAAAGACCCAGGAAAACCGAGTAAACGATAAAAACGATAACAAAATAATGCTAAAAACCAATAAAAATCCTGAAAACCATACATTTCACACCTGAGCCTCAACTCTCGGGGCCCGGTACCAAACGACTCACGGACTGGTACCGGTCCGTGGCCTGGGGGTTGGGGACCGCTGGCTTAAACCTATTCGCTGGAACGTTCAAGACAATTTAACTACACAGCAAAGCAAGACACGAGTAGGCAAAGTTCTTTGTGATTCTCGTATAATAATAATAATAATGGATTGGATTTATATAGCGCTTTTCAAGGCACCCAAAGCGCTTTACAATTCCACTATTCATTCACTCTCACATTCATACACTGGTGGAGGCAGCTACAGTTGTAGCCACAGCTGCCCTGGGGCAGACTGACAGAAGCGAGGCTGCCATATCGCGCCATCGGCCCCTCTGGCCAACACCAGTAGGCAAGTAGGGTAAAGTGTCTTGCCCAGGGACACAACGACCAGGATAGAGAGCCCAGGGATCGAACCGGCGACCTTCCGGTTACAGATGCGATTCCCAACCCCCTGAGCCACCGTCGCCCATATATACGAGGGAGACCAACTGGACAAACGCCGTTCCTTCGGTCGACCCCAGTTGCTCTCGTCCGTTCCCTCATAACACTGCTCTTTTATTGAGGTTACGTGAATATACATAGGTTCATTAACATATGACATCTTACATAGGTGTACATGTATACAAAGAGTACCGTCTGTGTGTATGTGTAGGTATGTGTGTGTGTTTAGGTATGTGTGTGTGTGTGGTCAAGATGTGACCCCATAAAGGACTTCCCTAAACCTGCTGGTCTGGAAGTCCAGCAGATATAGATATAGATATGTTTATCCTACCATGAAACAATAAGAGAAGGTACGACCTCTCCCATGCTCCCAGGATGTGGGTGTGAATGCCAGAACACTCTGGAATGCACACAAAGTCTTTGCAGACTCCTAAGGATCAACCCTCTACCAACATGACATTGATTATACAACTCTAAGCATATATGAGTAGATATTTCTAAGCATAAATAACAATCCAACAATACAAATCTAACACTTGCAGCAACTGTAACTACATAATTTCCTTATGGATTAACAAAGTATTCAGATTCTGATTACTGCACCTAAGTAGAAGTTTCATGTAGCTGCACTTTATGTAAGTATTTATTTTTCTGACAACTTTTTACTTTCTACTGCTTACACTTTCAAAACAGACTCATTACTTTAGGTTCATTTATAGCACTCATACTCAGGAGCTAAAGTGGACCGGAAGTACTTCAGAATAGCGCTACAGAAGTGTGTTTTCACATTGTGAAATGTCCTGCAAAAGAAACAAGGATATACAAAATTGTGTTATTCAAATGTTGCATGAAAATACCGTGTAGTTTTGTGCAGATGCAGGTGTAAGTGCATTCACAGTAAAGTATTGTGTTGGACTGGTGCACAGTGTCTGTGGTGCTCATGGTCAGATTTAGGTTTACATCAAGTATAGCAGATATTAATTTAAAGCTGACGATGTTTCGATTAAGTCACTGAATTCCACCTTTATACTATTATAAAGACAATATACTGTTAGTGTAGGGAAGGGGTCGGCAACCTGTCTTTCCGGAGCCGCATGCGGCTCTTTAGTCCTTATAATGCAGCTCCGCGTGGTTTGAGAAAATAAATTAGAAGTAATTAGCTGAAGTGTATTTTATTTATGTTAGGTCTTTTTTAACTTTATTTTTCTATTTCAATATCACAATAATCTTCCAATTTAAAACTACAAATTATATTCTATTATTTTTTCATCGCTCAAAATAAGCATCACATACAATTACCCACCAAAACGCCGTGCATTTATCGAGATTTTCAACCCCAGGTAGGCCAATTATGGATCTTCGGATCCACACTATGTCAGCAACTATTCTCCACCGTGAACTATGTTAAAAACAAACACCGTTCACGCCTCACAGATGACAGCTTACAGTCCTGTGTAAAGATGAAAGTGAGCACAGCCCCCGATTTGCAGACGCTGTGTGCAGAGGTTCAGGAGCAGAAGTCCCATTGTAAACATACCACGGCAGACCCAACGATGTTTGTATGAACATGCTTTTCAAGTCAAGGCTCCAAAACCCAAAGGCGATATAAGGGTGGCGGCTCACAACAGTTTTTCTTTGCTACATGGATCATTTTAGTTCAGCTGGATGTCTTTCCTTTTTCCTGAAGAACTCTATTTCTTTAAGAGTTCAAAATGTGTTAATTACATAAATAAAATGTAGTTTTCTCTGTAGCACTTCATGGATTTCATAAGCAACACGCTTTAGTTGTTCACACAAAGCATAAAGGTAAAAAACAATATATGCAGTGTTATCTTCATTTTAGATATCAAAAGGTATTTGCGGCTCCCAGTGTTTTCGTTTGCGTGGAAACCGGGTCCAAATGGCTCTTTGGGTGTTAAAGGTCGCTGGCCCCTGGTGTAGGGGATATAACAAACTGAAACTGCTGACATCTTGTTGAATTCAGTTGTATAAATAAACAAAGAGCAGTGGGTCAGCTGATCACAACCTGTACACTAAGAAAATCTACTGAAGCTCACTTTAGAAATTATTGTGAGTTGTGATTCTTTTTTCCACAGTGAGCCACTACACAGATCCTAGTGTTCACCCACCTGCTGAATCCCACTGTAACACCTGTACTCATTTTTTAGGTTTGCAGGCAAAGTGACCCTCTAAAATGTAGGCGACAGAAAATAGTTATTTTTTTAAAGAAATTCTCTTTTACTGTGCAGTATGTGTCCTGCATAACAGACTCAAGCTTTTGTGAGAACTAGAATCAGATTAGAAATTTTTTGTATTCTCATTCACTAATATCATTTTATTATTATATTAATATAGCACAAGGCCCTGTTACCTTTGTACAAAAATTGTTAATGGAATTTTCCTTCAAAGAGCTACTTTTTACTTTCTTACTTTGAGTAGATTTCAGAGCTGGTAATTTTTTACTTAAGTGAAGGAGTTGCTTCAGTACTTCAACTTTTACCATAGTATTTTTAAACGCACAGACTCGAATTACGTGTCCACTCTACCTGTTTCTGTTTCCACTCTCTCTCTTTGCTGTCTTTATCCTCCCTTCACCACCTATTTCTTTTGTCTTCCTCTCTTAATCTTTGTGCTGACTCCCAGAAAGTAACAGTGAAACAGAATTTACAACCCAATAAAGGTAATAACAACATTCTAATTTGATGTGAGTTGCTCCTGGCCATTGACAGGTAAATTCCAATATGTCAGCGTTTCTGTCTATACTATAATTCACTGTCTATAAGTGTGCTCTAAACAGGCATGACACACAGTTCATCCAGACTCTGAAACATTAACAAAATAAAATAATAAAGTAAATCAGCTCCTTGGCTGGAAAATATTGATTAGGTTAACCCTCTTGAGGCAGGCGTTGCTGATTTGCAACAGTTAAAAACTAACAACCTGATTACCCCACATACATATTTTATGAGTTTTTTGTACTCAGAAGTACCACTGCAGGACTTGGTTGTGCATTAGCAACTAAAACTTAATTTGAGCCTGAGAGGTTTAAAATAAGCTATAATCTTATAAATATTATCTTGCCTACATTAGCTTTTGTTTGTTATTTAGAGAATATAAATACATAAAAAGACACTTTTAATTCATGCTTTAAGTCACATTATTGACCATTATCAGAAGAATTTGCACTTTTGCTTGTTTAAGCAAAACTGTGTTTTTAATCTACACCACTGACTCACTTGTGTTGTGAAAGCATGCAGTTCCTCTCTGTGAATGGTCTGTAATGCCATGACATCCAGAACACAGGACATTTAAACCTGTGTTCATGCTAACGTTTACCATCTCTGATAGACAAGTTAGCAAATTTGAACTATATACTTATAGTTATTTTAGGGTACTATGATAAAATTTAGGGGTGCTTGAGCATACAAATTTTTTTTCTAAACTTATGACTCAAAAAAACAAAATTTAAAGTTAAAACCTGAAAACCTCAACTTTCTGACCTTCTCAATACTTCTCCATTAACATTCTCAAAGCAAACATCCCATCTTTAGTGTTCTTTGTCAGTATGAAGACTACTGCTGCTAAAATAAACATAAAACAATTAAAGAGCTTTTGACAATACCGCCAGTGGCATCTAAACACAGAATACAGTCTATTAGAGCAAGAAGGATGAACAACAACAGAGGAGCTGCAGGTATCTGGGAGCTCCTTGGGGCTGGAGAGGTGTGACTGCTGGGGTGGGCACACAGTTGTCATCAGAATGTCTGCCGCAGGCCTTCAGCACTCTAGAGGGTTGCGAATGGTCTGGGTCTCCTAAGTCTGTCTGTGTCTGTGGCTTTTGCTGGCTTCTGGAAAATGTTATTGTGGCTTCTACCTCTCATTATGAAGTAAATTCCATCCAACAGAGCATGTTTGGCATGTAGTAGAACGGGAGGTTGTCATTGTGAATATGCAACTGACAAATGTGCAGCAACTGTGCAATACTGTCATGTCAAAATTCAGAGGAATGTTTTCAGCACTTTGTTGAATCTATGCCATAAAGAACTAGGCCAGTTCTAAAGGAAAAAGAAGATTAAAAGGTGTACCTATCTATCCTTCTACTTTCATTTTTACAGACTCGTGAGATTGCGCATCTTTGAATACACGAAACCTTAGCATGTCAATAAAAGACTTAAACAAGTATCCGCAAACAGACCTTTATTCTGGTAAAAAAAAAAACAAAAAAACAAAAAAACAGAAAATGCCACTGATATGATGAATTTCAAACAATTCTAAAAGTTGTATAAAAACAAAACAAATCAAAATTTGCATTCACCACACTTCTGTTTTATTGATTGACAAGATAAAATGCTAAAAGGAATTGGATTTTTTCAAAAACTTCTAGTTTTCCCACAATCCATGCTTGAATAAATCTTAGAATGTGTAACGAGTGCATCTGTGATTGGTTTGATTGTATAATATTTGTTTGGTTTGATTGGTTTTCTCTTGCAACATGAATGTAGTTGAAAGGCATTTGCTCAAAGAAAATAACTAAAACACTGAATAGAAGTTTGAACAAAAGAAAAAAGTAAATTCAATGAATCACAGCGTTACTGTGGTGTAGGGGTTTGAGTTTCCCAGTGCTCCCAGGAGCTGTGCTGTCAGGACTCTTGCTTTGCCGTATGGTAGGCCTATCAAAGGCTAATTGATCATGGGTGGGTATTTTAATAGACACCATGTGTACAAATAATCCCTGAACCAAAATTCAGGCTAAAGACTGCTGTGAAGGCTGATTCCTCCAGTTTGTTCTACGTGTGAGTCTTTATTGTGTCAGTGCCAATCTGTTTGCTTAATATAATAATGTCATGCACATCTTTCTGACTTTGGGCACAGAAGCCAAGGGAGAAAAGGGGTGTTTCAGGAAGAGGGTGAACTGAGGGGCTGCAATAAGCCCACTATAGAAGGATTATAAGCACAATAGGTAATATCAAGTTATGATTTATGATCTTCCTCGTTGGCTGCATTAGTTAAATGTAATCAAATACTCAGGATAAGCCTGAGTGTCATGGAAGACAACAAACATGGTGGGATTGGGGTTTTTGTCCACAACACTGTCGTACAGGTCAGTGGAGACGGTGCCTTTCGCTGGTGGTACAATCATGCCTTGTTGTCCAAGAGTGAAGTCACCAGTCAGAACTCGGCAGACGTACATAAACTTCTCCCCATTTGGACTTGGCTTGGAGTAGGTGTCATGAGCAGAGTAGCTAGCATTGACAGCAAAATACGTGCCCTTGCCGTAGCATGTAGCTGAAAGTGGAAGAGCAGCAGAAAGTCAATGAAAAAGTTCTGTGACATATTTTCTTTTATTATTATTGGTCATAGAACAAATATCCTGCATTTGTCTATGTTGACTTAATTGTTCTGTATGGTTATGACTAGGGGTGAGTTTTGCTTATTGATCTATCGATTAAAATCTATTCTAGCTTGGATGGTGAATCGATTCATTAAAATCCTTAATCGATTTTTATATATAAATTTATTCTGCACAAAGACGTAAACACAAAGCGTGGACATCTCAGTGAGATGTCGCCTTTCTCACCCGACGGCACGGACACGGTCGGGGCGGAAAGCTGACAGCTCACTGGTTCTGATGTTTCGGTGCGTCCTTTTTGCGCTGGATTCTGAAGCTGCAGGTTTTATCTCTCTCCAAACAATATTGACTGAACCAGCAGCAAAAGAAGATCCAAACTACGCTTCACATTTCGCTTCACATGAATATTGTCATGAATTCCCTCTGACTTTTGCTGTTTTGCTTCCAGCACGCTAAAATCATACTTCATGCACAGCGCGTTCTCTCTCTAAGTGTATGTCAAGAACAGTTTCCCATCTAAAACTCTGTTTTCTACATTATTCGCTTGCTTATTACGCACAAGTCTGCCGTTGTTTACAGCGCTGTTGGGCGCTGGTGGTTTTTTTTCCCTTTTACTTACTTCCGAAAATAAAGCCTCATTTCTGCTGTTCAATACTGAACAAATTTAAACTTTTTAAAATTATGCAAAATTGCAAAATGCTTAGCTGTGTCTCTGTAACTTTGCTTCACTTCAGCAGCATCACGTAATGTTCATACGTTCATTAATGGTTTTCTTTTGTTTTTGATCTACTGCAGAATATTTTTAAAGTCATCTGCTATAAAATCCCAGGCCAGGAAAATTGCCTTCATGTTTTTCTTTGTTTTATCCTCAGTTACTTTGACACAAAGGCCTCTGCTGTGATGCTCACACCTTTGATAAAGTCACACAAGTTTCAGCTTTCTTTTTATAGATATAAAAATATGGATATGTACTGATACGTGATCACAATTATAATATTTCTGACTGTCTGAGGCAAAATTTCCCAGATTCAAATGTAATCGAATCGAATCGTGGATCGAATCGATTCAGGACCTTGTGAATTGGAATCTAATCTATTCTAGAAATCAGTGACGATACCCAGCCCTAGTTATGACAACACAGCAGAAGGTTAACAGTACATTGCTTTCTATATGTGAACTAAAGCTGACTTTGAAGGTGTGTTGTAGCCTGCAGCTCTTAAAAATATAATAACAAATAAGCATGTAAAACTATATTTAATTTAAACTAATAATGTTTTCAGTTAGCATTAACATTGTTTTGATTTTCTTCTTTCTTTCTTTAATTTTCCAACCTTCTGGGACCTCTTCCCATATGGAAAAGATATAT
This sequence comes from Aulonocara sp. 'chitande type north' Nkhata Bay, assembly GCF_057382095.1. Classification (NCBI taxonomy): domain Eukaryota; kingdom Metazoa; phylum Chordata; class Actinopteri; order Cichliformes; family Cichlidae; genus Aulonocara; species Aulonocara sp. 'chitande type north' Nkhata Bay. Next base: position 37,286,211 of record NC_141359.1, read on the forward strand.
ATAAATCTTATAAAGTTTTTATCTGTCTTGTATGAAACTTGTATGAAAGGCGTACAAGAGTGAAAACACATATAAGATCCCTTGAAAAATTATATAATGAAACTTGTATGTTTTGTATACTTACTAAAAAAATATATGAAAGTAATGAGAAAGTGGCCACTTTCATGAGTAAATCATATATGTTTTTACTATTTCTTTTCCATATGGGTTGGCTTGCTTCTATGTCCCTAATTAAAATATATCTTTAGGAGCAGCATCCCCATTTCCCACCATGTCTCTATTATCAGCTCTCTGACAAAAGCAAAAAAAATGGCCACGAACGCCTCACCATTCAATCCTGCGTAGCTCCTGTTGAAACCGCGATCATTAATAATTGGCACAGTGGCTTTGGAGGTGCCATGGAAAAGACGTTTCTCATTGTTCTGGTGACCATTTCTCACTTCCATGTCACGCTTCTTAACCTGTAGACTGTTCCACAATCCAGGGTTTTGGATCCTCTCGATCTGAAAAAAAGTATTAATTAGTAATAGTAATAGTAATTTTGAATTTATGTTCCGAATATAAAGCACAGAAAATGTATTTGCCTAAAATGTTTTTAAAAAATATTAATTTCATGTTACCTTGATGATGGTTTTGTTGCACGAGGTCTTGAACAGGTTCTGAATTTCATCATACTCCTGTGTCCCAGCTTGTAATGGGAAAGCCTGACTGGTGACGTTAGGTTGCATGAGATCCCAGTGCTCAGGAAGATCATCTAGTCACAAAATAAACAAATTCAGTTTTTTAGCTCTTGAGCAGAGGCTTTCAGTAGTGAAAGCACTGAAATATCTACTAGTAAGAAAAATCATGCTAAATTTCAAATACTAACAGATTTCTGATCTCTTATTACTACTTTGACAGGGTTGAATCTCTTTCTATCATTAAAATACCTTTTCGCTTGTCAATTCTCTTTATCTCCAGGATATTTCCCTGGCTGTCAGTGGCAGGTCCTTTTGGCATGGTGACAGTGTAATCTTGACCCTTGACTGTAACGTTTACAGTTTGTAAATTTTGTTGCAGTGCTTCCTCGAGGTAGAAGTTGGTCATTTCATCAAAACTCTGAAACTGGAACCCAGACTGCTGATACTGCCAGTCTGCCGCAGCGCTGGCCAGCTCCACTTTCCTGTTTAGTTCCTCCTCGTCTCTCACCCTGCTCATCATTTTATAGATTTCAGTGTTAGCTTTGAGCACATCCCTGCTGAGTCCTTCAATAGTGATTGTGGCTTTGGGCTTATTGCTCACAGTCCTTATGCTGATGTCCATGGTCTTCTGCATGTCAACAATTTTCTGTCGATCTGCATCAGAGAAACTATGGATGGCATTGTCTCCAATTTCCATGCTGTGATATTCTTGGGATATCTTGTCATTTATCCATTTCTTAGCCCAGTCAACGTTGGCTTGTGTGTCACCACAAATGTGGAAGCAAGTAGCCTCCACTTTCAGACTGTCAATGACAAAATCTTTTTCTGTCCTTTGTTTTTCAGGACTTCCACCAATAAAGAATGCTGAAAGAACAAATTTCAAAAACAACATGAGAACTTAACATTTGAAACTGATTAAAGATATAGGAATGTGAAACCAAAAATTACTTTGCTCTGTGTATTTACATTTGACTTTATTGAGCCAGCTCCACCCTGCTTTATCCTTAGAATCGGGATCAGCAGCTTCCCTCTGTTGCATACTGCTGTGGAAGTCTTTAAGCATAGGTTTCTGGAAAATAACTATGCGAACTGTAGTCAGGGGGCTGGAGGTGTTTTGGCTCAACACATCAGTCACTGCATCCAACATGGCATCAGCCACCAGTCTTGCTTTTACATTGCCTTGACCTAAAAACAAAACAAAAAATAAACAAACAAAAAAAGTAATCATACATTAAAGACTGCTGGGATGAACAACATAGACAGTAAAATAATAAATTATTGTAAAAACAAAAATATCAGTGTGACCATGAATCTAAATTGTCAGGGGTCACACAAAATTTTCTCCATAGACTTTCTCGATGTTAACTTTTTTCTAAACACAGGTTGCCTGCAAATTAAGACAAGAAATGCAATGAAAGGTATACTATATTGAGGTATACAATACCCTCTCGTGAGCAAGTCAATATAGTAAGTGGGCAACATGTCATGCATTTAGGAAAACTGCTTAACCCGATGACATTAGAGGATTATTCAGCACCCTATGTGCTAAGAAGGCCTTTATAAATGTAGCATTTGGATATGTGACCTGTCAGTGACAAAACGCTTTCTAAATCTCACCTGTCCCAATGGCAGGAAACGATACAGAGGCAAAAGAGCTTTTCACACATATCTGGAGTGCATCTTTCACAGTCTTGTTGATTTTTACTGGGTCTGTCTGTCCAATCAAGTGGAGGATCTTTTTACACTTCAGGTTACCAGGGCTTGTCAATATCATGCCCTGGTTGGGCTCAGCACCTAAAAGCAAAGTTGGGAGATGTTAAAGAACCTTAATAATTATGTAAGTATGTACAAGGGCATACTTCTTTCTTGACAGTCTTGTGCTAATACTTAGCTTCCAAGTTATTATTGGGAAAACAAGACTGTTATATTGTAGCCAATGTTTCTGAGTTATAGCATCATAAAATTATAAGTGATTTCTTACCAAGGTTGCGGCATTCCACTTCAACAGCCGGACCAGCTGCTTCTAGAATAGCTTTAGACACTCCTGGAGGAGGCAAATGTTACATCACTACTGAATACATACATATAATCTAAAGGATCATTATTACTGTGGGTGGACTGTTCTTTATACAAAGACTTTTGATGTAATATTATTCTCTATACAGCACCTAAATATTTACATTTAGTTTAAAAGCAGAAAAAAACAATGAGAAACCACCATTAATGTTTTGCACAGCTCAAATACTGTCATTCATGCTATGACTAACCTGTCTTAAGAGTAAAGTTTTCATTGGAGGAGTTGACAACGACATCAGCGGTCTCCTTGGTTATGTCTCCTGTTACTACCTGTATAGTCACATTGCCCATTTTAGTCTCGTGCATGTCTGAGGTTGAGATGATTTTAGAGAAGGGGCCTCCTGGAAATTGATAAAAAGAACTAATTAACAGCAAAAAAGAACTACAATAGTACACTTTCTAAATTTTGAATACTGATATAATTGTCAGTTAGCATATGGAAAAAATATAGTATATTTCAACAGTTACTACAAATGTACAAAATGTTTTTAACAGCGTTATGTTATAGTTCTTAGAAAATATATAGTTTTTAGCAGAGGTGGGAAGTAGTAAAGTACAAATACATGGTTACTATACATATGTTGAATCTTCAGGTATCTGTACTTTACTTGAGTATTTACTTTTCTGACAACTTTTTTTTTACTCTCTACAAACAGTGTTGCCTGCCTTCACTTTGTGTAGAAATTGTTGAACCACTTGAAGCACTGGGAAACTTCTTCTGAAATTCATCACTGAAAGCCTGCAGACAGAAAAGAAGAGAGATTTTATTGACTGAAACATTCAATTATTACACCAAAACTGAAGTTCAATAACAGCTTTGCAGCTTTCACTGGTGGAAAATGCTCAAAAACTTTTCTGCTTAGCACTGAATTGTTGTTGCTTCAAAGCTTGTGATTTTTTCTTACCTGGATAGTTTGTGTATCACTGGGGTAAAGTACGATCACAACCTTCTTCAGATGCTTGGGGTGTTTCTTTTTGCAAAACTCTAAAATATTGTCCAACATCAAAGAGGCTACAAGATCTTTAGGAAAACCCATTTTTCCAGTGCCAATGGCTGATAAGGATATGGAGGTTAGATTATTACTTTCTGCCTTGTCCAAGCAGTCCTTAAAGATTCCCCTCAAAGTCTGAAAGACAAAGAATAAATACTATCTGTTTAAAGACATTTAATTAAAAATATGACATTGACCATCAAAGTTAGATCAAACAGGTTCTTTAACCTTATACTGTGAGGTTCATCACCTTTTCAGATGTGCCTTGTCCATTATCCCAGTGAGGTGCAATTGTATGAAAAACTTTTTTGCTTTTTAGTTGGCAGCCCTCAGTAACAATGATCTCACCAACATTTCCAGTAGCACCCTGTGCATTTATTAACTGCTGAAGTTTGGGTCCAGCTGCACGCAAGATGGCTTTGGAAACTGCAAATCTGTCCAGATTAAGGTCCGAAGATACAGTGTTCACAATCACTTCCGTCTAAAAAAAACCCAAAGTTTTATAAATATGAGTACATATTTATCATGTCTAACAATATAAAAACACCTCAAAACATAAAAAGAACAAAAGAAGCTCAAACCCAAAGATTAAATAAACATCAAGAGACTTTATAGCTGTGTTAATAGTTAATGCTAAATAGTCTTGCACATCGTGTTCCTGTCTGAAACAGACAAAGTAACTATTTGCTTAATTGGGTATAACAGTACAAATCTGAATTACCGTGGCAAACTCTATTTTTCCCTTTTTAAGAACGATGTCCACGCCTTCTTTGGTCTGGACATGATTTAAGTACAGGTCAGATCCAGCAGGCTGTGATACTGGTTGTGTGGGAGCAGTGAGATGAGGAGTTTGTTGAGAATGAGAGTCACTGAGGTTTCCAAACTCCTGCCTGACAGCAGCCACCATATCCTGAACAGCAATGTCATCATTGTTCACAAAATGGATCTTCTGCAAGATGATGTCATCATAGTTCTCATCACAATACTCCTTCACTGCTTTAACAATGGTGAGTTCACACTGCTTGAGGGGAAAGCAGCGCATTCCTCTGCCAATAGATGGAAGAGCTACTGAGACGCATCCGTGGGCCTCAGCAAGTTCTAAACTTCCTTTAACAGCTTTTTTCAACTGAGCCAAAGCTTTTTCATGTTTATCTTTTTCAAACTTGGGTCCCACAACATGGATGACTTTTTTGCAACAAAGATTTCCTCTTGCATTTGTTATGACACAGTCTCCTGGCTTGAGCTGACCCTTGTTTTTAAATGCTTTGTCACATTCATCTTGTAACTGAGGGCCGGCAGCCTTCAAAAGTGCTGCTGCAAGACCAGTTCTGTGTTTCAAGTCTTGATTAGATGGATTGACAACTGCCTGCACTGGGTAACTGCACATATCTGCCTTGGAAACAGCGATTTCTACTCCTTCAGGTGTCATAAGTTGGTATAAAGGTGTTGGTACTTGTTTAAGGTTGTCTTGTCCACCACCTGGCTTATCAACTAGTTGAACCAGGCAACCAGTTTTATTTTTGATTGTGGAAAAATAAGCTTCATTCTCCTGGAAGAGCTTCTTCACTCCAGGTTTGAAGACATTCAGACTGTCAAAGACTACAGCAGAGACGGCACCTTCAACCACAGTCTTGCAATGTGTCACATTCACTCTGGATCCACTCAGACAGATGGCCTCATTTCTGTAGGACACTCTCACCTTGTCTTTCACTTTCTCCATCCAAGATGTGTTGAAATGTTTCAAGTATTCAACGACAGCATTAGCTTTGACCACAACAGTTTCTTCTATGTGAGCGTTCTGTGTTAAGAAGTCACCAAGCTGATGCTGAACCTTTATGGCACTATCCTTGTAGCCTGACACCACGACTTGTTGAGCAGTTGTGTTGATTCGAGTTCTGCATGGCTTACTGTTAGCCTGCTCTAAGTGACTGACCAGCTGCTGCCACTCTGGCTTCTTCAGGACATTACTGTCTTCAACATTAATGTACTGAGTTGTTAACAGCTGTCCTAGATGGTCCTGAGCATGAGACAGATCTGTGTCAGACACAGCAAGGAGCTGCACCCTGTTTCCACTGATTTCAAACGCTGCGTTTATTTGATGAGATGTGAGGAGAGCATCTGTAAGCTCCTCTTGTTGCTCATCCTTCAACAGTTCAAGCACATCTTTATCTACTTCCAGATTCTGTCGTTTTAATGCAAGTACTGCATCAAATATAGCTTTGCTTGCTGCATTAATCTCTTCCCCTAAACCAGTTATTTTCAGATTAGGACTCTCTGGTGCCAATTTGAGTTCTGGATACACAAGTAGAAGTTTGTCCATGAGGCCATCCTGACACAGGAGATGAAAAACTGATGGTGACACTTTGATCTCTTCGGTTTTACTTGATTTGTCCCTGTGGATCGTTTTTGCAATCTTGTTAATAATTTCAGAAAGAGATTTCTCCAGTCTGTTGACATCACTAACAGGACCAGCCACTGATAAAGCACCACTGTCTTTATCAGGTACTACAATCACATTTTCATTCAGTAACATCTCTCTGATCTTTTTCTCAGACTCTTTCAATGCATCTGAATCTGGACAGAACTTCACAGATTTGAACTTTGACACAGATTGTGCAAACGCTGACTTCACAGTATCAGTCCATACTTTGAGGATGGCTTTGGCATCCTTTTGCTTTAGTAAAGAAGATACAGGACTCAAGGTCACAGTGGTTTGGCCGAGGTTTACGATGCAGAAGTGTTTGTCCATTTCACTGCAAATGGTCTCTGCTGCTGATTTATTTTGAGCTAGGTATCTGAGGACAGCACTGTCAATGGGCTCTGAGATGGCAGCGGGAAGTTTTAGTGCAGGTTTGTCTTTGCCGTAGAGGGCCACTCCCAGACTTTTATAAAAAGGATAAACTCTGATTTCTTCCTTTTTTATGGAATGCTTCTTCTTGAAGATTTTTTGAACAGCTGGAAAAAAGAATGTAACATACTGTATATTATTATTCACACGTTATTACTGTAGGTTTGCAGGAACATACAGTGTAGTGTAAATAAATTACCTCGATGATCTTTAAATGTGATGACAGCAGACTGTTCCGCTTCATTAAGGAAGACCTCTTCCACATCCCCACCTTCATTTTCAAAATAAAGCTGAAGAACTTCTTCACTGAAGTGTAGAATGTCGTCAACTAGAACTTGCTTTGTGACTTCGAGAGGTTGAACAGAAAATCCCTTCTTGGTGAACATTTTGTTTTGGGGGCATTTTGCCACAAAATTAGCATTTTCTGTGAAATAGAGATTAAAAAACGGTTTAAGGCATTTTTAATAAAACAATTCTGCAGGATAAATCTTCTTTGTTGATTTAATAATGAGTACACCCATTTTTCAGAATGAAGTATCAGCACATTTATAATTAGCAAGGTACATTACACTACCAGTAGTCTGTGTTGCTTTGCTATCCTGTGCATTAGTGCGCTAGAAAACTTTGTCATTCTAACTCAGGAAAATAAAATGGCCACATTGTCCTGGAAAATTCCTTTATTACATTTGTGGCATATTTTTATGTTGTTTTATGTTAATGAGTGTTGGACCTGGTTATGCAATACAGATTTCAGCATCAAACGGCCGGTTAAACTTTATATTATCATATCATAAATAAGAACTTTTCATTCTGAAATGGGTACCTTCTCCACTCTGGAAAGTCACCACAGCAGAGGAGATGTCAGGAAAGAATTCCAAAGTGAAGTCATGAGACTTAGTGATGTTTTCCACCAGCATCTCCAAGAACTCCTGGTTGGTATTATCAAGAATATTCCCTAAAACGGCCGAGGTGGAACATGGCTCTTCATCTGCTGTATCATCGTCTCCGCCTTCTGTTTTTGTTTGAACTGTCGGGTTGCTTTTATCAGCACTCGCCTGTTTGTCTGCAGCAACATCTGCTGTTAAAGACAAATGTGGCCAAGTGTAACAAACATATACTTTTTAGATAGTGCAAGACTTAAAACACTTATATTTTAATTACTTATTTTGGTGTTTCACTCACAGCTATTGCTTCACACTAATCAATAAATTAATTAAAATAAGAATAATCATTAATATCGACTTAAAAAAATAATCAGACTTTGTATGGTCTTATTGACGTAATGTCTAGGAGACATCTAGTGTATCCTACCAGTCTTGAAGTGTAAAGCACACTATGTTAAAACAGCATGAAGCTTTGGATATTTTATTGAGAAAGAGGCAGTTTTATCACATAAAGCTTGTCAGCTTGTCTAATTTTTGATTCACAGATTCATTTTTTCTTTGTTTTGTTTTCTTCTTACTAATGCTAGCTAGACAGACAAATCACAAGCTATCTAGCAAATACAGTTCAGAAAGGGTCACAGAACCTGAGGTACTTTCCATGGTCTCACACGTATTGAATTCATCAGTTAAATACAAATATTTAACTTCAAATAATAACTCAACTAAAACAGTATAAATGAAAGGCAAGCCAAATAGGAAATGCTGGACGTGTAATACAGTACAAACACTGATTAGTTCCAAATTGTGTTTGGTGGTGGGGAGTTGCTACTCATCTGAAAAAAAAGTGAATGTCTGAGAAAACTACCTGAGACAACCTGCATCGAATGGATGAGATCACTTGATTAATCAGACGCCCAGGGCTGTTGTGTTAACTCAGCTTTTCCAGTGTCACAAAGTAGCACTGCTAGATTTGTGAAGTGTTAAGTTAACAACTAGCTGGAAAACAGAATGTTGTTTGTGAAAGTCATCAGTAGTAAAATTATAGCCAAGTAGAAATGCTAGCTTGTGAAATTACTTTACCTACGATACTAAATGATTTCAAATGGCGTTAACTTTAGCCATCAGTAAAGCATGTAATGGCTCAAAGCAAAGATGTACAAAGTATTGCAGTAATAGCTAACATTGGCACAGTTAGCCTGCTGAGTGTAATCTAGAGATTTTCTAGTATATATTGTGGTTGTTGGTGTTTAGGTGGGCGGATCAGAATATTTCAGAAGCTCTGGGGCTTTCCCACACAGCCACCTCTAGGGTTTATAGAGAATGGTCAAAAAAGAGAAAATATGCAGTGAGCAGCAGTTCTGTGGGGCAGCAATGGCTCGGTGATCTCAGCCATCAGAGGATAATGGTCAGACGACTTGTTACAACTGAGGGATGCTGAAAAACACAACATGTCACAGACTGAAGCAGCTGGGCTGCAACAGCAGAAGACCAACACTGTTCTCCATTCCTGTCAGCTAAGAACAGAAAACTGAGGCCACAGTTCATACAGACTCACCAAAGCTGGACAATATTTTTTTTTTGAAAGTGTAGCAATGTCTGATTAATCTGATGATATTTGTATGTTAGGGTCAGAATTTGGGTCCAATAGGATACTAACAAGGTGTACCTAATAAAGTGGACAGTGGTGTATACTAAAAGTAGATAAACTATAGGGGTGGACAAGTGAAAGGACTTCCTGATCTTACACTAGTGGTTATAAACACAGTTCTGCTCACTCAGTACTTACATTTCTTCTTATCTTCATCAGACAGAGTTTCCTGTATAAAGAAAATACAAAAAATACACGTTAGTCACATTTGTTTAGAATTATAGCGAGCGAGTGTGTGTGTGTGTGTGTGTGTGTGTGTGTGTGTGTGTGTGTGTGTGTGTGTGTGTGTGTGTGTGTGTGTGTGTAAGCGCCATAAATATTTGCTGGTCCAAAAAGTAATTCATGCAAACAAATTCATTGTCAGCTTTGTCAGGAAAACCGCACCCAGTAATGCTTTCCGAGCAGTGAGTTTGACTTTTACAATATCCGCACGGCAGGAAGAGAAGCAGTGTGCAGCACAGCTTTGGCTTTATAAAGTCACATGACTTCCAGTAAAAGATCAACATGGTCAGATTTCAATGGAACTGAATGATAATTTGGAGTCTGTAGAGGGGCTCAAGGGTCCCACAAAGCTGAGGAATAATTGAATATTCTCGCATTTCATTTCCTTTTGAGAACAGGAGGGTCCGACAGAAATTATAGGTGCGCAGGTTTCACGGCGCACTATCAACAGTGAAACCTTATCTCATAAATAGCATCGTCAATATAAGAACAGATTTGAGGTACACAGAAGAGAACAGTTGTTGATAAATGATTCATGACAAACTTTTCGCACCCGTGATGATTTCTCTTCCGTGGGTAAGCGGACCGTCAGCTTCAAAACGCCTTTTTCCAAACTGATCTGATGCGACTCTTTGGCCAGAACGTTTCTCTGATCTGTGACACAGCACAAACACATGTCACCACATAACTCCGTTGATAATAAGTAATATTGTAGCTGCTTAAATAAAGCAAACATGACTTTATTGTGACAAACTTACCCTCCTCTCTCCGGAAGCGCACCATCGCCGTCCTGCTGCCATTTTCATACTCCACCTCACACTCGCCACCACCGTTAGATTTCTTACTTTGAAAGTATTTCACTAACTTGATTTTTAATCTGGGTATTTTGGTTTCTTCGAACTCAACGAGCAGAGGATAGGAGTGTACGCCGGCCATCTTCACAGGCCGGCTGCTGTCTGCTCTGAACTAGTTTCACTTTTGTTTCCTGTGAAACGAAACGCAGTTTTTATTGGCGTGTTGTGGCGTTTGGCCTTGAAGGGTTGGCTCAGACCGGGGTGCAGCTACAGAGAAAGGCCTGAAAAACACCTTTTTACACTTGGCTGCAGTCCACGGAGGCAGTTTGGAGACGTCCGCGCCCTCTTTTCATTCTTTCGCTTTCTCCTTCAACTCGGTACTTTCCAGCTGAAAGTGTGCGACGGTGAGTATCTGGCTTCTGCGCAATAAACGTTCTTTATTTGTTTAAACTAAAATTATGATTTATTTCAATTAATGGTTTTTCTGTGTATCATTAATCGATTAGGGTTTGCTAGTCATTTGCATCCAGCAACTTGTTTTGTTGACTCGTGAACGTTTTCGGGGTTTGTGTGAAACGTCACACAAACGCGAAACAATAAAATATTTATTTTTCTTCTTTTCATGTAAGGGTGCCATTTTAAGAAACTAATCAAAATACTTTTTATTTAAAAAAAAGCTTCAAGCGCTATTTAAGCACAATAAACTGTTTATATTGACGCATGCAGGTGTGCAACCTTTTGTTTCTGGTAAAAAAAAATTCCTAAGTCAGAGTGTCATTTGTTCGTCTTTGTCTCCCTCTACTGTAGTGAAGGTATAAAAGCAATTTATGGAAACCTACGCCCCTTCATTTCAAGTTATTGCTCGTCGCAAAGGAGAATATGTTTGATTTGATGACACTGTAGAAAGTATTAAATAAATATGGGTATTATCCTTACTACTAACCCCAAAGTGTGCAGCCTAGAGTGAATGGGTTTTTGGTGGTTGTGTTTCCAGTGAAAATAAAAGTTGCACACAGGCTCCACACATACTGTACAGAGAAATTGTATGTACTTTTGTAATATAGTAAAAGTTTTGTAATAAAATTACAATAGTATGCTGAATAATGTGTTTTTATTTAAACAGTAATCAATTTCTTGCCTACTTTCCTATACTTTAATTTATTAATAAAATTTATGGTGTTCTGGTTTGATTAATAACTCCTCTGCAATTACTATTTGATTTGAAGACATTCTCAATAACATCCCTTTTGACTCAACATGAGCCTAACTGATCAGTCAAATTAATGGCCAACTAATGACTCTGTTGACCATTAAGTAATTAGTTATAATCCTTCTTGTATTAGATTAAAAATAACTGTGTTTTTCCTTCAAAAACAAGGACATTTCTAAATTACCCTGACCTGAGTGGTAATATATGTAATATATATGTGCATACACTAAAAATATAGTCTAAACCTTTGATAGACCAATATTGTGAAATAATACTAATGCACTAACTAAATTCACAACAGTACAAACTTCTTAGATAGATTTTAGCTTCAATTATTTGTGTGCTAAAGGTGTGTCATTTATGTTCACTCCGTGCATATGGTCCTGATTCATTCTAAAACCCTGAGGTGTGATTCTTGTCATTCTGTGATTCACCTACACAATCTTTTTCTGTAGATCTCTTCAGGAACCATGGCCCATAAATCAGATATTGCTCTTCATGAATTTTCACTCAACATTGTAAAACAAACTGGACGTGCTCTGAGTCATATCCTTGATAGCAAATTTGGATGTGTGGCCACCTTTGAAGGTGTGGATTTTGAGAGTGATGCGAGCTTTGGACAGCAGAAGAGGCAGACTGTTACACCAGAGAAGAGGTTTTCTGTCAAGCTGCGTGCAGGTGTTGAGGTGTCCGTGTGGAAGGCTGATCTCACCAATTTCCCAGTAGAGGCTGTTGTCAATGCTGCCAACTGCAGTCTTCATCATGGTGGTGGCCTTGCATATGCTCTGTGTGAAGCTGGTGGTCCTCAAATCCAAATGGAGAGTGACGATTACACACACAAACATGGTCCCATACCAACAGGAGAAGCAATTGTCACTAATGCTGGGTTGCTGCCTTGCAAGAAGATAATTCATGCTGTGGGTCCATGTCTGCCAATTAAGCCCACTTATTCTGAATTTTCACAAGCCAAACGACAGTTGGAGCAGGCTATCAGGAGCATTCTTGACAGAGTTGACAAAGATCAACTGGACACTGTTGCCATTCCAGCTATAAGCTCTGGGTTGTTCAACTACCCCCTGTCAGATTGTGCTGAAACTATAGTATCAACTGTGAGAGACTACTATGGATTCTCCTCTTCCCGCTGGAATCTTCCTCGAGAGATATTCTTTGTGAACCACGATGAGCCAACGGTCACAGAAATGATGAACGCCTGCCATAAGATTCTAGCCCCTCACCAGCACTACCAGTTAGTACCGCAAGGGCAGGCACCAGGAACCCACACCAGTGGTGCTACCAAAACATCTAACATTTCCATCCAGATTAGGAATGTCCTTTTGGCACTGAAGAGTGATAACATTGAAGAACAGAAGGTAAAAATCTGTATTGTTTCTTCAAAATAATCATTATTATTGATTGCTATTTACTTTTTAGTTGAATGACAAGTTTACATTACCTTCATGCCAATCATTTCTTGTATATTGAGCTTGAGTTAGCTATTTTTAGGATTTATGAAGATATAAAGTACCTAAAATCCACAGTTTTGTTCTAGCATAATTTTTTATTTCTAAGCATCTTTTGTATCCTTTCAGACCGATGTCATTGTAAACACAACATCACTGGAACGAGACCTGAAAGTCGGTCAGGTCTCTAAAGCTTTGTTGAAGAAAGCTGGTCAGAAAATGCAAAATGAAATAGAAAATGCTCCTCGGACTAAACATATCATCGTCACAAAAGCCTACAACTTGGGGTGTAGAGAGGTGTATCATACATTTTGCATTAATAATGGAAAAGAAGCAGCACATAAGGTACATTATAAGTTGATACGTTATGGATCATTTTGATGGAAATAGAAAGTCTGGTGTAGTAATCATGATGCACTCCAAAGTGTTGAGGAGTCTCATTGGACTCACAAATCTAATTGCATCTTTCTCTCCATTTATTTTACAGTTTCTTTTCAATTCAGTATTGGAATGCTTACAGACAGCAGCTGCAAGACAACACAAGTCTGTCGCCTTTCCTGCTATTGGCACAGGAAACCTTGGGTTCACTAAAAAAGAAGCTGCATGCATTATGTCCGAGGCAGTGGTTGAGTTTGCCAAAACATTTGGGGGGAAGATGGACATTTATTTTGTTATATTTCCTTCAGACTATGGAACATTTCAGGTTGTATTTCAAAAATGTTTTCAAGAATTTAGATTCAAATTACCATGTCAGTTACCATATCTGATTTGTAATATTTTAAACAACGATTATTTTTAGGCATAAGTTGCAAAAAAAAAAGCAAAGAGAAATGTTATTAATGTTTTGCAAATTATCGCATGCTAAGAAATATGTTGTTAATGCCCTTTTCTTTCCAGGCCTTCAAGGAAAAAATTAAATCTCTCCAGCATAACACACCCCATACCAGCATTACACAAGATGAAGTGAAACACTTCAACTCCCATAGGCAAGGTCAGAAATGCTATGTATCAGCAAGGCTAATGAATGTGTCCTAAATGAATAGCTTTCTTAGTCAAGATACAAGTATTAAAAAAAGTAGGATATAACAAAGCTTGAGTTTCTATAGAGTCCAGTGGTATGAGTAAGGATGTTTCTTTTTGCCTTTTCCGCCAGCATATGATAACAAAGAAGCCTTCAGATTCAACAAAGCTCCAATTCCGCAGATCAGTTTGAGAAGCTGTTCTAAAGAATCACTATGTGAGGCTGAAAAATGGCTCACTCACTTTCTCGTCAGGCCCCCTCGCCCCATGGTTATCTACAACAACTTCATCCAGCACCTCGGTGAAAGAGAATACCTGCAGCTCTCTCATTTAACCAGAAAGGGTGTTAAGTTTGAGGAGTTTTTGTCCAAGGGTCACGCCTGCCTAACAGTAGATGGGGATTCGGCTGAGGATGTTGTGGGTGCTGCGTTGCAGGCGGAGGCCATGCTCTGCACTGTCCAGGAGGAGTTTGTCAGAGAGGAAGAGGATGAAATGTGCAAGTTGTTAGCTGAAATGCCTTGTGAAAGAGAAAGAAAGACAAAAACAGTGGACAACTCACACTGGGAGTTCAAAGAAAGAATACCTGCTTTTAGAAATCTTGATCTGTGGATATTAAAGGTAAATTATGTTTCATAAAATGTTCCTCAACTTTTCGTGGGTTACTATTAAGCTTAGGGATTTGGTTGTTTATTACTTTCTTACTCTATATAAATAAGCCTTGTGCCTTATTTCAGAATGAAATGTTCTATTTTTAGGTGGATAAAGTGGAGAACTCAAAATTGAAGAAGCTGTTTGACCTCAAGAAAAACCAGCTGGGGTGCTCCTCTGAGAAAATGTTTCAGCGCATACCTGCACAGTTCTGTGAGATGGTTAGCCAGATTGGTTTCCATGCAGAGTGTGCACCACCTGAAGGTATGCTAACATTATATATATCAAAGCTACAGATAATATCATAAAAACACACCTAGTAACAAAACATATTTATTCCTGTCTGGATCTAGACCCAAAATATGGAGAAGGCATCTACTTTGCTGGGACAGTGAAGGAGGCCATGGATGTTTGGAAGGAGGAAAAGGATAAGTATTTGTACTTTGTGGAGGCTGACGTGCTGAGAGGGGACTCCACAGAGGGTCAGCAAGGTCTCATTCTGCCACCTGCTAAAGGGACAGAGTCACAAGTTAGGTATGACAGTGTGAGTGGAGGGTCTGACATCTCTGTCATATTTAGCAGTTATCAAGCCCTGCCCAGGTACATCATCACCTGTGAGAAAAAACAAGCTCAAGGAGATCCAAAATGAGCATATTTACTGTTAGAAAAAAAGAAAGGTTTGTATCAGTTATAGACTCGATATAATGGATATTAGTAGCAAAACATGAAGGAATGACTGGGCTTATTTTTCTCATAATGTATTGCTGAATAATGGCAGCAGCAAGTTATCAAAATCTATTTTATCATAGCACTGCTGCAAGGAGTAGAACCAATCATATGTTTAGAGATCAAGATTAAGCTTAATGTGCGTTTTATATCAACAACACTGTAGTTTTTAGATTGAAAGGGTTCATTTGTTTAGTGGCATCTCATGACTCCATAAATTTAGACATGATTATAACAGCAAATACCACAATAAATATGAAAAGACTTTAATCTAGCTTTGCTTGTCCATAAAATAATGGTGGTGGTGAACTCCATGATGAATGGGAGAATGAGTCATAATGGACATGAGTAGTTACAGTTTTCCTGTGTTGATGTCAGAATAAAATTAAAATTTATTGTTTGTTTGAGGAATCTGGACTTGTTTTATGTTTTATTTTTATATTTTTGTTGTAACAACATTTACTGAAATATGGAAAAACAACTATTAAACACAGCAAAGCTTCAAGTGTGTCCAGATTTTTTTTTTAACTTAAAGCTCAACAACAAAACCTGATCAACTACACAAATTTTATGAAATAAAATACAATTTAAACAACTTACAAAATGAAATACATGTATAAACATTATTCCTGTATACACGACACATGAAAAACAGAGTGAGAAGGTAATCATAACTATACAATGTCACAGTCTACTGAGCATGAAACATTTTCACCTTTGACCCTTGAAACAGTTTGACAGGAAAAACAAATAGTGTGTCCGTTTCACGAAGCGTTCAGCTGCATTTCAGTTCAGTTTCACAGACATCCGCAGATGAAGTTTGCTAAATTGGCCAGATTTACTACATGGGGCAAAACGGCATGTGAGCTCAAAGGTGTGGTTAGCTTTACCAATGATTTACAAAACGTATTATGTTTCCAACACACACACACAGTCAGCTCATTTTAATATCAAGCACAAAAATAACAATTGGAAACATTTTCATGTTTTATTCTGGATTAAATATTATCAGGATTAGCAATAAATTGTGTTGCAAACATTAGTAAATCAATTTGTGAGCTTTAAGAATTCTCTGTATATTTTGCACCTAGAAAAAGGAACTCATAGAAATATATGCAGCAGGGTCAAAAATCTCAGTTCAAAATCTCCTACATGCCATCTTGTCACTGCGCTCTCTTTCTAGATACCAACAGTACTTTCTTTAATGCCTAAACCCAGTTTGGATTGGCTCAGTGTTTGAGTAAATCTGGGTTCCAATTTCAGTGAGGATGTACTCACACACATCATGGCTGTCACCACTCCACTGATCGCCTGCACTCACCCTTAACAGTCTGGGCTCAGAGTGTGCATCAGTGTGTGTCTACAGTGACGTTCATGATGTTATGCATCCAGTTTCATTTTAAAGTGCTGACACTTCATCCTCTCATATGCCTTATAGATTTGTGAAGTGCTGAACACAGTGATTTTCACACAGGCAGCTGTCATTGAACAACTGCTGGAGTTACATGTAAGTACTTGTGCACGATTAGTGGTCACATAACATGCACATGTTGAGTCCAACTGAACCTGGACTGGAGCAGTTCATGTAACCCTGCCGGGGTGGAGCATGCAGCAGTCTGGTCAAACAAACTGGAAAATGGGAAACAAACATACTCGGGCATGGCACAGCTTTCTTAGTGTGAGTACAGCCTTAGTGAACGTCTCTTACCAAACATTTGTTTCACATACACTGGAGAAATCCTTAATATTTAATAACCATGATTTTATTAAAATATTTTTAGCTCAAATTCTGTATTATCCATAGACTGCATGTATAAGATGGACATAGCTTCCATACTGGTAAAATGAAGCAAATGCCTTAACCTGCATCCTTTCTAATAGCCAGCAGGGGGCGACTTCTGTACTTGTAGTTAGCAGGAAAAAAAACTCAACAGATTTCAGTGGAAAAGGAGCCGTCTGTCATTTGAGCTGTGACCTCGGTAAACACTTCATTAATTAATCAGTGGTATCAATCACTACATTTACATCATATCTAATACATGATGTTCAGAAAGACGATAATGGGGGCAATGACCGATCTACCCCGCTTCTGTGACACCTGGTTTAAAAAACCTAAGAGGGTCACAGTGGACAGCTGAAGGGTCCAAAAATGTGGCTTTGACAAATGTGGGTGACATCACAGTGGCTTTGTCCATCATACACTCTATGATACTACCTCATGAATTGACAGCACAACACAGTCACAGATCTTTCTAAAGAGAACAGAACGTCTTTAAAGTATGTTTGGACATCAGTGAGTGATTGCAGCTGTGTAAATGATTTATGCCTAAGTGAAAACTGAGAACAACGCACCCTGTAAATATTCTGACACATCAACAGCAGGCCGTTGGAAGCTAATCACTTCATATCAACAGAATTAACCAATGGAAACACAAAGCATGTAACAGGCCAACACCAGAACAGGAACCAGTCCACTGCTACATTCAAGGAATAAAGTTACCCCGTTGTTGAACCTCCCACTCCACAACATTTGAAAATACAAGAAAGCTAGCACAAAGGTAAGAGAGAATGAGGTGAGGGTTTACTGGGACAGCTCACTGGTAACATTTGGCTGTGTGATACAGTACTTCTTCAAAAGCAGCTGCTCGTGTTAAAACCCTGGCTGAGAGAGAATAATGTGGCACATCTGGACTCCCGTGTTGATGATATTACTGAGATTAATAGTGTTAATATGATTATAAAGACCAGTGCACACATCAAATATCCAGTGTGAACATTTGGAGACAGTAAATGCTTGTTTCTGGCATTAGTAGCTGCCCTCGGTCTTCTAAAACTGCTCAAACTTAGCTTTTGTCTTCAGCTATGCTATTTACAGGACAGCTTTCACCAGTATATATATGGCTAATATACTCCGCACACTACAGCAGCAATGCATTGTTTCTCTCAGTTGGTCCCTGACTTTATCAGCTTTAAATCACCTGGCGCCCTCACTCGGCGTCACAGATACAAAACCAGATCTCTGCTGTCATCCAGGCGCAGTCACGCTCACTCTGTGCATTCAGCGATCTCCGTGCCGTCCACGAGCAGCGTGTGAATGATCCCGTCTCGTCTCTTCCCGCTGCTCACAGCTTTCACGCAGCAGTTGTGGTCTCCGAGTGTGAAGTGCGTCTCTGTGCCGTCGTCCACAAACTCACCCTGCAGGCGCAAATCGCAAAAGCGTGAACTAAGAAAGGAAGCGTCCTGTTCCAAACGAAAATAATGATCCAATATGATATCCCAAAAGAAAACAATGCACCGCACCACACAAGCAACCAATCAATTTATATTCAAAGGCAATGAGCAGATAAAACAACAACCAGGAATACACAAACAATCATCAGTAAACAACTTATGGTTTTACAACTGTTGTTAACTATTCAATATAATAAGACCAACACCCCAGATAAAATGACATATCCGAACACAAAGACAATATCCAAACCAAATTTTAATACACAAAACAAGTACACACAGCCTAATCCTTAATGTGAATGCCTCCCATCAACATAAGCACTCTTTAATGAATCTATGATTTATACCATCTCTCTTGCAGGGTCCCCCGGGTCACAGACCCCTAGTGGTCTGTTACTAAGGGAACTGCTGCTCTAATAACAACCTGTATTATGTCACTCGTGTTTTACTTACTGCAGTCTCAATATTTTGTCCGTTACACCAAACATCCATGGTGTCTTTCTCTGAAAGTAAAAAGACAGATTTTTTTAAATTAATATTTACCAGATAAGCATTTAAAAAAATGTAAGTAAACTGGCCCAGACACAGCTGCTGAGCCAGTGAGAGCAGGTTAGTGACTAGCTTTAACTTTAGGTGTAATGTTGCTGGGTGCTGGAATGAGAAAGTTTATCTGACTGTCTTGTGGTTTCCAGTCCTAGTCTGACTCATATCTATTCTGCGTATTTAATCACTTGTAGGTGGTTTCTGCAAACTAAGAGCCAGATTTATGGTCTGCACCAGCACAGGATTCTCCGCTTGACATTATAAAACCACAGCTGACATTTGTTAAAGAGCCACAGCATTAACTTTGTGACTGAAAGGCGATGCAACGTCTGATCTGAGCAACGCCCTTGTTTGCCTTAATCTTTATCTGCATTCATCTGCTCTCTGCAGTGAAACACTAAACAGAACTAATAAAGTTACTTTCACTGAAGGCAGGGAAGAGAAAAGACTTCAGACCTGCAGGACCACATGAGTCTATGCACAGACTGAGTTATAAAGACAAGAAAAATGGAAAATGCCTCCAATGGCAGAACACTGGCTGCTGCATACTGAGTAAATGAGTAATTACACACAATTACAGCCTATTAGAGTTCATTTCACAGAGATATTATCTTTGTGCTAATCTAATATACTGTTCATGCTGTATATTATTCCAAAGAGTTGCTGAGCTCTGTTTGACTACTATAAATCAAGTCTTTGTTTGTTTCTGTTTCTCAACAAGAACCAAATTCAGGCTGCTCAGTTACAGCAAAAATCACAACCACAGTTATCTTGATCAACATCAGGGTAATGAATATTTAACATGATAACCTGACTTTTAATAAAAGTTGTATTTACTGTGTCTTGCCAGAATCCTTTGAACAAAGTGTTTCTGGATTAATTTACATTTTCCTGTCTGTCTCAGTCTACATGCCAAAGCATTCTTAGGCATGATACTTAACCCCAAGTTGTTTTTCAATGTGCTCATCAGAGTGTGACTGTTAGATGGAAAGCGCTTAGGTGTAGAAGTGCTTGTATGAATGTGTGTGAATAGTTGAACAAGACATGCTGGATAAAGCATAGTACAAAATGTACTACATACAGTGAAAGACAAACCACAGAGATTGTATTTAATATAAAGTTTAGTTTAATATTTCCATTCTTTCCCAGCTGGGATATCTCTGTTACAAATGCAGACAATGCACAGTGGTTATTTGCGGCATGTGCTTTCAAGGCAGTTTGCCACTTGATCCACTGTAAGCAGTACAATTATATGAAGGATTAACTCGCCCAGATCACAGACACGGCTGTATATGGTCCAAGCTTAGAGTAGTTAAGGAGCTTAGGCTCAGCTACTGCATAAATCACACTGTGCTAAATATCAGGTCTATATCTATCCTGACTGACTATGTAGATGAATTAAAGCTTTATGTATCTTAGATATACATTTGTATTTTATAACCTATTAAAGCTATAAAATAAGTTGCATCTTTTCTCCTATGAGATCATGTTTTGGGTTGTTGGGAGGGGTTTTTTTTGCATAATTTTTGCAGAATCTTGAATATAGAGCTTTTCTGTATGAATAAAAAAATCATAATTATAAGCTGTCACAGTAACAGAAGTAAAAGGACAAGAGCTGAATGATACAAACACTGAGAGGAGCTCACCCAGGACCACTCTGCAGTCAATGCCGTCTAAGTTGAGCAACCAGGTGCTGGTGACCTTTGACCTGTTCTCCATGTACTTCTTCAGGCTCTTCCCGTTGATCTCCAGGGTGTACTCATAGGCAAAGCCACTGACTGCATCTATATTGATAGTGGCTTTGGTGTCTGAACTGCCCACGCTGAAAGTTTCCTTCCCCACCAGTTTGAACATCCAGTCCCGCCTCAGGACCTCCTGGAGCATAAATCAGAAAATCACAGGAGCTGATGAGGCTGACCTCAGAAACACTCAAATAAAATCAAATAAATTAATAAATAAGATTAGTCCAGCAAAACACGTCCAGTGTTTCCCCGGCTAACAGTATGACTGCACACCTTTCCATCCACGTAGATGACCCTCTTTCCGGTGGTGGTCCCGTGTTCAAACTCGATTCTGTGAACTCCATCACTCAGCGCCACCTCCCACACTCCAGCGAGATCATTAGACATCGTGAGTCCTTCAGAACCTGCTGGAGAACCAAACTACAGCGTGAATCGAAACCAAGGGCAGCTAATACCCTGTGCTAACCTCAGCTGCTATTAAAGAAATGAAAGCTAACAATGCTCGTATCTCTGCGGCTCTTAGCCCGCCGGCACGAATCCCCCCCGGCTACTTCATTACAGCAACTACAGCTACGGCGTTAGAGTATTAATAGCGAGTTATAACTGTGACAGAAACACGGCTAAAGAGCGCAGCTACAATGTTACTCTTTGTGGCATCTAAACTTCCGGTTTCGGGTGTGTTCTTTCAAAGTAAAAGTGGAAAAACGGGTGTCAAACCTCAAAGAGAATCAGAATCAGAATACTTTATTAAACCTTGAGGAAATTGTGTGGTTATAGTTGCTCGAAGAAGGAAGAACAGTAACTGTCTAAACTAAATTAAATAATTGAATATATTATAAAGTTATAAAATAGAATAACTCCCAGTATATAACACAAATTAAATATATATGCTTGAAATTGTACTGTAAACTGTGTTGTTCACACTGCACAGGTTGTGCAGATATTAAGGATGTGCAGCTACTGCAGTGTGTACTGAGGATTAGATCGAAGAGCCAACTTCTAGGCCTTTTCAGAGTGTGATTACAGCTGTGAATTACAGATAAGCTATTAATAAGTCATTAATTACTTTCTTCTTATAATAATTATTATTGTGACTAGTATTATAAAATAAAAAAATGAAATTCCTGGAAAATAACACTATAACTCTATCTAGACACATTATATAACTTATTACATTAAGGTTATTTCTCGTAAGAGACTTTTTCTACCTCAGGCTCGTCATCAACTGTTCTCTAAAAGGAGTGCTTATTAAATAAGAAACACAATTCAACAAATAATGTACACTTTTGTTCTGTCTGGACAGCTATTTAAAGGGGAGTGATATAAGAGATATCACTGAGATGTTTTTCACACCTGAAGCTCTGGTCGCGTCTACCGTGTTCAGTGTGTACGCACCGTTACAGTTTCAGCTTTTTTAAAAAAATTTCTTTTAATGGTGGTTTTGGTTAATGTTTAACACAGTGAAAAATCTTTCCTTGAAATGTTTCTTTAATATAAGTTATTATGCTATGATGTTAACAGTGTTGGGGAGTAACGGAATACATGTACCACCGTTACGTATTTAAAATACAAAATATGAGTAACTGTATTTACAGTTACCGTTTAAAATGGTGGTATTTAGAATACAGTTACTTTGTTGAAATAAATGGATTACACAGCGGTATTTTCCTGTTTCATATTGTGGCGGGTCAGGACTGTTTGGGTTTTGTTTGACAGCTACGCGCGCTCTCTGCGACTGTGTGTTTCCTGGGTGAGAGAGCTCTTTTTGTTGTTGTTGTTGTTGTTGTGCTAAGCTATGCCGAGCAGTTTGGTTTCTGTTGGAAAATAAACGGCTGTGATTTAATATGAATGCAATAGGCAGAGTGTTACAGGCATAGCGCTAAAGAATGTAGCCTCATGAGCAGTGTAGTCCGCGCTGCAGGGAGAATGAACTACCATACCCGTTATGTGTCTGTGAGCGATGGAGGGAGAAAAAGGAGAAAAGTACGAGTTGTCATCGAGCAGAAACGGGAGCTGGAAGCATGTAAATATAATAATAACCACTGCAGCCAAATGCCCAGTTGTAAGCACGCTATTAAGACTCGACTGTACACTGTGTTTGTGTTTTCCCCCGAAACAATAAGTTCGTTGGAGCAGTCTTTCAACGCCTCTCTCTGTCTCTCGTCTCTCTCGCAATCAAAGTTGACCCAGACAACAAAGAAAAGCTATTTTTCTGCTACGAGCCCAACACGAACCCGAAGTATTAGCCAGAGGTCCTTTACTACGGTTCGGAGCCGCGGACCTTCAGTAATAGTAATAAATCACACAACAATAGTACATTCATGTAGTTGTAAAAAGCACGATAATATGTTAAGTAATCTAAAGTATTCAGAATACGTTACTGTCATTGAGTAACGTAACGGAATACGTTACAGAATACATTTTGGGGCATGTATTCTGTAATCTGTAGTGGAATACATTTTAAAAGTAACCTTCCCAACACTGGATGTTAATAGCCTCGCCCATCTGATGTCACATGCACAAGGAGCAGAAAATATTATAATGAATATTTAAACTATTAAACTGGTTGCTAAGAGAAAAAATTAAAAATAAAATTGGGGAAAACTGTGTTAAACTGCCTTCACATTGAAACACTTACTAACGCTGTTGTTTTTAAGTATTTAAAGACCCTTAACTGCGATTGTTAACCACTTTAACCAGCACACATAAAAAAAATCAGCATTCACGCACTTATATTTTTTAATTTACAGCTTGACACAATTTCTGATTTCACAGTAATATGAGAAAATTTTATCATATGGGTCATATGATTGTTGGATTTTTCTCTGTATCTATTATTATAGGATATACTGTACAATATAAAGCGCCTTGGGGCGACTGTTGTTGTGATTTGGCGCTATATAAATAAAATTGAATTGAACGTAGTTTTATTTTGAAAATAAAGCGGAAGTCTTACTCCAATAGTAACGCACTCTGCTGCAGGCTTGATCACAATTTGTGGGTCTGACCGCTAACGTTATCTTCTGCGCTGTGAAAGCATGACCTCAAAGGCTATCTGGTGGAATACGATCCACCATTACAGCTCCATGTTACCTGCCCGGTCCTGAGATGCTCCCTGCAGCTCCGCGGCGCGTAAAAATGGCCCAGCAACCACTTTAACGCAGTTTTTCCACAGCTCCTGCGGACAACCAACAGATGAGCTGCGGCTATGCTGTTACTATGGTAACATGGAATCGGCCTACGCGCAGGCTTCTTCCCGCCCACTCCGGAAATAGCAGTGCAGGTACCAGATGTGTTTAGATTGTAGGATTGTAGGAGCAAAAGTTAACGACATATTATATATCGTTCAAGACTTTATTTCCACGTAAACAGACCTGGAAATAAAGTCTGTCATGCAAAAATAGAGTTTGTACAATTATAGCAAACATAAAATTCAAGAGTCCGAACTTTTGTAATTTCTTTAAGTATCTTCAGCAGTAGTTCTCCAGGGTTCTTCTGAAGGACATTCAGAGCTCTTTCTTTGTCTCTGCCTTTGGTTCTGTTCTCTGTAATGATGATCTTTTCTGCTTCAATAACGTAGAGGCCCAGGCTCTGGTTAAGCCCATCCATGAAAACACTACTGAATTGGCAGTGTGTTTTCTTTATTTCTTAAGATCATCGGCTTCACTTACTGCACCTAACTGAGACACACTGCACACCATGCTGAGGTATGCCAAAGATTCAGCTAATAGCTCTTTAGGACTTTATTGGTGCAAAAATGCTATTTTATGTCTGTTGAACTGTGATATCTTTGGCATTTTTTTATAGATTCAGATAAAGAAATGGGCAAAGTATGTATTTTTCTGACAACCTGCTAGTAACAATGAACCTAAATGTTTTTTAAAATCTCCAATCTCCAGCAAATAACTTTGAAAGACCAACATCAACTACTGAGCACTGTAAAAAAAAATGATAAGAAAGTCTGGCTTCTTGGGAATAAAATATAAAGAAACAACTGGTGGCTCAAGATTTTTGCACAATACTTGGTATAACACATGAAAAGAAGGTTGGATTTTATAGTCGGACAAAAGTTCTGTTGTTTGTTTGTTTTTTCATGCAAATGGTTAATCACCAGATAAAATTATTATTTTTATTTATTTGTTTATTTATTTTTATTTATTTATTAAAAACACTGCATTGCAACAACTCTCACAGTGAACACATACCTCCATCTTCCTTTTAGCTTCTTTTTCTTGTATATCTCATTATTTTGTTTGTTTTGTATTCCTGACATTATTTGCATTTTTCAGCTTTTCTTTTTAGTTAAAATATAGATATATAATTATATATATAGCACATCAAAAATATATAAGACAAAGCACATCAGCGTGTCCTGGAAACAAGGCCACCCGTGAAGGACAGCTCACATATCAATACACTAGAAATAGCCCAGTGGTTAATAGTTAATAGTTAATATTTTAGCACAACATTCTGGGGATCTGGTACTCCTCCCCTCAGACATTTGACCTGCAGGGGGGCAAAACGCTGATGAGCTTTTGTGTGTTGATTTGTGCAGCAAATGTTTTTATTTATAGTATTAACATAGTGGAATAAAATGCAATGATGTTTTGTTTGTATTTTGTTTTGCTTTCAAACAAGTTGTGTGGGATTCAGAGCATCAGTGTGTTTTCTGTGATTAGCGTACACCTGTGTACACCTGTGAAGTGACTGTTTTCATGGTGTTTTTGACTATGTTGCAGAGGCTGACTAAAAACAAAAATGTCACACAATATCGATTTAAAATTATTACGCAGATAAGCAAAAATAAATTCCTCTGAATATGGAAACGATGCCTCACCACTGGCATGAAAAATGTCCTAATATGGGACATCCTCCTTCTCCTTTTTCATTCTGCTTCTCTGTGACTAAGGTCACAACTGTGCAGCCTGTGTGTGTGCGTGGGTGTGTTCTTGTGGTAATTCCTTTTACCACAAAGTATATTCAGCTCCAGCTCCAGAAATATGCTTTTTGTGCAGTCTTGCCTCTGTGCATCACCACAGGGTGTTTTAAGTCTAACAAAAAATCAAGATATGATTGAAGTTAATTTAATAGTTTTACTAAAATGATTGTATTAAGTATTGTGCTATTTTTACCCCCCACAGACACACACAAACACACACGTCATCTTTAGAGGCTCAAACAACTTTATTTTTTTAATCCTTGGATTAAAACCCTTTGCTAACAATGAGGGCCTGGAGTCTAGAACATGCTGTATTAATTGTCTTGAGATTAAAATATGCAACTTCCTCCCATTCTGCCTTTTACTGCAGCCACTTTCAGTTCCTGCTTATCTGCGTTAACCTCTAGTGTCATGATGATCCACAAATTTGTTATTAGGAAGTGTTTTTTCTGTGTAAGTCCAGGGGCAAATGCATCTGTTCTGTTAACTAAAGGAAGCGTTGATTACGTCTAAGAGCTCTGAAAGTGAGGAAGCACCTGTAAGAGCTGGTTGAACTCTTGAACCTAAGCTTTGTTCATTTTTTTCTGTTTTTATTTCTTAACCTTCATGTGCAAGTCTTCTGTCAAAATATTCCCAGTAATTTAATTCCAGCAGAATAT
Organism: Aulonocara sp. 'chitande type north' Nkhata Bay; assembly: GCF_057382095.1. Classification (NCBI taxonomy): domain Eukaryota; kingdom Metazoa; phylum Chordata; class Actinopteri; order Cichliformes; family Cichlidae; genus Aulonocara; species Aulonocara sp. 'chitande type north' Nkhata Bay. Next base: position 37,312,533 of record NC_141359.1, read on the forward strand.
TTGATGCACTGCTGCCCTCACATGCATTTTAGTTACTTTTAGTTAATTATTAGGCTGTTCAGGGGTTAAAGTTGGCAGTGCTGAATGCTGTTGATTATCTCAAAATACAGCTCCATCTCCCAGAAGAAAAGCCTTACAGCTGGTGGGCCTGCTCCACATGTTTTTGGAAAAGGTGCTTTGAAACCATCACATGTGTGTTTACATGTGATTGATTCTGTTACAAAACTCCAACAGAGTGGAGACTGTAGTGGGGGCGTTAAATCTGAGATCTGCAATAAAGTTTCATTTTGAAGTCTGCCTCTTCAAGGAAGATCTCTATCTGTAGGAATTTTCAAAAAGATTTTCTGCCACAGTGCTGAACTTTCCTTTGTAATATACTCAAATGTCGATTTAGTCACTTTATTAGGTTGTGCAAAAGATGATTGTTCGGGTAAAAATACCTCTTAGACAGCTTGTTCATTCATCAAGACGCAGAACCGGAAACAGGGAAATGGCCAGACTACCACAAAGTGTGAGACGACGTTTATTTGAGTTTAGCTGCAGACGGAATTTGACAAATATGCTTGAATAGAAACAAATCTGGATATACCACATTTTCCTAAACACATATTTAGTAGTAACACAAGAATAAGCTTGCATAATGGAGACATTTAATTTTGAAGCACAGTGCGGTGCACATATATCATGCAGTTTTAATTTTGAAGCAACACTTTGCAGACTCATTCGCACATCACTTCACACCTTCAAGTAAAAAACAGAGTCAAAAAAACACACATTGGTTTGATCATGCAAGAAACAGCTTCTTTGACAAAACAGTATCTTAGCACTGATTACAACACAAACTATCAGTTTCTACAGAGTTTCTGTTACTTAAATGAAACCTTTTCATCAAAGAAACAAACACAACTTGTTTTTGAAACAGACGGCAGATTTCACCACTGCTTCTTCCTGTGTGAAAGATAATATCAGACTGAGACTTTTTTTCTTCACTACCGCGTAGAATAAGGTAACAATATTTACTGGACAGCCTCAGAATAATGTGCACAATATCACATCAACACTGGATTTTTAAATGTTTTTTATTCTTAATGAACAAACACACTAAAGCGTCATTAGAACATGTACAGCAACAATATTTTTGTGAATGCTTAAAGCACAAAACCTGTCAAACTAAAATTTCTATACCACTTTTATGGTTTTATTAAACACTTAAAGTGATTTACAGCACAAGTTAACATGAATATCTGTGGGAGAAAGCCAGTGTGTCCAGAGGAAACCCTGGCAGACAAGGCAAGCTCCACACAGGAAGGCCCCGACTTTCTTTCTCAGAACTCTCTTGCTATATGACAGTGCTAACCATGTTATCTGATTCTCTTTTTAACTTGAACACCTGCGTTCTTTTTCTCTGAATTCTCACTGCTTAGATTCAGTAATCAATATTCGTGCTGAAATAATACTTCAAAAGTTACACCATACATTACACCACGAGAGATCCAGGTGAGGCACTGAACTCACTATTTTATTTCAAATCTGGTAGCAACATTGTTACTAATGAACCAAGTTCATTTTGGGTATTTTTTGGAAATTCTAGTAATAGAATGGAATGAGTTAAACTGAGAAATACTGACCAGTTATTTAGAAAACAAAATCCTCCTGTTAACCAAAGGAAACAGCTGAACTGGCTGTGTGAAATGCTAACACCCAGACACATCTGCATATTACTATTTTTACTACCAGATTTCGTTCTACACAGATGTTTTCTCCTGTTTTCTATTTTATCTTAAGCCAAGCGATGCTGCTTTCTGCTACCTTTTCAATCTCAGCAAAAGAAAGAAAAAGACAATTCGCTCCCCCGATATCTGTTCCTGGAAATTCACACGACTTGCAAAAGCAGTTATGGAGTAAAAAAACGTGACATGTCTAGTTATTACTTTCTCTGAATTTGCTATTTAGGGCTGATGGTGTATATGTGGTTTGCATCAATGTACTTTCTGGATCTTTAGTACATTGCACTTTGAGGACATTTGACCAGTTGAAGATGCATTTTAAAAAATGACCACCACCTGAGCCTGTAAATAATCATCCATCAGGGCTTTTTTACATTGTGACTGAGGTGTTTCTGGATCTTAAGCTGCCTACACTGCCAGCAGAGCCCTTCCTGTAAGCCATCTGGAGCCTCTTGCTGATGAGGCCGTGTCTGTAAAGAGCTGAGAGCAGCTGGTTACGGAACTTCTGCCCAACAAAGGCGTACAGCACCGGATTCACTGCACAGTGCATGAAGGCCAGAATTTCGGTGACACTCAGCATGGCAATCACTGTGTAATGAGTTTCACATGTAGTCAGTTCCAGAGATCCTCCCTGTATGAGTGTGTCAATCAGTACAGTGACATTATAAGGCAGCCAGCACAGAATGAATGCCAGCACAATGGCCAAGATGACACGCATAGCTTTGTGCTTTTGTTGGTTGCGTGTGTGAAACAAAGTCACCACAGTCCAGCCATAGCAGACAGCCATGACCACCAGAGGCAGGAAGAAGCCCAGTGTATGCCGCAGAACGCGTAGAGTCACTCGCCAGCGATCGCTGCTTTCACCAGTAACGTTTTCAAAGCAAATGGACACTCCAAATTCAGTATCTATGCTCTCCCTCTTAATCACCACTGGTAAGGACAACATTACAGCCACCAGCCACACAATACTGCAAATAACTTTGACCAACAGGTGATGGGAGGACAGGACCCGCGTAGCTCTGACAATGGCAAAGTATCTGTCCACACTGATGCATGCCAGCAGGAATACGCCACTGTATGCAGATGCCTCCTGAAAGCCTGAGAGGAGTTTGCACAGGAAGTTTCCAAAGATCCAGCCAGCATTACATTTCACAGCCCAGAACGGCAGGGTAAGACAGAAGAGCAGGTCTGCAATCGCCAGGTGCATCAGGTAGATGTCAGTGCTGGTTTTACTTTTCTTCATATTGAAAACGACAAAGACAACAACACTGTTACCTACGATGGCGAAAACAAACACGATAATGTAGACTACGGTCATCCCCATGTTGTTAAATCCAGGCACTGTTTTATTGCAAGGAGAAGATTCTGAAATCATTTCTTCATCCTCGTCATAGCTGTAATTTAAATTGAGATTGCCCAAATTGGAGAAGACCTGCAGGCGGGCAAAACATAACAATGTGTTAATACTAGGATACAGGTAGAAATAGTACAGTACAAAGTAGATGGTGCTTATTGCAACTATTTTAGTCGGTAGTACTAAGATGAAGACAAGTTAACAATAAAGCAGCAAGTTGCAGTCATCATTGTGTCATAATATTTAGAAATAAAATTTGCAAGAAAACCATTTCTTAGTCTAGCACACATCCATAGTCCCCTTTTCTTTTGCTCACATTCACAACAAGTGCACCAATGTCAAAGATATCCACTGATTACCTCTGATCCTTTCACAGCTTGATTGGTGAGAACAAAACACTTCAAAACAAAAAGTATGAAAAGTTGTTGCTCCATCGTTTCTTTGTGATGTGCACAAGTTGAACACCTTGTCAGGAGTGTTGTTTTTGCTCAGAGATGTGCTTAAAGTCCTTGTGAAATGGTTGTGCAGAGCTGTGTTGCTGGTGCTTTATTAGCAAATTGTTCAGCTCAAGGGAAGTGGGCAAACCCACACACACTATCTGCCTGTGGCGATCTACATGAATAAGATGACAACAGGTTGTCTTCTAAACCATTTTGACAGATCTCTCAGGTAAATGTCAGACAGGAAACATTATACCAGTGAGGCACTTTATGTAAAAGTCACTTTGTCTAATTTGATCCTTTGGCAGAAAATGTAGATAATTTAAACTATAAACTGTTTTTTTTTCTTCTTCTTATTTATTTATTTATTTATAATTTGCACGTGCAAAATACATTGTCTACATTAATACAGTCACCAGAGCCCCATCAGATAAGGAGCTCAGTTTCCATTTTAGTGCTGCCTTTCACTCCGTGTTGCATTTAACCATCGAAGTTCAAAATTGTTCATTTGGGGGTTTTTCCCACAAAATGGAAACTTATCATTGCCTCTGTTTTATTGTGTAACGTGTTTTTATCAGAGAAAATGCCTTGTTTGGAATTCCTTGTTAGAAGTTTCAAGCAAGGGCAAAAAAAAAACCCTCTAAACTTAGTATTTCCTGTTTGATGCTTAGTTACCGTGTGCATGTCTGCGGCCTTGGGAATCGTCTTATTTTGCACATCTTTCACCTTTACTTCACTAGAAATTTAAGTTTTCTTCTTTCTTCTTTTCCCACACATTGGTACATGAGTATACATGTAATACTGTGAATAAGCAAAAGCTGTGTAAATGTAGAACTTCTGCAATATTGCTTTATATAGATTTGCCAATTTACTAAGAATTCAGGGGGATGTCAAATGACACACAAGTTTTGCATTTGCGTGGTTGAATTTATTGAATTTTCACGTAATATGCAATCCAACCCCAGAAATAAAACCTTTAACCCCAGACTTCCTGTCTTCACTTTTAGTATCCAATATGGGCAACAAAAAACAAGTTGAGCGCCTGATATAGTCCAATGAGAGTCTGTGAAGTTTTCAAATGTTTTACATCCAGAAACTCCTCCATAGATTCTGGAGCTTTGTTCATCTTCATCATCATCATCATCTAAAACTTAACATTTGGAGTATGTTTGGAGTATGTTTTTGATAAGTTGTCATTATACAGTATTTTTGAACTGGTGCGCTTTTTAAAATTTTGACATTTTCATCAGTAGGGGGCAGCACTTATCTGTGTTCAGAGAATAGATCATGTGCTTTCAAACTCTTAGGATAGATAGTTTATTTATCCCCAAGTCGAAATTCAAACATCCGGCTGCTCCATCCATGCACAAACATCTCTCCAGTCATAACCATAAATAAATAAACGAAAAAAATAATGTTTAAAAGGACTTAAATCTGACATTGTCCATTATAGATTTCAGTTTGTTCAGTGGCTTTTTTCACCAGCTTGCCCAGTTGCTTAGTGTTTTTGACCATTAAGCTGGGCCCCAACACACAGCAGCATTAAAACAGAGCACTGGCCACCACAGTATGATCAAATGCATATTCAGTATCTCATCACACACCAAAAAACCTCAGCAGCTGCAAGAAGACGAGGTGGCACTGCCCCTTCTTGTAAAGAGAATCAGTACTCTTGGGCCTCTTGTCTTTCAATAGGACCCTCAGATATTTATAAATGGTAAATGGTAAATGGCCTGTATTTATATAGCGCTTTACTAGTCCCTAAGGACCCCAAAGCGCTTCACATATCCAGTCATCCACCCATTCACGCACACATTCACACACTGGTGATGGCAAGCTACATTGTAGCCACAGCCACCCTGGGGCGCACTGACAGAGGCGAGGCTGCCGGACACTGGCGCCACCGGGCCCTCTGACCACCACCAGTAAGAGTGGTGGTCAGGACACTGAGGTGGTGTATAAGAGTACACCACCTCAGTGTCCTGCCCATGTATGGAGACTGATGATTGGAATGGCCTAGATCTTCTAAAAGCCATCACTATCTCCTTGGTTTTAGCTGTATTGAGGTGGAGGCAGCTCCTACTGCATCAGTCCCTGAAGGTTTCTACAAAGTTCCCTGTTTTAAGAAAATGTGATTCTGTTCCTTTTTTGACCTTTGAATGGAACATCAAGCTGATCCACAGATACATGACTAATGAGAGACCTCTAGCCACTCAGGAGTATCACTGTTAAACAATGCTTTTGTGGTTCTTACACAAAGTGACCACATGAAACGAAAGTCGAATGAGAGTTTGAATAATAGCACTGTTATCTAGGAGGCCCATCCCACCACAGATGTTCCTCGAGTGTTCTGACATCACCACCATAGAGCTCATTCACTTGTGAATCCTCGTGACCCTTGACCACCCTTCTACCTACTCAGCACATACTAAATCTAAACGCTTCCCATAATAACCCTGCTGTGTCAATTTAAAGACTTTCTCCACCTGTAGGACCACATGCTGGTCTAATCAGCAGATTCTAGCCTGAAACACTGACCACAAAACCCAACAGATGCCCAGAGAAGATAGTTAAACAATCTTGCATTTACAGTGGTTAACCTTCCTGCCTTCTTGGGACCTTTTTGTGCCACTGCTATGTGTTAAATGGCTGCCATTTCCACTGTGTTCAGTGGAATATAACCAAACTTGCCACAGGATAGTTTTTACCTGTCAATGTTAATATTCCAGTGTGAATTCCTTAAATCAGCCTAAAATGGCTGAGCAGCAGAAATCCCCACACCCATCACCCTGGGGACCATTTTCTGCCCATTGACTTCCATTATAAATGCTATTTTTCAACCCCAAATTATCATCATATGATTTTATTTTTTCTTCTTTTCTTGGATGTCAATGAAGACTCAGGGCCTTGAAGTTTTAATTTTTAAATTGCAAAAAAAATGCAAAAAAATAATGGCAGGTCAAAATGTATGTTGGTGCCAATCTTTGGTCCATCTAAAGGCCTACTTATAATGACAATCACATATTACTTCAACTGGTTTTTTGTGGAAATATTTAGTTTCGTTTTTTGGTTTTTGGGGCTTATAACACAGGGCGCTCATGTAATAACACTGGGATTTGAAGGGTTAAAACAACGAAAATATAATTAAAACTTTACATGAATATTTCAGGGAGAAGTAGTTTTACAAGGTTGGCTAATTTAAAGTGGAATAAGATATGGATATATGGTCTTTTTATGGCGTGGCTGAGAATGGTCCCTAGGGTGATGGGTGTGAGTTTTTTAAAGGATGGCAGGAGGGTTAAAACTGTAAAACCTTTCAGTACATCCTTTGGCAATAGGGATATATTTTTCTGCCGTGCTCTATAGAACTTCATCTGCAAGAACTTGACATGACAACGTAGAAAACAAGGCCTCTCTTAGTTACATCAAACACTTCCAGGCATATAAACACTGAGACTGAACACAGAGAGGAGGTACAACACCAGGTGGACTGGTGTCAGAATAACAACCTGCCTGTAAATGTTCAGAAGACTAAAGAGATGGCTGTTAACTTCAGGAAGAGCTTAATGGCCCACACTCCACTGCACATCAACAGTCTGCTGTTGAGATGGTCCACAGTGTGAAGTTCCTGGGTGTGCACATATCAGATGACTCCTCCTGAAACCTGAACACCACCATCACGAAGAAAGCCCAACAACGTCTCTACTTTCTTAGGAAACTGAAGAAGGCAAGTCTTCCTCCTCCCATCCTCCCATCATTTTACCATGGAACCACTGAGAACATCTTCTCCTGCTACATCACCTTCTGGTACAGGAAATGCATTTTTGCTGAAATGAAGTTTCTGCAGCAGATAGTGAGGACAGCAGAGAGGATCATTGGAGGCCCTCTCCCATCCATCTCCCAACTCTACGACAGACACATCATCCGACGTTTGAACAGCTTAGTGAAGGACACTTTCCACCCCTCACACGCACTGTTCTCCCTCCTTCCATCTGGCAGACGGTTTTGCAGGATCAGAACCGTAATGGCCAGACACTGCAAAAGCTTCTTCCCCCAAGCAGTCAGAGCTCTCAACTAACTACCACCGAAGGACTGATATACACAAAGACTTTCACAAACACCTTACAATACTCACCAAAAGACTTAAAAACAACAAAAACTTCCACAAACCCACTACAGACTGGACCTGGGAACAATATGCTTATTTGCACTCGGTCACATAGTTACAGAACACACATCTAAATTATACTATATTTGCACATTTTCCATCTTGCACATGTCTTGTCTACAATATCCTGACCATAACTTGAACCTAGTATTCAATACCTACTGCACAATCCACTTCGTAGTGTCTTTGTCGTGTCTTTTTTGTATAGTTAGTATTGTATAGTTATTATTATAGTATTGTATAGTTAGTAATTGTACCTATTTATCTCCTAATTTTACCCAAATTTAGCAAGTTATTATTTATTTTTAATTCCTAGATTTAGATCTCTTTCAGATTATATTCTTATAAATGCACCAGGGGGGCATTTCGCTATATATATATATATATATATATTAAAAAACAAAAAACAAAACACCCAGCACGCCCCTGCGGGCGGTTTATCCTTCAAGCTCGGGTCCTCTACCAGAGGCCTGGGAGCTTGAGGGTCCTGCGCAGTATCTTAGCTGTTCCCAGGACTGCGCTCTTCTGGACAGAGATCTCCGATGTTATTCCCGGGATCTGCTGGAGCCACTCGCCTAGCTTGGGAGTCACCGCACCTAGTGCTCCGATTACCACGGGGACCACCGTTACCTTCACCCTCCACATCCTCTCGAGCTCTTCTCTGAGCCCTTGGTATTTCTCCAGCTTCTCGTGTTCCTTCTTCCTGATATTGCTGTCATTCGGAACCGCTACATCGATCACTACGGCCGTCTTCTTCTGTTTGTCTACCACCACTATGTCCGGTTGGTTAGCCACCACCATTTTGTCCGTCTGTATCTGGAAGTCCCACAGGATCTTAGCTCGGTCATTCTCCACCACCCTTGGGGGCATCTCCCATTTTGACCTCGGGACTTCCAGGTTATACTCGGCACAGATGTTCCTGTACACTATGCCGGCCACTTGGTTATGGCGTTCCATGTATGCCTTGCCTGCTAGCATCTTGCACCCTGCTGTTATGTGCTGGATTGTCTCTGGGGCATCTTTACACAGCCTGCACCTGGGGTCTTGCCTGGTGTGATAGACCCCAGCCTCTATGGATCTTGTGCTCAGAGCTTGTTCTTGTGCTGCCATGATTAGTGCCTCTGTGCTGTCTTTCAGTCCAGCTTTGTCCAGCCACTGGTAGGATTTCTGGATATCAGCCACCTCCTCTATCTGCCGGTGGTACATACCGTGCAGGGGCCTGTCCTTCCATGATGGTTCCTCGTCTCCATCCTCTTTCTTGGGTTTCTGCTGCCTGAGGTATTCACTGAGCACTCGGTCAGTTGGGGCCATCTTCCCAATGTATTCTTGGATGTTCGTTGTCTCATCCTGGACTGTGGTGCTGACACTCACCAGTCCCCGGCCCCCTTCCTTCCGCTTAGCGTACAGCCTCAGGGTGCTGGATTTAGGGTGAAACCCTCCATGCATGGTAAGGAGCTTTCTTGTCTTTATGTCAGTGGCTTCTATCTCCTCCTTTGGCCAGCCTATTACCCCAGCAGGGTACCTGATCACGGGCAGGGCGTACGTGTTGATGGCCCGGATCTTGTTCTTACCATTCAGCTGACTCCTCAGGACTTGCCTGACCCTCTGCAGGTACTTGGTGGTTGCAGCTTTTCTAGCGGCCTCTTCATGGTTCCCATTCGCCTGTGGGATCCCCAAGTACTTGTAACTGTCCTCTATGTCTGCAATGTTGCCTTCTGGTAGTTCAATCCCCTCAGTTCTGACTACCTTCCCTCTCTTTGTTACCATCCGACTACACTTCTCCAGTCCGAACGACATTCCAATGTCATTGCTGTATAGCCTGGTAGTGTGGATCAGTGAATCGATGTCTCGTTCACTCTTGGCATACAGCTTGATGTCATCCATGTACAGGAGGTGGCTGACAACTGCTCCGTTCCGTAGTCGGTATCCGTAGCCAGTCTTGTTAATGATCTCACTGAGGGGGTTCAGGCCTATGCAGAACAGCAGTGGGGACAGAGCATCTCCTTGGTAGATCCCGCACTTGATGGTGACTTGTGCTATGGGCTTGGAGTTGGCCTCTAGTGTTGTACGCCACATCCCCATTGAGTTCCTGATGAAGGCTCTTAGGGTCCCATTGATCTTGTACAATTCTAGGCATTCCAGTATCCAGCTGTGGGGCATTGAGTCATAGGCCTTCTTGTAATCAATCCAGGCAGTGCACAGGTTGGTCAGTCTGGTCTTGCAGTCTCGGCTGATTGTTCTGTCTACCAGTAGCTGGTGTTTTGCGCCTCTGGTATTCTTGCCAATTCCTTTCTGTGTCCCGCTCATGTATTGACCCATGTGCCTGTTCATCTTAGCCGATATGATGCCTGACAGGAGCTTCCATGTAGTACTGAGGCAGGTTATTGGTCGGTAGTTGGAGGGGACCGGTCCCTTCTTGGGGTCCTTGGGGATCAGGACCGTCCGGCCTTCAGTTAGCCATTCCGGGTGTCTCTCGTTAACTAGCAGCTGGTTCATTTGTGCTGCCAGACGCTCGTGGAGTGCAGTCAGCTTCTTCAGCCAGTAGGCGTGAACCATGTCGGGCCCTGGTGCTGTCCAACTCTTCATACTGGAGACCCTTTCTTGGATATCTGCCACTGTGATGGTTACTGGACCCTGTTCAGGGAGGTCGCTGTGGTCTGCCCTCAGATCCTCTAGCCACTGAGCATTGCCGTTATGGGTTGCATCCTTCTCCCATATGCTCTTCCAGTATTGCTCTGTCTCCAGCCTTGGTGGTGCTGTTCTCTTATTGTTCCCTTGCCACTGAGAGTACACCTTTGCTGGTTCTGTGGAGAACAGCTGGTTTATTCTCCTGCCTTCTATCTCTCTGGTGTACCTCCTCAAGCGGCTGGCCAAGGCTGTGAGTCTTTGCTTGGCAGTTTCCAAGGCCTCAGGTATGGACAACTTGCTGTATTTCTTAGGCACCTTATTTGTCGCACCTTTCTGCAACTCCGTTAGTTGGCTAACCTCCCTCCGTGCTACTTTGATCTTGCCCTCTAGCCTCCTTCTCCATGGAGGGTACTGCCCCTTGTCGCTGTTCAACTTGTAGCCAAGCATCTCACTGATCACTGTTGCCGTATTGTAGATCAGCTTGTTAGTGTCGGTAACATATATATATATATATATATATATATATATATATATAGCTGGACTGAAAGACAGCACAGAGGCACTAATCATGGCAGCACAAGAACAAGCTCTGAGCACAAGATCCATAGCACCTAGTGCTCCATAATCGGAGCACTAGGTGCGGTGACTCCCAAGCTAGGCGAGTGGCTCCAGCAGATCCCGGGAACAACATCGGAAATCTCTGTCCAGAAGAGCGCAATCCTGGGAACAGCTAAGATACTGCGCAGGACCCTCAAGCTCCCAGGCCTCTGGTAGAGGACCCGAGCTTGTAGGATAAACCGCCCGCAGGGGCGTGCTGGGTGTTTTTTTTTATTTTTTTATATATATATATATACACACATACACACACACAGAGCCTCAGTTCAGAAACAGTGACTATGCTGATGATCACCAGTAAGTTTTCTTTATGAGAAAACACCATCTCCGAGAAACTTATACAACGCTCACACAAAACATGTTTTTTGGTACATGAGGATAAAAGTAATGAAGGCTCATAAAATGTCTGTGTAGGTTCTCAGTCATCCACAGCATGGTAGTGTAAGGAGCTTGGAAAAAATGTGACTGGAGTTTAAGTTTTGTAAAGACACTACACCTCTCATCAAGAGGCTTCTTCAGTTCTACAACCAGAAGTTGGAGAATCACAGGTATTTAGACCCTAATGGGTGTTGACCTACCCTTAATCATGCGCCTTGTCACATAAGCCAATGCTTGGGGAACGTTCGGGTCATTATCGCCACAGATCTGGGGTGAAACCACTGTGAGATTTTGCCTCATCCTATCAGGTCACCTGACGTAAGGTGTGAATGGCAGACAAATATACAATGGTATTCCACTAATCCACTAACACTAATACTCCACCTCCACTGCACCAGTTGCTACTACAATTAAAACCCTGCAACACAAGAACTCACAAACTTGGCGCAAATACAAACATAGACAGACGAGGAGAGCATCACAGGGAGATGGACTATGTAGCAAGTTATTTTTCTTAAGAGCCAGGGTTTTGTGTGTTATCAGATTAAACAAAACTTGAAACCTCAGTCAGATAAAAGCGTTGACTGAGGCTGTTGTGACTATGTGAATGAGGCACTCACAGAAAGGGAGAGTTTCTACACGTCATTTGACTCTTCTTCCACACATAAGCTAAGTCGGTCACAACTGCAGTCGTTTCATCTTTGCTATTTGCACATGATGTGGTTCTGTTGGCTTCATCAGGTGGAAATTTCCAGCTTGCACCTCCAAAACCATGACTATGGTTCTCAGCCAGAAAAGGGTAAATGGCCCACCTTGGGGTCTTGTTCTAAAGCTGGTACGAGTGCAGCATGAGACTGACAGACAGATTGGTGCAGACTGACTGACTGGGCAACTGGGATGTATTGATCTGTTGTGGGAGAGAGAGAGCTGAGCATAAAAATGGAGCTGTCAATTTAACCACCTGTGAGATTATGAATTTAGACTGATATGAGCTCTGAGTAGTGACTGAAAGAATCTGAAGGTTGGCTCTACTTTCCCTTAGAGTGAGGTCATTTGAAAGGGACTCAGAGTAGAACCGTTGCTTCTGCACATCAAAAGGAGCCAGTTGACCTGGTTTGGGTATTTGTTCCTGTACTATATTGGCACATTTGCACATATCCTTCTTGCACATGTCTTGTCTATAATAGCCTGACCATAACTTTTGACTTCGATGCCTCCTGGACGCCTCCTAGATGAGGTTTTTAAGGAATGTCTTATTGGATGGAGGCAAGCCCAGGGCTCGCAGGAGAGATTATATCTCTCAGCTGGTTTGGGAATGACGTGGATGGGCTGGAAGAGGTGGCTGGGGTGAAGGAAGTCTGGGCGTCTCTGCTCAGACACTGCCCCTATGAGCTGGTCCAAGATAAGAAGTAAAAAATGTGTGTATGTATGAATGTATGATGAGAGGAATTCGTGTTGACGGATTTTTCCTGAAATTTCTTTCTTTTTTATATGTTAAGATATTCCAGGGATTTTGAATGTACAGTTAAACTTGTTTGCACTGACTGAACAAAAGTCTTTCATTTCTTTACTTTAAACCATTAAAATCACTGTTTTCTTTTGGAGTAACCAAACCTGTCAACCAATTTGCATTTTTCCCAGGATGGGCCCACACAAGTAAACATGTTGGAGGCTGCCAACAGGAAAACACACCTCAAATACAAACAAATAAGTATGTCTGGATGAGTTTATCCCTTTACCGTTACATTTCTTACAAGTTACTAACTCTGTTTCTAGATGTGTTTGAAAAGGGGTCATTTGTCACCATAATTGTATTTAAAGATACTGCAGACCAGATTGATGTTATTTGCTTACCATACTTGATCTCTGAGGGGCTCTAACCTGATAGCTGTGACATTAGGGAGCTGTCACAAAACACCCTTCTGTTCAGGATCCATACAAGGGCATACGGAGACCTTTGCTATTTTAATACCTCAATCTAGGATACGTCACAAAAGAGAAATCCAGCACACAAAGCGGCCTGTGTGCCTAATGAGCTGTCAGTTTGTAATAAGACCATCCATACAGAACTCCTGTTTACACATCCTGCTCTGTTTGCTTATGTTTTTGTGTGCGTGATGGTTGGAGATTAGCTTGTGACCACACTGCCGAAAGGTTGTGTCTATTTAAACTCGGGTTAAGCTGGATTTTAAAACAGTAGCACGAGTACACTCCCCCTCATCGGTAAAACCTTTGTTGTGACAGTGACGGCTCACTTTTTGGTTCCTACTGACTACCACGTGTGATACGGCAGTGTCCTGTAAATCCAGTCAACAACAAAATTCATGCTTCTTTCTTCCAGGTCTGCACATTGATGTACAGCTAAAGTGTGTCGTAGTTACATTTTACATTTTTCATTACATTTACATGTGGAAGTATTTAAAATGTGACACAGTGATGCCTGTGCAAAACTTCAGCCCTCGCCTTATTTTTCAAAGTGAAACGTTGGAAGACAGTCCAGCAGGGTGCAGACCAATTGCACAAAGTGGCTGAGCTTTGTCTTGTTTTCCTCTGTAGCGATATGGCCCTCCCTTATATAACCAGTTTCATGGTTATGTAAGTTGTTTTCATGTGGGGATGTACAGTAGACATTTTTCAAACTTCAAAGGAATAAAGTTAGGTCAGATGTAAAGCTTCAATTTGAAAAACATATTGGAAGCAGATATTTGAGTGATACAAAATTTGCTCTAATATTTGTTCTCTCTGAAAGACAACAGATGTTGTCTTTTAATGAGGGCCAGGCCAAGTAAGTATTATGTTCTAGCCATGATGACTTTAAATAGTGTCGGACGTCAAACAAGTTTATACAGGAAGATGGTAAAAAGAGCGTACTTACAGCCAGAAAGGAAGTTAGTAGATCAAACATCCACAGTGAAGCTTTAAATAGAATATGTTTGAATGTGTGCAAATAGGTATCATAGCTGTGTACTCATATTTTTTTCTTTAGCCAAATCCACTGACACATTTAAAGACTTTAATTACATGAAATAGAGTCTTGTTTATCATTCAAGGATTTGAGTTTTTGTTTTGCTTTGCACTGCCATATTCATATTTGGAACAACAAATAATAAAGTCCAAACGCAAAGATATGCACACAAGATGCCTCAGGCAGTGGGTAGATTTCCATGTTAACTGTGCACTGAACTTGAGTTTGACACAGCATATACATCCAGAAACATATTTTAACCAAGGTTAACTACTTTGTTATTAAAGGTATTTTCAGCCATTCAAATTAAGTCTAAAATATCTTATCTTAGCCATTTCTACAGTCATTGATCTTAGCTCACAAACTTTTGCAAGCCCAGATACAGGAGCTATGCATAAATAAGAAGCAGTAATAGATCTGAGTTTTAGAGGTCCAATAAATGAACATTCAGTCAGTAAGAAAGTTCAGTTTTCCATCCTGTCTGCACTTCGCTGCATGTGGTTTGCATGTTTTTCCTGCACCTGCAGACGTTTGGTCTGGGTTACTCTAGTTTCCTGTCACAGTGCAAAGGCATGCATGCTAGGCTGTAAACTGGTCTTGAGTATGGATATATGTGTGGAAGTTTGATGAAGGGCCTTAACAAAGGTTAGGGGTTCCATAGAGAAAGAATTTGGGACACTGTTGCCTTGTTATGAACTTTCAGTTCATTTGCAATAGTCTGCAGATTTACACTGCTGTCAGATGGATGTATTAAGATCGTGTTCATCACATATAAATTTCCTTTGGGTGTTTACAAGAAGATTTCTGACATGTTTGTGTATAAAAAAGGGCACACTGTTAGTTGCTGTATTACACATTTGAGGTTTTCAAGTGTGCTCTGGTTTGGCATGTCTAAAAAAGTGAAGTGCATGTGTAACAACAGGTTTAGTTTTTACCTGACACAAACTTAGGCACACTCAGCCTGAATAAAGCCTCTGAGGTGGCCAGCTGTGCAAAGGCTCCTGCTGTGGTTGGTGGGGGAGGTGAAGCTGGTGAACTGGAGCCGCTGGATGGTGTCACGGGGGATGGTGTCGGGAGCGTCCCATTGTCTTTCAAAGCAATAGGAAAACTTTGGGACTCAGGGCTTTGAGGCTTGTTGTGTATGTCCTGTTGGAGCCATTTGCACACCGATGCGGAGTGATTGGACACTTTAAACCCAACTCAGTCCTCACTCGTAAACACTTTTTGTTTCTCCAGGTTTAGCTTCGCAGTGTGGCAGTGAGCCAGAGCTTTGCCTGCACTGTAACTCAAACTGGTGTGTCATTTTACAAAGCAGTCCTCACAGAGAAGGATGTAGGATGATTTCCAAACTGCTGGTAGCGGTTATGAGTACAGAACATGCAGTACAGACCAGGCATCACGAACTGCCACAACTGCATGAGTCCACTTCTTTGTTCCCACAACAGGCTTATAGAGAGCTTTAATCTTTACTTTCATGGAGGATTAAAATATATCATGATTTAGTCCGAGTGACCCAGCACAGTAAGGGTGACGCCTTAATAGAGATGACTTATCACGTTATAAGAGAGGGATCCAGAATGTCCTCCTTCCAAGCCAGACAACTGTCCAAATTCAAAGATTATACTGTCACATGATGGCCCTAAGTGACTAAAAGTGACCCTAAATTAGTTGTTTACTAAAAACAAAAAATAAAAAAACCCTTTTTAAAAAAAAAAAAAACACCATTTTTGCAGATTCACAAAAAGTGAATATTACTGTTAAAGGACGCTGAGTGTTTCCATCATTCACTTCATAGTGAAATGAATTATTTCAAATCTGGTAGTCATTCATTTGGAGTTAAGAAGTAACTGATTACATTTTGATGATCAAAGATTGGAAATCAAAGTCACTGTTAACACAAAAAAATGTGGTCTAGTTGTTGTAAACGTGAGATTACAGGAACATCTGCTGTATGGTTATATCTGTTATCATGTTATAATTGTTTGCTTGGAACACACAAACACACTTTTGTTCATATTTCAAGTATTCAAACACGAACTGTGACAAAATGTCACAAAAGGACAGTTTCACTCTGACATCATATGTTTGACAAGGACACATTTTATCAGTGAGATAGAAAAGAAGGGAAATGGTGATCATACTTTGCATGTGAGACATTTCTTGACTCCCCTTCCTCGTGTCACTTCTTTGCCTCCTCCATTGACATCTCTGCTGAGAAAAACTGCAATGCAAGTAATTAAGTAAGGTCCTTGACCATTAAATAAGTCAAGACATAAATTTAAGCCTGCATTTGACTGCCTGTTTAAATCATACAACCACAAGGCAGTAATTCTAGATTTTAATTGCATAATTTTACTGTCAATTTATAGCAGTCAGTTTATTAGAAGTTTGTTCTACTAAAAACAGCTGGAAACAAGCTGATGAAAAGAGAATCGGCAGGCCACAAAACCCACAGCTCTTTCCTTTGAAAGCAGCAAAGAGGGTCTTGAGAGCTGACAGGCACAATGAGTAAGCCCTGCCTCATTTCGCTTCTTCTTCTTAAGTAATTCAAGTTATATACAACATGTTAACTTTTAACACTTGAAAAACTCTTTTAAAAATTGGCTGTTGTGCAGTTATGGAGCCAAATTCTTCCAAGAGCTTGCAAAGGAAGAAAATGTTTAGTTCTGTCCCATCCAGAGCCACAAGTATCCTTTTACAGACTTAGAACAACATGTTTGTAAAAATAATATCAGGTTCTCTGGAGACCTCACCCCAACCTTTCATCTAAAACGCATAACTAAAGTGTCAGGTGACTGAGAAAAGAGCTGTCCCACCCATATGTCTCCCGCTAAACAAAAACAAGTGGCACGGATTTTGTGAGAAGGAAGGAGTTTTGATGTTCAGTGTGAGAAGGTTAATAGTGAACATGTATAATATGCCCTAAAGCATAGGTGTCAAACTCTGGCCCGCGGGCCAAATTTGGCCCGCAGCCTAATTACATTTGGCCCACGAAGCCATACCAAATTACTATTAGAGCTGGCCTACTGGTATTATACAGCTAATATATATATTGTTTAGTATTAAGCTTTGCTTGTTCCATATTCAGTTTTCCAGCAAAACTTATTTGAGTCCATAAGAAAAGATTCATTCCTATATCTGGAGGAAGATTTTTTTTTAATAAATATTAATGTTAGCCCGCGACTTTGTTCCAGTTTTGAATTTTGGCCCACTGTGTATTTGAGTTTGACACCCCTGCCCTAAAGGGTGCAGTCAGAGCACAGGCATTATAATGGTGGGTGGAGCCATGTTTGGGAGCCAGTAAACTGAGTGAGCAGGCCTCATTAATCTGACAGGTCACATGATATTGTAGTTCTCTGAGTGAGATAAAACAAATATGTCGTGCCTCTGTAGTTGAGTTCATCACAGATTACTCAGCAATGATTGATATTGGCAAAAGAACAAAAGTCAGACATGTGGTGGACTCTTTCGCTCCACATACGATAAATTATTGCAGAAATACATTCAATAAATCCCATGTTGTGCCAGAGGACATGCAGAAGGAAAAGATCCATCTGACTAATAGCAAGATTAAGTCACTGACCTGGAAGCCTCATTCTTCCGTGGACCCTCCTCCTTCCTAAAACTGTTCGGACTGTGCTGGAATGATATTGACTGTTTACACAGTAATATCTGCATTAATGCATGGTTTATTCTTTTGCCATATTTTTCAGCTGTTGGTGAAACAGTCAGTTTGGGGCTCCTTAACTAATTGATACTTAACTTTACAGTAGTGGTGTGCAACAGTGTAAATTTTGATATTCATTCAATTAAAATAGAGATACTGATACTTTTAACTTATAAAGGCAGCTTGTTGTGACTTATGAGATGGAGCATCATTAATCTGCAAATTCTGAACACGAGTTTATTCCGGATTATTTTTTTATTTTCAAAAAAACCTCATATTTTGTATGTAGCACAGTCCAGTGGGCTACATTTTGAACTTAAAGGATAGAAACAAACTATTGATCCTAGTGCACTAATATCGATTTAATACCAATACCAGTATTAGTGTCGATATTATTGATATTTGGGTCAATTCACCCACCTCTGCTTTGCAAGCTGTAATTGGGGATTTTTCTCAATGCACTTTTCACACCTTCATAGTTGTGGTAATGCTGTGAGAGTTACATGTTTGTCCCTCTATATTAACTTTGCTCAAGCACAATTCCTGAATTTCCACTTTACAAAAGCTCAGGAAAGACAGGCACTTAATCACACACTCCTTTCCCAAGAATCAAAGTCAAAACAGCTGTTTTTGTTTGAGCCTCAGGTGTTTCTTGTGCAACTTATAATCATGTTTGCTCCTTGTTGTTGGCTACCAAAACCTAGGCTTGAATAGAGTAATAGGGATGTTATCACTGAATCACATTCTAAGGACACATGCCCAATTTGTTTTAATAATGCCGTTCAGTCTTTGATATAAGTCGACATTTCCACAGTTAAACTTCAGTAGATGGAAGGTGAAAGACAACATCATCACTAAGATGTTTTTGCAGTCAGGGTGGCACAAAAACAAACAGAAAGAATGAGAGACATTCGGTGGTTTTAAAAGTATCTCTTAGTTTTTATTTTCGTATTTTTGTGCTTCCTACCTGCCTGTTCTCTACATGTGTATGTCTGTGTGGTGCTTCAAGTTATTTTATTCTGTAGGTTTTTTCCTGGTGTGTGTTTTATTTCCTGCCATTGTTCTTCCCTGTGCATATTTAGTCTGTGTGCCTTTGAGTCTCTTGGGCTTTGTTCTTTCTCTCTTTTGTTGATTTTCCCAGTACTTTGCTGAGTTAGTGAACTTTTGGTGGTTAACCTGCTTCCCCCCTCTACTAAATTCCTCTATTGCTGCTTTCTACCCTTCCTTGTCTTGGGTTAGCTGGTTTTGCTTAAAAATCTTTATCCCACAAACTCAACATAATAAGTGGGTTTTGTCACAAAGAATGCACAAAAATCAGAACCGTATGAGTCCCTACATAATTCCATACACTATCAGCCTTTAGCAGCTTATTCAGGACAGATGCATGTGAGTTTGTTATATTATGTACACTATACATTTGAATGTAAGTCAAAAATATAGCACTAGAGTATTATTGATTACTGAGTAGCAGAGATGGGCAGTAATGCGTTACTGTAATCCGATTACTTTTTTCAAGTAACGTAAGTAAAGTAAGAGATTACTATTGCAAAAACGGTAATTAGATTACCGTAACTTTCCCGCACGCTGCGTTACTGCGTTACTAAAACCGTGATTTTTTTGCGAGAATGTCTCATGACAGTGACATAAGCAAGTGTGACGTTCGTGACAACAGCTGTGTGCAGATCAACAATGGATCACATATCGATTGTGGGAGAGAGTATGAGCGTGCAGCGCTTAAAGCGTGGAAGTACTGACCTTACTTTGAGTTTGATTCCATAAAAAGTGACAAAAACATCAGTGTCTGTTGTGCGTGGGAAGAAAACTTCTTTTTACAGCGAAAAAACCCCTAAACTTCCAAGCAAGCACCGAGTGCGCTAACACATAATGGGAAACTCACAGAGAAACTCGCGGATTCTTCCACTGACCGCTGCGGCACACCTGCACCAGGGTAAACCTCTGCCTACCCAACTCCTGCTTTACAGGTGAAAATAGAGCAACAGGACCGCTGAGTCTTTGACTTTATTTATTTTCTGCTGTGTTTTACTTGCATCTATTTGAAAGATTGAGTGTAAACACAAAAAATATATATTTTATGTGCTGGAATGTGCAGAAAATAGGTTTAAATGTTAAACTAATTTATTCAAGTCAGAGAATGTTGCATATAATTAAATTTTTGCTTGATGCATAAAGTTAAAAGATTAAAACTAATAAAACAAGTTTTAAAAAGAGACTTTTCCATTTGATTACATTTTGTATGATGGATTATGTAGAAAAAGTAGAATTGGGCTGAAAGATCTATCGCTTTATCACCTATTCAGGTTGTAAATCGTGTTTTTAAAAAGTAACTAAGTAACTAAGTAATCAATTACTTTTGAAAATAAGTAATCAGTAAAGTAACGGGATTACTTTTTGGGGGAAGTAATCAGTAATTAGTTACTGATTACTTTTTTCAAGTAACTTGACCAACACTGCTTAGTTTCAGTTAGCTGTTGTTTGCTAGCCTGCTCTAAAAGCAAGGACATTTGACGCTCCACAGTTGAGGATCCACACAGAGCCTCGTCTATAACTGCTGAAGATTTACTTTGCTCTGACCTTATAGTGGACCTGTACAGATGCACTTCATCTTTTGCTGCTCCAGTCTCCCTTGGTTGGTGCTGTGCCATCTGGGGAGCTTAATGCTGCCACCGTGATGGATCACAGGTGCATCAGCAGACCTGTCTGCTTGCTGGCTTATGCACCTCATACGTTTTTCCAGTGTACCTGTCGCTCTACAAGGAGGTTACAAAATACTGTCCACTTGAATCAGCGCTGAGGTGTGTGTCATCAGGAATAACACCACTGAAATGGAAAGGGCAAGGATAACAAGCATAAAGTCCAGATCATCAGCATGTAAGGGAGAGTCACAAACCTGTTTTTTGTTTACATTAGATTTTCATTTCAAATTTGCTGAATTCTGTCTTTGTCTTAGATGCTCATACATAACATAACATATATATAGAATACTAACACCGAAGGGGGGCTCGAATCTCCCCCTTCTTTGTGTACTCCAGTCAACCTGTTTAAATCTCACAGGAAATATTGTGTTAGTGTTGGCTCTGTTTGAATGGTTGTGAAAACTAAACAGGGAGGATTTCAGTTCACTTGGAAAAAAAATCAATCAGTGGAGGCTGACTTTACAACTCCTTGTACAAACAGGCTCGGGAGCTGGAAACAGTGGTGACTATAAAGCTATTTTCATGTTTTATAAACAGCTGCTCCCCTCGTTGGTCTGACTTACGTGAAACTTCTCCACATGACTATATAAAAGCGTGAAGTGTTTAACTCATATGAACCCACTGCGTTAGTCACATGGTGAGACCACGGTTGCTCATGGTGGCTTAGACAATCTGGCCTGGAAACTCTGCTTGTCTCTGAACCACCAGACTTTCATTTGGACGGTGACCAGAAATGACGTAAGAAAGAAGCATTTCATAGATGTGACAACATATTCAGACTGTCGTAGATCGATTCCACTGAATGAACATGAACAAAAGTTCATTGCCATTGATCAGCTGATGAGAAATACTTAAACACAGAATTCATCCATCGAGGCTACTATTCTCACCCGAGGCCAGTTTAGAATCAGCACTTCACCTAACCCCACTAACTACATGTCTTTGGACTGTGGAAAGAAGCCCGAGTACCCACACAGACATGACAGGAACTTTACTAACCATCAAAACTAACTAAACACAGTAATTATACACATATATAGCTATTTAATATTTTCCCTACCTTAGCAGACAATGAGTCTGAACTGTAGTTTTGAGTTACTGAGTTTCTTTAAGGTTTTCTGGTCTTTATAGAAGTTTGTGTAGTTAACAGCATCTTTTTCAGCATGACTTTATCAGTCTCTCACATTGTTGCGGAGAACTGTTCAACCACTGTACTTTACAAACCTGCTTCATTTCATTGAGGTTTATGGGCACTGGTTTATGCACAACTTTTTAAAGGTTCCTTTGCAGCCTTTCAATGAGTTTGAGGTCTGGACTTTGACTGGATCGTTGCAACATCTTGAGTCTTTCTTTTCCAGTCATTGTTTTGTAGATTTGGTGGTCTGCTTGGGATCATTTTCCTGTTGCATGATCCAGTTTTAGCTGTGAGACAGACGCCACATGTTTGACTCTAGAACTGGCGTACAGGGATATTCATGGTTCACTCTTGTTAAGTCTTGTGGTTTGTTCAGATGCAACTTTGCAAACCTAAGTTATGCAGCCATGTTCCTTTTAGAGAGGAGAGGCCTTCACATGACAACCCGTCCAAACAAGCCATACTTGTTCATTCTTTTTCTGGAACCTCAATTTTTAAAAAAACTAATTAAAAAAAATATTCACAATAGAACAAGAAAACAAATCAAATGTTTACAATGAGACATTTTACTGTTTCATGGAAAAGTAAGTGGTTCTCAAAAGAAACTGCTGGAAGAACATATTCCAACTAAATCGGTAAGTTGATCGCTAAAGTAAGTGAGCATAAAAAAATAGCATCTTATAAAGCCAGAGCTTCTCAGAGGAAAAGATGGACAGAAGTTCACCAGTCTGTATAAAAAACCCCACCTCAACATATTGTGGAACAATTTCAGAATAACGGTCCTAAGACTGTGGATATCTCATCGTCTACGGTCTATTAAATTATCAAATGATTTTGGGAATCTGGGGAATTCTCTGTGTAGAAGAGGCTAGGCTGAAAATCAATATTGGATGCCCATGATCTTCAAGCCCTCAGGCAGTATTTCCAGCACTGCATTAAAAAAACAGGCAAGATTCTGTCATGGGAATCACTGTGTGAGCTCAGGACCACTTTCAGAAAGCATACATATGATCCAGATATGCCACCATCTTCTCTGGGCCAAAGCTCGTTGAAAATGGACAGAGGAAAAGTGGAAAACAGCTCTGTGGTTGAACGGATTGAACTCTGAAATTCTTTTGAATTTCTTTTTGGAAAGCACAGACACTCGTAGACTTAGGTTCTCTAGATTAAAGTGGAAAGAAACCTTCCAGCATGTTATAAGGGATGAGTTCAGAAGTCTGGATCTCTGATGGCATGGCGGTGGTTAGCGCCTATAGAATTAGCCACTTGCACTTGCTGAATGACCTATTCAGGATTCAGATCAAAATATTCTCCCATCCAGATGGTGTCTTTTTCAGGGAAATCCATGCGTATTTCAGCAAGAGGGTGCAAAACCACAAACTGCATCTGTTACAATAACATGCCTTTGTAGTAGAGGAGTCCGGGTGCTGAATTAGCCCGCAGTCCAGACCTTTCACCAATTGAAAACATCTGGAGGATCATCATGAAATAACAAATACTGCATAGAAGACCCAGGACTGCTCGGTCTTCTATGTCTTCAGTGTTTTATTGTGACTAAAAGATGGTTTATGAGATTTGCAAATGATTGGATTCTGCATTTATTTACATTTTACTCCACAGTCAGCTGTGCGACAGCTATCATTGAACATTTAACATGCTAACTGAGGCCTGTAGAGTCTGACATCTAACTTGGATCCTGGCAATTGTCGTGAAAACCTTTTACTTGTGAATAATCTTTCTCACTGTGGATGGACTTCAGATTGTTTGGAAAAGGCTACATAATCCTTCCCAGATTGATGAGCCACAGCAGTCGCTTCTCTAAGATCCTTGCTGATGTTTTTGCTCTGTGGCATTGTGTTAACTCACACCAGAAAGCTCCAGACCAGCAAACTGTCAACACTTGGGCTTTTATAGAAGTCCTCACACTTGCTGATGACTTGTTGCTTACCCTTTTAATTTACATGGCCATGACTTTATATTTAAAGCAGAATTTCTGCTTTTACTTTATTATCGAAAAGTTTGGTGGGATGACAGCATGAAACTGGCCAACCGATACTTCCAAACAAAGGAGGGTTTCAAACCTCAAATAACACATTTTTGACAGCATACTCACTTGTGCTCGGTCACGTACTGATTTGAATCTGCTGACAGCTGCGTTGCATTTCCCTCCATTTTTTCCTGTGATCACCGGAGAAGCATGCTATATGTGGTGACCACTGGCTGTTGTGAGCTGAAAGGAAGTGATTTTCCGCGTCTCCTTTCTGCATTTGTGCTGTCAATCTGCACTTTTTTTCTGTAAAGGCATAAAACACTTGTAAACTGAAATTAGAATAACAATACCCAGCTTCTCTTTTAAGAGAAGCTGGGTATTGTTTTTTTATGGGATCCTCAGACAATTAGGTCTCTGCAGGCTGGAAAGCTTGAAAGAAGGCCACAAGAATTTCCCATTCTCATCTGGAAGTCACTGTGTTTTTGGTGGCATATTTCTACTCAAGTTTAATGCTTGCTTACTTGGCCAGTGGACACTTACACTTACAGTATATTAACTGGATTTTATCTGGGCTTGAGAAGTGCCCAGTTGCCTGCTCTGGACACATCTTTCAAGTTTCCTCACCTTCTTCTTAAAAATGCTCTGAGGGTTCTGCTGTAATGTTTACTTCAGCTTAGAGGAATGAGAATGAGATGAGGCATTTACATAGAATCAGGTTTAACACCTCTTGCCCTGTTTGCACTTACAGCAACAACGGGGTGAGGATGATCCCCACTGAATAACTGTAAAAAGGCAGTCTGGTATTCTTTTGTTTGCTTTCTCAGTCACTTGTTTACTAAGGGCAGAGCCCTGAGTTTCAGCTGTGCTCATGTCCCAAGTCATGTCCTCCAACAGTTGGGAGAACTATTTCCACTTGGAAAAGTAACTCAACGTTGTAATTTTGCCCACACTTAAACACAACCTTCCAAAAGTCTAACTTTGACCCAGCGTTATGGTGTAATAAGAAGCTGTGAGACCCAAAGGCCTCTTATCATGACATCACCACTCAGACATGAGCAGAGCCAGATGGAATAAACACATGTGCGATACAGAAACCATGTCCAAGCTACCCATAACTCTACGGACATGCATCTCATCACCGGAAATCTCATCAGTCACTGGATATCAACCTGAAAAAAAAAGGTTAAAGGGCAATAAGCACTCTTTATTAGTCAGACATGTTTGAAATGGTTGATTGATATTAACTATTACCCCAACATGCACGACAAGGAATTTACAGGGTAATTTAATTTTGACTTATTCCGCTTGGCAGTGATACTGAAGCTTGGCCTCATTTTTGCATTTTCATGGCTCCATAGCCACAAATCCTCTGCTCCTCTGCCATCCCGCACGGCTGCTTTGATTGATGCTCCCATTTTCCTGTCATCCAGGAGGAGAGGTTCTGTACTTGCTGAATCAAGGGTGATCTTAGCATTTTTACCCCACTCATAATTCCTCACTGTCTGGCCACACTCAAAGACTTGCTCCAAAAAATACTTTTACGCATTTCTGAGTCTTTTGCACAGTCATGATGACGCCATCAGAGTGACGAGAATGTGGGGGAGTTTAAGAGGCTCAATGTAGGAAAATTACTAGCATAGTTTGCTATTTGAATCAGAATCAGAATCAGAATACTTTATTGATCCCTGGGGGAAATTATTTTTTGTTACAGTGCTCCATTTTAAACCAACATTAAGACAAGACAGACAATACGCTAACTAAGAATAGTACAATATATACATATATATACATACATACATACATAAGTCACTCATAAATAAATAGTTGGAAAAGAAACATGTGTAGTTGTAGCAGCAAACAGTGTGTTAAGTGGATGCGTTGTACAGGGAGATGGCCACAGGCAGGAATGATTTCCTGTGTCGTTCAGTGGTGCTTTTCGGTAATCTCAGTCTCTCACTGAACGAGCTCCTGTGACTGACCAGCATGTCATGGAGTGGGTGGGAGGTGTTATCCAACATTGTCTTTATCTTGGACAGCATCCGCCTCTCCGACACCACCTTGAGGGAGTCCAGCTCCATCCCCACAACATTGCTGGCCTTACGGATCAGTTTATTAAGTCTGTTGGCATCTGCGACCCTCAGCCTGCTCCCCCAGCATGCAACAGAGGATCGCACTGGCCACCACAGACTCATAGAAAATCCTCAGCATTTTCTGGCAGATGTTGAAGGACCTCAGTCGCCTCAAAAAATAGAGACGACTCTGGCCCTTCCTGTAAAGTGCTGTGGTGTTTTTAGCCCAGTCCAGTTTATTGTCAATGTGTACTCCAAGGTATTTATAGTCCTCCACAATGTCAACACTGACCCCCTGAATTGAAACAGGGGTCAAGTGTTTCCTGGTCTTCCTGAAGTCCACGATCAGTTCCTTGGTCTTTGCCACGTTGAGCTGCAGATGATTCTGCTCACACCACCTGACAAAGGAGTTGGTTGGTATTTATACCACATGCAAGTGCGTAGAGATATAGAAAGAGACAATTTACAGTTACATGTCCTCCAAACCAGACTAATGTGCAAATAGAATCTGTTAAAATGGCCTGTGTATAGTGCTTTACAGATACACACACACACAAACAAGGCTGCCGGACACTGGCGCCACCGGGCCCTCTGACCACCACCAGTAGGCAATGGGTGAAGTGTCTTGCTCAAGGACACAACAACCGAGACTGTCCAAGCCGGGGCTCGAACCAGCAACCTTCCGATTACAAGGTAAACTCCCAACTCTTGAGCCACAATTGCCCCGTTAAAGGAGAGTATGCAAAAGTGCATGGAGATAACTCCCATAACATTTTTTGCCCTCAGTTATTTCAAATGATGAAATATGCACACAGCTGCACTTAAAAATGCTTTAAAAACAAAACACGAGTAACACATTTAACATGATGCTTCATTCATATAACCAATTCTCTTTTTTTTCTATCTCATTTAATTACATTTAGGGAAGCCAAAAATCCAAATGGCAGGAAGCGTGCTTCTCAGAGTGTCGTAAGCAGCAGCAGAGCCCAGAGGCCATCCTCACCAGCACCTTGAAGTGTTTACAAATGACTGCCTTTGGCACCAAAAGATTACCCCCTCTATCCCCCGGGCATGTCGTTTCATGCACTGGTTGGATATAACATGTAGGAAGCTGAGTTAGAGTTTATCATAAGTATGTGTGGCATACATTGCCTGTTTATGCCCTGTCCTTATCTTCAACGTCATGCTGCTCTGTTGTATCTTAATTGCCCCTTGGAGATAAATAAAGTCTTTCTGATTCTGATATAATATTTTGAGATTGAGAAACACCAGTTTTTCTTCCAAACCTTTTCAGACATGCTTCACTTCAAAAGGCCAGAATTGTTAACACTGACAAAAAACAGGATCCAAGCTGAATTTTAGTGAAATAAGTTTTTCTTCTGATATAAATAACATTGATTTCAATTAACTTCTTATTCTTCCCCTAGTCAGCCATACCCCACCTGAAATGGGTCTATACCCACAGTTGAAGTATCCCTGAGGTTGGCAGTATAATTACAGTGTTCATTGATTGATCATTTTCATCCTGACTTCTTGAAAACAGCTAAAGACAATTGCTCCTCTGTAAAATTTCATACAGGCCTCACTAGTTAGTAATCACTGTATGGCTTTCAGAGTTAGTCTATTTTTAATGTGAATTATCCATAAAATACAGCCTGTCAGGGAAGCAAAGGAAGAAATATATATTTGTAAAAGGCAGATTTGCATATCAGAGAAACAGAAACTCTTTTTTTCCAAGTTCCTGACTGCAAGTTTTTTCAGTGAGTAACTTTCCTTCAGTTCAACAACTGATGACTCATGCATCTTCCAGTGTTGTTATGCAAAAGAAGGATTTCTTCAGGGTAAGAGCAGTGAGCCCAGCTCTCAGTTCCTTGTAGTAATCTAAGTAATCCACCAAAATGAATCATGAAAATCTTCCAAGTAGTGACAAACCAGTTTTAGCTCAAATTAAAAATAAAGTATGTTGAAGATTGTAAAATGCAATGAAGTTGTGCGTGTTGTGCATTAACAATATAACACAAACCTGAGTCACCTGTTTTGTAACGAAGACACAGAAGCTGTTGTTTGAGAACAGAAACCCAGGACAGATAATCATCTGTGGATCCCGCCATCACTACACCCAGCCCCTGATACCCTAACCACCACCATCTGCTCCGGGGTAGGGCTGTCTGTTTCCATGGTAACTCAGTACCCCTCCTCCGTAAGGCTTCTTTTGTGTGTCCCACGTGCAGTCTGTTCCAACTGTAACCCCACCATGCTGACGAGGCGTGCTGCTCATGTTGACTGTATGACAGAAACAGGAGGTTTCATAATGGGATTTGTGTCTTCAGGAATTTTATGTTTGGTAATTTCGCCTCTAAAAAAGATTCTGGAAAGATTTCGATATAAAAAAACAAAAAGAAAAACCTGAGAAAGAGCCACACTTTGAGAACATCACTCCCCCTCCCCCCAAAGCAAGACAAGGTGACCTCGCAAATGAAACCCAGCCACCCCCACTTTTACCACCCAGGGTGCTTGGTCACTCTACCTCCCCACCACCACCCAAAAATGCATTGTTCTTAAACTGAGATGAGAGGAAGAGATAGGAGCTGCGTACCTGTGAGGAAGTAAGCAGTACCTGTGAAGACAAATGCTCAGAAGTCACCGAAATCAATAAACATGTGAAACGAAAACAATGTTCAATTGCGCATTCCTTAAAAATGAATACAATTACAGCACATTGATCTAATTTTATTAATGAGATGAAAATTCTAAGGCATAACACATATTTTTTTAGCACACGCTGATTACTTCCAGTCAGCCTCAAGAGCGAGGCCTACTTTTTTTTTCTTCTTTTTTAATTCCAAAAGCAATTTGTGGCCATGGTGCTGTAATTACATTTGGCCTGGCACTAACAGCTGGTTATTTTTTGCCATGTATGGGGCCGTAGGTGTGGTATACAGCACAGTTTTAGGCCTGTCTGCATACTTTTTTCCTTTTTTTTTGTTTCATTGGTTGTGCACATGCATGCATATAAGATGTTGATGTGCACAACTGTGAACTTTTAAAATGCCTGTCCGGTGCTAATAAGCTCGTCATTCTGTTACTGATGCATTATTAGGTGGAGTGGAAGTGAGTTACTCTGATCTGAGGCAGAACCTTATTAGGCACTATTTGGGATACACTGGCTCCTAAACAACACACAGATGGAAAGTATTAGTCTTCTTGGCAGGAAGCTCCACTTCCCTGTTGTACTGTGAATTATAATATTACAGCTAGGACTCTGGGTACTGCTGGAATGAATTATTCTGGGTCATTTTAAGTAAGTGCCCAAAACCTCACAGGTGCAAGTGGATCAGCTACCTGAAGAGAGTTTCACAGAGTATGAAAGAGAGTGAAAAGCAGTGAATTAATACTTACCATTTCTTACTTATTAGAAGAAAACAAAAGAGGTTACACAGCTGACAGTCAGGCTGTAGGAGACTGGAATTCTTCTCTGGGCCACACTGAAGACAGGGTGGTTATTTTTCCAAAGTCATGCTGGTTGGTTGCCACGTTAACCCTGCGCTAATGCCATTTCATAAAATGAGTCGCGCCCTTGTGCATTTTTCTGTGTATATGTGTGTGTGTGTGTTGTAGCTGGGAGACAGCCACAAGAATGCGATTTAAAAAATGAAAACCAGCAAGGGCGTGCAGCAAGCAAAACTCTTAACAAGACCTTAATGTGGTGTGGGTCTGTGTGCTTCTGTGGTTTATCTGCTCTGTCAGGGTGGTGCTAATGCAGAGGGAAAGGGAATCTCTTCTCTGGATGTCTAATAAGATGGTTAACTGCACATATCTGATCTAAAAGTTAAATAAGCGAGTACAGTTTATCAGTGCACCCTGCCGAGTGACACATATTTTTTCTGCTAAAACTGCCCAAAAGAGGAACAGTATGGCTCACCAAGTTGAACTTACACAAGCGTTCAAGCACAAAACCAGTCTGGGTTGACCCTTTCATCAAAAGTGTATGTGCGTGTGTGCGTTTGTGGCAGGAAAGCAAATATCACAAGAGTATGATTCAGAGTGGCTCAGGTTCTGAGGCAAACAAGAGGGCAACTCTTGAGCAAAGCCCTTTCACATTTTGAGTTGAATATTATGTTGCAACACCACATCCAAAAGGCCGGATGTATGTGCGTGCGTGTGACTGCGTGTGTGTTTTACTTTCTTTTCTTTTTTTTAGATTTTCAGCAAAGCCAGTGGACAGACGCACAGCCCAACAACAGTGATAAACAAGTGGTGTAAGACCTTGTCCGCAAGGGTGCGGATTAATTACTTAGAGCTATTTGTGTTTTTTGAAAACCATGTGGCCCACACTGTAACAGCAGTACAACACAGGAATGTTCAAGTCTCCCCCGCTGGGTAATCAAAGGCCACTTGAGCAAGCAGCTTTAAGCCGTAAATCAAGATCTGCTCTGAGACCAGTTTCTCCATCCACAGAAAAAGTGCTGACAAACACTTTTTTTCTACACTGTTTCTGAAAAAGTTCGGTTTCTACAGGCAAACACGGCAACAGATGTTTGACGTGGATGGAAAAATGTCTACAGTTTGTATTTGCAAACTTGTAGGATGTATTCCAACCAGTGCTGCTGTGGTTTTGTTGCGTTGTTATTTCATTTTGACTTTTTGTTCTTAATTACGTTTAGTTTGTGTTAGTTTCCAGAGTGAGTTTTATCTTGTTTCACTTTAGTTTTTATTTTTGAAAATGTTCAGTTTCAGTTTATTTTTATTAGTTTCAGTGTTTGTTTGTTTTTAGCTTTTAATTGTTATTGTATGGAGGGCATTTAGCAGGGTTGTGATTTGGGAAGATAAGGACAGGTATTACAATAGAAACACAGAACAAAAGAGCAGTGGACATACATGTTCATCAACACCTCGTCAGGTAGGAAACAACACTGTTTTTCAGATTAAAGATGCTCAAACTAAAAAAATAATCCGCTACATATTTATTTATTTACACATTTCTTTCAGTTAGCATAATTTTTATTTTTATTTGAATTAACTATGATGCTTTTTCATGTCTAGTTTGAGTTCACTATAATAACCTTGATCCTAACCAGCACTGATTAAAGTTACTTTTAAAAGTGCTTTGATACGTTTCAAAACTGATCAGTTACATGACAACATTACCTGCTGTTACCAACTCAAAAGGACCTTTGAACTGGGTCTGTGTGTTTTGATGATACATGTTGAGAGGATGTACATCCCAGTCCAGATTTACCTGTAATTCATTGTCTTTAACTCATGTGATAGAGCTCATACTGGTAGCATCACTCCTAGTGCAGAACCAGCAGCAAGCTTACTAATCTACAGAAAATTGAGAGCCTCAGTTAAACTGACAGCCAGCTGTTGTGACTCCCTAACAGGCCTCACTTCCTGTGTTGTGGCAGTGTTGTTGGCTTGCAGATGCTTCTTTAAAATGTGATGAGGCGCTCTCAGCACCTAGCAGACTTATTGTCACCCAGATACTAAATCCAAATATTTTCAGTGTTCGTTGCTATCAAGCCAGCTGACCAGACAGGAGTGAACACCCATCTGAATGCCAAGGAGCTGAAGAGAGACAGGCACACTGCAAATGTGTTTAACAGACACTGGTGCTTTCTGTTGATGCAGACATGCATGTTTGCTTAACAAGAAGACAAGCATCAGCTCGTGGTCTGAAGGGGCCGTGAGGGCAGGCTTCCTTGCCTCCTCATTATCTCTCACTGTCATTTGCAATGTGGTTTCCCAGAGCACCCCACATTACACCCCATGAATAAAAGCATGCTTGTGGTTCACAATAGAGCTCGGGCTTCACCATGAAAAGGGGGAAGGGCTTTGCATTCCTCCACTGACCTCCTGTTTGCAGCAGATATTAAATAATAAGTCCTTCTCCTTGTTTGCTCTCACCAGCAGCGAGCACTTATCAAAGAGATAAGACGAAGCCCAACTGTCCCCCAGCCTGACGGTGCATTCGCAGCTTTGATGCAGAAAGTAGAGTAGATGTGCTTTGTCTGCATTTTTCTCTGGAGAGGTGCGGTGAAGCGACGGAGAGCAGCATTTCAGGGAATCCAGGGAGAACAATGTCATCATTCAGTTTGAGTGACTATCTTGGGAGACTGATGCTGACTGCATGCTTGCGATATTTAATCTGGGTGACCGTGCATACCTCATTCATGTCACTTCTGTATCGAAAGTGCAGCATCAGCCAACTGCAAATTCAGCAGGTTTGATTAAGTGCAAGCCAATAATGCGTGGTGGGTGTCGCGTCCCCCCCCCCCAAAAATAAATAAATAAATAAATAAAATAAGAACATTTAGAGCCAATGTCAGATTAGGGCACACAGAAGGTCTTGATTTAAACACAACATGGCTTAAAAGCTTTAACTCTCCTTTGACGTCGACTAATCGACGTTGTTTACTGTGGGTTCAAAGAAGTGTTGAAGGAGGGCTCAGGAAACACATGTTTTTCTTAGCAAAGAAAGTGTGACACAAAGGAAGGGGGCTTATGATAGCAACAACTTCCGAATGCTGGCATCAGCAGGAAGAGGTGCACCCACTCTCAACAGGCTGTATTGTTCTAGAAAAACAATGGTTGACAGCTGCTTCATGGCTTGATGCCACTTTTTTCATGGCACACTACGATACTGCTGCTGGAACTTCTAATGTATGAAGGATACCAGTTATATGCTATATTTTCCATAGCCCATATGGAAAATATAGTCCATATTCAGCCCTAACGGCCAATGGGAGATAGAGTAGTAAAACTCATGAATGAAAGAAACTTTCTGAAAAGACTTAGGATTTTGTCTCCAAGCCCCTTTTCGCTCTGTCTCTTTATTCAAGTGAAGATGAAGCACTCAGCTCTATCTGCCCACAGATGCTGACGCTGAGTTTGTCCTCCATTCGTAATTGCCTATGGCATAAGGAGAATCCACAGTCATTGGCAGAATCACAGCTGGACACTGTGTCTCAGTGTCCAGAGAGTTTGCGTCAATTCACATATTTTTCTACGTTATTGTGCTGTGAAAAAACAGATTTGTGTTTGGTCTGCTACACAACATTAGGTCCAGATGTCAGTTGTGAAACTAGCGATGGCAGTGTTTTCTAAGCATCACAAGCTTTAGTGACGCATCGCTCCTTGTGCCATAGTTTAATTTAATCATTGTTTGTACAAAAAATTTCTTTTTGAAGGGAAAATAAGGACAGTAAGGAAAATCATCCTGTTTGCAGACTTCTAGCTGCAGGCCAGTTGCTTTTGTGGGATCTGATTTAATACACTGCAGTGTATGTGTGGACATGTTTAACCTGAACAGTGAGACAAACTGATGCATGTCTTCCTCAATGGGTATCTTATCTCTTTGGCATCTGTTGGATGTGTTTAATCAGCTCCTTGAACGTGGATATCTAAAACACTTGAATTACTGTGACTTTCAGCTTTGAAGGCACTGCACATCTGCTTTTCTGTGTGACATTATTATAATTTTTTGGAACCTGTCAGTCCTCGTTTGTACGTGTGTGTGTTTGATTTTTTTTCTGGACCTCTGAGTCAGAGATGGACTGAGTCATTACATCTAAAGCCTGTTTTAAATTCATCTGATTTGGAACTGTTTGTTCTGACTTGGAGTTTAAATCGAGACATTTAATTCAGTTTGGATACCTGGAAATTATCCAGTTTGGACAGAAATGGAAACTTCTGCAGGTTGCAGACAGGCTCAAGCACCTCCAATAAAGCTGTCTCTGTTGTTAACAATTAAAGCCTTCTTACGAGGCCAAAATTTAAGCGGCGAACTAAACCCATTCTCTGTTTTTTCCAGTAAAAAAACTGATTTATTCTTTGCTTTCAGAATGCTCCTCCTGCGACACATTTCTCGGTCCTCTCACCCTGAGCAGCCTGGAGTTATAAGACGAAGCAAAGATTGCATCAGGAATGCTGGCAGTTTAATGCTGTTCTCCAGGCTGCGCAGAAAGGGGGTGGGGTGCCTGGCTGGAACTGGGAGGAGAAGAAAAGAGGGGAGGGGGGATTTGGGAATATTCTTTGTCCTCGCCCAGCAGTTCGACACACAACTGGAGAAACGACGCGAGCTCCTCGTTGGAAAAGAAGAAAAACCTGGATGGCTTAATATGAAGAGCGGGAGGACTTTGATTTAAAAGAGAAACCCTGCGTAAGACCACGACTTTAATGAAAAGGAAGACCTGGAATCATAACTGAAGGTAAAACACCTCACAGACAAAGCGCGGCGGGGACGCGGGAGCATCTTCTCTTAGCTTTGGCTAACAAATAAGAGCTTTAACTAGACTTTTATCTTCAACTTCTCGGGCCTGTCCGCCGGTGGCTGTGATTGTAAAGCGTCGGAGGTCACTGCAGCGTTTTTAATAAGCCGTGCGTTACAGCACAAATCCGTTAAACGAGAGTTTACGCGCACAGTGTGAAAGCAGGGAGCGCTAATTAAAGAGAGAAAAGGGGAATCTTACGGCACATTAAGGCAAAGATATCTAATTAGCAGAATGTGCAGTTACAGCTGCGTTGGCACGCGGACTATTTATCTCGTTTTAACGGGACTTTTATCTGCATCCACTTTGTGATTGGACGGTCAGGAACCGTCTGGTTTTTTCCTCCCTGGAATCTGCCCACACACGCTTATGTGGGATATTAGCTGCAATATCGATACTTTCTTAACGGTTTTCAGGATTTATAAAAACAATGTCGCCCACCGGTTTGCTTTGATAACAGTCGGTAACGTTAACGGAGCACGCGGGGCACCGCGCTGACGACGTGTCCAGTCGTTGGCCACGAGGAGGAATTTTATTCCCTGCAAATGGATTAGCTTCCTTAAAATTTCATATCGGAATTCGTGGATTTGGGTTTTTAAATGATTTTTCTTGTTTTCTTGTCATTACTCTTCTTCAGTTTTACTAATTAAGTAGGTTTTATGATGTGACTCACTGTGCTGTGATGGGCGGATGGTTTGGGATGTCTTTTTTTCCCCCAAACCCGGTTCTATCGTTAAACTTAACCGGAAGTCACTCCTTACTCAGGTCTGCTCGGTCCCTGCTTACTTGTCGGTCTCTCTCTCCCCCCCCCCCCCCCCCCCCTCCCCGCTTCAGGACAGGGGCTTCTATGCTTAAGCGCATTGGGGTACCGGAAGGTTAACTGCAGCGAGCCTCCCAGATGTGGCACAAAACCCTCTCTGTTCAGCAGCAGTGTTGAATCTCCACTGGGTGAAAGCAGCCTGTTTTCTGTCAAATACCACACAGACAGGCCCGGGCTGGCTCTGCAGACAAGGCTGAAACTCATTTGTCTTTTGAGGGATGAGTGGGGAGCATCTAGGGAGTCTCTGCAAAATCTTAATTGTTAATACTGATGTTCGCATCACCCCCTCTAGTACATGTAAGGTTCAAGCTATATAAAATGTGGTCATTGAAAGCAGATGGATTTTACATTACATTACTGTTTCTTTGATAGGTGGGTAGGCCCATGAGAGGTTTCAGAGTCAGCACAGCTGAAGGAGACTGAAAGCAGCGTAGAAACGCTACAAAAACTCATCAAAATTTGGATGAACACTTCCGCTGCCGTGACTTCAGGTCCCTTGTTATGTGCAGTGTACCAGCATTGATGAGTGGAAGTGATAAGCTCGATTCCAAAAATTGTTTTTGATGGAGTCTGTTATTCATCCCAATCCCTGCTCGGAATTTGATCCAGCGAGGTCCTGCATTTCTGTTAGGCAATCTTTGTTATGTAAAAGTTGATAAATTGTTGAGTAACTTAGCAGTTCGCACGTGATGGACTAGTGAATAGTGGTGCTGAGAAGGAGCTGTAAAACTAAAAATAAGGATATGAGCAACAGGCCCATCTACATACCATTCTTTGATTCCAGTGCTCAATTATCTAGAGCAGCTGAGCGTTACATAATTCAGCTCTTTCTACTTCCAGCTTTTTGCTTTAGGCTTGCTTGTGAGGCAGCACTCAGACTTGAACAAAATGTCAGTTCTTACTAACTATTAACCTACATTTCAAGCAGCTGAGGATCATCTTGACCTTTAGTCCTTCTGGCTTTGCATCAACAAAACTACAGTATAGCTCAGTTTAGATGGAGGGTAAAGGTAGTTCTCACAAATATTTAGTATGTGTTAAATAATTTCCCCCAGGGATCAATAAAGTATTCTGATTCTGATTCTGATGTGTTATCTCCATGGAAACCCAACAGTTGCGATACCACACTTTTGTGTTGCTGCATCTCTTTGCATGTAGAAATGAAATGGCTGCATACAGCAACAACATAAACCACAGATGAGATACTGAGAGGGGAGCAGTGACTAAACGCAGGAAGATAATTGTTTGATTTAGTAGTTAATGTTTCAGACTGAATCGTCAAACTTGCTGATCATTTATCTGATTGTCATTACCCAGTTGTTCCTGCACAATGCAAAATGTTCTTTATCTAGGGAAGTTGTTGTGTTGTTTTGTTTTTTGTCCTTGCCAACCCTGCGTCAAACATGAGTACCACTCACACTGGAGAGTTGCCCAGTATAACAAACCACTTATTGAGCTGGAGCGCTGAGGAGAGTAATCTTTAGAAGGCTTTTCAGTGGTAGTTGGTGTTGGAATCGTTCGGGTCACTTTTCCCTTATTTGATCTAGTTGGTCTTTTCATGCATGCAGTTTTTCTTAGCCACACAGCATATTATCAGCTAAAAGTCTTGTTGCAGGTGTGCATGTATACTTTTAATCAGCAGTTATGAATGAACGTTTAAATGATGTTAAACGTGATTTCTCCCTCACTGCTAAAAACATGGGGGTAGATGGAAAAGTATCATAATCCAAGCTATGAATAAATCCTACAAATGTGCTGGGTGAATAATTTGAGGCTTTCATGTCCAGCGTTTCTTTTCACGGCATAACGGCGTCACTCGTTGGCACAGTCTCACGAAACCTCAAGCTAAGGAAGTTCTTTCACACAGACGACATGACCCATGAGCTGATCTGACTGAAAAACTGAGCAGTTTGTCAGCTGAGAGTAGTTTCCACACAGACTTCAATACAACCATCTTTTTAAAACTATAGAGAGCGCCCCCTTTTGGGCATTTGAAAGAATGCCGATTTGAGGTACTTGCAGTTGGCTTCAACTTTTAAACTCTAAAGATATGTTTGGATGTTATATAAACTCTGTGGTATGATGTGGTGAATATGTTCTTTTTTTGGTTTGTTTGTTTTTTGTAACCATAATATATAAGTTATTCAAAACTTCATGCTTTTATATTCACAGTAGGGACGGGAGGATGGAAATCCAGAATCTGTTCCATCAAGCTCATGGGTTGCTTTTTTCATTCCAGCCGTGTTTCTCTGCTCACATCCATGTCCTGGCAGTGGAGATTTGGATATAAATTAGTTGCGCTGAGCAGGAAATAAATAAATTTAAAAAAGTATAAATAGAATGCATGGTGATGTCAGAATCAGTCGAGTCCATTCCTTTGTGCTGATGTTGCCGTAGGGTGCTAGCTGTTCTTTGTCAAGAATAAAAAGCACAAAACTAACAATGATGACACAGTGTTAAAAGTCATTTCCCATTTCTTTAGTCGAGTTGATGAAAAGGGTCACAGATAAAAGTTCAACAGACAAGAAATAGTGTTTGTGCAACAACAGAGTGCTTCCCACATGGCTGTTAAGCTAAAAACTTTGCATACGTTGGGCTTCAGCTTAAAAAAAATTGAGAAAACTGGTCAAAGGGAAGACAAAAGGGCAAAAAAAAACAGGTGATTAACAGTATTTGTAAGTTATGACCTTGAGAAATAGGAAAAATCCAGCGAAGAGGGATCTGGCCCTTCAGTTGATCCATCTGCTGCGCACGGATTTGTCATCAGAAATGTCTCAGCCTGAGAGTTCAGGTTGTGTTGAAGAATAAAGGTGGTCACAACAACAATTGACTTTTGATCTCACTATTAACATAGATAACAAAACATTATATTTAATATATAGTGTATATACATCACATGATAACAACTAAAGAAATGAGGGCTGACTTGAGGTTTTCGCACAGCGCTACTTTTTATTTTATGATTCATATAGTTGAATAAAGGCTTTTCAGTCTTTATGACCGATACATGAACAGAGTCGTTTCAAGGCAGAGGCAAAAAGCAGCATAAGAGTTTGAATATAAACTTGTACCTTATGTAGCTGGTTGAAGTGCAGCAGCTTGGTTTATAGTTCTGGATAATTACACAGCTGAAGTTATGAGGTGTGAAACCACTCACGCTCTTCATTACTACCTTGTTGTCAGATTACTAAAATTCAGTTAAGAACAACCACACGTGGCTCTGAATTAGTTTGTAACTTCTTAAACTTCTGTGAATGTCACTGAACTCTGTAAAAGATGAAGACAGCTTTCAGTGTCTTTGCACAGCAGTGTCGTAACATGGAAATGTGGTGCTTGACTGAAATTTTGCTTGCTGAAGTTTCCTCACACTAACACGCGCATGCTTCTTTTTTTTAATGTCTGACCTCAGGGCTTTTTCTTCTTTCTTTTTTTGCTGTGATAAACACCATGTACCATGTCTGCTGGTTAGACTGTCTGCACATCGCAGTCTGCCTGTGGTTACATGATTTTGATTGCATCTATTCAGACAATATCAGATCCTTGCCTGAACATGCCTGCAGATTTTACTCCATGGCTGTAATGGGTACTACTGTGAGGGTGGCATAATAGCACCACCTTGTGTTGCATAAACATGATACACCTACTACAGTGTATTTAAATGTTAAGTACTACTGTATTTCTTTTTTTGGTCATATTTTAGTGACCCATATTCCTTCACGCGCTTTCTGTTGTTGGGCCAGCTTCTTGGTAAAGACATCCAGAAATTAACTTTGATATATGCTTTTTTTTTTTTTTTTTCTCTTACACAGACATAGCTGTGTTCCTGTTCCAAAGACAAAATGAGTTGGAGCTTCCTCACACGCCTTTTGGATGAGATTTCCAATCACTCCACCTTTGTGGGCAAGATCTGGCTCACCCTCCTCATTGTTTTTCGGATTGTGCTGACGGTTGTTGGAGGAGAGTCGATCTACTACGATGAACAGAGTAAATTTGTGTGTAACACGCAGCAACCTGGTTGCGAGAACGTATGCTATGACGCCTTTGCGCCATTGTCGCACATTCGCTTCTGGGTGTTTCAGGTGATTATG
This sequence comes from Aulonocara sp. 'chitande type north' Nkhata Bay, assembly GCF_057382095.1. Lineage (NCBI taxonomy): Eukaryota > Metazoa > Chordata > Actinopteri > Cichliformes > Cichlidae > Aulonocara > Aulonocara sp. 'chitande type north' Nkhata Bay. The sequence continues at coordinate 37,351,561 of NC_141359.1, forward strand.
ATCACCACTCCCACCATCATGTACCTTGGGTTTGCTATGCACAAGATTGCTCGCATGGATGACGATGACTACAGGCCCCAGGGCAGGAAGAGGATGCCTATAGTGAGCCGTGGTGCTAACAGGGACTATGAGGAAGCGGAGGACAATGGGGAGGAGGATCCCATGATCATTGAAGAAATTGAGCCAGAAAAGGAAAAGGAGGTTGCGGAAAAGCCCAAGAAAAAGCACGACGGGCGCCGTCGCATCAAGAGAGATGGCCTGATGAAGGTCTACGTGTTCCAGCTGTTATCACGTGCCATCTTTGAGACCTCCTTCCTGTTTGGACAGTACATCCTTTATGGTCTGGAAGTGGCACCGTCGTACGTATGCACACGTTCCCCTTGCCCGCACACAGTGGATTGCTTCGTGTCACGCCCAACAGAGAAAACTATCTTCCTGCTTATAATGTATGCCGTCAGCGCCTTGTGTCTCCTCTTTACCCTGTTGGAGATCCTGCACCTTGGCATCAGTGGTATCCGTGACTGCTTTTGCACGCCACGGCCCCGGCACCCCACCCCACGACACTCAGCTCTGGCCAGCCAGAGGTCCTCCATCTGCCGCCAGCCCTCTGCGCCTCCAGGCTATCACACTGCTTTGAAGAAGGATCCATCTGGAAAACTGGGATTTCGAGATAACCTGGGAGACTCAGGTCGCGAGTCTTTCGGGGACGAGGCATCGTCTCGGGAGCTGGAGAGGCTGCGCAGGCACCTAAAACTGGCCCAGCAGCATCTGGATATGGCATACCAGAACGAGGAGAGCAGCCCGTCACGCAGCAGCAGCCCCGAATCTAACGGCACTGCAGTGGAGCAGAACAGGCTAAACTTTGCCCAGGAAAAGCAGAGCAGTACCTGTGACAAAGGTGAGGCTTCCATCTTTGTCTCTTGATAACCACAGTTTTATTTTATTTTTTCTGGCTGTTTTTGAAACTCATTGCTTAACAACCCTGATGATCTGTCTGCAGGTCTTCGTGCATAGATTCTCATCAGCTGGGCAGTTAACATGAGGAGCAGTGAGAGGACACAAGGGATTTGAACCAAGGGGAGTCTGTATGTGTGAGTGGGGATGTTGTGAAATTGCTTGAGGTGGATGAAGTCAGCCCAAGCCTTCCAGTGTTATGGCCGACTGTGGTCGAGCATCGGTTCACATTGCAAGAACGGTCGTCTCAACCCAGCAATACTCGAGACACAAGCCGGTCTAAAGATCCAAAGTGCTTACAAACTGCCATAGTGCAACAAGAACAGTTAAGGTTACCATGTGCTTCTCCCTCAGGGCAGCTATTTTTTTTTTTTTTTTTTATAAATATAATTAACTTTAAGTCTTAGAGCTATTAGTCATTTTTATGAGTTTGTCCTCCATTGGATGTTCAGTGATTGCATCTAAAGTTTGCATTAGATTAAAACTGGAAAACTTAATGGGATTTTTCTAAGGCCAAGCCAGATGTGCAAAAAAAGATGTTGAAACTGTAAGAATTTTGTGTTTTGTGCAGAAGTGAGAGTGCTTTTACATGCAAACAAAGGGTTAATGGACACAGCACCACTCATAAAGAAAAGGTACTGGAGTTATTGTCATGCTGATGAAGACTTTGAGGTGTAACATTTCATACAAAGGTTTCCCTCAAGTGTGTCAAAGGATTTGTTTTTTGTGATTTTGATGATGTTGCACCAGTCAACATTCCCAAGTCTGGCGCCTGACTGGTGACTGGAACACACTTGGGATGCCTTTGTCCAAAGGAATAGACAAACCTGGGTAATGCTTGAAAACCATTTAACTCTTGATAATGACTTGCATTGTTTTAAACATTTAATACTGTATTTTTGTATTAGTTGTAAGTGTTGTTGTCTTGACTCTTGTCACTGTGGCCAACACGTTTCGGATTATTTTGTTTTTTTCCCTGTTTTTCAAAGAGTATTTGCTACTGTCTTAGCTCCCTGATGCCAGATTTTGTTGGACTGGTGTATTCTGTTTGGTACAGTTGAGATAATATTGCAACACTTTTTTCTTTAATATTTAAATAATTTTGTTTTCTTATTTTATTAGGTACACATCATGTATGACCACAAGAAATGTTAACTTTTGGGTTTTTTTTTTTTGTTTGTTTTTTTTTCCTTTTGGTTAAGTGGGGATAAAACTGTATCTGTTTGATATCTGAAAGTGCTGATTGCTGGATGAGTGTTTTCACTGTTCCAGGATCTGTAATCAAATCAATGTGAATTTAATGCCTTGAACGCGCTCTGACGAGATGCCATCTTTTTCTATTCTGAATAATACCCACAGTGCCAATTCATATTTTCATCTCAAGTTATTTTTGAACAATGCTTTTTGTACTTTTTATACTTTTTGTATTGATAGAACTTTGTGGTTAGTTTTAAAATAAAAATCCAGCAAATTCAGATTTTTGGTCCTAGTTTTCCTTTGTTTACAAATATTGTTTTAGACAACATTGGACAATAGAGCATACCAGTAAAGGTAACGTAGACATTATCTCACGTCCCACAATCTTGGGTAAAATTTGGAAAGTGGTCCAGTTAAATAGATCCATCTTTGTATGTATTGAAAAAGGCCACAAGTATAACTCGGTTACTTTCCATCAGTGACCTGTACAGTGACTTGAATGATGTCTGTGAGGTCTAATACTTGCCAATTTCACCTGCAAATGACTAATCCAAGCTGATATGTCGGGTCACTTCTATCTACATTCACTGAATACCTGAGTAGCTACACTTACCGCTTTCAGAAGTGCACAGTCTGGCGACTGGAGGCCATTTGAGTGCACAGAAAACCAGTCAGAGGTGATCTGAGCTTTATGACACAGTGCTCTATCCTGCTGTCCATGCCACATTCAAAGTCAGTTAAACTACCTTTCTTCTCCATTTTGGTGCTCAGGTCTTGACCATGCCCAAACATTGAATTGGTATAATGTAACTGGCCAGTTAGATATTTGAGTGTGATCTAAAAAAAAAACCCAAAAGGCCTCCAGTGAGGTTTTATCATTAAATAAATTATTTGGGGATTTGGCCATACATTTAATTTTCTATGAATAGGTTTTATTTGCAACTTAAATCAGACAGGGCACTGCCTCATAGCAAGAAGGTCCTGAGTTTGATTCCTCCACCTCACTCGGGCCTTTCTGTGTGGAGTTTGCATGTTCTCCTCCCTGGGTACTCCAGCTTCCTCCAACAGTCCAAACACATGCGGTTGGTGGGGTTAGGTTAATTGGTGAATCTAAATTGCCCATAGGCGTGAATGTGAGTGCAAATGATTGTCTGTCTCTGTGTTAGCCCTGTGTCAGGCTGACGGCCTGTCCAGGGTGTATCCTGCCTCTCGCACCTATGGCCGCTGGGATAGGCTCCAACCTCCTGCGACACTGACAAGGATAATGTAAGACAATTGATGGTTGGACAGACACCATTATTGATGCTATACAGTATGGTATACATTTATTTTCAGTAAATCAGATTATTTTACTTTCTGGTACTGAACATTAGCGTAGTACATTTTATATGGCTACTTTAGACTTCTGCTACAACTCTGAATTATGCCACATTCAGAAGTTTGCAGACGACACAGCCATCATGGGGTGTATCTGGGATGATCAGGAAGAGGAGTACAGAAGTCTGGTGAGGAACTTTGTCGCATGGAGTCACACAAACCACCTGCAACTCAACACCTCAAAGACTAAGGAACTGGTTGTGGACTTCGGGAGGTCTAGAGCAGGTCCACTGCCGGTTCAGATAGAGGGGGAGGAGGTGGAGGTGGAGGTGGTCAACAAGTACAAGTACCTCGGGCTGTGGGTGGACAATAAACTGGACTGGTCATGCAACACAGAGCACCTGTATAAAAAAGCCCAAAGCCGACTGTACTTCCTCAGGAGGCTGAGGTCTTTTAACATCTGCAGGAAGCTCCTGAGGATGTTTTACCAGTCAGTGGTTGCTGGAGTACTTTTCTATGCTGTGGTGTGCTGGGGGAGCAGCACAGCAAAGAAGGACTCATCCAGGCTGGAAAAACTGATCAGGAGGGCTAGCTCTGTGGTCGGCATGAAGCTGGACACTCTGGTGACAGTGGCAGAGAAAAGGACACTAAAGAAACTGATGGACATTATGGACAATGCCAGGCATCCTCTGCACACGGCCATTAACAACCAGAAGAGTCTGTTCAGTGACAGGTTGCTTCTCCCCAAGACAAGAACTAACAGACTTAAAAACTCCTTTGTCCCACACGCCATCAGACTGTTTAACTCCTCCCTGGAGGGGAGAGGGAGGGGAAACAGGAGGACAAAGGAGGGGGGAACAACTAAGCTGTAGTGCCTCTTCACCCCACTGTGCAATACCTTTTTGTGCAATACTTTTGTAAATAGTCAACAGTGCAATAGACCTCAATACTCGAAATGTGCAATTCATTCACTTGTATTTTTATTTTTTATTCCTATTTATTCTATTTATCCCCTTCGTATATTTTATTTATATTGTCTCTGTATTTATATATGTGTGTGTGTGTGTGTGTGTGTGTGTGTGTGTATATATATATATATATATATATATATATATATATATATATACAGTGGGGCAAAAAAGTATTTAGTCAGCCACCGATTGTGCAAGTTCCCCCACTTAAAATGATGACAGAGGTCAGTAATTTGCACCAGAGGTACACTTCAACTGTGAGAGACAGAATGTGAAAAAAAAATCCATGAATCCACATGGTAGGATTTGTAAAGAATTTATTCGTAAATTCGGGTGGAAAATAAGTATTTGGTCACCTCAAACAAGGAAAATCTCTGGCTCTCACAGACCTGTAACGTCTTCTGTAAGAAGCTTTTCTGTCCCCCACTCGTTACCTGTATGAATGGCACCTGTTTGAACTCATCATCTGTATAAAAGACACCTGTCCACAGCCTCAAACAGTCAGACTCCAAACTCCGCCATGGCCAAGACCAAAGAGCTTTCGAAGGACACCAGGAAAAGTATTGTAGACCTGCACCAGACTGGGAAGAGTGAATCTACAATAGGCAAGCAGCTTGGTGTGAAAAAATCAACTGTGGGAGCAATCATCAGAAAATGGAAGACATACAAGACCACTGATAATCTCCCTCGATCTGGGGCTCCACGCAAGATCTCATCCCGTGGGGTCAAAATGATCATGAGAACGGTGAGCAAAGATCCCAGAACCACACGGGGGGACCTGGTGAATGACCTGCAGAGAGCTGGGACCAAAGTAACAAAGGTCACCATCAGTAACACACTACAACGGCAGGGAATCAAATCCCGCAGTGCCAGACGTGTTCCGCTGCTGAAGCCAGTGCATGTCCAGGCCCGTCTGAAGTTTGCCAGAGAGCACATGGATGATACAGCAGAGGATTGGGAGAATGTCATGTGGTCAGATGAAACCAAAGTAGAACTTTTTGGTATAAACTCAACTCGTCGTGTTTGGAGGAAGAAGAATACTGAGTTGCATCCCAAGAACACCATACCTACTGTGAAGCATGGGGGTGGAAACATCATGCTATGGGGCTGTTTTTCTGCCAAGGGGACAGGACGACTGATCCGTGTTAAGGACAGAATGAATGGGGCCATGTATCGTGAGATTTTGAGCCAAAACCTCCTTCCATCAGTGAGAACCTTGAAGATGAAACGAGGCTGGGTCTTCCAACATGACAATGATCCAAAACACACCGCCCGGGCAACAAAGGAGTGGCTCCGTAAGAAGCATTTGAAAGTCCTGGAGTGGCCTAGCCAGTCTCCAGACCTCAACCCCATAGAAAATCTGTGGCGGGAGTTGAAAGTCCGTGTTGCTCGGCGACAGCCCCAAAGCATCACTGCTCTCGAGAAGATCTGCATGGAGGAATGGGCCAAAATACCAGCTACTGTGTGTGCAAACCTGGTAAAGACCTATAGTAAACGTTTGACCTCTGTTATTGCCAACAAAGGTTATGTTACAAAGTATTGAGTTGTATTTTTGTTATTGATCAAATACTTATTTTCCACCCTGATTTACGAATAAATTCTTTACAAATCCTACCATGTGAATTCATGGATTTTTTTTTTCACATTCTGTCTCTCACAGTTGAAGTGTACCTCTGGTGCAAATTACTGACCTCTGTCATCATTTTAGGTGGGGGAACTTGCACAATCGGTGGCTGACTAAATACTTTTTTGCCCCACTGTATGTATGTGTGTATATATATATATATATATATATATATATATATATATATATATATATGGCAGCACAAATGAACCAGCTGCTAGTTAACGAGAGACACCCGGAATGGCTAACTGAAGGCCGGACGGTCCTGATCCCCAAGGACCCCAAGAAGGGACCGGTCCCCTCCAACTACCGACCAATAACCTGCCTCAGTACTACATGGAAGCTCCTGTCAGGCATCATATCGGCTAAGATGAACAGGCACATGGGTCAATACATGAGCGGGACACAGAAAGGAATTGGCAAGAATACCAGAGGCGCAAAACACCAGCTACTGGTAGACAGAACAATCAGCCGAGACTGCAAGACCAGACTGACCAACCTGTGCACTGCCTGGATTGATTACAAGAAGGCCTATGACTCAATGCCCCACAGCTGGATACTGGAATGCCTAGAATTGTACAAGATCAATGGGACCCTAAGAGCCTTCATCAGGAACTCAATGGGGATGTGGCGTACAACACTAGAGGCCAACTCCAAGCCCATAGCACAAGTTACCATCAAGTGCGGGATCTACCAAGGAGATGCTCTGTCCCCACTGCTGTTCTGCATAGGCCTGAACCCCCTCAGTGAGATCATTAACAAGACTGGCTACGGATACCGACTACGGAACGGAGCAGTTGTCAGCCACCTCCTGTACATGGATGACATCAAGCTGTATGCCAAGAGTGAACGAGACATCGATTCACTGATCCACACTACCAGGCTATACAGCAATGACATTGGAATGTCGTTCGGACTGGAGAAGTGTAGTCGGATGGTAACAAAGAGAGGGAAGGTAGTCAGAACTGAGGGGATTGAACTACCAGAAGGCAACATTGCAGACATAGAGGACAGTTACAAGTACTTGGGGATCCCGCAGGCAAATGGGAACCATGAAGAGGCCGCTAGAAAGGCTGCAACCACCAAGTACCTGCAGAGGGTCAGGCAAGTCCTGAGGAGTCAGCTGAATGGTAAGAACAAGATCCGGGCCATCAACACATACGCCCTGCCCGTGATCAGGTACCCTGCTGGGGTAATAGGCTGGCCAAAGGAGGAGATAGAAGCCACTGACATAAAGACAAGAAAGCTCCTGACCATGCATGGAGGGTTTCACCCCAAGTCCAGCACCCTGAGGCTGTACGCTAAGCGGAAGGAAGGGGGCCGGGGACTGGTGAGTGTCAGCACCACAGTCCAGGATGAGACAAGGAACATCCAAGAATACATTGGGAAGATGGCCCCAACTGACCGAGTGCTCAGTGAATACCTCAGGCAGCAGAAACCCAAGAAAGAGGAGGGAGACGAGGAACCATCATGGAAGGACAGGCCCCTGCACGGTATGTACCACCGGCAGATAGAGGAGGTGGCTGATATCCAGAAATCCTACCAGTGGCTGGACAAAGCTGGACTGAAAGACAGCACAGAGGCACTAATCATGGCAGCACAAGAACAAGCTCTGAGTACAAGATCCATAGAGGCTGGGGTCTATCACACCAGGCAAGACCCCAGGTGCAGGCTGTGTAAAGATGCCCCAGAGACAATCCAGCACATAACAGCAGGGTGCAAGATGCTAGCAGGCAAGGCATACATGGAACGCCATAACCAAGTGGCCGGCATAGTGTACAGGAACATCTGTGCCGAGTATAACCTAGAAGTCCCGAGGTCAAAATGGGAGATGCCCCCAAGGGTGGTGGAGAATGACCGAGCTAAGATCCTGTGGGACTTCCAGATACAGACGGACAAAATGGTGGTGGCTAACCAACCGGACATAGTGGTGGTAGACAAACAGAAGAAGACGGCCGTAGTGATCGATGTAGCGGTTCCGAATGACAGCAATATCAGGAAGAAGGAACACGAGAAGCTGGAGAAATACCAAGGGCTCAGAGAAGAGCTCGAGAGGATGTGGAGGGTGAAGGTAACGGTGGTCCCCGTGGTAATCGGAGCACTAGGTGCGGTGACTCCCAAGCTAGGCGAGTGGCTCCAGCAGATCCCAGGAATAACATCGGAGATCTCTGTCCAGAAGAGCGCAGTCCTGGGAACAGCTAAGATACTGCGCAGGACCCTCAAGCTCCCAGGCCTCTGGTAGAGGACCCGAGCTTGAAGGATAAACCGCCCGCAGGGGCGTGCTGGGTGTTTTTTATATATATATATATATATATATATATATATATATATATATATATATATATATATATATATATATATATATATATATATGTATGTGTGTATATGTATATATGTATATATGTATATATATATGTGTGTGTGTGTGTATATATATATATATATATATTCTGTAACTCTGAAACTTCTGTCGGTGCTGTGCTTTTTGGAAATCGAATTTCCCAGAGGAACCCACCCGAGGGATTAATAAAGTTCTATCTAATCTAATCTAGACAGCCAGTGACCTCTAGAGGAATTAGGTGATACCTACACTCCATTTTTAAAAAGCTTTCTGAGAACAGAAAGTTGAAGAAACAACATAATATTCTAAATAGCACTTTTTAAACCCATTTTACAGCCATATAGACAAACTAATCCACCCTGGCTGACAAACTGATGATTTTTAACAGAAAATACTTGGCTTTGTTGACTAATACAGCAGGTAATAAGCTTTTGCAGGTCAGTCCTATATGTAGAAGTCTGAAAGTCTGATACTAAACAGCAAATGAAGAAATATTTTACTCAATTAGTCCCAAAACACACAAACATATTTTTACATGTACGCTTACGTGGTATCTCAAACTAAACGGACCACAGATCATTTTTAAAAATGATTTAAAATTGTAGTTTAACCTTGACAGTGACAGCAACATTATAGAAGAGGAAAAGAAATAATTTATATACCTGCAATTAAAATGCATCTGTCAATATGAGGGCTTTAATAATATGTCAAGTTATCTGCAATTAGAATGTTTTTCCACTTTTACAAATCTGATTTTTTGACTTAAAGAAGCAAAATGATGCACAAACAGCTCCAAACATTGCAACAATCAGAAGAGCAAATGTGACATTAAGTCCGGTCTCAGCATTGCGGACAGAGAGCTCCATACCAAGGAACCTCACAGTGGCATTGTTGTCAGTGATTGGTGGTGCAGCTGTTTCTGCAGAAAAGACACAGAAACCAAAGTTTTCGTATTATTTTTTAACATTTGCAGGCAGTAACTGTAAATCAAAGCCCTATTTTACCTGTTGTTAGAATTCCTCCACAGAAATTGCATTAAGGTTTAAATTTATTTGGTGTGGTGTAGCAGGTTTGACTACAACTACAGTTGCTAGCACTCTGCTAGCAACTGAACTGGACCTCTGAATTTTGTTCTCAGTATTCTGAGCACTTTTAATGCTATTATTTACAACAAGGTTTCTTGCATGTCTATACACCTCTAAGTAGCAGGTGTCTGTGAGCTGGTAAGAAAGACACTAACAAAATGAAAACATTAGCTTTCACTATGTCAGAGCATTATTTTTGCACCGTGTCTAATTATCATGCTAATTTTAGCTATTTGTTAGTAAGCTAGTGCTGTAAACTAACACACTTGCAAACATCTTACATCTGTCTAAATGATCTGCATTCATACAATACACAAGCTCAACTCTGCTATAATGCTTAAGCTCAACTTACAAAATGCTTGTATGCAGGAATAGATATTTAGGACCCCCTCAGTATCCCTGTTCCTTCTGATCATGGAACTGCATATCGTATTGCAGCTGTCCAGTTTAGGTGTCCTAAAAGGCTTGCTTTTGCACTGTGGAAGCACCTTGTTAGGTGGGAATTCCACTTCTCTTAACTTTAATGCATTTTGCAGTTTTTAGCAATGTAACTGTGTCAATGGAGAGCCAGCCTGGCTGGTTAGCATTAGCTGAAAACTTCCCACACAAATATATTGTGTTCTGACTTTAAAGTACCAAGTTGGTAATAGCCATAATGCTGAACTGATACAACTAAACATAGACTTTAAATATTTATGTTTACAGTAGGGTGGCCACGTACTTATCTTTTACGTACTATTTACAATCCATGGTGTCAATTTACCTTCCACAGGATTCAAGCACTCATGTCCTGACGCAGGGTGAGGGAATCCATTGCAGGTTATGATTTTAGAGTAGTCGGAAACAGATTTCTTAGCTACTCGAGAAATATTAGGGTCTGAATGATTCACGTAAAAAAACCCAAATCTCTCTGAAAAGCCTTTAGCCCACTCAAAGTTGTCCATCAGTGACCAAGCTGTGTAGCCACGGATGTCTACACCATCTAGTAAGTAAGCTGGGAAGAGAAAAGAGATAAGTTAACTTTTTTGCACTTAAAATCTAGTTTCTTAATGTTTCCACAAAAGAAAAGAAAAAAACAGCCACATTTTATCTGAGACATATTTATAGCCTTCTTCTCTAACTGTGCTGGTCCTAAATAGATTTAAAGATAAATTTTTCATACCTTTTAACGCCTGGTTGATGTATTTTTCGTAGTAGTGGCTCCTGTGAGTATCATTTAGATCAACAGTGCCCCGCTCTGAGATGCCATTCTCAGTGATAATAATTGGTGGATTTCCATATTCCTCCTTGATAAAATTAAGTATTCTGCGGAATCCAAATGGTGTGACTTTCAGCCAGCCTGAACCTGAATCCAGCCAGGTGAGATCAACAGTTGACCCTGCACCCCTGTGAAGATCAAAAAGGTTAGATTTTTGAGTTTGAGTAAAACAATGAAATAAGTTTCACATTTCAGTAAACGGCCACAGCAGAGAACAAAGTCAGCTGTGCTAAATCTGTTGGTTTCTTTTATTAGAAGAAAAATGAAAGATTACTCTATTAATATTTATCTAACGTTTGCTTACTTGTCTCCATCATAGTGCTGAAGGTTCTTATAGTCCACAGGGAATGTTAGGACAGTGGTGTAATAGTTGAACCCAAAATAATCATAAGTGCCTTTAATTCTTTTAACCTCCTCCGGAGTGAACTCAGGCAGCCTGGAAAATGGAAGTGAAACCAACAGGTTATGTGGTTGTTGAAAAAAGGACCAAACAACAAAAAAAGTGAAAATGTCCTGCTGCTTTTAAAGGTAACTTTATAGCAATTTTTTTTTCCTTTTGGGGCCTAAATGTACTTTTTGAATACCTAGATTCTGACAGACCAGCAGCAAGGCTTCGCTCACGAATGACTGTCTTCATTATGTCATTGTAGTCGCCATTATATACAGGATGGGCAAACCAGCCAATGTAGAACTGCACAAAAAGACACACAAAAGACACTTGAAATAACCACTATGACATATTGCTTTAAAATATAAGAAGAACTGGTGTACCTGAATGGCGCGTATTGCAGCATCATAGTCCTCCTGCTTATAAGGATTTCTGGGTTCAGACCAGTCAGAGTTAATTGTGATGGAGATAATTCCATTCTGTTTGGTCCTGTACTTGTCATTGTAAATATGCCAGGCCTCAGCATGAGCTTTAAGCAGGTTGTGACCAACAACGTAGGGCAGAGTACCTGGTCGGAAACTGATCCCTGGAGACAAACAGACACATTTGCAGCCTCTTTATATTTTTTGTTGTTGAGGGTTTGGTCAAGGATTGCTTTATTGTTTTTACAGAAGACATATTGTTTGATGTTTGAAACAGTACATTTTGTTTTGAACAATTTTGGTGTCCTTATATACAGTTTTGCATGTTCAGTAACAGTACTATTCCTATTTGTTAAATAAAGCAGACAACCAGGAATACTAAAGCATAAAGCTCACCTGGGGCACCTACTCCATAACCATGTCCTATCATGGCTACATTGTAGGGTTCGTTAATAGTTATCCAAAATTTCACTTTGTGGCCAAGTCTGTCAAAGATGAAGTCAGCATAATCTCTGAATTTGGTAACAATAGTGTCATTTTCCCATCCCCCAATATCCTGCAGGGCTTGTGGAAGGTCCCAGTGGTACAGAGTGACCTGAAAGCAAAGGGAAAGGGTTTACTGACGTTATTGAATTTACCAATTCTAGTACAGTTCTTTTAGCTGTAATTATACATACATGAGGCTGAATGTTTGCAGCAATCAGTGCATCCACCAGTCTGTGGTAGTAATTGAGTCCAGCCTCATTAATGTAGTTGGTGGTACCATCAGGAAGGACCCTTGACCATGATATGGAGAATCGATAATGGGTCACCTTGAGTTGCTTTAATATGGCAACATCCTCTTCTACTTTATTGTAACTGTCACAAGCTATGTCCCCATTGTCATCATTGGAGATTCGGAGATGAGTGTGAGCAAACTTGTCCCAAATACTGAGACCTTTTCCATCAGCTCTCCACCCTCCTTCAATCTGAAAGGAATAAGTATAAAACAGTAATTTGAAACGAATGAAAATAGAGTAAGCATTGCAATATATGTGCAGTGGCCTTATCTAGGGTACCTGGTATGATGCTGTGGCAGTACTCCAAATGAAATCATCTTGAAAATGTCCATAAAGTACCTTCTCATCATCTGGCAATGGGAAACCATTATCCTTTATGATGTTATAATAGAAATGAGCTGAGTACTTGGGTGTTCTTGACCGATTTGGGTTACTGAAGTCCACGTGGTGCAGGCCAAATCCAACGTTGTACCCATTAAGCCACTCAAAAGAATCCATTAGAGAGGTTGCAGTGTATCCTTTCACAGTCACACCATCAACTTTATAGGCTGTAATGTAAACAAGCGCACAAAAAAATTAGGTACATTAAAAATACTTATAATGATCGTGCAATGTAGCTAATAAAATCACTTTGACAGTATACCTTTCAGAGCCTCATCAATATAGGCCTTGTAAAAAAACACTCTGGCAGAATCATCCCAAGTTGTCTGTGCTTCTGTAGCAACTCCGTTCTCAGTAATATAAATCTCTGGATCACCATACTCCTCCTTTATCCAGTTGAGGAGTCGCCTCAAGCCCCAGGCCACAACTTTTTGGTTAGGAATGGCTGTAGTTGGTGAATCATTTTCCTCTTCTTCCTTGAAGTCCCAGTCATATTCATAAGACGCAGGGCTAAGCCGAGCTGTAACATGGCTTACAATCTTTGTAGTGTAATGATTTACACAGAATACGTCAGCAGTTCCCTTGATGAAGTTCTTTTCTTCTTCAGTAAAGGAAGGAAGTCTTGACTGTGGAAGACCTTGGATTTCACTTTTGTTCCCAACTTGCCATTTCAGTGCATCAGGATAGTCACCATTCTTAAAAATAGGATGTGCAAACCATCCCAGTTGGAACTGCATCGCCCGGTCAGCAGCCACCACTTCACGGCGAACGCTGACATCTTTAGGTTCAGCCCAATCAGCATTGAGGGCTATGGAGATTAGACCACCCTGAGACTGGCGATACTTGTCATCATATGTATGGTAGGCCTTGGCATGGGCTTTAATGAGGTTGTGTGCAACTATGTATGGTCCATACCCTGGGTCCTTAACATTTGGTGGCATATTTCCAAGTCCATATCCAGACCATGCAATTGTCTGAGGCTGGTTAATGGTTATCCAGAATTTCACTCTGTCACCAAATGTAGCAAAGCAGAAGTCGCAATAGTCATTAAAAATGTCTATCATCTCTGCACTTTCCCAGCCATTGACCTTTTGCAAAGCTTCAGGAAGGTCCCAGTGGTACAGTGTTACCATGGGTTCGATATTGTACGCTATAAGACCATCAATGAGTCTGTTGTAGTAGTCAACACCTTTCTGGTTGAGGGACTTACGTGTGCCATCAGGAAAGATCCTGGACCAGGACAAAGAGAATCTGTATGACTTCACCCTCAGAGCCCGCAGCATGTAGAGATCTTCATTAAGTCTGTTGTAACTGTCACAGGCTACATTGCCGTTTGCATTATCAGGAATAGTGTTAGTTGTCTGAGTGAATCTATCCCATATACTAGGACCTTTGCCATCAGCATTCCAGCCACCTTCAATTTGGTAGGCCGACGAAGAAATTCCCCAACTGAAGCCCTCAGGAAAAGTGCCATAATGGTACATTTTTCTATCAAAGTTTGACTGTGAAGAGAATTTCTCCCAAACTACCTTTGCCTGAGATGGAACTTCTGAGGGTGGTAAAGCAGCTAAACGTCGAGTTAATGGCCTTTCTGCAGCTTTAAACTTCTTACTTTTTTGTGAACTGAAACCGTTTTGCTCGATAATCTCAGCGTACAAATATGCAGATTGCTTTGGGGTCCTTGGTCTGGATCCCACTTCAAAGTTGACATAGTGAAGACCAAATCTTTGGCTGTAGCCTTGGTTTGCCTCAAATCCATCCATGAGTGACTGCACTGTGAATCGCTGCACATCCACTCCATCTGTGAGTGTTGCTACAAAATGAACACACAAAAACAAAATTAATATTTGAATTATTTTAACTCTCTCTCTAAAAAAAATGTGCCCTCAAATTGGGGAAATCTCCAACACTAACCTTTCAGGGCCTCATTGATGTAACTTTTCATATAGTCCATTCTGCTGGTGTCAGTGAGACTGTCAACACTGTAATCTGTTGGCATCCCATTTCCTGTTATGTATACAGGTAATTTGTTAACATTCAGGTATTCTGTTGCAATGTAGTTCAGGAGCCTTCTAAGTCCCCAAGGAACAGGATAGATCCAGTCAGAAGCTGTGGAACTCCATGTGGGGTCCACAGTTGCATGGAAGTCACCCACACCGTCAGGACCAGGGGTGCACCCACCATCACTGTTGCTGACCAGCCGAGAAGTATAGTGATTTAAACCAAAAAAGTCAGCAGTACCAAGTATCCTCTTGCTCTCTGTGGGAGTGAAAACTGGGAGCTTTGCTGGTACAGAGTCAGGGTATGCTGTTTTCTTCTGTTCCACCTGATCTTTGAGTATTGCAGGATAATCTCCGTCTACAAATATGGGATGTGCAAACCAGCCCAGCATAAACTGCAGGTAACGGTCTGCAGCTGCTACGTCTTCAGGTTTGGCAGGGTCACTGGGCTCAGCCCAGTCAGAGTTCAAGGCAATGCCCACTTTTCCTCCTTGTGTTTTCCTGTAATTGTCATTATAGACATGCCAGGCCTCGGCATGGGACTTGAGAATATTGTGAGTGACCTGATAATGCAAAATCAAATGTTAAGTATATTAGTGCAATAATTACACTTGTAATAAAGTGATTAATTGTAGTATTCTAATAACATCACTGTCACCTGATAGGAAGATTCCACATAGTCCTTTACTCCTGGGGCATGCACACCAGTACCATACCCGGCATGGCTCACTACCCAGGGACTATTGAATGTGTTCCAGATCTTGACTCTGTCTCCAAACCTGGAGAAGCAGAAGTCTGCATAGTCTTTGAAGGCCTCTACAATGGAGGCATTGGTCCATCCACCATAATTCTGGAGTGCTTGAGGCAGATCCCAGTGGTACAGAGTGACAATGGGTTGTATGCCAGATGCAACGAGAGCATTTATCAGCTGGTCATAGTATTGAGCTCCTTTTTCTGATTGGCTCTGTCGGTACCCTGTGGGGAAAATACGGGCCCAAGAGATGGAAAACTGGTAGGTGTCGACCTGAAGACCTCGCAGAAGGTAGACATCATAATCTACCTTACGGTAACTGTCGCAAGCTAGGTCAGCTGTCTGATTTGCAAAGGCCAAGCCCTCATGACCAAACCGGTCCCAAATAGTCTCTCCTTTCCCACCTTCTGACCAGCCACCTTCAGTCTTAAAGGATACGCTGGAGGTGGCCCACTGGAAGCCAGAGGGGAATGATTCCTGAAGGAAAAGATCTCGTTCTGCTGTAGTCTGGGACTTAAATTTATCCCACACAGTCTGATAACTGTTTCTTAACCCTGTCACCCTGGTGTGGTGTGAACCTGCATGACTTTCAGAAAATAAAAAGACATAAATATCACACGTGAACTTAAAAAAAAATAGAATAACAATATATGTGAATCAGAAAATGAACTCTTACTTGACAAGAGCATCTTCCATGTCCAGCTTGCCTAACACGTCCTTCATGTCACACCCCACAATATTCAGGCCATTGTCCATCAGGACTGTGTTGTGGTCAAGAAACAGTTAAGTCTTGTCAGTTATAAAACAGTAAGTATAAAGAAATAAAAAATGCATTCCCTTTGGATGGGTTGCTACAGACGTCTGGTGAGAATGTCATGTTAACAACACCTTTAGAAATATATTTACTTAGAAACACACTTGGTAATGTGTTCAGTACTTATTTTACCCGCCCTATTTGTACATTTGGCAGCTCAATTGAGGACAAAATGCAGAATTTAATAGTATAGAATGTAATGTTATAATACATTATGTAATATCAGATTAGGATGGTGTATCCTAATAAAATGGGTCATAATATTTGCTTATATTTGCTAATACTTGGGTTACCAAAAGAAATTTTAGTCAACTAAAATCTACAGTGCAAACACTTTCTTCATTTAACCCAATATTCTTGGTACAATGCATCTGTCATAACAGTTATGCAGAAAGCATTGACTGTGGTCCAACATTTTCTATTAGCACTTTACTGGCTCATAATATGATGACATGACACTCATCACTTTCACTTGATAACTCTTCCACTTTTATGAGAGCAGTATTGTCAATTTTTACAGTGTTGACTAATGTTATATTAATGTGTTTTTTCTTCAGTAAATACCAGAGGATTTCTTTATTTGACATAATATTTTTTTTATTTTTCCATGATTACCAGTGTGAGCACTGGTTTCAGTGGCGCTGGTCATTGTTTTGGTGTTAATATCTCTTAACAGTTCCACATATTATACGATATTAACTTCATCTTCTGGTTTAAGTGTAATACACTTCATCTACCTCCAGTCAGACGCAAAAGTTTGTATGGCAAATCACTGTCATATTTATGAAAGCTCATGGGGCTAGGAAACCTCACTGTCCACTTTTAGTCACCGGTGCTAGTTTCAGTCAGTATGCAAATGTACTCTTTATAAGGTTGGGGAAACCTGCATGCAGTTAAGACTGAAGAAGTCACTTGGATGAGTGATGAAACGTTACTCCAACTGAAAACTCTACATCCAGATGAACAGAATTAACTTTTTGAGATTATATGCTATATATCTGTAAATACAAATTTAGTTGTATAGCTCTTCATATTCATTGGTAATTTAATGGAAAATAACAGCATAAAATATAATTGTATTTACCATTTAAAAAATTTCCAAGAACCTGATAATTACTCTGGGAACAGTCATGAGCAGTCATCTTGTACAGCAGGATAGGCAAGTTCCCAATGGACATCTACAGTGTTACAGAATATGCAGATGCAGCAGTTTAACAGTAATGCAAAATCTGAAAAGCTAGGAATTTTTTCATCATGTGTTTACTCTACCTGTATCCTCCTTAGCTCGTTTTCAAAATTTGAGGAGATAACACAGTTATATTCAATGTGCACCGACAAGAAATCCATCTATTAAAAATAGAAGATACACAACGGCATACCATTACACTCAAGCCTCTTGATCAAAAAATAAACTGTATGTGATACTCTTTGATGTATATATAACACACTACTATTGTTTCAAAAATACACCATTACGTAGTCATGTGAAACACAAAGTGCCAGAACATCATTGTTTTAAAAAAAATTTATGGGGCGACCGTGGCTCAGGGGGTTGGGAAGCGCATCTGTAACCGGAAGGTCGCCGGTTCGATCCCCGGGCTCTCTGTCCTGGTCGTTGTGTCCTTGGGCAAGACACTTTACCCTACTGGTGTTGGCCAGAGGGGCCGATGGTGCGATATGGCAGCCTCGCTTCTGTCAGTCTCCCCCAGGGCAGCTGTGGCTACAACCGTAGCTCCCTCCACCAGTGTGTGAATGAACAGTGGCATTGTAAAGCGCTTTGGGTGCCTTGAAAAGTGCTATATAAATCCAATCCATTATTATTATAAAAATGTCTATTAAAAAAATTGTCAATTTGTCATATAAATGAATGTAAAGCTTCTTTTGTGAGTCACCACAATAGACAGTTCAGTATAATTAATTTGGCATGGATCTTTATGTTTTATGAACTGTCACAGAAATTTCTCTCAAACTGTGGACCTTTAACACATTGCTAAAACCGTATCAATTCATTTTCAACCATACCAAATTAGGTTGAAATATAATTTTTTATTTACATAGCATTAAACATGAAAATAGCACATTGCAACCCACAACCACCAAACATGTGGTCCTCTCGTTACATCAAACGGAAAACAGGCAACCATGTTTGAGAAAATATTCAAAGTGCACAAACCAGAGATAGCCATTTCTGAAAGTAGCATTAATACCATGCAGAAATATGAAACAGGAAAACAGGACAGCGCTGTTCACAACCACCAAACACGCAAACCAGGGGAAGTATGCTTCAAACGGTGATACAGCCTACTCTGAGCTGTTGCTTTCTTGTTCAAGTATCTGGCACTGGGTTCAGAGTAAAATCCTATCTGCCTCACATGAAAAGAATAAATGTGATGTTATTTTCCATCTTTTTTCATTGCATTGCAACTACATCTCTTATAAAGAAACCACACAATATCATATCTTAAGCCTTGGATTGTAGCCTCAGAGATGCTAAGCAACATCAACAAGCTTTTGATTTGGTTAAATCACAAGCTTTAACCATTGCCTGGTAGGCAAGACTGGCCTACCAGGCAATAAGAGTTTGGATTTAACAGCATGTCATTTTACCCCAATTCCTTTGGTCCCCCCTGATATATGAGGAATCTAGATCTTGGACAGAGAACTCACTTTGGTAAATGGCGCCACCGAGCCCTCTGACCACCACCAGTAGGCAAACACGGGGTTAGCATCTTGCCCAAGGATATTTGGCATGCAGCCAGGATGCAGCCTGGGATCGAACCACCAACCTTCTGATTAGTGGCTGACCTGCTCTGCCACCTGAGCTACAGCCACCCCCCACTTTCTTTATGCGCTGTTGCTTGAGTCTTCATGCAGGCTGAGCAGTGTTTCATACAGTGATCGAACAACTGTGATCAGGCTCATGGTTTAGGCTCAAGAAAAATCTGATGAGCAGAATGTGGGCATATGACAACAAGGTGAAAGGGTGTGTGATGGAGAAAGATCACTTGGAATTTAATCGGGCTGTTGGGTTGGGTTGCTGATCCAAGCTGTGTATGATTATCTTATCTAGGCAAGCTAATCTCCAATTCAAGGGTAAAGGTGATTCTCCCTGTACCCTCAAAAAGCTTCGCATATTTCTAATAGCTCTGGGCAAATAAGCATGTCTCATTGTTATTTTCAGATTGATTTTCTTTTCAATTTTAACAATAAAGGGACTTGGTCTTAATTAAAGCTTAAGGTATACATAACGTTTACATACATAATGAAATAGAGTATTTAACTTACTGCTGTTGAATCTTTAATGTGGGAGAGGGAAGTCATATCTGTTGCTCTCAACCCAATTGACAGACGTCTTCCTGTAAATGTAGAAGCATTTAAATCTTTTTTTAATATTTATTTTAATATAAAATGTCTGCTGTAAAAATGGCTTGTTGGGTCAAACTGTACAGTGACATACATACAAGATTATTTTAGTGAATTCAATTGCTGCTGAGATAATCATGACGGTAATATGTCTGATAAATAATGTTTTGAAGGCTTTCAGTATCAGTTGGCCATAAAGTATTTTTAACAGGTGGTATTTTTAACAGTATTTTAACTTCTTAAGACATACAGAAAATCTGATGTGTTGTGTAATATTACAAAAACGCCTAAAATACACATCTATGTGTTTATTTTATGACACCAAAATGTAACTTCTTGACATATATGAGAACTGGAAAACAGCAAATATGACATTTAATGGTCATTTATTTTTGTTTGTTTTATTTACCTTTTGATAGTAGTTTCCAATCAAACTTGATTTTTAAAATGCTTATTTTTTTAGCAGTTTTCTCAAAATACTGATTTTGTGTTTTTAAAGGTGAAATTAAAAACTCCTTTTGTAAAAGCCTTTGCATCTGATTTCTCAGCAACATTTTTAAAATAGCTTATTTTAAGGAATGTTTTGGAGAAATTTCTCAAGATTTCTTACTTCTGATTTTTACTCTATTTGCTTAGTATCTCATCTTAATTGTCTCTTTTTCTTCTAACTCACCTTTGTCAGGAAAGCGCTGATGGTACATCTGGTAAATGTTCTTGTTTAGTTGAAGGAAGTTCTGCAGAAAACTGGGAGCATGTGCAGGCTGCCCGTCATGCCAAACACCATCCAGTGTCAACCATGAGTGTGCAAGTGGTGCAAACTCTTGGAAGGCAAACTCTGCATACTGCTGAAACATCTGTGCCAGCTCCTGGCTCTCCCAGCCTCCATACCTTGATTGCAGAGACTCTGGAACTGTCCATCCATGAAGGATGACCAGAGGCTGAAGACCTGCTTCCAGCAGCTGTTTCAGCAGGGTCTGGTAACATCTAACCACAGCCTGCTGGGGCTGGCTGGGGTGGCCTGTAGGAAGAAGTTGAGCCCATGACAGCGGTACTTTGAAGTGGGTCACCGCTCTGCTCTGCAGGTACTCAAAGTACTGCTTAGAGCCAGGAGGAACGGGATGACTGCAGTCAAAGGCATCATTTATGTTTCTGTCTGAGCTTCTGACCACCTGCTTTGTCAGAGGCCCTGCAAGAAGCATGAAGTCCACCCTTCCATTCACCTCACTGCTCTGACAACCACGGAGACAAAAAACGTACAGACAAAAGACCCACAACAACTTCTTCATTGTGGCTCAAAAGAAAGGAACGAAGTGAAAATATTCACTGGTTGCAGAGTTCTTTAAGGCAACTTTTGTTCCTTCTTATTGCATAATTACCCAATCAAGATCGGTATCTTGTGTAATTATTACAAGTGAACATGTTTATTGTAGCTGTGAAATATGGTCAGAAAGACTCTGGACTCAATCTACTGATAATTGAGTCCCTATCTTGCAGTGATCTGAAAAGTCTCGAATTTGCAGCTGCAATATACCTTTTAAAATGTATAATTTTTATATCAGTGTGAGTTACAGTATATCAGTTAAAAGGAAAAACCAGATAATTAGCAGAAAACAAGTATGAGAAGATATTTTAGTCAGTTAGTTCTGCAGTTCAAAAGACCAAGGGGAGTGAATTAAAACTGAGTATTTTTCTCACCAGCTTAATTTCTATGTAGATGAACTGGAGTATCAGCTACAGCTGTCAAAACAAAATATCCATCATAAACCACTATCAGCTTCTTGATACTCAACCTCCTGACTTGCATAAACAAGGCTATTAAAATCTCCCGAACTTTCAAGGTACAATGATAAGTAATGGTTATACAGCCAAAACTGTATTGCTCCGTAATACAGGCACGTGCAGAGGGGGGGGGGGGGGGGGCTAGAGGGGCTTGAGCACCCGCCCCTTTCCTGATGGGTGCCCAAAGTGCCCTTTTGTTGAGGCAACTTTTTAAAAAAAAAATTTACTTTTTTTTTTTATTTTTTTTTATGTGTGTGTGCGTGCGTGCGGAGTCCTGTCTGTGCCCCTCAACAATAATATTTAACTATTAATCACAGTTTTGCTAAATAAAAGGATCTGGCTTGCATCAGTCACATGATCACATTTAACCAATGACCGCCCTTGACGGCAGAACGCGCTGGTTACGAGCCGGGAACGAGCTCACAAAGAGCACGCGCATTTTTAGCGGTCCGGAGCTGTAGGAGAAACACAAGTTAACTCAGAGACACAGACTGATGCGACAAACCCAGTAAGTAGGTGTACAGCGTGCACTGTAGTGTATAGCACCCAGGAGTATTGGCTTATTACGTACACGTTGGTAAGCTGTCTTGTGGCAACTGACGAACTGAAACAAACTAGCGTGCTGTGTGTGCAACAGCGCGACAAACATACCTGTCCTTTTATTAACTGCACAGGTAGTGCTGGTCATAGCTGCTGGCTACCTGGCTGTCATGGGTCTGTAGCTCTGTCACCGTTTTAGGGAACATATTTAGTTTTAAAGTATTTAGAAACATATTTAGTTTTAAAGTAAGTTTCCGGGCTTTTCCTGCCTTTCTGGAGGGATTATATTTCACTAAAAAACGATCTAATATGCATGACCACATAATTATGCATTATTATAATTATAATATATTAAAAAAGAACATACATTATATTTTAAAGAACATACATTAAGAAGCAGATTATATTAGATTTATATTTTAAATAAGACAAAATTTGGATTTTACAGCAGTAAAATTATTGTATTTTTACAGTTTAAAAATGTAATAACCCCTGCACAGAGTGGATAGTGAAACAAATGGAATCATCATAAATACATTATTTCATATTTATTACTTCCCCCTCCTCATTGCTTTATTATTGTAGCTCTAGTAATAAATAATAATGTAAGGATTCTGGATGAGCACCATGATGCCCATAGTATATACAGCAGGGCTCGCAAAATTTCAAAATCCCTGGTAGCCCTTCGGGCAGGGACACTTCAGTTTTTGGTAGCCCAAAATAAATTTAAGTAGCCCAAATAAAAAAGAGAGCAATTTTTTGATTGATGTTTTGTTTCCTGTTTTGTTTCCATTACAATATTATACATTAAAGTATAATATTGTAATGGAAATAAAACATTAATCAAAAAATTATTGAAACACAAATTACAACATTGTATAAAAATTACAATCATCAACTCAAATATTTGGTTCTAATTGAACAGAAATTTCTATGAACTTGTAAGAACTGTAGAACATGAATCAGTCTGTGTCAGATCCTGAATATGAAATTTCCACTGAAGTCACGGGTAAGAGGCAAGTGGAACCAAGATCGAGGCCATTTGCTTTTTGAAGTTTGCAAAGACTGCTAAATTTTGCCAGAGGTAGTTCACTCTTTGCAACATAGTACGCTGTTCTAAACAGATTTTTCAGGTTTATTTTTAGTATGTTATTTGCAATTGGTGTTTGTTCTGGGAAATAATGCATTTCTTGCATTTCTCATGGGCTCTAATGGGGGCCTTTCTTAAAATGACTGGTCCCAGTAACAAAGGCGCTTGTCGACTCAGAAATCGAGGGAAAACCAACAACACAACATTAGGCCTATGTTATTTGCACGGGTGCACATAAGTGGTCCGCATGTGCGCATTCCCTGTCAAAATAAAAGACGCGCACCAGATAAGAAGTTTATATGGACGTTTGCGTCCATATAAAAGGCACTGTTTTTGTCCGCTAGAGTGGGATTTTCACGGCACATTCTGCATCACATCTCTGTGTGTTCATCATTTGTTTGAAGCCAGCTCACCTCCTGCAACCAGTTTTCCGAGAATACACGCTTCTTTTGTGGTTCTGACTCCTGACATTTCTTTGGAGGTAGAGGAACAAAGTAATTGCTTAAAGGAGCTTCTTCGACATCTTTAAGAGTTCTAAACAAATGTCTGTCCTCCTCCAGAAAATCTTATGTAAGCAAACAAGCGTTGCAACTTCTTATCTTGTGCACGTTTTTTATTTTGACAGCGAATGCGCACCTGCGGACCACTTATGTGCAGCCCTGGTTATTTAGCTCGTCATATTGCAGCCACAGAAATTCTTTTGTCCATGAAACCATAAAGCTGCACTTTCTTTTTGCCTTATAGTCTGATTTGTCATAACTTTTCCGTTTTGCGGTAAGCTTTTCTTTGGCTGTCACTTCTTCACCCTGACCTGTCTTATTTGGCTCAGCAGAACTGAAATATATATCCTGCTGCTTTTACACACGCACTCACATAAGCTCAGCGATTCTCTGCGCGATCAACCTCTCACATGTTTAAGCTGCGGGAGATTTCACTTGTCATGTTTGCATAGTAAGCTAACGATTAATAAGACGATGTCAGAGGAATTGGTGCGCAAATTATCATCACTCACAGATCAGTGCTGTCGCTCTCTATACACAGTTCACGCGATTGCAAAGTGAAAGCAAAAAAACAAGCGCAAATTCAAACGCGATTTCAATATGTCACATATTGACAGTGGCTCACCGATGCCAATGACATAATTACCCAGCTACATTTCCTAAAGAATGCAAAAGCATTGACATACTTTTCCTTTCTACGATAGCCCGACGGGCAGGGCAGAGAAAGATTTTGGTAGCCCGACTGGAAAAATCGCTAGCCCCGGGACGTCGGGCTAGCGATTTTGCGAGCCCTGTACAGTATTCTGAAGAAGGTCTAAAATGTCATTGTGTGTGCGTGCATGTGTGTGTTTTATTTAGATAGATTTTAAAAAAAAAAATATTACTCATGATATAACATTGTCCAGACATGCCTGGTAAGGACATGAGGAGGAAACAGTAGGAGCTGTGTGAGGCTACTAAAGGCAGTGCTATAACATTTTTCTGTCATCATTTTATTATAGATTAAGTGCTGGAGTTGTTAGGTGTGGATAATTAGATTATATTTATTGCAATAGCAAGTTGTGCCTTGTTCTCAGATAGACAGCAAGTGGAGAGTGATATATGAAATGATGGGATGGAAGGAAGAAGAGAAGCAAAGAGTGATTCACAGGCAGAGCCTAAATTATTTCTCACAGTTTTTGTTGCCTTATGGTTCCAAGCGCTGTCACCAATCTTTGCATTTTGTTATTATCTCATGACACTTGTTTAATCAGCTACCATCTCTCCTATGAACTTTTTAATGTCTACAGTCTCAGATCAACACAGCCCTGCCCTTCCTATATTAGATTCTTGATGAATGTGTGTTGTTGTTATTCAGCCTGGTTCAATGTGCCCCTTTTTAACTTTGAGCACCCGCCCCTTTAAACGTCTCTGCACGGCCCTGCCGTAATATGTGCTATGTTATGAAGCGCAGTATTTAGAACTGCATTGGCAAAATTTAAATGGGCCAAATCTAAATGGAGAGGAGTTGTGTTTCTGGGGGTATTAACAGCAAAGTCACACCCTGCATGTTTTCATAGAAAAATAATTCAGTTTTCACTGAAAACTATATTAGGAGGTAAAGTTACTTTGGTAGGCTTTCTTTTGTCTTAGTTTCTTGTCCAGAACACATTTATTAGATGTACAGTATTTATGACAGTATTTATGACAGTATTTATGACAGTGCTAACTGCTTATCACAGGTCCCAAAGGTCACTTACCCACTAAGGTGGGCAAGTGAAGAAGTGAAAATAGAGTATGCTGTACTTTAACATGAGACTGAAAAGCAAAGTTAATGACTGCATGTGGTATTAGTCATAATGAATGTCATTAAAATCACATTCATCTGTTACCAGCAACTGCTGGTGACTCCACTGCAACAAAACGTAAATAGATATGGCAATTCCTAATGCAAAAGTTACTGTATTACACTGCTTCATTCATTTACAGCTCCTGTTCATCTGTATTATTTTTTAAATGCAATATCTCAGTGAACTGGGAAATTTGGAGATCAATTTGGAATTAGAAACAGTATTCTCAGTTTGTTTGGATAAACAGTCCTTGAAATGGTTTAAGTACTATCTTTCTATTAGAACCTGAGTTTAAAGTCAAGTCCACTCACCAGTAATATACCAAAGGTGTTCCTCAGGGATCTATTTTTGGACCTCTTTTATGTATGTTTTTCCAAGTTTACAGTATTTTTAATGTAATGTAAACAGTCTGTGTGTGATTCAATTCGGCAATCACATACACGCACATAAAAGGACCCAGCCTACAGTTCATATTCAGACCCTTCATGATCATAAAATTGAAACTGTTGATTGTTATAAATACTTTAGACTCTGGCTGGATGATAGACTCCTTTTAAAAACAATATGGAATGCCTTTCAAGAAAATTAAAGACAAAGATCAGATTTTTACATCTAAATCTTGCTTCTCATTCACACGTTGTTGCATCTAATTCACAATTTTGTCTACATTGATTATGGTGATATATTTTATATGCATGCTTCTACATCCACTTTGAAGTAGATTTAGTGTATCACAGTGCATCATGATTGATCACAGATGATTCTTTTTTTACTCGCCCATGCATCTTATTTGACAGAGGGACTGTGCTGCTCAGCAATAGAGCGCAACATTTTATGATATTTATTTACAGTTCTGTACTGCATAGGACTGTACCTCTTCTTCACAGTGAACTTGGAAAAACCAGGTTTAAATACTTTGGTTCCTATAACAAGCCACAAAAAAATAACTACTCTTGCATGTGTTTTTTTTTTTCTTAATTTGTGATCATCTTTAATATGTTGTTTTATATTATATTTATAATTATTTTTTTACACAGGTCTCAGTCTTATTGAGACTACCTTCGTACATCATATTGATAATAATTCCAGTACTGTTCTGAACTGCTGCAAAATCCTACCTGTTACTAATTTCAGAGTTCATTAAAATCTTTTTAAGTGTGTTGTGCCTCTCAGTGTTTTGCACAAACAACTGTGACATTTTCTTTGATTAGACCCTGATGTGCCTTCTAAACCCCATTTCAAATTTTTCAGGATTTCCTTTACATAACAGTCTGGTTGTGGTTTCATGCAACAGAAGGTGAATGATGGATTTATTCACTTTATAACTCTTGCATAATAGCTCCTCATCGTGGCTACCTGCTGCAATAACTAAAGTTGTGATACATTTTAAAACATGAACATGAGCAAAACAAATGAACAAACTGAAGGCACAGATGTTTATTATTGACTGCATTTTACTTACTTTTTACTTCATATTACTGAGCATATTTATGTCAGTGGGTTGGTGTGTTGTGAAAGATTCATTATAATTAAAAGTTATTGCTTTTATTTTTCTTTTAACTACCTTCAATAATTACCATCTTTTGACAATAATGTTTGGCTTTAAGATCACCTTTGGTTTTAAAATTGTTTACTTTGGATCTACAGACCTACCAAGGCCTGGCTGTGTGGCAAGCAGAGGTTGGACCCAAACACAGGACTCCAGAGGTGCTGAGAACTACTAACTAAAAGTACCAAACAATAAACTCTTGGTGTGGTAAGTAAGAGGCAAAACATGAAGCACACAGCATGGGGAGAAACATGACGGGAGGACATCAAGACTGACGACATGATGAAGAACATAAATACACAAGGTTGAAAATGATGTGCTGGGAGTCCACTGTTCTCGCCGGCTCTAGTGAGCCTCGTCCTCCCGGTCAGTGATTGAACTGGTGGGGTAACAGACATCTCCGAAAATGTCAGAGCACTTTTACAAATATGAGTAATTAACAAGGGCCGGACAATTATGACCAGAAACACTAAAGTAGGGGCGGTGGGGATATGTGGTGTCTTGATAAACAGAGCAGATATTTGAAGTTTACTCAGCTACATTCTCACTTGAAAATATCTTAAAAGTTTTTTTTGTGACCTAGAAACAGTAATATTTCAAACTTTTTAGCCACTATCCTCCACCATTGCCACGTTTGAGTTTGGACAAAATGCATTCTGGGATATTTGGCTGCACGAAGTCCATGCTCGATAAAATAGGAGGAGCAAGAACACATTTGGCTTGATGCGTATTCTGAATTGGAACATTACTTTGTCTGTGACTGATGACGTATCACAAGTCCATGAGAATGCAAGTACACACAAGTACGCATATTGAGAATGGCCATTGTCACTGAAAGCTCCGTGTCAACTAATGAGAGAGAAGCCTATGAGGCAAGCTGCCAGTGCCTCAGCTTTTACTGTTCTGAGATCAGCCAGGACCTGCAGTTCATTTTGAAACATGGCTAGCATTAGCAAGTAAATGCACATAAGTGATTGAGCATCGTAACAGATGTCTTTCCTCTTGCTAACCACCTTGGCCAGTATGTGTGATACACAGAAGATGGTGTTTGAAAAAGTTATCAGTAACTGCTTTAGTGCATTAGCATTAGCAAGGAATTAGCAAGGAAAGCTGAAATGATGAAGATGGAGACAGACAGCAGCTCTGACCATGTCCATCAAACAGGCAAGTTGAGCAGGTGCAGTCTCAGCAGCACTTTTAGATTAGCATCTATGAGAATGTCTGAATGGAATACATTTAACTAGCTGTTTTGTCAACACTCCACCTTCAGTTTTCATTCATATTTTAATTCTCTCTATAGATATTGATCGTTAACCTTATCATACCTCCCACCTACCTAGAGGTCATCACAGAAGAGCCACTACAAAAATATGTTTTATAGAATATGATGTTGAACATTAAAAAGCATCAAAAGTATTTAAAATCGGCTCAGTCTTAAACATGTGTAGCAATGGCATTGATTCATTTAACACTGATGGGGAACATGTTTTGAAGAATAATTATTTTAATTTTGATACTTAATGCACAATTTTCCAGTAATAGTTTGTGGTCTGAAGGGTTTTCGTACAATTGCACTGTTTGTTTTTCCAAAGGAATGGTTTAAAAAAATCCTCCACCACTTATCATTTTAAACTAATAACAAATAATTTTTAGTAATATATGATACTTACTTGTCTATAGTAGTAATTATATTTTACAATTCTTCAGCCAGGAAGGAGGGCAGAAAGATGAAGAGCCCATGTGGAGTGTACAGATGGTGTGTTTTATTTTAATCGTGTTAGATGAATGTAGTGGAGGAAGGGCAATCATCTCTGCTTGCCTTTCTGTAAAAGTCACGTCAGATATACTGGGCATATCATTGCTGACCAATGCAAGTGATGATGGACTTGGAGTAAACTGCATTTTGACTGACAATATAATTTTGTGTCACAGTTAGTTGAAGCTGACTGTGGAGGACCCAAGTGCTGACATGCGAAAAACAAAACTTTATCTTAACAGGAAGCGAGACGTTTATTTAAGGCTGGTTAACAGTAGAAAACAAAAAGGAAAAGGCAAAACTAAACAATAACCTAAACTGGGAGAACTAAGCCAAAACATAAAAAAATCTGAAAGATGAACATGGAAACCTGGCATGGAAAAACCTGGAACGTGAAGACTTGGCATGAGCAAATGAAGATCTTCATGGCAGACAAGCAACAAATGAAACCTTAGAGGCTAAATACACACAAGAGGTAATCAGGGGAAGTGCAAACACATGGGGAAACAGCTGATACGAATGAAAATAATGACGACACAGGGGAAGTAAAACTACAGGGAGTGCAGAATTATTAGGCAAGTTGTATTTTTGAGGAATAATCTTATTATTGAACAACAATCATGTTCTCAATGAACCCAAAAAACTCATTAATATCAAAGCTGAATGTTTTTGGAAGTAGTTTTTAGTTTGTTTTTAGTTTTAGCTATTTTAGGGGGATATCTGTGTGTGCAGGTGACTTATTACTGTGCATAATTATTAGGCAACTTAAAAAAAAACAAATATATACCCATCCATCCATCCATCTTCATCCGCTTTGTCCGGGGCCGGGTCGCGGGGGCAGCAGCCTAAGCAAAGAGGCCCAGACCTCCCTCTCCCCAGCCACCTCCTCCAGCTTATCCGGGGGAATACCAAGGCGTTCCCAGGCCAGCCGAGAGATATAATCTCTCCAGCGTGTCCTGGGTCTGCCCCGGGGCCTCCTCCCGGTGGGACATGCCTGGAACACCTCACCCAGGAGGCGCCCAGGGGGCATCCTTGTCAGATGCCCGAACCACCTCAGCTGGCTCCTTTCGATGTGGAGCAGCAGCTGCTCTACTCTGAGCCCCTCCCGGATGGCCGAACTTCTCACCCTATCTCTAAGGGAGAGGCCAGCCACCCTTCGGAGGAAGCTCATACCCGTTTCAATTATTTCTTTTTACCAGTGAAACCAATATAACATCTCCACATTCACAAATATACATTTCTGACATTCAAAAACAAAACAAAAACAAATCAGCGACCAATATAGCCACCTTTCTTTGCAAGGACACTCAAAAGCCTGCCATCCATGGATTCTGTCAGTGTTTTGATCTGTTCACCATCAACATTGCGTGCAGCAGCAACCACAGCCTCCCAGACACTGTTCAGAGAGGTGTACTGTTTTCCCTCCTTGTAAATCTCACATTTGATGATGGACCACAGGTTCTCAATGGGGTTCAGATCAGGTGAACAAGGAGGCCATGTCATTCGTTTTTCTTCTTTTATACCCTTTCTTGCCAGCCACGCTGTGGAGTACTTGGACGCGTGTGATGGAGCATTGTCCTGCATGAAAATCATGTTTTTCTTGAAGGATGCAGACTTCTTCCTGTACCACTGCTTGAAGAAGGTGTCTTCCAGAAACTGGCAGTAGGACTGGGTGTTGAGCTTGACTCCATCCTCAACCCGAAAAGGCCCCACAAGCTCATCTTTGATGATACCAGCCCAAACCAGTACTCCACCTCCACCTTGCTGGCGTCTGAGTCGGACTGGAGCTCTCTGCCCTTTACCAATCCAGCCACGGGCCCATCCATCTGGCCCATCAAGACTCACTCTCATTTCATCAGTCCATAAAACCTTAGAAAAACCAGTCTTGAGATATTTCTTGGCCCAGTCTTGACGTTTCAGCTTGTGTGTCTTGTTCAGTGGTGGTCGTCTTTCAGCCTTTCTTACCTTGGCCATGTCTCTGAGTATTGCACACCTTGTGCAAAAAGCTAAACAATCCAATCCAACTTTATTTATATAGCACTTTTAAAAACAACAAAGTTGACCAAAGTGCTTTCCAATAATAAAACAGAGATAGCAGTTAAAACCATACTTTAAGCATACAATGAAATCAATAAACAAAACAAATATATAATTGAAAAAGAAGATAAAAATAAATCAACATGAGTAGAATAAACAATAAGATATACAATGAATAAGATTAACAAAGTAAAAAGATTAAGAATGACCAACAGCTGACTAAAAACTGACTACAAACTGGCTCTGATAACAGACCTTTGAAAAAAAGTGTGTTTTTAAAAGTGATTTAAACATTTCAAGTGTTGGGGCCTGCCTAATATGGAGGGGCAGTTTGTTCCATAGTTTGGGGGCCACAACAGCGAAAGCTCGGTCTCCTCGGTGTTTCAGTCTCGACATGGGGACAGCAAGGAGTGACTGGTCAGATGATCTGAGAGACCTTTGTGGAGTGTATTGGTGTAAAAGGTCTGACAGGTAAGACGGAGCCAGGCCATTTAAAACTTTAAAAGCAAGCAATAAAATTTTAAAATGAATTCTAAAATGGACAGGCAACCAGTGTAAGGAGGCAAGAACAGGGGTAATGTGCTCACGTTTGCGTGTCCCTGTCAACAGGCGAGCAGCAGCATTCTGGACCATTTGCAAGCGTGATAGTGAAGCCTGATCAATACCAATATAAAGTCCATTACAATAATCAAGGCGAGTGGTCATAAATGCGTGCAAAACTCTCTCCAAGTCACAAAAAGAAATAAAAGGTTTTACTTTAGAGAGCTGCCTCAACTGAAAAAAGCTTTTTCTCACCACTGTATTTACTTGTTTGTCCATTTTAAGAGCTGTGTCAAATTTTACTCCAAGGTTGGTGACAATTGATTTGACACACGATGTAAGAGGACCCAAGTCAGATGGAGGGACACCAGGTCCATTCGGCCCAAATATAATGACTTCAGTCTTCTTTTCGTTAAAGTTTAAAAAATTCAGAGCCAACCATGCTCTGATATCCTTAAGACATTCTAAAATAGGCCTGAGGGGGTTAAGGTCATTGTGTTTCATCGGTAGATAAATTTGACAATCATCTGCATAAAAATGAAATGAGACTTTATGTTTTTTAATAATATGGCCAAGGGGAAGTAAATAAATACTAAAAAGAAGGGGCCCAAGGATGGATCCTTGAGGTACACCACATGGGAGGGGGGCGGAAGATGAATGAAATTTACCAAGTGAGACTGAAAAACTTCTATCAGAGAGGTATGACTTAAACCACTCCAAGGCAGTGCCTCTAATTCCAACATGATGTTCTAGACGATAAATCAAAATATTGTGATCTACTGTATCAAAAGCTGCTGTGAGATCCAAAAGCACAAGTAAGACAGACTTCCCAGAGTCAGCAGTTAATAAGATATCATTAAAAACTCTCAAAAGTGCAGTCTCTGTGCTGTGAAGTGCTTTAAAACCAGATTGAAATACCTCAAAAATGTTTTGACTCTCTAAAAAAGTCTGCAGCTGTGAGCACACTTCTTTTTCTAAAATTTTAGAAACAAAAGGAAGCTTTGAAATAGGTCTGAAATTACTCAACAAAGAGGCATCCAAGCCAGGGCGTTTCAGCAGAGGCTGGACCACTGCCTGTTTAAAAATTGCAGGTACATGGCCTAAAGTCAGGCTGCTGTTTATAAGCCTTTGAATATAAGGTCCAATAGTGCCCCAAACTTCTTTAAAAAAGCGAGGGGGAAGAACATCACTGGGAGAGCCAGACTTGATTTGGGTGACAATTTTACCCAGTTTAAATAGAGACACAGGTTCAAAATGGCTAAAAATTGCTAAAGGCGTAAAAATAACAGAAGGGTCATAAGAAGGGGGTAAAATATGTGCTCTAATAGATAAAATCTTCTCCACAAAGAAATTTAAAAAAGCTTCACAAGTTTCAGCAGAAGCTTCTATACAGTAGGATTGGGGAGGGTTAAGAACAGAGCTTAAAATACTAAATAAGACACGGGGCTTATGGCAGTTGTCATTAATAACACCTGCAAAATAGGCGGATTTCTGGTTCTTGACAATTTTCTGATATCTATGCCAGCTATCTCTTAAGATATCGTAAGACACTTGTAGCTTGTCTTTTTCCCATTTGCGTTCTGCTTTTCTGCACTCTCTTCGAGCAGCCCGAGTGATGTCGTTCAGCCACGGCTCAGACTTCAATTTAGGCCGCCTGACCTTCAGAGGAGCAACAGTATCCAGAATGATTTGACAAGTAGATAAGAATTTTGCAGTCAGCACCTCAGTGTCGGCACAGACTGAGAGCTCTGAGTCAACATTTAAGGCCTTATTAAAGGCGGTAGAGAACTGGACGGCACTTGATGGTTTAAACATGCGAGAAGCAGTAGGAGGGCCACAGGTAGTGATATTACAGGGAAGAGAAGTTTCAAACAATACAGGCATATGATCAGAAAAGACGACATCATAAATTTGAAGATTATAAACAGGTAAACCATAAGACAAAACCAGATCCAGAGTGTGTCCATATTTATGAGTGGGACCAGTGACAGACTGCAAAACATTAAAAGCATCAAGTAGGTTTAAAAAGTCCTTTGCCAATGGTTTAGTAGGACAACACACATGAATATTCATATCACCCAAGATTAAAACCTTGTCATACTTTGGCATTATTTCAGCCAAGAACTCAGAGAAGTCATTAACAAAGTTCCTATTATATTTTGGTGGACGGTAGATCACCGCACAAAGAACAGGATGACTGCTACCAAGCTCAAACATATTCAGTTCAAAACTGGAGAAAGTGACAGGTGACAGCTGGCGACAGTGAAAAGTAGATTTATAAACTGTGGCCACTCCTCCACCTCGGCCCGTAGTCCTTGGTGAGTTAAAATACGAACAATTTGGCGGTAACAAGGTCAAAATAGACTAAGACGTAATCATGATCAGGGGTATGCAATTCTGAATAATAATAATTATTATAATAATAATAATCAACAGTCTAGGTAAGGACAAAAATTGGCCTTATTTCACTCCAACATTTAATTCAACAACTTCCTAAGTATAAGAGCTTGCTGCATATTTTCAAGGCTGAAATAAAAGCATTAAAATGTAATTTAAAAATGCACACACACACACACACACACACACACACACACACACACACACACACACACACACACACACAGTCTTCTGGAATAATTCTTCTAGTCCCAAAGTTTATAACAGCCTACTATAAAAATTATCTTTGCTCCAGCCACAGGGAGTCGGATAAGCTAATTCAAGCTTTTATATGTTTGATGACAGCGGCAGAGACTCAGGACAAGCTGCTGTACATGGATGACGTCAGCCACACTCTGCATACTGTCATAAATGCACAGAGAAGCCTGATCAACGATGGGCTGCTCTTCCCCAGGAGTAGAACCAGCAGGCCTAAAAACACAAACTGCACAACTCAGCACTTGGGGTGAGGGGGAGGAGGAGGGGAGGGGTGTTGACCCAGTGAAATGACCAAACAAAACAAACACACTGCCAGTGTATTACACTTTACACTTTAATTCCTGGATTTGGTTTCGTTATTATCTTTCTAAATTCTGCTGCTGATTTTTTATTCTTAATATCCTATTAATTATTTGGTAGTACTTTATCTTACAGCTCAGTAATAACGGGGTAATAGTAGGATTACAAGTGGGAGACAAGAGCATAATAATGTTGTTATTACCACTTAAGTTGTCACTATACAACTACCAAAGTAAAAACCACTTAAGATCAAAGTAACATCATGGTAGCAACATTGGTTACAGTTGAATAATATTACAAAAAGTCTTATGAAGCTGGATATAAAGGGCCCCAAAACTGGTGGTAATAATGCGGAAATACAGCTCAGTAATAAAGTGCTAATAGTAGGGTAACAAGAAAATAATAATGAGGTAATTTCTAAGTTATTACCACTTATTTACCTCTGGTAGCTCTGTGAGGAAAAAGAGCTGCAAAATGCAAAACTGTTTGTTTCTATTTAATAACATATTAATAACCTATTAAAGCAAAGTGTTTGATTATTACCAGGAAACACCTGTGGTAGTTTCTTTGTAATAAGCCTAAATAGAAATAGCCTGACATGCCTCATATATTGATGCTTGCATAAAACAAAGTTTTATAACAATATATGTGGAATCAAACCCATATTCTAGGTACTGCTGTAGGACTGCAAGGTAAGTAATTACTACTAACTTTTTTAATTAGTTAAGTTGTATTTAAATTTCTCTTGTAGTTATTAACTTACACCAAATACTATCAACTTACATCACTAACAGAGTAGCTAACAGTAGGTTAGTAGCTAATGTTAGCTTAGCTAATAATACTCAGAGTAGCCATAAAAACTAAGGTTGCATAAAAGTAAGGTGGTCATGAAATAAGCTGACCATTTGTTATTGAAAATATAGACAGAGAATTAGATGTGGTTAGTTACAGGGCTTTGCAGTTGACGTCACGCCGCAATGTATTGTGGGAGCGCTGCGCCATTTTCCGGGTCCACAAATCAAAACAAACACAAGAAAGATGCTTAAAAGCAGCTCAAAAGAGAATGGACTGTATAGAGACCGATTGCGTCCAGAGCCGAAGCGGCGGTACTTGCAGAAAATAGCGTGTATTGGAGATGTGGACCCATATGAAATACGGCCATGGAGTAGAAACCCTGAAGACCTACCTCTATTGACGTAGCCTGATATATTTTCGTACCTTGTCTGTGGAGTCAGCGTGTAAAAGTCATTATTC
Source organism: Aulonocara sp. 'chitande type north' Nkhata Bay (assembly GCF_057382095.1). Classification (NCBI taxonomy): domain Eukaryota; kingdom Metazoa; phylum Chordata; class Actinopteri; order Cichliformes; family Cichlidae; genus Aulonocara; species Aulonocara sp. 'chitande type north' Nkhata Bay. The sequence goes on from NC_141359.1 coordinate 37,387,035, forward strand.
AAACAAAGTCAGCTTGAGTACTGCGAGTGAAATGCGTTTGATTTCCCTCTGAACATTCAGATTAGTGCAGCATAAATTCATTCATTCACGCAAATTACAGTGAGAACATGTGGAGGCTCTGTTAGAGGGATAACACAGTGCATTGATGTGACATTGTCCTGAAGGATTTAGTTATTTTTTATGGTTAAAGAAATTGCAATGATTTACTCATATTTATTATAAATAATTCTTATTATACATCTTGCTTCCATGTTTGTATCCTGTGTCACTAAAAATACATTTTTATTTTAGTTTTAGACATTGATTAATGACCTGCAGAATCTCCTTATCATATTAAGTGATTAATAATTGTCACTTTATGCTTTCTCCAGCTTGATAGTGATTACATCCTTGCATTACATACTTTAGGTTCATTTTCTGCAGGCAAGTTTCTGACAGAGAACAGGCAGATTTAGAATATAACATGCAGCGTTCTATAGATGGATACATAAAAAAATGAAAAATTACATGTATTGGCTAACTTTCTAAACACTTTGTTACATTTATGATAAAGTAGATAAAACACATTTGTGTCGGCCTTGTCTCATTAGTTCTTGTCTTTGAATTAACTTTGTCTGTGTGTGTTTCAGGTCCTGCACTCGCAAAGACTGAATGAACCAGCATTGTAGCTATGGGTCACTGTGAGCATCACAGGTAAGGTTGAAGCTGCCCACTGCACCTGTATGGCCGGAGTCGCGGAGACCTGCACCCATGTCGCTGCTCTTCTGTTTAAAGTAGAAGCAACAGTCCGGATCCGTGGCACAAGGACTGTTACAGATGAACCTGCATACTGGGTTTTGCTGGGTAATATGACCAAGATACAGCCAGAGGTTGGCCATAAGATAGACTTGTCCTCTTCAGCTGCCCAAAAAAAGGCTCCTGCTCAAAACATAAACAGACCACCCGTATTGAAAGGTAAAAGGAGCCATCCTCAAAAAAGAAAAATCCCACCTGCTACTGTGGAGGAGTTGTCACTGCTATTGGATACTTTGCTGGAACACAGTAAAGCTGTGGGTTGTGGGAATGACCCATAATGTTTTATCTAGGGGTCTAGATTTATGCCTGAAGTGCACTGCCATGTAAATAATTTGCATTTACTGAATATGTACTGACTGAGTACCACTGTTCAAAAGTTGAATAAAGAAACAAACTAATTTTTGACAGTTTTTTTTAAAAACCACTTTACAGAACATCACATGTTGTAGGTGACGTCAGAAGCCGGAGATTTTGGTGGGAAAAAAGCAAATGGTAGCGTAGAATTTAACAAAGTTTCTTTAAGCTTCAGTATTGCCAAATAAACTAACCGATTGTCATATAACTAACAACATCTGTCCTATCATCTCTAACACCCTGGAAGACAACGAGGAGAGTTTAGACGCTCTCCAAGATTACATCGACCGGTGCTTCCAAGATTTAGTAATGAAGAAGGCCTAGAGGGCGTCTTCCCCGGCCAAAGTTGAGACGCCGTCATCTAAAAGATGTTGCCCGGCAGACTCCCCCGGCACAACATCGCCTGCCGGCAAAGACACCGTAGACATCCTGGAGTCAATCGATAAGCGATTGTCCAGTTTTGATGCGAGGCTGTCCCTGGTGGAGATCTTACACCGGAAATTTAAATCTCTAAAAGAATCCCTGGAGTTCAGCCAGCAGCAGGTGGAAACACTTGTATTAGAATTGCTACTGCTCACACTGTCTAGCAAATACACCGGACAATTACATCCACGCTCTTCGGTTCTGTCCACCAGTTCAGAAGTTTTGGCGCGAGATATGTGAAGACTTATCAAAGTGTCTGAAATGTAACATTCCAGCCTCCCCTTTAGTATGCTCGCTGGGCAACTTGGATGAGGTCACTGCAGAAATAAACACAGCCCACATTGTTTTTACGGCCCTATGCATTGCCAAGAAAATGGTCCTCATTAACTGGAAAAATAAAAATAATCTTAATTCTAACCAATATAAAAACCATCTAATAGATCACATTAGTCTTGATACAGCCTCTGCCATCACATTTGATCAATCCCTTGGGCTCCTTTGATCGGCTTCATCACCTAGTGGGGGTGGGGGGTCATGGTCTGGTCCTGCCTTCGCTATTGTGGTTGATATGGGGGTAGGGACGGCCTTAGGGCGTCTGGAGAGTCCCTAGGGACGTTTTCTCTGGAGGGCCTAACCTGGGGGATGTGGCCATGACCTGGTTAGGGGCTCTGGTGGCTCTTAGATGGTGTTTTTCTTGTGGCTGCGTACAGCGGAGATGGGGGAGGGTCTGTGCTGGCGGACGTTGGTTACTGGCCTGGTAGCCTGGCTGCCCCTGGGTGGGTCCAGGACGGGCGTGGAGGCTTGGGGGTCTGGGGGTGCGCCGCCCCCGGTCTGGGGTGCTGGCTGGGCCTTGGGGGCTTGGGTCCTGGTTGTTGTGTCACCGGGGCTGTGGGCGGGTGGGTGCAGGGGGGCTCAGCCCCAGTGCAGGGGACCTCCGGTGCATCGGCCCAACTAGGGGGCTCTCTAACTGGTGGGGAGGCTGTTATATCTTTGCAGGTGGTCTCCTCTCTACAGGAGCTCACTCTGCAGGTGGGGGAGAGATATAGGAGAGGTAGAGAATGAACTCAACCTGGGTGTCTATTGTCTTGTGTAGTTTGGGAGATGATTGGATGATGGGGTGGGTGCAGTTTTCTCTGGGGTGGGCTGCCCTGGACTCTGTGGGGCTGGGCGGTGCTGCTGCTGCGGGCCCCGGTCCGGATGGGCCTGGGCCCCCTTGCCCTGGTGGGTTCCAGAGTGTGGGGGTGCCTACTGGGGTCAGCGGGGGAGCTGGCCCCAGGGAGGGGCCGCTTGCTCAATCTATTGACCTGGTTTTCCTGGGATCCAGGCCTGAAGGGTGGTTCTTCCCACCGTGACACCTGAGGCATAATCACACACACCTGCTGCTGATCAGCCTCATCTTGGGAGCTACTCAACAGAGTGGCTGTTGTGCTCCAGTCAACGCTGGATCGTTGTGATAAAATTCTTCAGTTTCGCAGTTAACTGTATGTTTGAGAGTTTACCACCAGTATGGAAGTTACTCTGTGGTTTCCAGGAGAGTTGCGGAAACGAGAAGATGAGGCGAGCACATTGTATATAGCCACCAAGAGAGTGGAAACACGGACCACGGACACTGGGAGAAGATACCACACGGGAATCGGGAATAGACACTCACCAGGAGCACACACAGGGATTTATCTGTATCTTGTTATCACTTCACTGTAAACACTGTAAAATGTTTACAGAGTCCACAGTGTTTACTGTAAACACTGTGTTCTATATCGAGAGTCCTGTGTTGGGGTCCTGACTACACAGCTGACAGTTTTACTTACAGAATTTTCAAGAATGGGTCACTGGGTCAAACCAGCAACTTTAAAGGCCGGCTTTTAGGCCAATGACCTCTGACTAAAATAATTATAGAGAAATACCTGTTTTTCAGGCATTTCTCGTTTGTGTGTAATCCACACATCCAGGAACAAACATACACCATTTCTTTGCTCACACCTGTGAAGATGCCTACATCTGGTCTCCAGGGTGACCCACCTCATCTCAACAGGATGTAGGCATTAACACACAGTAGGGGCCTGTCTCAATATGCGTACTTGTACGTACTTGCATTCTCGTGTACTCGTGATACGTCATCAGTCGGAGACCAAGTACTGTTCCAATTCAAAGTACGCATCAAGCTGAGAACGCGAAAAATTCCCAGACGTGTACTCGCTCCGCCGGTTTTATCAAGCATGCATCGGTGGTGACTTGTGTGTACTTAGTACAGCTAAATATCACAGACTGCATTTTGTCCAAAACCCAAACGTGGCAATGGCGGAGGAGCGCCGTTAAAAACCTTTAAATATTACTCTTTCTGGGTCACAAAATAAACTTTTATGTTATTTTCAAGCGAGAATGTAGCTGTGTAAGCTTCAAATATCTGCTCGATTTATCAAGATATCATATATTTCCAAATGTGCTCTGACGTTTTCAGAGACGTCTGTTACCCACCAGCTCCATAGCAGACCGCGAGGTCGAGGATCGCTAGAGCCAACGAGACCAGCGGACTCCCGGCACATCGTTTTCAACCCCCTGTGGTCTTTCACTACTCAGGTTAAACATGATATATAAGTCACTTAGATCACTTCTAAATGTTAATATTTGGTTTATTTCAGTGTATTTCATAACATATTAATCACAGTTAAATTAAGAGGGGATGGCAGTAAAAGTTCCGGACCTGTGACATCATCAAGTACGCTGGTGTTCCAATTGTACAAATCGCGTACTTGAGAATTGAGTAAGGGCCTAGGTGTCTTTTCTGCATGCTCCTCAGCAGCTCTTGTTAACAAGCAGTCGGTTTCTGATTCCACCCGTTCTCCATTTATAATGAGAGTGGAGTTTCATGGTTCGTGGGAGTGCCTGGGAGGTTTTCCACCTGTGGCAACTTGTCCTCCCCTTTTTATGTAGGACCTCCAGCACCTCACCTGCACTTCATAAACCTGTGCAACCTGCTTCCCCTCGCCTGTTCGCTAAGCTCTCCACGGCGAGGTGTTTGCTTGCACGGTTCATACTCACCTCAATATCTGTTTCTTCTCCCTGCCTGCTTGCCTGTTTGCTTGCCCTCCGGCCTTCCATTAGACCTCGGACTCTGGAAATTCCCACAGACCTCCCCTTCTCAGAGCTTGCAAACCTGGACCTGCAAATTAAGGAAAATCACTCACCAGCAAACATCTCTCACCTCCTGCCTCCCGTTCCTCTGTCTCTCACCATGACCATTTAGTAACCCAGTTTTCTGGGACTATTCCCCATGGCAATTACTAACCTAAATCTCAAACTGTTAAACATTTTCTGTTATCAAAATAAACTTTCTTGTAAAGAGTTATTTTATGTGTTTTGGTGTCTGTATTTAGGTCCATTCCTTGAGTGAACCTTCAGTTCATGACAGGGAGTGGACCTGTCTGTGCTGTCTGAAGTCTATGAAAACTTCTTTTAAGGATGCCCAACCAACACAAACCTGATATTTGTCTGAAAAAATAAAAGATTTCATTGTGGTGTGAGAAAGGGCTAAAAAATCTAGAACATGTTATACAAGATGGAAGGTTTATTTCATTTGAAGAACTTGTATCAACATATTGAATCAGCAACAATAAATTTCTTAAATACCTGCAACTGAAATCCATCATTCCATCATAACATCCATAAATTCAATTCTAGTCAAATGAAGCTTATGTGTAAGATCAATACGGAAGATCTATGGCCTCACATTTGTCCGCTCTTAGGTGGTGCTCTTAGTACTTCCAAACAGCAGGCCACCTGACCTTCTGGGTGTTTGAAGAGAGCAAGGTTAGGGAAACCTGGTCGGTGCAGCCGTTTTGTGAAGGGCAGTTGGTGGAGAGGCGGAGGGGCTGAGCAGAGCTGGTGTCAAAGCTGTGATGGACCAGTCCTGTCTGTCTGCAGTCTTTGTCACTGGCAGCGCACGCGTCTAGGAGGCACCTTAACCAGTGATGCTGGTCAGTGGTGAGACCTGCATTGCTGTGTTGCCATATGTCATGGACAGCTTGGGTTATTTCAGTCGAAGGAGGGTTATCAGACCCGGATGTTGGGGCTGACGTGAGCAGTGGTGGCAGCTGCCTGGTGACTGGCTTGTCTGTCCTTTTTCTTCCTCTAGCCACACTTGAGAGACAAATTCTCTGTGCCTAGGGTTATGACTGGCTTCAATGTGTCAACACAGGCCCTCCAGCAGGTCTGTGTTTACCAGAGATTGCAAGGCTGGTCATCAATACAGCTGTGCAGATAGAGCCCTTTGACGTGACAGAGTTGGCTAACTTGGAGGGGGGCAGGCAGCTGGAGTGGTGGCCACCTGACTCGACAACTCCACTGTTGTTTCCCTGTGGCTGAGTGGCTCTGGTCTTCACGGTTGGTGTTGGGCACTCATGTGGCCAGGCTCATCACACTGATAGTGACGGTTTACTGGTCGATGAGGAAGTCTTTAGAATGATGGAGGTCGAGGCTGGCAGACTTCAGCTATACAAATACAGGCCACAGGCCAGGCCAGTTTGTGAGGAGTCACCAACTAAGGAGATACAGTACCCTGACACTTACTCTCATCAGGTCTCTTTAACAAGAACAATTTAAAGTGCGTTATTCTGCTCCTTGTTTGTGAAACACTGCTCTACTTTGAAGACCGCTGAAGTCAAATGCACTGAAGTAAAAAACTGCAAAGGTTTAAGAGGCCACTGGATTTATAGCTAAATAACAAATGTTTAAACACAGTTTTAGACTTTTATTAACAAATGAATCAACCTACAACACTGATCATTATTTAGCTTAAATGCTGCACATGGCACACAGCAGCACAGGACATGATGGATGATGGATATATTGTTTAGATTTACATTCTAATTTTAATCACTTCAAGGTAACAGTATTAAAAATTGCTTATCACTGTACAAAAAAGTGAAGACAAAAAATCTGAAGAGGAAGAAGGTACTTACATTTAACAACAATCATGACATTATTCACTGGATTATTGTTTACAGTGTTTTATTTGATAAATTTGATTTTTTGATAAACATATACAAAAACATTATTCAAATATGAGGCTTATTATGCATCCTATACTATAACTGGAAAATTGTTTTTTATTACAAAAATCACTTTTATTTTTTAAATACAGGATAAAATGACACTTTAAATAATCTTGTTGGATTCTCAAGTGTTCATGTTGCAGCAGTGGTCAAGCAAATGATACATGATGGACAAGGATTTAATAACTGACTAAATCATGACAAACTTACAATTTTAGTTATAAGACATCTTACACATACTATGTCTGATGAGCCTAGGAGTTCAAGTATTGTTCAATTTTTAAGGGCCTGCAATCAAATACTGTTTACAGGGGCCTACACTGCACATCATCTTATTGGCAGTTACAGTTTTCACTACATTCGATACTGCCCCATGTTCACTATTCTTGGACCTTTTTTTTTCATCTTAAGGAAGAAAACAGAAACACAAATCATCCCTACTACTGCAACAATCATGTGGTGTAAAGTCCAGTCTCAGCATCATTGGTGGAGGGATCCAGACCAAGGAATTTCACGCTGTTAATGTTGACTGGTGGTGCAGCTGTTGGTGCAGAGAGACAGTGAAAACAATACTGTCATATTGTTTGTGAACATTTGCAGATAGTAACTTTAAATCCAACCTTTATTTTAACTGTTGCATGGCTTAGGAAATAGAGGGTTCATGAGAGAGTACTAACTAACCTGCTGAAAAGATATTTATTTGAACATTTAATTTAAAGGTCTATCATTCAAAGTAGGAATCTGAGCAAATCTTTTATCACTTTACCTTCAGACTATGGGTTCAGGCACTCATGTCCTGATTCAGGGTCGGGGAATCCGTTGCACTTAATCATTTTGGTGTAGAAGTTAACAGAGCTCTTAGGCACTCGAGGAAGATTAGGGTCTGTGCGATTAACGTAGAACAGACCAAATCTCTCTGAGAAGCCAGCAGTCCACTCTAGGTTGTCCAACAGTGACCATGCTGTGTAACCACGCACATCCACACCATCAAGCAAGTAAGCTGTGAAAAGAAAATAAGTACCTTCATATTCTTAAAATTCTTCTTTCTTTTAGAGAATGAGCAGAACAATTTTTAAGCATCCATATTACACACAAAACATTATTTTCCTCTCCAGGACACTTGTGGCTTTAGATTTCATATAAGGGGAAGCTTTGATACCTTTCAACACCTCGTTGATGTATTGGTCATAGTAGTAAATCCTGTGAACATCATTTAGATCAACAGTCCCCCGCTCTGAAACTCCATTCTCAGTGATTACAATTGGTGGATTTCCATATTCATTCTTAATGAAGTTCAGCAATCTGCGGATACCAAATGGTGCGATCTTCAGCCAGGAGGAGCCTGTATCCAGCCAGGTACGATCAGAAACTCCCATGGCACCCCTGCAGGGGACAAAGTTAAGAGAAGTACAGAATAAAAAAATGAAGCTGTTCAGAAGAAGTAGTCCCAGCAGACATTTATTTTTCAAATGTTAACTTCTTACTTATCTGCCTCAATGCTTTGAGCATCTCCGTGGTCCACAGGGAATGCCAGCACAGATGTGTAATGGTTTAGTCCAAAGAAGTCATGAGTGCCCTTAATTCTCTTAATCTCCTCTGGAGTGAACTCAGGCAACCTGGAGAAATTGAAGTAAAACCAGACTTACTAATTTTAGTAGACTTAAAGTTAAATTATTCTACTATAAAGTTGTTTAGAAAATCGAATACAAAATTTTAAATATTTAATAACAGCGTTTTGATGGATGCTCAATCATCCAGATAAGGAAATCCCAAAAAGTTGATTCTGTTCATATGGAAGTAGTGTTTTCAGTAGGAGAAATGTTTTGTGAACAGAATTAGCTTTTTGTGATTTAATAATAGCCTTTGTAATACCGAGACTGTGGTAGACCAGCAGCTAGACTTCGGTCTCTTATTCTTTTCTTCATAATTTCACTGTAGTCACCATTAAATATGGGATGGGCAAACCAGCCAAGGTAGAACTGCACAGAGAGAAACATAATAGTCATTTGAAACTAACTGCTGTCAATTTTTCTTTTGTCACATCTGAGAAGAAATGGCATACCTCCACCACACGTCTTGCAGCGTCATAGTCCTCCTGCCTATAAGGATTTCTGGGTTCAGACCAGTCAGAGTTGACAGTGATGGAGATTATGCCGTTCTGTTTGGCCCTGTACTTGTCATTGTAGAGATGCCAGGCCTCGGCATGAGCTTTAATCAGGTTGTGACCAACAATGTAGGGCAGAGTGTCTGGTCCTGAACTGATTCCTGGTGAGAGAAAAAAAACAGAGCATATAGGCAGCAAATGTGTCATGTTTGTTTGCTTTTTTTCACTACGGTTTAGAAATTTGAAGAACTGCTATAAAGATTACAGCTTGTTTCAAAACAGTCAGAAATTTACCTGGACAACAATTTAACATTTTTTCTTTAACACTATATTACTCTGTAGCACTTATAGAACTTGGTTAATACCAGTGTAGTATTAGATGCAAAGCATTACTTAAACCAGGGGTGTCGAACTCCAGGCCTCAAGAGCCCGTGTCCTGCAGGTTTTCGATGTGTCCTTGATCTAACCCAGGTGATTTAAATGGCTAAATGACTTCCTCAACATGTCTTGAAGTTCTCCAGAGGCCTGGTAACGAACTAATCATTTGTTTCCGGTGTGTTCCAGAGTGATATCTAAAACCTGCAGGACACCGGCCCTTGAGACCTGGCGTCAGAGATTCCTGACTTAAACCATACCTGGGGCAAAGCTTCCAAAGCCATATCCATGGTTGGCTGTCATGATTGGTTCATTAAAGGTGATCCAAATTTTCACCTTGTCACCAAGACGGTCAAACATGAGGTCAGCATAGTCCCTGAAAAGCTTAATAAAGTTCTCATTCAAAAAGCCTCCATAATCCTCTATAGCTTGTGGCAGGTCCCAGTGGTACAGAGTAACCTGAAGGGAAAAGGAAAAGAAAGGAAAGGAAAATGACTGTCTTACTAAATCTAATACATTTACATGTATCTTTTCTGGCACACAGGGAAATTAATACAATTATTCATACCTGTGGCTGGATATTTGCAGCATGCAGTGCGTCCAAAAGTCTTTGGTAGTACTTGATTCCAGCCTCGTTAATGTTATTAATGGTGCCATCAGGAAGGACTCTTGACCAGGATAAGGAGAAACGATAATGGCTGACTTTCAGCTGCTTTAATATCGCAACATCCTCTTCTATTTTATTGTAACTGTCACAGGCTATGTCCCCATTGTCATCATTTAATATTTTGGAAGGACTGTGAGCGAACTTGTCCCAGATGCTTAGACCTTTTCCATCTGCCCTCCATCCTCCTTCAATCTGGACACAATAAATGCAAAACAAAAATTTAAAGAGATGAAAACAAGGCAAGCAAGCCAGTATTGAGTAAAAGTAAAATTGCAGTAAAAGTATAAGTTACTTGGTATGATGCTGAAGCAGAACTCCACATGAAATCCTCTCGGAAGTGACCATAAAGCATCTTCTCATCATCTGGCAAGGGGAAACCATTATCCTTTATGATGTTGTAATAGTAATGAGCTGAGTACTTTGGTGTTCTTGGACGGTCTGGGTTTGTGAAGTCCACGTGGTGCAGCCCAAATAGAAATTTGTACCCGTGCAGCCACTCAAAAGAATCCATAAAAGCTGTTGCTGTGTATCCTCGCAACCGCACACCATCAAGGTTATTGGCTGTAATGTAACCACAAATGCAAACACATACATACAAAATAAATGAACAACCAGTCATGGCAGTGGTGGAAAATGTTAAATATCTTCTGAAATATTTTTATATCACTGCACCTTTGAGAGCCTCATCGATATAGGTCTTGTAGAACATTACTCTTTCAAAGTCATCCCATTCTACTGCTGCTCCATTCTCAGTAATATAAATCTCTGGATCACCATACTCCTCCTTGATCCAGTTGAGGAGTCTCCTCAAGCCCCAGGCCACAGCTTTTTGGTTAGGAATGGCTGTAGTTGGTGAACTGGGTTCCTCGGATTCTCTCATGTCTCGGTCCCATTCATAGGAGTGAGGCTGAAGTGCAGCTGTAAAGTAGCTCACTACCCTTGTAGTGTAATGATTTACACAGAATACGTCAGCAGTTCCCTTGATGAAGTTCTTTTCTTCTTCAGTAAAGGAAGGAAGTCTTGACTGTGGAAGACTTTGGATTTCACTTTTGTTCCCAACTTGCCACTTCAGTGCATCAGGATAGTCACCATTCTTAAAAATAGGATGTGCAAACCATCCCAGTTGGAACTGCATCGCCCGGTCAGCAGTCACCACTTCACGGACTACGTTGACATCAGCAGGTTCAAACCAATCAGCGTTGAGGGCTATGGAGATTAGACCACCCTGCAACTGACGATATTTATCATCATATGTATGGTAGGCCTTGGCATGGGCTTTAATGAGGTTGTGTGCAACTATGTATGGTCTATATCCTGGGTCCACAACATTTGGTGGCATATTTCCAAGTCCATATCCAGACCATGCAATTGTCTGAGGCTGGTTAATGGTTATCCAGAATTTCACTCTGTCACCAAAAGTAGCAAAGCAGAAGTCGCAATAGTCATTAAAAATGTCTATCATCTCTGCACTTTCCCAGCCATTGACCTTTTGCAAAGCTTCAGGAAGGTCCCAGTGGTACAGTGTTACCATGGGTTCGATATTGTACGCTATAAGACCATCAATGAGTCTGTTGTAGTAGTCAACACCTTTCTGGTTGAGGGACTTACGTGTGCCATCAGGAAAGATCCTGGACCAGGACAAAGAGAATCTGTATGACTTCACCCTCAGAGCCCGCAGCATGTAGAGATCTTCATTAAGTCTGTTGTAACTGTCACAGGCTACATTGCCGTTTGCGTTATCAGGAATAGTGTTAGTTGTCTGAGTGAATCTATCCCATATACTAGGACCTTTGCCATCAGCATTCCAGCCACCTTCAATTTGGTAGGCCGACGAAGAAATTCCCCAACTGAAGCCTTCAGGAAAAGTGCCATAATGGTACATTTGTCTATCAAAGTTTGACTGTGAAGAGAATTTCTCCCAAACTACCTTTGCCTGAGATGGAACTTCTGAGGGTGGTAAAGCAGCTAAACGTCGAGTTAATGGCCTTTCTGCAGCTTTAAACTTCTTACTTTTTTGTGAACTGAAACCGTTTTGCTCGATAATCTCAGCGTACAGATATGCAGATTGCTTTGGGGTCCTTGGTCTGGATCCCACTTCAAAGTTGACATAGTGAAGACCAAATCTTTGACTGTAGCCTTGGTTTGCCTCAAATCCATCCATGAGTGACTGCACTGTGAATCGCTGCACATCCACTCCATCTGTGAGTGTTGCTACAAAATGAACAAACAAAAACAAAATTAATATTTGAATTATTTTAACTCTCTCTCTAAAAAAAAATGTGCCTTCAAATTGGGGAAATCTCCAACACTAACCTTTCAGGGCCTCATTGATGTAACTTCTCATGTAGTCCATTCTGCTGGTGTCAGTGAGACTGTCAACACTGTAATCTGTTGGCATCCCATTTCCTGTTATGTATACAGGTAATTTGTTAGCACTCAGGTATTCTGTTGCAATGTAGTTTAGGAGCCTTCTAAGTCCCCAAGGAACAGGATAGATCCAGTCAGAAGCTGTGGAACTCCATGTGGGGTCCACAGTTGCATGGAAGTCACCCACACCGTCAGGACCAGGGGTGCACCCACCATCACTGTTGCTGACTAGCCGAGAAGTATAGTGATTTAAACCAAAAAAGTCAGCAGTACCAAGTATCCTCTTGCTCTCTGTGGGAGTGAAAACTGGGAGCTTTGCTGGTACAGAGTCAGAGCATGCGGTTTTCTTCTGTTCCACCTGATCTTTGAGTATTGCAGGATAATCTCCGTCTACAAATATGGGATGTGCAAACCAGCCCAGCATAAACTGCAGGTAACGGTCTGCAGCTGCTACGTCTTCAGGTTTGGCAGGGTCACTGGGCTCAGCCCAGTCAGAGTTCAAGGCAATGCCCACTTTTCCTCCTTGTGTTTTTCTGTAATTGTCATTATAGACATGCCAGGCCTCGGCATGGGACTTGAGAATATTGTGAGTGACCTGATAATGCAAAATCAAATGTTAAGTACATTAGTGCAATAATTACACTTGTAATAAACTGATTAATTGTAGTATTCTAATAACATCACTGTCACCTGATAGGAAGATTCCACATAGTCCTTTACTCCTGGGGCATGCACACCAGTACCATACCCGGCATGGCTCACTACCCAGGGACTATTGAATGTGTTCCAGATCTTGACTCTGTCTCCAAACCTGGAGAAGCAGAAGTCTGCATAGTCTTTGAAGGCCTCTACAATGGAGGCATTGGTCCATCCACCATAATTCTGGAGTGCTTGAGGCAGATCCCAGTGGTACAGAGTGACAATGGGTTGTATGCCAGATGCAACGAGAGCATTTATCAGCTGGTCATAGTATTGAGCTCCTTTTTCTGATTGGCTCTGTCGGTACCCTGTGGGGAAAATACGGGCCCAAGAGATGGAAAACTGGTAGGTGTCGACCTGAAGACCTCGCAGAAGGTAGACATCATAATCTACCTTACGGTAACTGTCGCAAGCTAGGTCAGCTGTCTGATTTGCAAAGGCCAATCCCTCATGACCAAACCGGTCCCAAATAGTCTCTCCTTTCCCACCTTCTGACCAGCCACCTTCAGTCTTAAAGGATACGCTGGAGGTGGCCCACTGGAAGCCAGAGGGGAATGATTCCTGAAGGAAAAGATCTCGTTCTGCTGTGGTCTGGGACTTAAATTTATCCCACACAGTCTGATAACTGTTTCTTAACCCTGTCATCCTGGTGTGGTGTGAAATGCCATGACTTTTGGAAAGAGAGAGACATGAAAAATATAAGCAAATCTTTAATACAATAAGAAGAAAAAAAAAACAGAATTCCAGTACATATAAATCAGAAAATGAACTCTTACTTGACAAGAGCATCTTCCGTGTCCAGTTTGCCTAACATGTCCTTCATGTCACATCCCACAATATTCAGGCCATTGTCCATCAAGCCTGTGTTGTGTTCAAGAAATATGAATTGTTTTATGACTGATGATAAATAACTTATCTTGAAAAATATATTACTCTTAAAATAAAATTTTGTGTAATTAATCAGTTTATTTGTGAATTTCGCAATACTTCGCTTAGTTTATGTAAGGAATTTTATCTAACTAAATCTAGAAATAATCCTCTTTAATCTTAAATAAAAACCCACTTGCTGTTTCTTTGACACACCAGGGCTCTATTAGCTGTTTCAGTAACAATATGTATTCACTGTTACTGAAAAATAGTGAGCACAAGTCGTAAGCAAAGGCTAAGTCTACAGGTGCCTTATATAACATCACTGGCCCATAACAAGAAGATTTCATGACACAATAACACTCCCAAAATCTAGAACTTTATCTTAATGTATTCTGTTTGGGTAACAACACCAGAGGATTTGCCCAGATGTTGTGGCCTTTGGTTTTTCTTTATTCTGCCATCCCGTAATATCTTCAGATCGCTGTTTTACAAAGCCATTTTTTGACAGGATGTACACTGTACACATTATTTAGTGATGTTATATTCACAGAAACATTTAACATTACATGTATGAAGTATACATATTCATTTGGTATGTTCTTGGTAACTAGCTTATTAGGCACCATGAGTACGAATTTCATGTAGAAAAAAACACAAATCTCTACTAAGACAGCCACTGGAAAGTCGTATTGTTTCTTTTATATATACAGCTGCACATTCATAAAATGAGGTATTGTTCTCATGTCTATTATGGGAAATTAGTTTTAATTAATTATTAATATCTTATATTTGCTAAGTCAAAAAGCTGTCATGACATTTACCATTTAGGAAATCTCCAAGAAGCTGGTAATCACTGGGAGAACAATCATGAGCGCTCATCTCGTAAATCAGGATAGGCAAGTTCCTGCTCAAAATCTACAACATAAAATGAAACATATGTAGCTTTGCTGTATCAGCAAAATGTTAAATGCAACATTTTTAAAAAACCCCATCTTATTACAATTTCAATACCTGTAAGTTCCTCAGTTCATTTTCAAACTCTGAAGAGATGGCACAGTTGTAGTCAATGTGCACTGACAAGAAATCCATCTGTTTAAAACAGGAGATACACAACATGTTGTCACATCGTTATTCTGAGATGGGACATAATGAGAAGAGACTTAATGTGAAATGTATTACAGTAAACCTTTCCTTTTTTTGCACGACTGAATGTAATGCTCCATTTTTGTAGGAAATTGTTGTTTTTAACATAATTTTTTATATATTTTAAGGTGATTAAGCGGACTTATGTTGCCACTTCCATCCTTTAAATAAATACAAAAAAAACAAATTAATCATCTTTGAAACAAACAAAAAAAGTATATAATTATATGACCAATTAAAATCCATATAACAGCAATCAGTAGTTCCAGGTTTGGTGACAATGATTCCAATTTCCTTCGGGAATGATTAACCTCACGTTATTGCACATTAGTGCTGCTGTTCTTGTTACTTTCTTGTCACTAGAGTGTGTGGTGTAAAGAGGTGTTGAATGCCTTCAACAAAACCAAAATTAAAAATAAATGAAAAAATTGGATAATAATTAAAAATTTAAATACAAATTTAACAATTTATTTATTACATTTAATAATTATTATAATTGTTAATGATTATTTGATTCGTTAGAAATAGTTTAATAAAAGAGAAAAATCATCTACAAGAAGCAAATATGATTTCACAACAGCCATTTAATGTGCACATTATGCACATTTTTGACTCTAAGTGGCATAGTTTAACAGTTTCAATTTTCAGTTTTAAAATGGAAAAAATGTTTTATCCTCAGACAAATTTAAGATTTAATTGTTTGGCCACAGTAAAAATGGCCTCTGTGATACATGAAAGCTTTTTAATGTGGTCACTGATTGTGACCACACAAATTATGTGGTCACATAAATTGACCAAATAATTATATGTTCTCAGTCTTGTCAATTAGTGGTAAAGATCATATAAATGACCATCACTGGGGACGTTCATTGAAATAATCATAATAAGCAGATTAACAAATTCACCAGTGAATTGCTTAAAAAGCTGAATTTGAGGCTTGTAATATGTTGGAGAGATTTAAAAACAAGCTTTAAATGCACGAAAATCATGAAAAATCTCGCATCAGATGGAAATTTGCATGGTTACTTACGTGATTAAATTTCTGAAAGAAGTAGTCTATTACTGGCAGAAATTAACGCAACTTATTTCCTTCAAAGAGGACATTTGTCACTTTTGAGGCCATGGAAGAATTTTGTTTCTCATATATTTGGTAGGTTGGTTGCTACTATCAGGTCTCACATCTCCCCTCCAGCTTATGATTCCTCTATGAGCCCTCTATGTGTCACCTCGACATTATTATATTTCAAAGAAGTCTTTGACACTATTGGACCCAACGTTTTAAACATTATTAACATCTCTTGCATTCAGTTCTTTAAAAACCTAATCTCAATGCATCAGTTCTGTCAAATTTTAGGCCAATCTCTAAACTCCCCTTCCTGTCCAAAATCCTGGAAAAAAATTGTTTTTCTTCAGCTCCAGGCTTTTCTGGAAATGAATGACATCTCAGTTTCAAAGCACTACATAGCACTGAAACTGTGCTTTTAAAAGTTCTTAATGATCCATCCATCCATCCATTCGCTTCCGCTTATCCACCCCCCTTACATATGGGGTCCCTCAAGGATCTATCCTGGACCCAGTACTCTTTTCCCTTTACATGCTCCCATTAGACTCTATTTTCAGGAAACAAGGAATCTCATTTCACTATTATGCCAATGATTCTAAAATTTACTTTCCTCTTAAAAAGAATTCTACGGACTCTCTAAACGTTTTGCTAGACTGCCGTGATGACATTAAATCGTGGTTTGCATTACATTTTTTTAATGTAAACAACCGAAAAGACCAGAAATCCCTTTGCAGAGAATCTGGAAGTGTTCTTTGATAGCAGCTTTTTATTTGAGAAACAAATTCTGTTGTAAAAGCTTCTTCCAGCTCATCTCTCCAACACTTGACATTTTTAAAACTCATTTGAAAACACATGTTTTACTCTCTGGCTTTTAATTGTGACTAAGTGTGTGTGGTGTAAAGAGGTGTTGAATGCCTTCAACAAAACCAAAATTAAAAATAAATGAAAAAATTGGATAATAATTAAAAATTTAACTACAAATTTAACAATTTATTTATTAAATTTAATAATTATTATAATTGTTAATAATTATTTGATTGGTTAGAAATAGTTTAATAAAAAAGAAAAATCATCTACAAGAAGCAAATATGATTTCACAACAGCCAGTTAATGTGCATCGCTTTTCTCTGAAGGTTGACCTTGGTCCTCTGGAAAAGACCAGAAATCCCTTTGCAGAGAATCTGAGTTCTTTGATAGCAGCTTTTTATTTGAGAAACAAATAAATTCTGTAGTAAAAGCTTCTTCCAGCTCAGGGTCTTTGCAAAAACTAAGAACATTTTGTCATTTGCTGACTTTGAGAAAGTGATACATGCATTTATTTCATCCAGGCTTGACTACTGTAACAGTGTTTATTTTGGTATCAGCCAGGCTCTGCTCTCTTGTCTTGAGCTAGTTCAGAATGCTGAAGCCGAACTCTTGACAGGCACTCGTGAACATGGCCATATTTCCCCAGTCTTGGCTCATTTACACGGGCTTCCAGTATGTTGTAGAATTGGCTTTTATCCTCAAACTTAATTGTGACTAAGTTTTGTGTTGTTCTTTGTGTGTGTTTGATCTACTTGTTACTAGTGATGTGCGATACCACTGATTTCCTTTCCGATCCGATACCAAGTAAAATTCAGGGTGGTATCGACGATACTGATCCGATACTGATACTTTGTACAAAGACTGTTTCATTATATTTCATATATACTTGTATTATGTAATTGTAATAATATAATAATATAGCTTCATAATGATTACAGGACATCAGGACTATGAAAGGCGTAAGAGGAAGTAGTTCCTTCTAATTTAGACGATCCAAATGATATAGTTTCTTTCCATTGTGTTCCTGTTAATGATAAACTACAAATTTACCCCAAAGTACTAAAATATTGATATTTTAATATGAGAATCGATTCTAGAACATAAATTACTGGTATCAGAAGAATCGGTATTTCAATATCGATCCGCACCACTACTTGTTACTTTTTACTATGTGCAGCACTTTGGTAAACCTGTGTTGGTTTTAAATGTGCTTATAAATACATTGATTGATTGATTAATTGATTATTGCCAAAATAAGATCAACAACTGAAAATTTTATTAGGATCCTAAATAAAAATCATGCAAGGAGGTGAAATTCTGACTATACCTATATTATTGTATAGATTATGTATCTATAAAAGAAAAGAAAAAACTTACACTTGTTGAAGCTTTAATGTCGGAGAGAGAAGCCACATCTTTAGTTTTCAGTCCAAGTGACAGACGTCTACCTGTAAATATGCAAGCATGAAAGGCACTTTTACTGTTTGGAACTGCTGAACATGTGCTGAAGGATTTTATTAACTTAGTTTGGTTATACACTGATGGAAATTTATTTTTACAGGTGATTTCTCAAGACACTTACATATAAACAAAACCTTAAGTAAACTCAAGCCTCAGAGAAATAAGAACAAGTATTGACTAGTGAATAATTCTGAAAATATAAATTTAGTCATGTTCTTTTGTCTTTAATCTTCACTTTTTCCTGTTAATTTGACTCACCTTTGTCAGGAAAGCGCTGATGGTACATCTGGTAAATGTTCTTGTTTAGTTGAAGGATGTTCTGCAGAAAACTGGGAGCATGTGCAGGCTGCCCGTCATGCCAAACACCATCCAGTGTCAACCATGAGTGTGCAAGTGGTGCAAACTCTTGGAAGGCAAACTCTGCATACTGCTGAAACATCTGTGCCAGCTCCTGGCTCTCCCAGCCTCCATACCTTGATTGCAGAGACTCTGGAACTGTCCATCCTTGAAGGATGACCAGAGGCTGAAGACCTGCTTCCAGCAGCTGTTTCAGCAGGGTCTGGTAACATCTAACCACAGCCTGCTGGGGCTGGCTGGGGTGGCCTGTAGGAAGAAGTTGAGCCCATGACAGCAGTACTTTGAAGTGGGTCACCCCTCTGCTCTGCAGGTACTCAAAGTACTGCTTAGAGCCAGGAGGAACGGGATGACTGCAGTCAAAGGCATCATTTATGCTTCTGTCTGAGCTTCTGACCAACTGCTTTGTCAGAGGCCCTGCAAGAAACATGAAGTCCTCTCTTCCATTTACCTCACTGCTCTGACAACTACAGAGACAAAAAATGTACAGACTAAAGACCCACAACAGCTTCTTCATTGTGGCTCAAAAACAGAACAACTGATATTTTTCGAGTGTAGCCGAGCTATTTAACAGCAATATCTTTCCTTTTTTTTTACATTGTTACACAATTATTGTTATTGGCACCTCATCTAGTTATCACAAGTGTTTTATTGTAGCTTTGAGAGATAGGCAGATAGACTCTGGACTCTAGAGATAACACCTTCCCCATCTTCTGTTCTTGAGCTCTGATATACTTTTTATTGCTGTAGAATCATATCTTAGTCATTAATTTTACTACTCCTATCCTAGGTGCTTAATTTTAGTCTTTTAACTCTTTTATTTACTTTTGACTTATGTTGGTTTGTTTTTATGTTTAACATAGTTAACATTTTACTGTCGAAGTGTTGCAAAGGTGTTGAAAACATTATGTTGTTATAATTATTACCACTTTTATTATTGTTATCTGTGAAGCCTTTTTATGTGCAACAAGGTATCAAAAAGATTTATTTGATACAAGTTTAGTTTTGACATGTATTCATTTATTTGTATTAATAGTAGGGAAATCCTACCAGTGACTGGACAAAGATGGACTGAAAGACAGCACAGAGGCATTAATCATGGCAGTAGCAAGCCCTAAGCACAAGATCAACAGATGCTGGGGTCTACCACACCAGGCAAGACCCCAGGGGCAGGCTGTGTAAAGATGATGCTGAGACAATCTAGCACATAACAGCAGGGTGCAAGAGTCAGGACATACATGGAAGGCCATAACCAAGTGGCCGACATAGTAAACAGCAACATCTATACTGAGTATGGCCTGGAAGTCTTGATGTCAAATGAGTGGTTGAGAATTACCAACCAAATTAATATCCTTCCAGATATAAACAAACTGGTGATGGCTAACCAACTGGACATAGCAGTAACTACCATATTTTTCGCACTATAAGGCGCACTTAAAATACTTTTATTTTCTCAAAAATTGACAGTGCGCCATATAATCGGTACGCTTTATGTATGAATTCTGGTTGTGCTTACTGACCTCACACCGATTTTATGTGATAGACAGCGCTCAAAAAATGTTTTAGTATGACTTTGGTAAGCTACGAAACCGCACCGCTTGATGGATTGTCGGAGCATTACGGTTACAGTAGTCAGGAGCCTCACGCACTTGGAGTAATCTAGGTCCAAAATTCAGTCCGCTTCAAGTCCCAAAGTCAAACAAACACTGCGGCATCACTGAGAGTTAGCAAACTGTCTAAATTATTTCATCTTTAATAAAATGATCAGAGTTTCTCCTTTACCAGGTGTAACAATTAAGTTTAAATCCAGGCATCCATGAAAACAGAATTTAGTACATTTAATGGAGTTAAAAGTTAGCAGGAAGTTAGCTCGCTAGTTTCCAACTAAACATGACATACCATGTTCTGACTAGGAGATTTCTGAAAAGATTAAAACGTATCTTTGGTTATCTTTTTTGTCAGGTAAAGTTCAAATAGAGGTGGTTAAAATCATAAAACAATGATCACTTCCAACATAAGTGAAGACAGAAAACTAAACAGCAGTGGCGTTTGTAGGGTTACTGAAGTTGGACTATCTGGTATATAATGTTGTGCTACATGATCGCTAGCGACACAGCTATGTTAGCATAACACTAGCACAGTGAAGCTGGAGGATGAACACCAACTTTTTTCCACTCGATAAAAGTTAACGTGAGGGTTCCCAGTGGTTAGGGTTGAGGGCATGGCAAGATGCTGTAAACAGACCAAACTTTAGTCAGGAGAACAACTGAGATAATACATAACACATATATGGTAAATGGTCTGTATTTCTATAGCGCTTTACCAGTCCCTAAGGAGCCCAAAGCGCTTTACACATCCAGTCATCCACCCATTCAAACATTCACACAGTGGTGATGGCAAGCTACATTGTAGCCACAGCCACCCTGGGGCGCACTGGCAGAGGCGAGGCTGCCAGACACTGGCGCCACCAGGCCCGGGTGAAGTGTCTTGCCCAAGGACACAACAAACGAGACTGTCCAAGCCAGGGCTTGAACCGGCAACCTTCCGATTACAAGCCGACCTCCCAACTCTTGAGCCACGATCGCCCGTATATGTATACATATATACATAGCACACCATTGTTTTTCTTGTGACATTACCAATAAGTTTGATGTGTCACATGGCCCTCTTCCTATTGAAAAACCAAAAGTTGTATCCAAGATGGCCAACTTCTAAATGGCCACCATGGTCACCACCCATCTTGAGGAGTTTGCCCCCTCACATATACTAATGTGCCACAAACAGGACTTTAATATCACCAACCATTCCCATGTTATTACGGTGTATCCATATAAATGGCCCACCCTGTAGAATGGAACCAAAGGCACCCGCAGGTGATGATGTTTCGTCGACATTGTTGTGTTTGTTGTTATGTAAATTTGACAAGCTGAACGCATTCCTCGCTGTACAGGAGACACGGCACAAGATTGATTAACAATGGTCTACAGCCAATCAGGAAGCAGAACACAATGCGCTGAAAAAAAAGCATGCAAAATTGCACAAAAAAAAGCAGAAGGTGAACTGTGATATAGCAAGGGACCACTGTATTTTTATTTCTTCATTTGAACACAGTAACACACTTCAGTTTCCAATAAGTTTATTGATTGGTTTCAGTACATTTGTTCTATTTGTAAGGGCGCACATTTGGTTTACTTATATATTTATACTAGGGGTGGGCGATATAAACGATATACGATAGAAACGATATAAATTTGGCCAACGATAGAGATTTTGACTATACCGCTCTACCACGATAGCGCATGTTGATGATGTCATCAAGCTGCGCCTGTTTTGGTTGAAAGTATTGCAGCGGCTACAACCACTATCATCTGCAAATTATGCCAGGCGACAGTAATAACAAAGAGATGAAACACTGTTGAAATATGGGGAAAGCCAACAACTGCGCTTCCTCCATTTACGTAACATTGATTCATTAATGTTGAATTCTCTCGCAGCTGTTCTATTCCCATGTTGTTGCAGTATATTAATAACTAACCTTGTATTGTGGATGAATTATCTGAGTTGTTCTCCTGACTGAAGTTTGGTCCATGTATAGCATCCTGCTTTGCGATTGCATGTGTCCCCAACCACCAGAAACCCTCACGTTAACTTTTATCGAGTTGGTGTTCATCCTCCAGCTTCACTGTGCTAGTGTTATGCTAACATAGCTGTGTCGCTAGCGATCACGTAGCACAACATTATATACCAGATTTCAGTAACCCTACAAACGCCACTGCTGTTTAGTTTTCTGTCTTCATTTAGGTTGGAAGTGGTAGCGGAGCTGTACGTTTTAATTTGTTTCAAAAATCTCTCAGTCAGAACATGTTTAGGTGGAAACTAGCGAGCTAACTTCCTGCTAACTTCTAACTCCGTTAAATTTAAATAAATTAAATTTAAATAAATTCTGTTTTTATGGATGCCTGGATGTTAAACTTAATTGTTACACCTGGTAAAGCAGCAACACTGATCATTTTATAGAAGATGAATGAATTTAGACAGTTTTTAACTCTCAGTGTTCGTTTGACTTTGGGACCTGAAGCGGACGAAGTTTTGGACCCAGATACTCCGCGAGGCTCCTTACTACGGCAGACGTAATGCTCCGACAGTCCATCAAGCAGTGCGGCTTTGTAGCTTACCAAAGTTGTACTAAAGCATTTTTTGACAGATTTCTGCACGCCGTGTATTACATAAAATCGGTTCGAGGTCAGTAAACACAACCAGAATTCATATATAAGGTGCACTCTCGATTTTTGAGAAAATTAAAGGATTTTTACGGTGGAAAATATGTTATACAGAAAAAAAAGAATATATCGCGATATATATCGTTACCGCACATGCTTCAAATTATACCGCAATATGGATTTTAGGTCATATCGCCCAGCCCTAATTCATACCAATTCATCTTATTCGTGGTTTGGTTTGTGACTAATCTTTGTTTCTTTCACCTGCTTCTTACCTTCTATGAACCCTATGAACCTGCTATTCCTGGAGTTACCAGACAAAAGCTGGGCTCAAAGCATCTAAAATACATAGAGGGGATGATTGGACTGCACCACCACTTCCTGCCGAAGGAGGAGAAAGTGTATTTTCAAAGATTTTGTATTTGATTAAATACTTGAGTTTAGGGTTTTAGTGGGTTTTGAGTTTCCTCTTTGGTGTTTAGTTTATTAATAAACCAGACTGTACTGCATCATTTATGTGGTTTATGATTGTGTTTTGTTTAGTTAGCCCTGTTGTGTCATAGTGATCTGATCAGCCATTATACATACCCCTGTGTGTCATTTCCTGTTTAGGTCAGTGATGTTCGTTTGGGCAGTTGTTTGGTTTGTTGAGTTCGCAGTTCTTTGCCTGAGTTTAGTTTTGTTTCTTTGACCTCTTTTATGAGCTCAACATTTATTACTTTTTTAAATATAATTTTTGGGGGTTAAATAAATAAAAACCGTACTTTTCTAATAATTCCTGTGACGACTCCTGCTTTTTCAACTCGGTCCATCACGCCCATATATAATTTACTTTATGCATGTATGTTGTCAATACAAATAATGGCAGTAAGAAACACAGCTTTTAATTGTTATATATAGCATTAATATCACTTTGACCTTCAGAGCAACCTGGTGATTTTGAGAGGCCAACAGTCAAATTTGAAATGATACTTTAAATCTTTATACACTAGTTTCTACATATTGACTAAACACCAAAGTTATAAAGCTTTTTGACCAGTTTTGACCAATAAAACATTAATTTGGCCTTGAAGTCCTTGATACATGCAAGCCAAATTTTATCTCTACACCGCTACAAAGAAATTATTGCAAATTTTCAGAGCTCTTGTGTTTGCAGACAGAAAGACTCATACAAACACAAATGCTACCAAAAACGTAACCTCCTTGTTGGAGGTTACAAAGATCTGATCAGACTGAAACTAAACATTTACTTTCTCAATGTCAAATATAAGATAATTACATAATGTAACTAATGTAATCTTGCCATGATGTGTCCCAGATCACTTGAGCTTTGATCCACACGTATAAAGTTATATCACTTTTTCTTATATAAAAAAGTAATCATCATAAATGCCTAATCTATACGGCTCAAATCAAAAGGCGACACCTGCACCCTAATCAATAAGATTCAGTTTATTGAACAGGGTTGACAAAAGAATGACTGAGAGATTTGAAACGACCTTGAGATTACAAGATTAAAAAAACAATAAAGCAAAACAACATGTCTTAATTATTCCTTATGTGTTTCACTTTTTGATTTGAATGTCCTAAAGTTTAGAATAACTTAGTATCAAACTGTCTTTGTTTGAGCCAAAACTTAGATGTACAAATCATTACATATCTTTCACACACTGAAATCAACAGAAATGTTTAAATATGAATATCTTTTAAAAAAAATTTATTTCTTTATATTTCACTATAATGTAATATAAAAAAAAGCATGTAGAATACTTCACATTCACAAGTAATGCATTTTTCAATCAACTTTCAGGTTGAAATGAGCAAACACATGTTGCAAAAATGAAAATATCAGTACATAGTCTACGCAATTCTGGAGTTTCTATATATTCGCTAAAAAAGGTGAGCTTCAGACCTTTTTTTCTACACATTGTTATAACGATTCCAGTTTGAAATGATGAAATAATTTTGTTAAATACGGGCATGTTTTGTCTCCAACTATATTTTAACCTGAATTAACTGACTTTTGCAGGACAGCACGTCTCAAAATCGTGGGTAGGTAAAGTAGGTGTTGAAAATAAAAAATGTGCACATATTTAACCAAATTATTTTCATAGATATCATTTGATCACCTCCTGGAAATTCCTACATTTGGTACTATGCGTGTTAATGAAAATAACATTTTCTTCACTTTTATGACTAAGAATTTATTTTTAAAACTATTCTGTCTCATTAGCATTATTATGAAATGTAGTTATATACTATTCAGAAATTGTTAGGTATAGGGTTAGGTTGGTCCCTACACAGCACCCTACACCTGTGACAAAGACAGGTAGAGCTATGTATGTTTTATTTATTTAGTTTTTTTCTTCATCATAGACACTAAAACATAGATACTGTTAAATTTGTAAGCGTAGTTATTTATTATCACCATAATTGTATTGGGTGTTACACTAGATTTCCTTTATCTTCTTTTGTTGACTTATCCACATTTATTTGATTGTTCAGAAATGATCACCCTGCTTTGTGAGATTATATCTTTCATGAACACCTGTCCCAAGGTCATGATAAGGAGTGTAGGTTATTCAAGCAGGAGAAAGAATATTGTAGAAAACTATATTTGTTTGTGTATATCTCAATCTCTCTGAGTGCATTTCAATCTGTGTGGAGATTTGTGTGAGCCTATTGAAAAGTGTGTGTCATCAGATCTCTATGTGTAGTATTAACTATATTTCAGTTCAATTACATTCAAATCACAACAACAGTCACCTCAAGGTGCTTTATATTATAAGGTAGACCCTACAATCATACATACAGAGAAAAACCCAAC
The DNA here is from genome assembly GCF_057382095.1 of Aulonocara sp. 'chitande type north' Nkhata Bay. Taxonomy (NCBI): domain Eukaryota; kingdom Metazoa; phylum Chordata; class Actinopteri; order Cichliformes; family Cichlidae; genus Aulonocara; species Aulonocara sp. 'chitande type north' Nkhata Bay. The sequence continues at coordinate 37,412,615 of NC_141359.1, forward strand.
AATCATATGACCCCCTACACTGTAAAGAAATATGTATTATAAAAGTATTTTACTGTGTGCTTTACAGTTTTGTACTGTTCTTCTAGAATATCATTAAATTTACATAAATAGACTGTGATTTTACATTTCAAATGTAAATTAAGGTAAAATCACTGTAAATGTAATAAAACATAATTTTCTTGTTTTTTAAATGTATCTGTCTGTACATATGCATATTTAGATTGTTAAAATACATTCACAAATGTATCATAATTTCACAAATATTTATCCGTTATTTGAAAGATTGAACTGTTAAATTCAAATGTAATGCTATGGAAAAATATATAAAATGATTCTTATAAACTTTTTTTACATCGAATAATTATTATTATTACTGTTATTTAGGGCGATCGTGGCTCAAGCGTTGGCAGTTTGCCTTGTAATCAGAAGGTTGCCGGTTCGAGCCCCGGCTCGGACACTCTCGGTTGTTGTGTTTTTAGGCAAGACACTTCACCTATACTGCCCACTGGTGATGGCCACAGGGGAATTGTAAAGTGCTTTGAGGGTCTCAAAAAGCGCTATATGAATACAATCCATTATTATTTAAACCAACTGTTAACTGTATATTTCTGTACATTTAAGTATTATTATTCATATTGTCGCATTCATTGACCTTGTTTATAGGTAATTTCATTGTTTGATCACATTAAAATGTACCTAATTTAAGGTTTAAAAGCAAAAAGAGATGAATAACAAGTATGATTGAATGCAGAGAGGTTTATTAACACATAGTGAGAAAGGTGACTGAAGTAGAAATACTCAATGCATCATGGGAATCCCCCAGCAGACTACACGTACTGCAGCATAGCTGAGGTTTCAGGGTCACGTGATTCACCCCTAACTATATGCTTTAGCAAAATGGAAAGTTTTTGACCTGTGAGTCATACAACGCTACTCAAGTCAAGTGGCTTTTATTGTCATTTCAACCATGTACCGTGGTACGGTACAGAGTGAAATGAGACAATGTTCCTCTGAGACCCTGCTTAAAGTGCAATGTGCAAAAATTGCAAAAAACAAGATAAGACAGATGAGTGCTTGGTAGTGATGTGCATGAAGGTGGGTGTGTGTGTGTGTGTGTGTGTGTGTGTGTGTGTGTGTGTGTGTGTGTGTGTGTGTGTGTGTGTGTGTGTGTGTGTGTCATTCCAGTCACTGAGTGCTCAGGACTCTGACAGCTTGGGGGAAGAAACTGTTCCACAGTGTGGTAATGAGGGCCTGGATGCTCCATTACCTCTTTCCAGAAGGCAGCAGGGTGAAGAGTGTGTGTGAGGGGTGTGTGGGGTCCTCCACAATGATGCTGGTGGCTTTGCGGATGGAGCGGGTGCTATAAGTGTCCGTGATGGAGGGAACAGAGGCTCCAATGATCTTCTCAGCTGTTCTCACTATCCGTTGTAGGGTATTGAGATCTGATACGATGCAGTTACCATAGCAGAGTGATGCAGCTGCTCAGGACACTCTCGATAGTGCTACTGCAATAGAGTCTGAGAACAAAGAGCTGCAAATGGGCATGAAAGCTTCCCTTTAATTTATTTGAAAAGCAGTGGTCTGACAGCAAAGTGCATCTGTGTCAGTGCAACATGATCTGTACTAAACATTAATGCAACTGAGAAGAAGAAAATATATTTCCAATGGCAAAATACTTTCAGAAAGAAATGATGCTAGTTGATCGACAGGGCATGTGTTTGTGAAAGCCATAGCATAAAAATTTGCAGAATTTTTTATAATCATCAAACCATTCAATTCAATACATTTCAATTTTATTTGTATAGTGTATAGCAAAGTATAAGAGATTCCAGCATGGTATTTTCATAGCTAAAAAATACATTAAAATTTAATTTGAAAATACACACACACACACACACACACACTCACGTAGTCTTCTGGACAAATTCTTCTAGTCCCAAAGTTTATAACAGCCAGTAGCGGTTTTTGATACGGGCGACACGGGCGGTTGCCCGGGGCGGCATCGTGGTGGGGGGCGGAATCACGGGCATCGGCACAAAAAAGAAATGATCATACTCATGCCGCCCCGACATCAGCCAGCGCATAGTGGGAATGTCACCGAATGTGTAGGCACGTATCGGCTTTCTATCGCCCATTTGCTGGGCGTAAGGGCGCCCTCCGTTTACGAGGTGCGCCTGCTGCTTGTGGCACAGGGAGGAGAGGACGGGGCGGCGGGGATTCTCTGGCTGGCTGTAGCTCGCAGAATAAAAGAAAAGAAAAACAAAACAACAAACACGAAAACAACAGACATCATGATACAGACTTATAATTTGCACCGATGTTTTTTCGAAATTCTGTACGCGAAAAGTGAGCGCGAGAGCCCTCGGTGCGCCTGCTCGCTGCTGGTCAAAGTAAACTTTATTGTCATCTCCGCTACAGTCCAGTATATAGAGAGACGAGACGACGAGGCTCCAGTTACAGCAGTGCAAGTAAACAAACAATAAATATAAGAAGGGTAAGAAAATAAATATACACTTTAGGACTCGGGGTAAAGGATCAATAACAATTTGAAATTTATAATTTACTTTGATGATTTAAAGTCTCACACACAACCCGTCGATGTTGCTTCCAAAAAGAGCACATTTCATTCATAATGTTGTAAATCCAAGCCCATCATGTATTCATGAGTTGAATCCTGGGTTGTGCGAAATCCCAGAAATAAACCTTAGACAAAGTGAATTTGTGAACTAAGGTGTTGGTCTGTTAGGTTATTTTGTGGCGATCCTCGGGTTGGGGGATTTGTTTTCATACTGGAGTGCAAAATTAAAACCAGTGGAAGATGGACAAGAAAAGTTCAAAGTCATCAGGTGCTCAGTTTAGAAAAAAGAGAAAAGAAGAGGAGGAGAAACGAGCAAAAGATGCAGGTAAGCAGATGTGTGATTGGATCCTGGCAGGTCATCCTGAAACAATCAGAATCAGAATACTTTATTAATCCCTAAAGAAATTATGTGGGTTACAGTTGCTCCAAGAAGAAATGGTAAAAAATAATAACAGTAACAAACTAAACTTCAAACATTATGTTGCAGATTTTAATATTAATTAGTCAGTGTCAATTGTTGATTTGTCCTGTTTTCATTGTATGACGAATTATGATGGCCGTTTGCATACTATGCATACTCTCTCTCTCTCTTCATATATGTGTGTGTGTGTGTTTCTCTGGTGAAATTCAGTATGGTTCCGACAACAGTTTTATGTTAATGTGTACAATCCTTAATATGTTTTACGTGTGTGTTTGGGGGGGGGCAGAGGGAGTGTTCGCCCAGGGCGCCAAACAGGCTAGGACCGCCACTGATAACAGCCTACTATAAAAATTATCTTTATTCCATTCACTATTACTCAGATAAACTAATTAAAGCTTTTATATCTTTGATGACAGTGGAAGAAAACAGGACTGTTGCCAAACATGGATGACGTCAGCAACACTCTGCATACTGTCATCAAAGCCCAGAGATTCCTGATCAGCGATGGGCTGCTCCTCCCCAGCAGCAGAACCAGCAGGCCTAAAATCTCCTTTGTACCCTGAGCCATCAAACTGTACAACTCAGCACTCAGGGTGAGGGGGAAGAGGAGGGGAGGGGTGGATGATGTCAACCCAGTGAAATAACCAAACAAACACACTGCCAATGTATTACGCTTTACACTTTAATTCCTGGATTTCCTTTCATTATTACCATTTTAAATTCTGCTGTTGATTTTTTTATTCTTAATGTTCTATTCTTAATTATTTGTACCTGCTTGGTAATTTTGTTTTCTTATTTGTATTTCAGTTAGTGTTGTGTTGTGCTGCTGGAACCATAATTCCCCTCAGGGGAAATTAAAAAGGTATTAATAAGGTTCTATTCTGTTCTACAGCAAATAAAATCTACCGCCTGATACAGATAAAAGACAATTATAATAAGTGATGATTTTAAATCATCTTTAAAGGAAACAAGGTTCAAGGTTCAAGGTTCTTTATTTGTCACATGCATAGTTATACAAGTATAACACACAGTGAAATGTAGCCTGACACGCTCCTCGACATGTGCAAAAATTGGGGGGGGGGGGGGGGGGGGGTGTAGAGGAAGAACATTATATATATATATATATATATATATATATATACATACATATAGTATATACACTGGGTGAATGTGCAGTAGTAGCAGCAAGCAGGTGAATTCTGTACATTAATATGAATAGACATCTGACTATTTTACAGGATAGACAATATAAACATATTTAAAATTAAAGGAATTGACATGTACATTGTGCCTTGGTTTAGAGTGTCTGGAAGAGAGTCCTGTCTCAGTCAATTATAGATGATGTGAGAGGGCGGGTGTGTGTGTTTAGGGCCCGGATGGCTTGGGGATAGAAGCTCCTCTTGAGTCTCTCTGTCCTTGCCCGGAAGATGCGGAACCTTCTACCAGATTGCAGAAGTTGGAACAGTTTGTTGCCAGGATGGGACGGGTCCTTCAGTATCTGCGCTGCTCTAGTCCGGCATCTCCTGGTGTAGGTGTCCTGAAGCGGGGGGAGAGCAATCCTGCAGCAGCGTTCTGCTGTACGGATCACTCTCTGGAGAGCTTTTTGGTCCTTCACACAGCTGTTCCCAAACCACGATGTCATGTTCTGTGTGAGGATGCTCTCCACAGCGCCTGTATAGAAAATCCCGAGGATCTTTGGAGAGACCCTGAACTTCCTCAGTTGTCCTCAGACACACATTTTCAGTTTGGTCGAGCTCACTATAAATGTTTCCTATTGCTGCTTTAGTTGACTGTGTTACCACTATTAGAATTTTTATATATAATATATTTATATTTTGGTTATATTTTGATTTTTATTTGACTTTTTTCAATTACTTCCAACTTTTTAACTGGGTTCTTGGAGACCCTGATTACAAATGAGGGTGACTGTAAAGCACTTTGTGTCAGTTTCTTTTGTTTTCAATTTCTTTGTTTAAGTATCTTTGCTTGTGTGTGTGTGTGCACACGCACATGTTCTTTCAGGTTGTTCTTAGAAAATTTGATTACTTTGGTAATAAGAAATTAGATTACTCTGGGACACAGGTTTTATCTTTCTTGAAATGCAGCCCACAGTTGTTAGATGTGCAGAAAGTATGACGGTGCGTTTTCCTAATTGTTTACTACATGTCCCAAAGGTCATGATGACAAAGGACGATTAATGCAGCAGGAGGAAGGAGAAAGTGCTCTGTCATGGTGGAAAATATAAATAAACAAGAAGCACCTGGAGAGTACAAACCTCCAACAAGCTACTTCTCCACTCTCTGGACAATATTTACTTTTAAGGCAATAGTATAAAATTTTTGATATATTCATTCTATTTTGTCTCGTTCTTAAACAAAGAAGTTATTTTCAAACTTCTTTGTTTAAGAAATTCATATCTCAAAGAAATAAATCCCACTGATAATGTCTGAGCCTAATGCCTCAAAACTCGAATGCCTTAAACTATAGTGATAATGTATGAATGTTAAAATGAGGTCAGAGGTCAAACGTGGCATGATATTTGTTGCAAACTATGATATTTAAAATCAATTAAGCTTTAATTTTACTTTCAGCTGGCTTCCTTTTATACTCTACCTGTTTCAGGTAAGCATCTGGAATAAGTTATAAGCAAACATGGACACATGGAAAAAAAAAATATATATACATATATATATATATATATATATATATATATATATATATATATATATATATATGTATATATATATATATATATATATATATATATATATATATATATATATATATATATATATATATATATAATGTCTCTGGGAATTGGTGGTAAAATATATTTTATATTACTTAGTTAGTCTCAGGTGAGTAAAGCACAAATCATCAATACAAAACACTCTAAAAATGTGGGGGGGGGGGGGGGGGGGGGGGGGGGGTATTTGTTTGTTTTGTTCTGTATAAAACATGTGACTTCTCCACAGTGACCTATAGTGGGACTGTGATTTCTGCTGAACATAGCAACTCCAGTTTAAATCACAGCTTTTGAGATTAGCAGTGAGAAGCAGCATAAAAAAAGGGTTTTCTATTTTAATTTTTGGAAATGTTTTTAAGAGATTGAAAGTAATCTTTTTTTTTTACTTTTTATTTTGTACTTTTTCCAAATTTATAGTACATGCAAACAAAAAATGTAAGTAATCTTTAATATAAAAATATAAATATAAATATATATATATATATATATATATATATATATATATATATATATTTATACCCACACTCTAAACCCATACTCCATACTGGTACTCAGGTTGTTGCACTCTAGTTATAGTATTATTTATTGTAATGTCTTATTACTTGTCATTTCTGCTTGTTAAAAACAAACAAAAAAAACATAATAAACTTAACTATTTATTTATAACTTAAAAAAATGTAATAATTCTGTTTCTTCATTATTTTTGTTTCTTTTCACTCCGGGACCGTGTGTACATAATTTCATTCCACCTCATGTTAACATGTGATGCGAATGACAAATAAAGCTTTTTGACTCCTTCAGTCCTTGAAAATGATTTTAACGGAACACCAGATTCTTCAGAGTTCTCTCACTTCACTTCTCTCACTCTGATAAATATTAACATAATGATACCTTTACGTCGCCCATTTTTCCTCCTTTCGGTTCTGGCCTTGGCTGTAGAGTTTTTTGTTTTTTTTGGGGGGGGGGTTTCCTATCCCCCGACAGACATGGCTGGAGGATTGGAAATGGAGAAAGAAAGAGAGGATGGAAAGAGAGAAGAAAAACAGATCTGCTAGAGGATGTAGGGAGCCATGGCCCTGTCCCCCAGGACATGAAGCAGGCATGCAGGAGATCCAGGCCCATGACATCCAGAGTGCAAAAGCCCAAGGAGGACCATTGGAGGGGCATCCGTGCCGCCCTCCTGGAAGGAGCTGAGAAGAGCCACAGATATGGGGTCAACCAGCAGCCATGGAGCAGAAGCCAAAGGGGCCTGCAGTGATGTGCCCGCTGGCTCTGCCGGCACCCAGCTGCGCCAGAGTGAACCGAGCTGCAGGCCCAGAGGCCTAAGGGCCCCCAAGCAGCCACCAGGAGTGAGCCAGTACATACCTGAGCGCCCAGCCCCAGACACTTAGAACCACCAACGCACCGGCACCTGGGGGCATCAGCCAGGGGCAGGGAGTGTGGTGAGGGCTGTAGAGTGCTGACTGAAGCTGGAAAACAAATAAAAGTCCAAACCTTAGCAGATACAGTACCCTGACACTTACTCTCATCAGGTCTCTTTAACAAGAACAATTTAAAGTGTGTTACTCTGCTCCTTGTTTGTGAAACACTGCTGGAGACCGCTGAAGTCAAATGTATTGAAGTAAAAAACTGCAAAGATTTAAGAGATTTCAGAGGCCACTGGATTTATAGCTAAATAACAAATGTTTAAACAAATATAATAAATATAATGGATATATTGTTTTGATTCACAGTGTAATTTTGATTACTTCAAGATAACAGTATCACCATCAAAAATTGCTTATCACTGTACAAAAAAGTGAAGAAAAAAATCTGAAGATGAAGAAGGTACTTACATTTAACAGCAATCATGACATAATTCACTGGATGTTTTTGCAGTGTTTTATTTGATATATTTGATTATCTGATAAACATATACAAAAACATTATTCAAATTTGAGGCGTATGTTACATCCTGTACTATAACCTGAAAATTGTTTTTCTTATTACATAAATTACTTTTGTGTTTTTTGAGTACAGGATAAAATGACACTTTTAATCATTTTGGGGGATTCTCAAATCTTCATGCTGCAGCAGTGGTCAAGCAAATTATAATGTACAAGGATTTAATAACTAAGTCATGAGAAACTTACAATTTTCTATGTCTGATGAGCCTAGTAGTATTTTTCAGTCTTTAAGGGTCTGCAATCAAATGCTGTTTACGGGGGCCTACACTGCACATCAGCTTATTTGCAGTTACAGTTTTTACTCCATTTTGATACTGTCCACATGTTCACTTTTCTTGGACTTTTTTTTTTTATCTTAAAGAGGAAAACAGAAACACAAATGACTCCTACTACTGCAACAATCAGTAGAGCAAATGTGGTGTAAAGTCCAGTCTCAGCATCATCGGCGGAGAGATCCAGACCAAGGAATTTCACGCTGTTAATGTTGACTGGTGGTGCAGCTGTTGGCGCGGTTGTTGCTGCAGAAGAGACACAGTAAAAACAATACTGTCGTATTAGTTGTGAAGATTTGCAGATAGTAATTAACCTGCTTTTCAGCAGGTAAGTTAGTTATTTATTTGAACATTTAATTTAAAGGTCTATCATTCAAAGTAGGCATCTAAGCAAATATTTCATTCTTTTACCTCCAGACTCTGGGTTCAGGCACTCCTGATTCAGGGAATCCGTTGCACTTTATGACTGTGGCATAGAAATTTACAGAGCTCTTAGGCACTCGAGGAAGATTAGGGTCTGAGCGATTAACGTAGAACAGACCAAATCTCTGTGAAAAGCCAGAAGCCCACTCTAGGTTGTCCAACAGTGACCACGCTGTGTAACCACGCACATCCACACCATCAAGCAAGTAAGCTGTGAAGAGAAAATAAGTACCTTCATATTCTTGAAATTCATAGTCTATTTTAAAGCATCCATATTACACACAAAACATGATTATGTTATTTTCCTCTCCAGGACATTCCTGGCTTTAGATTTTTTTTATAAAGGGAGGTTTTTGTTACCTTTCAACACCTGGTTAATGTACTGTTCATAGTAGTAGATCCTGTGAACATCATTTAGATCAATAGGTCCCTGCTCTGAGACTCCATTCTCAGTGACGATAATTGGTGGATTTCCATATTCATTTTTGATGAAGTTCAGCAATCTGCGGATACCAAATGGTGTGACCTTTAGCCAGACGGAGGCTGAATCCAACCAAGTGGGATCAGGAACTGTCGCTGCACCGCTGCGGAGGGCAAAATTTGGTAAATCACAGAATAAAGAAGCAAAGCTGTTCAGAAGAATTAGTTCCAGAAGACAGTTGTTTTTCAAATGTTAACTTCTTACATGTCTGCCTCAAGGCTTGCAATATTTCCATGGTCCACAGGGAATGCCAGGGCAGATGTGTACTGGTTCAATCCAAAGAAGTCATGAGTGCCCTTAATTCTCTTAATCTCCTCTTGAGTAAACTCAGGCAACCTGGAGAAATTTAAGTGAAACCAAACTTACTTATTATACTATAGAGCTACTTAGAAAATCACAGACAACTTTTAAAGATTTAATAATAGGGTCTTGATGGATGCTCAATCATCCAGGTAAGGAAATCCCAAAAAGTTGATTCTGTTCATATGGAAGTAGTGTTGTTAGTGAAAAACGCTTGTGAACAGAATTCGCTTTTTGTGATTTAATAATAGCCTTCATAATACCGAGACTGTGGTAGACCAGCAGCTAGACTTCGGTCTCTTATTCTTGTCTTCATAATTTCACTGTAGTCACCATTAAATATGGGATGGGAAAACCAGCCAAGAGTGAACTGCACAGAGAGAAACATAATAGTCACTAGAAACTAACTGCTGTTAATTTTTCTTTTGTCAAATCTGAAAGGAATTGGCATACCTCCACCACACGTCGTGCAGCATCATAGTCCTCCTGTCTATAAGGATTTCTGGGTTCAGACCAGTCAGAGCTGATTGTGATGGAGATTATGCCGTTCTGTTTGGCCCTGTACTTGTCATTGTAGAGATGCCAGGCCTCGGCATGAGCTTTAATCAGGTTGTGACCAACAATGTAGGGCAGAGTGTCTGGTCCTGAACTGATTCCTGGGGACAAACATAGACACATTTGCTGCCTATATGCTCTGTTTTTTTTGTTGTTATTGTTTTTATTGCAAGGTCGGGGGGGGGGGGGGGGGGGGTTGTCACTATGGTTTAGAAATGTGAAGAACTGCTGTACAGATTACAGCTTATTTCAAAATACTCCGATATTTACCTTGACCCCATATCCATATCACGGACAAACAGTAACAGTTGTTTATGTTTTTAAACCCATTTTGCACAGAGAGGCATTTTTTTGGAAAATGTATTGATAGCAATGTTGAATATTCTTACACAATAAGACCAAAACAAAATAACTACACATAAAATAATTACACCATAAAGATGGTTTATTTTTCTACCTCCACACGTACATGGGTATTTCTGAAAACAGAGATTTTCTGTTTTTGTTGATAAAAAAAATCTCCACCATGGCAGGAGTTTTTAAAAATATACTTTTTCAGTGACCCAAACTGCAGTTTACGTGTGGACGAAAGGCCCACATGCATAGAATAAGCTGTGTTTTCAAAAATACCAGTGTAGGTGTGGACGTGGTGTAAAAGAGGTAGTAGTTGATGTTATTGCTACCTGTAATTTATTAGTTTACATTTATTTGTTTAATTCTTCACAAACAGTTTGAGGTGTGAAATAAACCGCAATTGAATTTGAAAACAAAATATGTGTGTGTGTGGATGGATCATGTGTTTGTGCCGGGAGGGGGCCTAGAAAAAAAAATTGGAAACCACTGGCTCAAACCATACCTGGGGCAAAGTCTCCAAAGCCATATCCATGGCGGGCTACAACGAGCGGCTCATTAAAGGTGATCCAAATTTTCACCTTGTCACCAAGACGGTCAAACATGAGGTCAGCATAGTCCCTGAAAAGCTTAACAAAGCTGTCATTCAAAAAGCCTCCATAATCCTCTATAGCTTGTGGTAGATCCCAGTGGTATAGAGTAACCTGAAAGGAAAGGAAAGGAAAATTGGCTGTACTTGCTGACTTGATCTACTTTCCATGTATATTTTCTGGCACAAAGATTTTCTGTTTGCCAGAAAGGAATTATTCATACCTGTGGCTGGATATTTGCAGCATGCAGTGCGTCCAAAAGTCTTTGGTAGTAGATGATTCCAGCCTCGTTAATGTTATTAATGGTGCCATCAGGAAGGACTCTCGGCCAGGATAAGGAGAAACGATAATGGCTTACTTTCAGCTGCTTTAATATCGCAACATCCTCTTCTATTTTATTGTAACTGTCACAGGCTATGTCCCCATTGTCATCATTTAATATTTTGGAAGGACTGTGAGCGAACTTGTCCCAGATGCTTAGACCTTTTCCATCTGCCCTCCATCCTCCTTCAATCTGGACACAATAAATGCAAAACAAAAATTTAAAGAGATGAAAACAAGGCAAGCAAGACAGTATTGAGTAAAAGTAAAATTGCAGTAAAAGTATAAGTTACTTGGTATGATGCTGAAGCAGAACTCCACATAAAATCCTCTCGGAAGTGACCATAAAGCATCTTCTCATCATCTGGCAAGGGGAAACCATTATCCTTTATGATGTTGTAATAGTAATGAGCTGAGTACTTTGGTGTTCTTGGACGGTCTGGGTTTGTGAAGTCCACGTGGTGCAGCCCAAATAGAAATTTGTACCCGTGCAGCCACTCAAAAGAATCCATAAAAGCTGTTGCTGTGTATCCTCGCAACCGCACACCATCAAGGTTATTGGCTGTAATGTAACCACAAATGCAAACACATACATACAAAATAAATGAACAACCAGTCATGGCAGTGGTGGAAAATGTTAAATATCTTCTGAAATATTTTTATATCACTGCACCTTTGAGAGCCTCATCGATATAGGCCTTGTAAAACATTACTCTTTCAAAGTCATCCCATTCTACTGCTGCTCCATTCTCAGTAATATAAATCTCTGGATCACCATACTCCTCCTTGATCCAGTTGAGGAGTCTCCTCAAGCCCCAGGCCACAGCTTTTTGGTTAGGAATGGCTGTAGTTGGTGAATCAGGTTCCTCTGCTTCTCTCATGTCCCGGTCTGATTCATAGGAGTGAGGCTGAAGTGCAGCTGTAAAATAGCTCACTACCCTTGTAGTGTAATGATTTACACAGAATACGTCAGCAGTTCCCTTGATGAAGTTCTTTTCTTCTTCAGTAAAGGAAGGAAGTCTTGACTGTGGAAGACTTTGGATTTCACTTTTGTTCCCAACTTGCCACTTCAGTGCATCAGGATAGTCACCATTCTTAAAAATAGGATGTGCAAACCATCCCAGTTGGAACTGCATCGCCCGGTCAGCAGTCACCACTTCACGGACTACGTTGACATCAGCAGGTTCAAACCAATCAGCGTTGAGGGCTATGGAGATTAGACCACCCTGCAACTGACGATATTTGTCATCATATGTATGGTAGGCCTTGGCATGGGCTTTAATGAGGTTGTGTGCAACTATGTATGGTCTATATCCTGGGTCCACAACATTTGGTGGCATATTTCCAAGTCCATATCCAGACCATGCAATTGTCTGAGGCTGGTTAATGGTTATCCAGAATTTCACTCTGTCACCAAAAGTAGCAAAGCAGAAGTCGCAATAGTCATTAAAAATGTCTATCATCTCTGCACTTTCCCAGCCATTGACCTTTTGCAAAGCTTCAGGAAGGTCCCAGTGGTACAGTGTTACCATGGGTTCGATATTGTACGCTATAAGACCATCAATGAGTCTGTTGTAGTAGTCAACACCTTTCTGGTTGAGGGACTTACGTGTGCCATCAGGAAAGATCCTGGACCAGGACAAAGAGAATCTGTATGACTTCACCCTCAGAGCCCGCAGCATGTAGAGATCTTCATTAAGTCTGTTGTAACTGTCACAGGCTACATTGCCGTTTGCGTTATCAGGAATAGTGTTAGTTGTCTGAGTGAATCTATCCCATATACTAGGACCTTTGCCATCAGCATTCCAGCCACCTTCAATTTGGTAGGCCGAAGAAGAAATTCCCCAACTGAAGCCCTCAGGAAAAGTGCCATAATGGTACATTTTTCTATCAAAGTTTGACTGTGAAGAGAATTTCTCCCAAACTACCTTTGCCTGAGATGGAACTTCTGAGGGTGGTAAAGCAGCTAAACGTCGAGTTAATGGCCTTTCTGCAGCTTTAAACTTCTTACTTTTTTGTGAACTGAAACCGTTTTGCTCGATAATCTCAGCGTACAAATATGCAGATTGCTTTGGGGTCCTTGGTCTGGATCCCACTTCAAAGTTGACATAATGAAGACCAAATCTTTGACTGTAGCCTTGGTTTGCCTCAAATCCATCCATGAGTGACTGCACTGTGAATCGCTGCACATCCACTCCATCTGTGAGTGTTGCTACAAAATGAACAAACAAAAACAAAATTAATATTTGAATTATTTTAACTCTCTCTCTAAAAAAAATGTGCCTTCAAATTGGGGAAATCTCCAACACTAACCTTTCAGGGCCTCATTGATGTAACTTTTCATATAGTCCATTCTGCTGGTGTCAGTGAGACTGTCAACACTGTAATCTGTTGGCATCCCATTTCCTGTTATGTATACAGGCAATTTGTTAACATTCAGGTATTCTGTTGCAATGTAGTTCAGGAGCCTTCTAAGTCCCCAAGGAACAGGATAGATCCAGTCAGAAGCTGTGGAACTCCATGTGGGGTCCACAGATGCATGGAAGTCACCCACACCGTCAGGACCAGGGGTGCACCCACCATCACTGTTGCTGACCAGCCGAGAAGTATAGTGATTTAAACCAAAAAAGTCAGCAGTACCAAGTATCCTCTTGCTCTCTGTGGGAGTGAAAACTGGGAGCTTTGCTGGTACAGAGTCAGGGCATGCTGTTTTCTTCTGTTCCACCTGATCTTTGAGTATTGCAGGATAATCTCCGTCTACAAATATGGGATGTGCAAACCAGCCCAGCATAAACTGCAGGTAACGGTCTGCAGCTGCTACGTCTTCAGGTTTAGCAGGGTCACTGGGCTCAGCCCAGTCAGAGTTCAAGGCAATGCCCACTTTTCCTCCTTGTGTTTTCCTGTAATTGTCATTATAGACATGCCAGGCCTCGGCATGGGACTTGAGAATATTGTGAGTGACCTGATAATGCAAAATCAAATGTTAAGTACATTAGTGCAATAATTACACTTGTAATAAAGTGATTAATTGTAGTATTCTAATAACATCACTGTCACCTGATAGGAAGATTCCACATAGTCCTTTACTCCTGGGGCATGCACACCAGTACCATACCCGGCATGGCTCACTACCCAGGGACTATTGAATGTGTTCCAGATCTTGACTCTGTCTCCAAACCTGGAGAAGCAGAAGTCTGCATAGTCTTTGAAGGCCTCTACAATGGAGGCATTGGTCCATCCACCATAATTCTGGAGTGCTTGAGGCAGATCCCAGTGGTACAGAGTGACAATGGGTTGTATGCCAGATGCAACGAGAGCATTTATCAGCTGGTCATAGTATTGAGCTCCTTTTTCTGATTGGCTCTGTCGGTACCCTGTGGGGAAAATACGGGCCCAAGAGATGGAAAACTGGTAGGTGTCGACCTGAAGACCTCGCAGAAGGTAGACATCATAATCTACCTTACGGTAACTGTCGCAAGCTAGGTCAGCTGTCTGATTTGCAAAGGCCAATCCCTCATGACCAAACCGGTCCCAAATAGTCTCTCCTTTCCCACCTTCTGACCAGCCACCTTCAGTCTTAAAGGATACGCTGGAGGTGGCCCACTGGAAGCCAGAGAGGAATGATTCCTGAAGGAAAAGATCTCGTTCTGCTGTAGTCTGGGACTTAAATTTATCCCACACAGTCTGATAACTGTTTCTTAACCCTGTCATCCTGGTGTGGTGTGAAATGCCATGACTTTTGGAAAGAGAGAGACATGAAAAATATAAGCAAATCTTTAATCAAATAAGAAAAAAAAAGATAACAGAATTCCAGTACATATAAATCAGAAAATGAACTCTTACTTGACAAGAGCATCTTCCGTGTCCAGCTTGCCTAACATGTCCTTCATGTCACATCCCATAATATTCAGGCCATTGTCCTTGTCCATCAAGACTGTGTTGTGTTCAAGAAATATGAATTGTTTTAAGTTCAGTTCTGATATAGTTCTGATATATGTTATTGTAACAATATGTATTCACTATTACTGAAAAACATCATAAGTGTGTGCTAAGTCTATGGGTGCCTTATATAACATCACTGGCCCATAACAAGAAGATTTCATGACATGATAACACTCCCAAGATTTAGAACTTTATCTTAATGTATTCTGTTTGGTTAATAACACCAGAGGATTTGCCCAGATTTTGTGGCCTTTGGTTTTTCTTTATTCTGCCATCCCGTAATATCTTCAGATAGCTGTTTTTTGAAAAGGATGTACACTGTACACAATAATAAGTGGTATTATAGTCACAGAAACATTTAACTGGTGTATTAGGCACCATGAGTACGTATTTCACAACACGAATCTCTACTACAACAGCTACCGGAAAGTAGTATTACATATACAGCTGCACATTCATAAAATTAGGTATTGTTCTCGTTTCTGTTATGGGAAATGATTATTAATATCTTAAATTTGGAAAGTCAAAAAGCTGTCATGACATTTACCATTTAGGAAATATCCAAGAAGCTGGTAATCATTGGGAGAACAATCATGAGCGCTCATCTCGTAAATCAGGATAGGCAAGTTCCCGCTCAAAATCTACAACATAAAATGAAACATATGCAGCTTTGCTGTATCAGCAAAATGTTAAATGCAACGTATAAAAAAACATCTTATAATGCTTATTGTACCTGTAAGTTCCTCAGTTCATTTTCAAACTCTGAAGAGATGGCACAGTTGTAGTCAATGTGCACTGACAAGAAGTCCATCTGTTCCAAGCAGGAGATACACAACATCAGGTTGTCACATCATTCTGAGATGGGACTTTTTTGAACCGTTACGTCATCATTTTTTAGAAATCTTAAGGTAATTAAAGTGACTTATTCTTTGTTTTCATTGGCATCATTTAAATAAATTGAATGTCATGGTTCAGGGTCAGTATGACCCAGCATTTTGAGTTTCTTGTGTTTTGGTAATATTTTGTAGTATGGTTTATGTTCTGATTCACTGATAGTCTTATATGCTGTTTTGAGTCCTGTATTCCCTGTTTAACTCCTTGTTTGGATTCTCTCTTGAGTCTTGTTTATTTGTTAGGTTATCTGTGTATTTTATATTTCCTAGCCCAGTATTATTATACTCTTGACTTAGTCTGTATTTGTAGTCTTGGTCTTGCCTCTGTTAGGTCTGTTGTGTTTCCACGTCATAGTGTTTAGTCTGCGTCTTTGTGAACTGTCTCATGTTTCCTGTTTTACTTTGACAGTCCCTTGTCTCTTGTCAGTGTTTCTACTTTTGCTTCCCCTTGGTCGCGCCATGTTTGCTGACAAGACACAGCTGTGCTCTCCTCCTGTGTCTCATTCCTTCGTTATCCTTCAGTGTATTTAAGCCCCGTGTTTCTCTGTCAGTGTTGCGTTGTACTGTCACCGTGCTGTGTGGTTTTCTTGGTTTCTTAGTTTTTAGATTCAAGTGTGTCCAGTTTATTTCTAGTTTTCTAGTTTGAGGTTTTGGTTTGTTTTTTGTGACGTTTACTTTTTATGGAAGGTCTCCCTGATATAAACGCTGCCGCTTTAAGTTCAATCTGAAATATGAGTCCTGAAATTGGGTCCTATATCCTGCCTACCACACAGCACTCAACATGACATAAAAAACCAAATCAATCTTATTCTAAACAAACAAAAAAACAAACAAACAAAAAATATATAATTATATGACCAATCCATATAAAATCCATATAACAACAGTCAGTAGTTCCAGATTATGAGAAAATGATTAAAATTTCCTTTGGGAATGATTAACCTCAGGTACGTTAGTGCTGCTGTTCTTGTCACTAGAGTGTGTGGAGTAAAGAGTTGTTGAATGCCTTCAACAAAACCAAAATAAAAAGAATAAAATATTAAAAAATTGGATCAAATAATTATTTAAATGGCTTGAAATAATTTTATAACAAGGGAACAATCCTCTACAAGACGCAACCCCCCGCAAAAACAGCCAGTTAACGTGCAATTTATGCACGTTACTTGGAATGGAAATAAAGTTTTGTCATGAGACAAATGTAAGATTTCATTGTTTGGCCACAGTAAAAATCGCCTGTGTGATACATGCAAACCTTTTAATGTGGACTGATTCATTTACAGACTTTAAGTTATCAATGAGTGGTAAACATCATGTAAGCGAACATCTGTGGGGACGTTCACTGGAATATTCATCCTAAGCAGATAAGCAAATTCCTTAAAAAGCTGAATTTGAGGTTTGTAATATTTTGGAGAGATTTAAAAACAAGCTCTAAATGCAAGAAAATCATTAAAGGGGATATTTGTCAATTCTGAGGCCGTGGAAGAATTTTGTTTCTCATATATTTGGTGAGTAAATAACTGGAGCTTATTGTAAATATAAAATATTTCATTGCCGATTATCAAAATAATATCAACAACCGAAAATATTATTAGGATCCTAAATAAAAATCATGCAAGGAGGTGAAATTCTGACTATACATATATTAGTGTTTAAAAGATATGTATATATAAAAGAAAAGAAAAAACTTACACTTGTTGAAGCTTTAATGTCGGAGAGAGAAGCCACATCTTTAGTTTTCAGTCCAAGTGACAGACGTCTGCCTGCAAATATACAAGCATGAAAGGCACTTTTACTGTTTGGAACTGCTGAACATGTGCTGAAGGATTTTATTAACTTAGTTGGTTATAAAATATGATTTATTTTTACAAGTGATTTCTCAAGACACTTGTCTATAAACAAAACCTTAAGTGAACTCAATCCTCAGAGAAATACAAAAAAGTATTTACTAGAGAAGAATTCTGAAAGCATAAATTTAGTCACGACACTTTTGTCATTAATCGTCATTTTTCCTGTTAATTTGACTCACCTTTGTCAGGAAAGTGTTGATGGTACATCTGGTAAATGTTCTTGTTGAGTTGAAGGATGTTCTGCAGAAAACTGGGAGCATGTGCAGGCTGCCCATCATGCCAAACACCATCCAGTGTCAACCATGAGTGTGCAAGTGGTGCAAACTCTTGGAAGGCAAACTCTGCATACTGCTGAAACATCTGTGCCAGCTCCTGGCTCTCCCAGCCTCCATACCTTGATTGCAGAGACTCTGGAACTGTCCATCCATGAAGGATGACCAGAGGCTGAAGACCTGCTTCCAGCAGCTGTTTCAGCAGGGTCTGGTAACATCTAACCACAGCCTGCTGGGGCTGGCTGGGGTGGCCTGTAGGAAGAAGTTGAGCCCATGACAGCGGTACTTTGAAGTGGGTCACCCCTCTGCTCTGCAGGTACTCAAAGTACTGCTTAGAGCCAGGAGGAACGGGATGACTGCAGTCAAAGGCATCATTTATGCTTCTGTCTGAGCTTCTGACCACCTGCTTTGTCAGAGGCCCTGCAAGAAACATGAAGTCCTCTCTTCCATTTACCTCACTGCTCTGACAACTACAGAGACAAAAAATGTACAGACAAAAGACCCACAACAGCTTCTTCATTGTGGCTCAAAAACAGAACAACTGATATTTTTTGAATGTAGCCGAGCTATTTAACAGCAATATCTTTCCTTTTTTTACATTGTTACACAATTATTGTTATTGGCACCTCATCTAGTTATCACAAGTGTTTTATTGTAGCTTTGAGAGATAGGCAGATAGACTCTGGACTCTAGAGATAACACCTTCCCCATCTTCTGTTCTTGAGCTCTGATATACTTTTTATTGCTGTAGAATCATATCTTAGTCATTAATTTTACTACTCCTATCCTAGGTGCTTAATTTTAGTCTTTTAACTCTTTTATTTACTTTTGACTTCTGTTGGTTTGTTTTTATGTTTAACATAGTTAACATTTTACTGTCGAAGTGTTGCAGAGATGTTGAAAGGTTTGTGTTGTTATAATTATTACCACTCTTATTATTGCTATTGTCTGTGAAGCCTTTTTATGTGCAACAAGGTATCAAAAAGATTTATTTGATACAAGTTTAGTTTTAACATGTATTTATTTACTTTTTATTAATAGTAATCATGTAGAATTCATATCCTGAGGTATTCACTAAGTGGGGAATTTATCCCCACTTAGTGAATACCTCAGTCAGCAGAAATCTAAGATGGATGAGGAGCAAGAAGAGGAACTATCATGGAAGGACCGTCCTCTCGACTAAAAGACAGCACAGAGGCACTAATGATGGCAGCACAGAAACAAAGACCTAAGCACAAGATCCATAGAGGCTGGTGACTACCACACCAGGCAAGACCCCAGGGGCAGGCTGTGTAAAGATGAGCCTGAGATGATCCAGCACATAACAGCAGGGTGCAAGAGTCCGGGCATATATGGAACGCCATAACCAAGTGGCCGGCACAGTAAAAAGCAACATCTATACCAAGTATCGCCTGGAAGTCCGGATATCTTCCAGGCCAAGGGAAGGTGATGCCTAACCAACTCAACATAGTAGTAACTAGTAGATGGAGCTATACTGAGGGATAGCAACATCAGGAAAAAGGAATACGTGAAGCTTAATAAGTACCAAGAGCTAAGACAAGATGTCAAGGGTGAAGGTAACAGTGGTCCCATTAATAACAGCACTCAGTGCAGTGACCCCCAAGCTGGGCGAGTGGCTCCAACACATCCCAGGAACAACATCCAAGATCTCTGTCCTGAAGAGCGCAGTCCTAGGAACAGCAAAGATGACCCTCAAACTCCCAGGACTCTGGTAAAGGCCCGAGCTTGAAGGACAAAGAATGAGAGCCGGAATTTTATATATTTCTTACAGAGAAAACTGTTATCGCAATTATATTCTTGTCAAAGTAAGTCTTTCAAGAATATAATTCTGATAAGAGTTTTGTCTGTAAGCAAAGTGCATGTAATATTACTTCTAAACTACAATGAAAATGATGTTATCGCAATATCATTATCAATATTCAATTTTTCCTACATATATATATATATATATATATATATATATATTTTTTTTTTTTTATTTATTTTTTTTTTTTAATGTAGGAGAGGGTAATGGGTCATAGGCATTATTTGTAAATAACTTATCATGAATACATTTTGCTTTTTATATATGACACATTTTGAGGTTCACTTGACAGTAAGGCAGATGTGAAATGTAACAGTAAGTCCACCTATGACCTGAAGTCCTGACCTGAATCCAATTGAGACGCTGTGGCACGACTTTAAAAAGGTTGTTTAATGCTCTAAAACCCAATTACAACAATTCTGCAAAGATAAGTGGGCCAAAATTCCTCCACAGTGCTGTAAAAGACTCATTGCCAGGTATTGCAAACACTTCTGTGCAGTTGTTGCTACCAAAGGTGGCCCAACCAGTTTAAAGAGAAATCACTTTTTCACACAGGACCATGTAGGCTTGGATTTTTTCCCCCTTAATCATAAAACTGTCATTTAAAAACAGCATTTTGTGATTCCTTGTGTTTTCTTTGTCTAATATTTAAATTCGTTTGATGATCTGAAACATTTAAATGTGACAAACATAGAAAAATTAGGAAATCAGAAAGGAGCAAAAACGTTTACACACTACTGTAAAAAAAACAAACTAAAGTGATTCTGAACTGTATCCAAATAATTGTCCTAAATGTTGCCAATACAAACAAAGACCGTTGAATTTTAAGCAGAGTTTAAAGATAAAATACATTTTGTGAAAGTTTGACCTTATATGACATTAAAGAAGTGATCTATTTAGACTTAGTATCACTTCAGTGTCATGGTCCGGAGTCTGTGACTCCGTGTTTATGTTAAGTTTATTATTATTCTGTGGTTTTGGTTATCTTGGGTTTTTGTACTCTTCTGTTTCACGTTTCATGTGCCGATGTCGGTGTCCTCCAGTCTGTGTTTAGTTGGTGTGTGTTGTGTTTAGGGTGTGTTTCCTGTTTTACTTTGAAGGTCTCTGTCTGATGTCAGTGTGTTCTGTTTATGTTTCCCCTGCCTTGTCAGCTGTTATGTCTCCCAGGTGTGTTTCCCTCCTGTTCCCCATCCCCTGATTACTGCTGTGTGTTTTTATAGTGTGTGTTCCCTCGTCCTCATTGCTGGTTTGTCTGCTTCTGTCCGTCTGTCTTCCGTGTATTTCCTCGTACCTCCCTGCGTCTTCGTTTCTGGCTTGTTTTGTTTTGCCCAGTTTAGGTTTGCCTGTTTCATGTTCGCCATTGCTGTTTGTATTTTCTTTTGTTATTAAACTCACTTGCACCAGAGCTGCCGCTTCCTGGGTCCTAACTAACTCGCACAACTTGCCCCGGCAACCCGTGACAATCAGAGGAACCTGCTGATTTTGAGAGGCCAGCGGTAACTGTTAGTTACAACATGATGTAACTAACGTTATCTTGCCATGATGTGTCCCATACCACTTGAACTTTGGTCTACATATCACTTTTTGTTATGTAAAAAAAAAATCATCATAAATGTTTAATCTGTACGGCTCAAATCAAAAGGTGACACCATCACCAATAAAATTCTGACAAAAGAATGACTGAGAGGTTCAAAACAACCTTGAGATTACCAGCTTGAAAACCAATAAAGCAAAACAACTCGTCTTAATTATTCTTTGTTTCACTTTTTTAATTTTAATGTCCTAAAGTTTAGAATAAGTATGAAACAGTCTTTGTTTGAGCAAAAACTTAGAATCTTAGAAATCATTACATATCTTTCACACATTGAAAGATATGTAATGCCCAGTATGCCCGATGGCCAGTCCCGCTACGGTCTTGCATCAGTTAATCCTTGGCACATGTGCCCTGGGTTGCCGACCCCTGCTCTGGACAATATTAACTTTTAAAGAAATAGTATAAAATTTTCTATATATTCATTCTGTTTTGTTATTTTTTTTAACAAACTTCTTTGTTTAGCCTACTGCCTGAAAACTTGAGCAGGACACATGTTTGTTTTGATTACACAAACATGTAGGAGTAACTCATGGATAATAGATATTGATTTGTAAATAACTGATCATGAATAGCTTGAGCGTATTAGCTTATTAGCTATGATATTATACTACAGTGCAGCTCTCTGTCTCTTGAGTGGGGTCAGCTTGAAGGAAAGGCAGGATTGTAAAAGTGAGGTCAGAGGTCAAACATGACATTTTTTGCAAACTATAATGTGATTTTAAAATCAATTCATTTTAATTTTATTTTCAGCTGGCTTTCTTTTATACTCTACCTGATTCATGTAAGCATCTGGAATAACCCAAGTTGCAAGCAAACATCAAACCGCAATACAACACATAGAAAAAATTATAAATAAAATTAAAAAAAATTTAATAACACACACGCTTGAATCAGTCTTCGCCTTCCACAAACAGTCACTTAAATAGTAACCCAAATGTCAAACCTGATAAACCTAATAAACAATCACCAAGCCATGAATGTGTGTTTCTTTTTTTTATGCACCTTTTTAAATAGCAATCCCTCAAACTAATAAAAATATAGGTAAGGGTAGAGGAAGTCCTGGCCTGCATTACAGCCTGGTATAACAGCCACACCAACACCAACAGCTACGACTGATGAGCGCGTGGCCCAGTGGGTCTGACTAACTTCCAAGCAAAACTTTACTCCTCCTGGTCGTGGACATCTTCTGGAATCATCTGTTCTACACCTTTGAGTTCTGGAAATATTATGAACTCCTTCAGAATACTTGAATTTTAAATTTTAAGTTCTTTAAGTGGCCAGCTGATTACAGGTGGGGCAGTCTGAATGACACCAAGAGAATGGAGTACATGAGCAGTAACATCAATGAGGCATTAAAATGTTATGTATATGTTCAGAGTAAACAAAGTTGTTATCTTTAAAAAGTCATAAACGCACACAAATCATTAACTTGTGTGTGTGTGTGTGTGTGTGTGTGTGTGTGTGTGTGTGTGTGTGTGTGTGTGTGTGTGTGTGTGTGTGTGTGTGAACTCCTACACCATTCCTCACATCTATAAATTGTGTCTTCACATCTCACGTCATATTATCAATGTTTAAACCAGTCCAATCACTGTAGGATGAAGGAATTGCTGCATTTTCTGTTTAATATAAGCTTGTGGAACAAATGCACATCTCTAACAGAGGAGAGACAGTGAAAGATATAGCTGAAAAAACAAGTCGATATTTTTTTGTTTTGCTCCCTTTTGTAACAGTAGAATCCCAAAGTCATCACATTACACATATACAATACCTGTACACTGCCTCTCACAAAACTTACTGGCTTGTGGCTTCCTTCGTATTTGTGGCTCCTGCATAAATATGAAGGATGATCTTAAAATGTTGTTACCTCCTGAATGCAATAAATGAAATCTGTTAGGATGAAGAAAAATAAAGTCTTGATAATAAGCCACGTTTCGGGGCACCTCTTCTTTGTCCAGACTAGAAGAAATGTTTTTTTGTTTGTTTGTTCTCTGAGTTTCTTCTTATTTCTAACCAACTTATAACTTCCCTATTATGACAGCAGCTTTGCTAAAGCAGTAAAACAGGTTTGCTCACGTGTGCCCTGAATTTATCCAGCTGGCAGAAGAGCTTCACCTTTTCACGTGCCAGTGTCAATGATTGACCTCTGGATGGCGCCAGTAAATTATTTTCTAACGAGGCTTTTGCTGTGACTCTCTACCTCTTACTACAATATCACGATTTTATAATAATATTTCACAAAAATCTGAGTTGAAGGTAAAAGGATGATAAGCTAATGAGGGCATTTTAAAAGGCATTTATGTGCTTGTGCAATAAAACATATTTCTTTGTTCTGAGCTGCACAACGTGGCATATTTCATTCCTCCACTGGTCTTTTATTGTCATTTTACTGAAATAACATGATGGGAAATTTTGATAAGGAGTAAATTTGTTCGAATTGATTTTTTGAAATGTGGAGTGAATGACCTACTTTGTTCTGATGCAATGCTTACTCACTTTCCCGAAGGGATCACTGAAGCACTTAATTCACATTACTGAGTGTACATCATCATTCTTAAACTGTTGAGCTGCTCCATGAGTTAGTTTTGCATTTCGTTTTACTTCCACTATTTTCAAGGATAGGTCACTGGGTCAAACCTGCACCTTTAAAGGTTTTTTGGTCAGTGACCTCTGGCTAAAACTATTGTGGAGAAATGCCTGTTTGTCGACTCAGTAATCCACACATCCAGGAACAAACAGAGCACATACACTGTTTCTTTGCTCCCACCTGTGAAGAAACCTACATCTGGTCTCCAGGGTGACCCACCTCATCTCAACAGGATGTAGGCATTAACACACAGTAGGTGTCTCTCTTCTGCATGCTCTTCAGCAGCTCTGGTTAACAAGCAGTCTGTTTCCTCTCTGAAACCTCAGTCACTCTTGATGGGGTATGGGTCAAACTGAGGAAACCATGTTGGCTCATAGTTTCATGAAATGTCTTTAGGTCAAGTAATTAATATACATAAAAGTTTGATGACATGTACATGTGCACCTGCTGATCTCTGTTTCATAAACACTTATTTAAGATACTAAATAATTACACTGCATGCATCTTTTCCTAGTTTTTCTCAAGCATGATGAAATGAGGACCAAGCCCCAGCATAAAATAAATATTATATTGTACATAGCAGTATATAGTAGTCCAGTATATTTGAACTGCGAGTCATGCAAAGCTGCTGTAAAGAAAAAAAATATGCAGCTCGAGATGAGCGTCCAAAGTTCCCTTTAATAGCAATAATAATGCAGATGCTCGTTTTCACCACAACTTATATTAAACACACTCAGAAGAAGAAAAGAATTGGCAAAATGGGGCGACCGTAGCTCAGGGGGGTAGGGAAGCGTATCTGTAACCGGAAGGTCGCCGGTTCGATCCCCGGGCTCTCTGTCCTGATCGTTGTGTCCTTGGGCAAGACACTTCACCTACCGCTTACTGGTGTTGGCCAGAGGGGCCGATGGCGCAATATGGCAGCCTCGCTTCTGTCAGTCTGCCCCAGGGCAGCTGTGGCTACAACTGTAGCTGCCTCCACCAGTGTGTGTGAATGAATAGTGGCATTGTAAAGCGCTTTGGGTGCCTTGAAAAGCGCTATATAAATGCAATCCATTATTATTTTTAAAAAGAAACCCTCTGGATCAAAAATATTCTTACTGCAAAATTCATAGCTTTGGATTCACTTGATTTGTATAATTACAAAGTATTTGGTATTCACTGTAGGTTCAAGGGTTTGGTTTTGATATCATCCCAGTTCAAATAAATCTGACAACAAGATCTTTTTGCTTCTTAGTGAATATCATCAGCTACAGTTACTCCACGAAAATACACTTACAGTCGGTCCAACATCACAATAAAAGTCAGGTATAGCTTTAGAATACAACACCCATCTGCTGCTGTGTACGACCTCTGCATGCTGTGTTTTGCAGCAATACAAAAAAGGAACTTGATGTTCTTCTGATGCTTTAATCAAATGCTTGCTGAGTGAAAGTCTCCCCTTTGTGTCATGAAGGGAGAGTGATGGTGATTGCAAACTGCTGTGTGCCATCTTTGCTTCCTGTTATAGCCTCAGCTGTGCGAGCGCATGACAACAGTTAATCTCTTTAAGAGTTTTACAGATTTTTTTTTAAAGTTAGTTTACCCTCCTGTGCCATTTGTTATTGCTGTATATATTAGCTATGTGTCATGTACTAATCCAATCTGACATACAAAAGTGTTTAAATGATGCTCCACAAAGGCAAAGAACTGTGGGAGTCTTCAGCTCTGTCTCTCTTCCAGGACAGAGGCTGAGATCTTCCCATTTGAAACACTAGGAGAGGAAAACATTACTGTTGAAGAACAGTGTGGGATGAGACTCCGGAATGGAGGAGGAATATTTTCATTCCAGTAATAGCAATGTGATACTTTAAGAATGTTTCCAGCTGAGCAGTTGGAAGCAGCACCTCCTGCAAGACCGAGCTTTCTTTTGCAATTAATAAAATATATCGAAAATCACCTCGATGAGAAATTTGCAGCTACTGAACATCACCCAAAAATCCTACCAGTGATTTCCTTCATCTGCGTGAATCCAAACAAAGGTGCTTTGTATTTTATTTTGGCTTTAATTAAAAAAGACTGAGTGG
This sequence comes from Aulonocara sp. 'chitande type north' Nkhata Bay, assembly GCF_057382095.1. Lineage (NCBI taxonomy): Eukaryota > Metazoa > Chordata > Actinopteri > Cichliformes > Cichlidae > Aulonocara > Aulonocara sp. 'chitande type north' Nkhata Bay. The sequence goes on from NC_141359.1 coordinate 37,438,619, forward strand.
CTAACACACATGTCCCATTAGAGATTTCTACTAATTTGTCTCTCCAATAACTCCACTGTTTTGGAAAATTTGAGTTATAGCAAAAAAGCCTCATAAATATTTACACTCATACAAACATACATCTGTAAAGAATAACACTAATTGTTGGGAGTTGTTTTGTCTGTTTCCTGTGGCAACCTGAGATTTGGAAATCCAGGTCTGTGTGTGTTACTTTTATGAGTCTAATTAGTGATGTACTTGCTCACTCTCTGCCTCACACACACACATTCCAGTATGAAACTCCCATTGCTATGTCTTAGTTAGTTGGTTGTTTTGAGGTTACCACGGCATCCAATGAATTACACAACATGCATACACATTTAAGCTGATAAACAGCTTGAACGTGCATGTTAAATTATGTCATTTGCCTGTACGAACAATAGCAACCTTGTTGTGTGTTTGCAGAGATTTTTCAGGCCACTTTGAGAACATAAAGGAAGTGCAGTTTGTTTTTATAGCTCAGTTCATTCTCACTGCCAATTCAAAGTGTTTTACATGTAGGCGGGTAGAAGAACAGAGCAAAGTGCATTAAAACAAGAAAAAGATTACAAGATTTAATAAGAAGAGAGCACTAGCTTTCATTTCACTTCACTTACGGAATAATAACTTTAGTGACGTGAATCCTGGAAAATATCATATACAGTGAAAGCAAGCAGGCCCCTCTGAGAAAGACTGTGATGTGACAGCGTGGAGGAAAAGCCTTTTAATGGAAATAGAGCTTCAGCAGATCCAGGATTAGGGTCAGTGACTGGTGGGGTGAGAGGAGTGTGAAGACAGGGAGAAAAAAGATCTGAGCAGGTTGATGTGGCCAATCATCTCAAATCAGGACTTCTCTTCAGCTCCTGAGTCAAAGATTTCTATGGAAAATTACAGGAAGAGGGCACAGATTGAGATAGCTGTATGAAGTATGCTGCAAATGCACAGAAAATGAAAGAAGGAAGTAGGAAGAAGAAGTGCTCAGCCCGTCATAGGGTTTTCCACAGTAGCCAAGGCTTATGGCAGTATAATTGTTCATTTACATCAGATTAATTATCAGAAGTTGAATAGGTCTGTTTTGCTTCTCCACGAACTCCTGATCGAACAGCAGTCATAAGCTTGGTGCTACACAGAAATGCATAAACATAATTTATTATCTTTGTTTCCCCAAATATGATCCTCTGCGAGCTGTAAAGTTGGGGTTTAATTGCAACTAAGTTGCAATCAAAATGTAGAAAAAAATAAAAATAAAAATAAGAAAGAGTTGCTCAAGACAAATCAAATCTTTCTTCGTTTGGTCTCATCGACTAATAAATGCTTCATATACAATACATATGTTATTCCTTACCAAGACCAAAACAACGGCATGTTTTCAATAAGGTTCCTTAATTAATAAGATTTCACGTAAAAACAAGCAGCGTGAATTGAATCACGTTGTAGTGTTCCATCCGAGAGCCTAATTGGGAAATAAGACCTTGGTGGTGAGGGTGGTCTGATTTTAGTTCCTTTTTGTTGCACTTTGTAGCTTGTCATCTTTCAGCGATACACAATCTTTTCAACATTTTATCACATTTTCTGTCCCCGTGTGTTTTTATGCAGTGAGCACAAAAAGGTGTGTATGGAAACCCACCAAACTAAACGCTCATACAAACATGACCAAAGTCTGAAAGACTGAGGTCAGCCGGTGTAAAATCTGGGATCCCAAAGCTCAGGCAGTTGTTTCTACTCAGGGCTTTATGGTGTCACTGAGAGGGGATATCCCTAATACAGTTTTCACAGCACAGGAGCCAGTGCCACCTGCTGTTTGAACCTTCTGTCTGCACCAGTAGAAAAAAAGAAGAAGGCTGGCCTAAAGGAAACGTGTCTTTAAAAGGAGAAATGCTAAAACAGTTAAAATAAAAGAATAAGGGGTTTTAAATGAGCAGAGTAGGTTTCCTCAGCCCTGTTACCTCAAATGCGTCATATTTGATTTGAGTTTTTATGCAAAATCTGAGTAAATGACATGATGAAATTAGCAACAAATTGTGCAATGTAATAGAAATTGGTACAAATTAGAATACAATTAAAACAAATTGGTAATCGTATCTTTAAGAACAATCGTCATAAGAAGGTTCAATAAACACTCCATTTTCCAAAAAACTGAATTTTCTGTGTATTTTTTAAAAATTTGATTTAAATGATAAATGGGTGTCAGATTGTCTTTGTTAGATCATTTCTTTCACTGCATGATAAAAATGTTGAAGGTAGCCTTTAAGGGATAGATGATGTTTTGTGATCTATCAATATTTTTATTAAAGTTGTCAAATGAACGAAATTGGTGTCAAGTGCGCGCAAAGATCTGTTTGCACGACGACATATATGCAAACAACTGTAAAATTTGCTTGTCTACATATTTGATAGACGGCATGGATCATTTAGATGCAACATTTTAAAAAAAGGTCTGGGCCTCTTGACTGTTTCAACTGTGTCGCTGCTAAAACAAGCAGAGGAAAAGCATGTATGTCAACAAGTCTTAACTCAGCTCTGATATCAAGCTTTACTGTGTTGAGGGAACTAGATTATACTTCAGGCACTTGTTTTAAAGCCTGTTAGAAACAACTGCTGCGCTAGGTGTGAAATCTCTATAGGGACTTGTGCTAACCCTGTTTGAAATCATCCTATGTTTTTATTGAGATCATTATCACAAATATTGCCTTTGACAGAATCAATTTCCTTGTTTTGTGCTCTGTGGTGCCATATCGGCTAAATGTTACATTCTGCATTAGCGAATCCCTCTTTACAGGTCCCTGCACGAAATAAAGCAGGAATGGAAACTGGTGCAGGAAATTGGAAAGAGGGTTCCCGTTGTGCTGCAGAGACTGCTGTGCCTACTGCTATTTCCTCGGAACATGCCGGCCGTGTACAGCTCACCAGATGTATGTGTGCCCTCCAATAATCCTCTCAGTCCTTGAGGGGGAAATTCTGGTCAGGCGTGTAATACAGCGTTACCCATAACTCTGCTGCTGCTTCAGAGCTCAATTACACTTTATTGTTGGGACAATGACCTGGCAGTAGTCTGCCGTTTGGCACCTTCAGTCCATCTTGGCTCATTCATCATGAGGCCTGGTTGGCTTTGGCACTTCAAAGGATATGCGGCAGTATGCACACAGCAGCTGGTATACAGCTTGGTGTTTCTCTGAGGCTTACAGACTGCTCGCTAATGTTTACTGAGTGCCAAAACCAGTTTAGAGTCTCTGCTGATTATAACACTTAATTTTCAGAAGTGAAAAGGGAAACATGAGTTACCACAGTCTGGATTTATTTAGACTTTTCTTCTGAATTTGCTGTCAACAGACAGGGACACAGCCATAATATGAGAGCAGGACTTTTAATAAAAAGGGAATTACTGTAATATTGTACTTGTATGCAAATACAAAGTCTTCTCACAAGCCAGGACTCTATGTAGTAATCTGTGATGTCTCTACAAAAGTATAAACTCAACTTGTGAGTGTTGTGTACCTGCTCGAGGGTTTGTACAACTTTGTCGGGCAGGTTGGAGTCTTTGAAAATCCTAATTAGGTCTGTCTGTCTGGCGTGCCACTGGTCTCAGGGAAACAATTAGCAACAGCCCCAACATGACAGGATGTAGTGTGCCATTCTCCCACCAGGCTTACTCACCCTGCTGAGGAGAACCTGTGCAACTGCCTCCTCATTCTGCAAAACAAACTAGCAAACACTTTCAGGATCATCAGGTAGGAGAGTGATTTCATTAGTTCTATGAGAGCCTTCCTGCACAGAATAAAGGTATATACCAAATGCTGCACAGCTGTGTGCTGTAGTATCGCCTCCTTTTCCCAGTTATTGGAGGTTTGCACTGTGGCGCCAGGGAGCTCTGTTCATTTGAAATTCCGAAATGAAGCTATTATAAAAATGGTAACAGGTAACTGCAGAGCACCCCTGTATGTTTTTCTATAAGAATCGAGATTATAGAAGCTCGCAAACAAGTGGTTGTTTTGAATGAATCAATTCGTCCAAGAGCGAGTATCTGGGTAAATGAAGAGTGAGTTTGAAGAATCACCTTCCCCCTAAAAGTTGATAGAGTTTGGAGTAAAAAGGTTTTTGCCACTGATGCATGTATGTATGACTTCAATGCTTTAATTTGCTGTAATCACAGAGCTCAAGATTCAGCAAATGGTTACAAAGACAAATAATTACATGAAGGCCAAAACAAAATGTGATGGATATGACTAACACTGTCACTGCAGCGGCCGCCTTCACATGCCATTTAACCGCACCACTCCGGCTCCTGACCTTTGCTACTTGTCATCTCTCGCTAGTTCCCTTTCACAATGCAACAAAGACAAAAATGCAGAACGTGGAAAAAACTGAAACCCGGTTACACAAAGAGTTTTTATTTTAGAGCCGATTGAATCCAAATGACTCACAGACTGACTCATATACCATTCACTGCCTCCGCTGCTGCAAATGTAAGACAGAGTCAAATGAAGTTACTCAAAAGGACCTGTAGACATTTTCAATAGCTAGCCAAAACCTGATTATTTACACAACTTTAAACACAGACATTTAAGCCTAAATCCATCAACCCTTATTTGATCCATTATTGATACCTGCAGTATCAGTTAAACTATAAAATGACTAAACTTTGGTGTCCCGGGAAAAGCAAGTCTTATCATAGTTCTTTCTTTGCATAGACCTCCAACAGACTTCCAACAACAGAATGAGCTACTCCTTAGGTTAGCAAGTAAGCGCTTGTAACTTAGTAAACTGGCATCATCTGCCAGAAATATGCATGTCACGTTATTTAATCTCAAAGCATCAATTTCCCTTAATTCAACCTCACTGAACTTCTAGCACGGTTCTTTTGTTTTACTCTGACTCACAGGCAGTGCTTTGGTGCTTTGTTCTACCACAAACAGAAACAAAGCACCTACTGACACACATGCAAGAAAATACTGGAAATGAAGCATTTTGTCATCTGCCTCAACCAGTCATGCCAGATGGCTGCATTGAACCCAATTCTGACATTATTTCCTGTTAGAAGGGAGTTTTTCCTTCCCACTGTCGCCAAGTGCTTGATCATCTGATTTGGGGGATTTTCTGTGTATTACTTTAGAGTCTGTACTTTACAATATAAAGCGCCTTTAGGCAACTGCTGTTGTGATTTGCTATAAAAATACAACTGAACCAAAGTGAATCGAATCATTCAGCAGTTATTTTTGGTTTGTACTGAGAAATTATCTGAATTAACTCTAATTTAAGCAGTCACTAGGGCATCTGCATCAAAATCCTTAAAAGGTTTCCTGACTTTCTTACAATTTTTTTTACCTATTATTTATATTTCTACTATTTTATTTGCTACTGAGGAATTATTCTATAGATTTCAATTTTGAATTCTTTGAGAGTCTTTTGCTTATAATGTATTAAAACACACACACACACACACACAAACACACACAGCTAACAAGAGCTCAGCTGGACATTTTGACTAAAGCAACTGAACAAATAAAACTTCCTGTTGCAGCACGAAGTTTAACCCCACTGTGAGCAACAGCTTTCTGCTCAATTACCTTTACTTGTTTGAAAACACAATCAAAATGTTTCAAAAGGGCTTTAAGTTAAAAGTGTTTTTAGAGAACAATGACTTTAGATTTCTCCAGGGACCTTAGTAATTAGGAGGTAAGAGGTATGCCTGCCCAGGTGGATTTCACTGTTGACTCGATTGCATGGTGAAATTCCCAGTAGGCGTTTGCTGTTTGGCTCCCAGCATGTGCTGATTTCAATACAATATCTGTAAAAACCGCTACTTTGAAACGTATACGTATGCCTGCAGACTGTTTGACATTTGCCTGTCTGTTAGATCAGTGCACATACTTTGTAGTGAAGCACTTCTGTTATTAGCAAAGGAGGTGGATGATTCGGGCTCTTATTCGTAAAGGTCACCCCCTCAGGCAATCAGACATGATTTGTGTTTGAGTGCATAGATGTGTGCATCTGTGCAGGAGACTGTCTTTACTTTAATAATAGAGTTTTTGTTACACTCGAGATGACAGCTTACAAAAACACGGCTACAATTTAGTATTTTATTGATAAGCATAATGTCACCCCTCACCATGCAAAGACATCCATCTGTACATTGTCTTTACCAGTTATCCAGTTCAGGGTCGGGAAGAGACTCAAGTCTATCTAATGCTAACGATTGCACCACCATGCCAACCCTTTGCAGTAGAGTTTAACAACAGAGGGTTATATTTTACCTTCATCAGCCGAAGCAAAATTTAAGACATGCACATATTGGCTCTATAAGCAAATATCTTCATCTGCAAAATGCTGGTTGCTTTCTTGGTTTTTATTTGTAGACTCTTGTAGTCCATGTTGTATTCCCCAATCAGATTTCAGCAGGTCTGATTAGTATTTAAACAAGGGGAAGCAGAACAGTGCTTCTGGATCAGAGTATCTGCTGGCCACACTGGCAGCAGATTGTGCATATAGCATGATGGCAAGCTTAAAATGCAAGCTGGTTATATTTAGCGCACATACAATGAAAATGGACTCCAGGGTGTTGGTATAAGTCAGCAGGAGCAATCTCATCGTGAGCATTTTCAAACGTCCAACTTCATAAGCAGACGCAGATTGTGTTTCAAACCTGAATAATCCTAAATACACGATGTAGTGCATTTTAATTGGCTTTTGAAGTCAGATAATTTAAAATAATCATGATAAGGGGTAACTTTACAAACACAGATGCACTGAGAGTTCATGCCATTTGGTGTTTTTATGTTTTTCTGCCTGTCTTATCTCAGTGTGAATGGAGAAGTAGGACATAATTAGAGGGTACAATGAGAGCTTCCTCGCTGCAGAGTTTCTTCTTTGTTTAATCTTTAACATTTTAATTTTTTATTATTTTTTAATGAAGGATCCGTCTATATATTTAATAATGGAGTATTTTTGCAAGGTTATGAAAACAGGCATATTAGGCCTTGAACACTCAGTGATCTGTCTGTTCTTGAAATTCTTCTTCTCTGAACCATCAGGACCATATGTCCCACCCAGATCTGTACTGTACACACTAGCAACAAAGGCTGCACAATGTGACTGTTTATCGTGTGGGTTTAAGTGCACAGCCCCTGTTATGTAATCACTGATAATCCACTGTTACCACAGTAATGCTGCTCACATCTGGTGTGGAGATTGCACTGCACTGTGACAGCATCAAAGCGTCTTTCCCACTTCACTGTCATTCCTCGAGTTCTCTTTATAATGGATCAGTGTTGTTAGTAGCTTCTGTTTATCACACCGTCACAGGACGTTATCTGTGCCACAATGTTCTTGGTTCTTTTCAGATATTTCTTAGCAGCATTACTGTGCAGGCTGGCAAACAAGCATATAGTATGGAACAAGCCCTACAAAGCTTTGACTTAAAGCTTAAAAAAAGGCATTCTATATGTCATGTTTCACGTTTTGCACTGGTATTGGGAGGGGGTGGAATTTGCAGGAATAAGCGTGGATGCGCCATTAGCGTGGATGAACACGAGGACAAAGAACTTAAAAGGGGAGGGTGTTTATGGAGGGATACACCACAAACCAAGCATCTATGTTACTGGTTAAAGCAGAAAGGATGGAGCCGGTGGTGACTCAGGATCATGGGTTCAGCATTTGTAGTCTGAAAGAGGAACTGGATTTGAGTTGGGGTTGTAAAATGGGATAAACTGGCGTGTACGCACCGTTACAGGAGAAAGCGTGTAGGGCGTGATCTCTGTCATCAGAGCCATCGTTGGTGTCAGGAGATGTACGAAGGATCGCCAAAGCCACACACATTTGCACTATTGCAACCATGCTCGGCTTGGATTACAGGATTGGCTGGTGTTTTAAGGTTTAGATACCATTAATCCCTCTTATCCACTTGCTGCACCTTAAACTGACGCAAAAAGATAAGCAGTATAGCAAGCAGTTAATATTTACTGGTGGTTATCCCTTCTTTAAACATCAAGCAACAGAAAAGCTACAACAACCAACAACACTTATGTGTGTAGAGCGAATTACGCTCTACACCTCCAGTCATTCAGCATCATGTTTTTAAGGCAGTAAACAGCAGTTTTGACTAAACATTTGAATGCCACGTACCGTGATTGACATTTCTATTGCATTGCACTGTATTATACTCTGCTCAGGGGGTTTTTGCATCTGTTATCTGCTCCCACACAGGAAAAAAAACCCTGAATGGATGGCTTTGTTACACATTTATACGACTCTGACATTTGGTTAAAAAGTGAAAGGTGAAGAGCTGCTCCTCTGGTCAAGATGTTGAGTAAAAGCATCATCACATCTAAATTTTGCTGAAAAGGGGAAAGAAACCCTTCCTCTTCAAGACCTCTGCAAACTCCTCGGGGGATCGGCGTATTTTAACCCAGATCCTTCTCGCTGTGATGCAACATTGCTTATTATTATTAGCACCTTACTGCCCTGATGTTGCACAAATAAGCGACACACAATGATGACTAAGCTTTTAAAAATAAAATCTACATCTACGTGTGTTTTTATAATGGGGAAAATGTTCTGTCCAGTAAGACGAGTTTGTTTACCCATTGTTGTGCAGCTATCTGATCACAACTGTTTCATAACCAACGAGATTTCAATCAAAAGAGCCAAAAATAATACAACGGAACAAAAGGATTTACATGTTTACATATTTGAGATGCCTTTCCAGTGTGTCATGGTCCCCCTTGTCCTCCAGGTGGAGACTTGGCTTGTGCTCTCTGTCCTCTACCTGTATGAATGTGGGCGTGGCTATGACTAACCAGTCTCTTACAGTGTCAGCGTGGTCTTCTGATTTCTAGAAAGCACAACTTTTCAGTGCAGCACCACCACTACTTGCTGGACTGTTGTCTAATGTGTGGTAGTGTAGCTTTTACATATCCGGGATATGGAGACCTGAACACAAAACACACAACCCCAGGTCTGAAGCACAAACGGAAGCCTAGGTATTTATATACTTGCTCTCTACGTCACACCACACTTAGTTGGTTTCCCTTTCTAGCTGGAAAAGCATGTAATTTCCCGTCAGCCTGCAGCCTAGTTTTACACTGAAGTCTGGGCCTCTCTTATATAAACCAATATAATCAGCATATAAGCATTTAAGATTATATATTTATTACCTAACACTGCTTTACATACCTTATATGAATCCTTACTACTCACCTGGCCTGAAACTCTGGGCAGCGGAGGTCAGCCCTGCAGAAAGAGAGGAGCAGCTGTGTTTCCTGCTGGATCCTGTTGTGACGTTCATTGTTACTGCTCATTTTGAAAATTCTGTTCATTAAAACTGATAAACTTGTCAGCTGTTTCCTACATCTGAATACTTTAGTGAAACCTTGACACAGTTACCTGAAGGGCCGCTTGACTGTGCCTGGCTGACAGGATGACTGCTTGGTGTTTTTTTTGGGGGGGATACCATCTTATTTGATAACAAAATAAGATGATATGTCACATAAAACTAATTCCTACAACTATTAAAAAAAAATCTGAGATGTAGCCAAAGCTATGAAAGCATGATATTTATCATCTAGACTCACAATGTGCCTCAGGACTGTTTCATCAATCACATGTTTATGCCCACGATTCATAAACTCCTTAAATGATGTGTTTTATCTCCTTTAGCATGCCTACGATGCTCCAACACCTGAGTAACAAATCACAGTCTGCAGACCTGTTTCATAAATCTTGCTTTTCACCGTCTTGGATTAAACTGAACATGCATCGTTTGACATTAATCGCTGACACAAATTGTCTGTGTGTTGGACCAAAGAGCTAAATCGATGGGCTGAACATTCAACAACAGAAAGAACTAAAAGTCGGGCTCTTAATCACATTAGCTAGATGCACAAACACACGCCCTGTTAGCTTTTTTTCCTTCTTCTGTGGGTGGAAGAAATCTTAAAATTAAATAAGATAATGGCAAAGAAGATCATTATTAGATTATTCCTACGCACAAAACCCTGTTCCCTGCACACCAGTTTACAGCAGTACCAGCAATTTCCCCACTCCATCATGTGTGCCCCATTTGCATTTGCAGGCATCTACACCAGATCCTCTATCCCACTTTGAATTGCATTAACCTACAGTGTGTGAATGTGCCAGCGTTAGCTTATCTCTTAAAAGATAATGCTGTGCTCTCTGGAGAATGCTCTGCTATCGTTGGATTGCGAGAATTGATCTTCCCGTCATAGCGGGCAGGAAATCCATCCGCTGCTGTCAAAGCAATATTACAATGAAGGCATACAGTGTGTATTTCCTCAAGATCTTGGGTGACTGCGGAGCTCAAACACAATTACCAGTCAATGTTTGGAAGAAAAGCAGCAAGATTTAATGAAGCAGGTGTTTTGAAAGGCCCACACTGGCATTTCTAAGGAGGGTTGTTGACAGTGATTGTGTGGGCAAGCTGCTTCTGTTAGCAGAGAGGGATTAGCTGTAGCTTATTAGGATTTTTATGTGATGAAGATGGAATACGTATGATTTTTACAGACAAAAATAGAATATAGTCATGCACTTTTGTTGCAGTAGATGATTTATGGATCATTTATGGAAACTCAGTGCTTCTGGGACTTCTTGTTAACTACTATAGCTCCACAGTTTTAAGGCTTTGTTTGAGTCATTTGCCACGAGTTGTTTTGTTGATCTGCTGGGGATTTTGAGCAATTACATTTTACAGACTTTATCTGAAGTGGTGAAGCGGTGTCTCCCTGTCAGCACCCTTATGTTTTAAATCCTATTACAAACCATTTTTCTGTTTTTTGGCATGCTATTAGATATCATACTTATTATGTCTCATATGATGCAATAAAATGCTGCACAAAAAATTTAAATTTGCAGACATGACATGCAAAATCTGCTTTGAGTTGTGAACAAAAAACTTACTGCGACGGGCATATAAAACTCCAGAACATTAGCTGATTCCCGTTCAAGATCATCTGCCAAGAAGAGCAAGTAAGGAAGCTAAATTGTGTTGGTGTGGCCCAAAAACTCCTGTTTTCAAATGAGCGGTTGTTTTGCTCGGTGAGATGGTGAGATGACAGAGGTTTCTTCCTGTTAACAGGAAGTTTTTCCTTCCCACTGTCACCAAGTGCTTGCTCATCACGGGTCATCTGATTTTTGGGGTTTACTCTAGGGTCTTTACCTTACAAAATAAAGCACCTTGAGGTAACTGTTGCTGTGACTTGGTGCTATATAAAAAATGCAATTAAACTGACCTGAATTGAATTGAATCATGAGAGCTAAAGTTTAAATGCAATGCCTTCCTTCCAGCCAAAATGTCACACAAACTTTAAGGGAATCCATAATACTCGGAGTTTGTATGAATTTCTCTGACAGGTCTCAGACAACAAGAAAGTGATATTACGAAGAATGTCACTTACGACAGTTTATGCTGACATTACTTTGTTGAATTAAAACTAAACATCAAGTTATGTCTCAAAGTAACAGGTTATTTATCATCACGATTCAGATTTGTCACACAGTATTTAGGAATCCTTTTACATTCAACAAGATTGAGAGCTAAGCTAAGGAAAACTCTTCTATTTTGTGTCATTCTCTTTTTCTGAAGCCCGCAGGCTGTTGTCTCTCGTCCTGACAAGGGTGACAAGATGAGTATCAACCCAAGTGAGAAAAATGTCTCTCTTGCCCCATTTTCGTGTCATTCAAACTCTTGAGAGAGTCTCTTATGTCACTTAACTATGTTGGATGGTGTCATTCTGACAGCAAAAACTTTCACAAAGACGTTGAAGGATCTCTGGTTTCTTTTCATGCTCTCACCCCGTAGTGCGTCATAACAAATATTGGATATGGTTACATTTTTGAGCACACTGTGGAATTAGATGTTATCTCAAGTAATGAGGTGAAATGCACATTATCCACCGTGAATCTTGATTTTCTGTTTCAAGGCTAAGCACTCCAGTTATTGTTGAAATGTTTGAATGCAGACACAAAAAGGGGGCTGAAAAAGTCAGGGTTCATCCACAGGCACACAAACATGTGCAGCTTAAGTTTTTTATAAAAAAAAATAAAGAAAGAAACACTTTAATAGTTCAAAAAGTTCAAAGTTGGCGTTACACTCTTGTTTTTCATGCTCTGCACAAATTGCAGCTCTTCCAGACTCCTCTATAATCTTTTAACCTCTCCTTTTTCTTCCTGCACTCAAACACAGGAAGCTCCACTTTGTCAGCCGTCCATGTTCAGGAGAACTTAGCAAAGATTGATGGGTGAACAAGTTGACAAGGAATGAAGCTCTGGATATGATCAGAGGAAGGGAAACTCAAGATGAATCGTTGCCACTGAGAGGTGAAAAGCCACAGGAAGTCTTCACCTCATCCCTCTCTCGGGGAAGACAATGACCGTATGAGTTTTTCTAAAAGCCTAAGAAAGAGATGAAGCCCAAAAATGCGCCCATGCCAAACATTTCATTTTTTTTCTGTAAAATCTCCATCATGCTAAAATACAAAAGCAGATAATTACTTCTATGCCTACTGTGTTTGCAAGCGGAAAGTTTCAGACACTGTGCATGATTTCAGTTTGTTTTTTGAATGCATTGTTTATTACAGCATGAGCATAATTTCACCAAGACATTCTTTTCACATATGTCTTTGTTACACAGTAAACAGAAAGCAATCTGTCTCTTTTGTCTGCTTGTAGTGAAACTGCTTTCAAGAGCACAAGATCCTCCTAATACACAACTTCATATCCTTCTGCTGAGGGATTCTATTCTTTGTACAGGCTGAAGATCTTGGCTCTGTGTGAGTATAAAATCAGCGAATCTGGAGACAATATGGCCAGGAGAGTCATGCAAAGTAAAAAAGATTTTGCTTGTTGACGAGCAATTGATAAACTGTATTCTGGTTCTCTTTACCACCTACACTTAGATCCAAGCAGGAATCCTGTGACTACCACCTGTGGCCACAGAGGCTGCTATTGCTCCTGGTCAGAAAAAGCTGCATGTGTTGCTTGACATCAGCGTCCATGTGCACGAGCTTGAAAACAATGATGTCAGCCACCATCTGTTCTGCCATTAAAGGACAGCGTGCATATGCTGCTCCATCACACCGAGAAAAGAAACTCTGGTGTGAAGCAGCAGATCTCATCTCAGCACAAAATCAAAGTGAGTGTACTCAGAGAGCTAGGAGATGGAACAGGCCATCAATGACCCCAAAGGATGAAAGATGCTGCACTTGACAAGCTCGCAAACAAAGAGCATCGCAACACGCTGCTGGAATTGTTCCTTATTCTTACTTTTCAGTCAGTCTACCGACACATCAGTATAAAGAATATTTGAATATGATCATGGCTAGAGGTACACTGCAGGAAATTCTTAGTGAGAAATGGACAAATCACTTCTTTCTTTATTTTTTTATTCCAAAATATGCAGAAGCCAGACTGACCCTCAGGCTACGGTGTCACTCAAGGCCAGATGTAGACCACATCTGGCCTTCTCAGAAAACCGTGTAGTGATGTCGGCTGTACTCTTTGGCAAAGGGCAACACTGAATATGGGTGCGAACTGGTCAGTTACTCAAGAAAAGTAATATATCGCACATTACTCATTACTTTTCCTTAAAATCATGCCAGGGATGGAAATTGATAAGTATTTAGCAATTCTGATTCCATTATCGATATCACCTATTGATTCCTTATTGATTCATATTGGATTCTCATTGGCTCCTCATTGAGTCACCACCATCGCTAAGCGCCATATCAAAGACATTACATTCATGCAAATTAATCATATGCGGTGGGTCAAATGTTTGTGCATGTTGGGAGTATTTCCCTTCTTCGTTCTGATCAGTTTTGTGATCATTACTCAAAAAGAAGTCATTATTATACATACTGCACTGAACACTTTTCTTAAAAGTAATGAAATACATAATTACTCGCAGGAGAAAGTAATTTGTTATACTACTTGTTACTTTACTTTTGCATTTCTCCATAAAATGATACGAAACACATTGTCTCATAATTATCATTTAACGATATAAACCTACATGATACAGTTTCACACACCAACACAAATACCTTTCATATTGAGGACACATATATCATCTTTCTCTTAGTATTTTGTAATGAACAAAAAGCCGACAACACAAATATCAAAGATGAAAACCAGCACAAAGAGACTTTAGTGCAATCGCCATGGCGATTCTACTATAGAAACATAAACAGGTAGAAACTGAGGCTGCAGCCTGACTGCCCATCAGTTTGTTGCCTAAATTCAGGGTCTGGCTGCTGGGCTGGGTCGGCATTCACTCAGCTTTAACTTCACTCTGGGTTCTTTACTAGCTTAGCGTTAGCATGCTGTCCCTGCAGATGCTTGAAAAGAGCCATTATGTTGGGTTAGCAACATAATGCAGTTTTTCTGTCCTGGATGCAGTTTCTGCATTACTATCACGCTCTTGTAGTTTTTCTGGAAAAACAAAACAAAACAAAAAACAAATGTTCATATCTCAAAAACTGTATCGCTGTACTGCATTTGATCAGCTCACTTTCTTTTAATGCAGTGCAGATTTAATGCAATCTATGTTGCTGTGGGTCAAAGAGTTGTGCCATTTCTATTCCATAGTGCTGAATGAATGAACATGATCCTAATGAGCTCTTTATAACTATCTAGCTATATCAAATAGCTTGGTGTGGCATCTTGTGTTGGCCCTATCTGCTTCCACTGCAGCAGATAAACTCTGGATGCATCCCATTCTTAAATGCCGTGGACGGGTTTCAAGAGAATACTTATTATGCTGTCAGTGGAGCTTGTGGCCGGGTTGAGCCATCCCATCGTTGTTCAAATCAGCTTCCTTGCTTATGTGGACAGGCCCGTGTGAGAGGATGCTCATTATGCTGTCAGTGTTGTTCTTTAGCGAGCAGCTCCACTGGGTCGAGTTGTTTCATTTCTCTTTGGGTGAGCCCACACTCTTAAAGCTGGAGTGTTTATGTAATCCCAGCCTTGTTGCTGCTACATCTGTGGCAGCATCAGGTGTCCTTTCAAGCCTGACAGTAATACAGTCCACTGTTGTGCAGTACTTGCATCAGTGCAACTGCTTATTATGACCACACACGGTGCACTGCTGGGTGTCAGTTATTTAAGGACAAAGTTACCACATAACAGCAATTCATCACATTTCTTTGACAGCCTGGCTACATTAGCGAGCATCTTCAAAACTTCTCTGTTTTGCTTCCAGCCTGCATGAGTACTTCCTAGTCAATTTGTCCTTTAAATGGAAGAAAAAAAGTCACAGGTTCTGTTTGCTCCATGAAAAATAAAGTACGCCTTTATCGCCTCATAGCCATAATCGCATCCAGACAATGTGTTTGGATAATAAGTAGATGAATGATGTTTAAAGGGGATGAGGTGATTTACAGCTCACTGTTCTATTTTATCCACCTAATTAAACCTGCTTTCCCACTGAGCGTTTTGTTTTTGCCGCTATTGTGTCATTTTTATTTTCATGCTGCCGCTTGTTATTGATGTCTTTGCTCCCTGTTTCATCTGCTGATGTGTGTTAATTCCCCAAACGCTGGTAATTAATGGCACTCGTCAGAGTTACTGGCTGTGTACATTCATAATGTTGCTCTTCAAAGATGACCCCCTCCCCCCTCCAAAAGAGTGAAAACATTAGATTGCACAATCAAAAGGGAACTAAGAATGGCACTTTTTCATGAATTGTGCAACATTTTAATCTACGCGCTGTGATTCATAGCGTCATTTTACTAGATAAATCAGGGAGTAAGCCCTATTGCTTAATACTGATACTGACTAAGGTACAGCGGAAGGAAAGAAGATTAATGGGAAAAAGAAGTGATAATAGTTCCTGGAGCACCTGGTGTGGTCTTCTGCTGCTGTAGCCCATTTGCCTCAAGATCTGAAGCGTGATGTATTCAGAGATGCTCTTCTGCATACTTTGTTTAGAACAAGTGATTATTTCAGTTCCTGATCCCTTCCTATCAGCCTAAAGCAGTCTGGATGTTCTCCTCTGACCTCTTATGTCATCAAGACATTTTCACCCAGAGAGCTAACAGTCACTGGGTTTGTTCTTTTCCACAGATATGGCAACCATATCTGAATGCCTACATACACTGAGTTGCTTGGCTGATGAGATATTTACATGAACATGCAGTTGAATAGGTGCAAATACTGTAAAATAAAGGAAAATCCTTCCATGGCCTGTGTAGCTTTCCTGCTGTTGGCACACATGCTGTCTATAGCAGGCTATGAACTCATCTCTTTTGTGCTGTAGTTTCTTTTAAACATCACAGTAATGACTTTAAATAAACTAAACATCTGTTTGTAGTTAATATTATACACAAGATGAACTCACTGTTCGCTGACTTATTTTGGGATGCTGTGTAAAACTGACCGAGCCAATAAAGCTGTCACAGGGATTAATCGTGGCGACCAGAGATGGGCAGTAACGCGTTGTTACTGTAATCCGATTACTTTTTTCAAGTAACGAGTAAAGTAAGGGATTACTATTGCAACTTTCCCGTAGGAACGCTGCGTTACTGCGTTACTAAAACCGTGATTTTTTGCGAGAATGTCTCATGACAGTGACTTAGGCAAGTGCGACGTTCGTGACAACAGCTGTGTGCAGATCAACAGTGGATCATATATCGAGTGCAGAGAGAGTATGAGCGTGCAGCGTTTAAAGCGTGGAAGTACTGACCTTACTTTGAGTTTGATTCCATAAAAAGTGACAAAAACATTAGTGTCCGCTGTGCGTGGGAAGAAAACTTCTTTTTACAGCGAAAAAAAACCCTAAACTTCCAAACAAGCACAGAGTAGCTACGACATAATGGGAAATTCACAGAGAAACTCGCGGATTCTTCCACTGACTGCCGCGGCACACCTGCACCAGGGTAAACCTCCGCCTACCCCACTCCTGCTTTACAGGTGAAAATAGAGCAACAGGACCGCTGAGTCTTTGACTTTATTTATTTTCTGCTGTGTTTTACTTGCATCTATTTGAAAGACTGAGTGTAAACACAAAAAATATTTTATTTTATGTGCTGGAATGTGCAGAAAATAGGTTTAAATATTAAACTAATTAGAGAATGTTGCATATAATAAAATTTTTGCTTGATGCATAAAGTTAAAAGATTAAAACTAATAAAACAAGTTTTAAAAAAGAGACTTTTCCATTTGATTACATTTTGTATGATGGATTATGCAGAAAAAGTAGAATTGGGCTGAAAGAGCTATCGCTTTATCACCTACTCAGGTTGTAAATTGTGTTTTTAAAAAGTAACTGAGTAACTAAGTAATTAATTACTTTTGAAAATAAGTAATCAGTAAAGTAACTGGATTACTTTTTTGGGGAAGTAATCAGTAATTAGTTACTGATTACTTTTTTCAAGTAACTTGACCAACATTGGTGGCGACTGAAGAGGAAAAACTATGAGACAGATGTATGCCATGCTCCAGTTTGTTAGAGGAAGTTGGAGTTGCACTTCTCAGCTTACGGAAGTGTTCCTTTAACAAACAAGGGGAATCAAGAGCACTACCCCCTGGTGAGAATTAAGCCTTTTGGTGCTGTGCAGATATCAGTTACATATGTGGTTTTGTGGCTATTGAATGTCTCCTTGGACACTATAAGGCAGCTTTATACACACATACACACACACACACATATATGTGTGTGTGTGTAATTTGAAGTGTATATGGTTTTAGAAGGCTCACTTCCAGGAGGGCAACTGCAGTCCTCCAACCCCTTCTGGAAAATCTACTGTTGCCACATATCTCTCCACCTAAGTATTAAACCAGCTACTGCGTGTGACAAGTTGACACATGTTATCTGCAGTTTGGGAAAGTCGACCCGAAGTGGGAAGAACCAACTGAAACAGCAGACTGAGTTCGCACGGGGATTTCATTCTTCGGTACCAGTGGGTGCATTATTTTTCCTGATTAAAAAAAAGTACAGGCTTGTTTGTGTTATATATTAAAGTAAGAGGAGTGCCGAGCATTCCAGTGACATTAGAAACCTTGTTTCTTTAGTGCAGGCTGGGTTTTGCTTGGCCTGTACTTTGGTATTTGCCTAAAAATACCAAAGGTTTGAATCAGCACTCAGGAGCTGTTTTACTGTTTATTGTAATTTAAACAAAATTAGGACATATATATATTTGCTGAGCACATACTTGGATATCAAATGAATCCTCTATTGAATGTAAAATACATAAAAACCCCATTAAACAAGTTAAAAATAAAAAAAGCTTAATGTACTTGGTAGTAAAGGAGGATAAGGACGGGTGATGATACCTGTGTGTCAGAATGGTGGTCTTACCTCGTGTCCACTTAGAGATTTTCCCGTCAGCTGTCAATCATACTGCCCGCAGACCCCGCCTCCTACGGAAACACAGGGGGTTGTCTGACACGTGATTAATTCAGTATGGCGGATCTGTTGGATGACTGATTTTTTTTTTAACGGCACCGACGGGTCCTAAAACCCTGCTCCGTGGATGCTGTTAAGCAGCGGGAGAACAGCAACAGCTCCCAGCCAGCACAGCTCGGTTCAGGTACTGTTTCTGTTCCGTGTTTGTGGAAAAATAAACAGTGTTTGCTTTGAACGTTTAAGGCACATGATTGAAAAAAAGTTAGCGATGTTTATCTCTGGGGTCGCTGCGCTTTGCGTCTCCCCGAAGTGAGCTGCAGTCGTGGGGCAACTCCACTTTACTCTGTTTCGTGTGGGTTTGTGGGTGTTTTACAGTCAGCTGAAGGAAGCCGTGAGTGTTGCGCAATAGATGCGTTGTTGCTCACTTTCAGCAGTTTGTAGTAGGTTATCAAAAACAGTGTGTTGTGCAACATTGTTGCTCAGCTTTCAGTTCGGTAGAGGCAGACTGCGGTGAGAAGCGGACTGTTATTAAAGCGTATTCACTGTTTCTGCCTCGTGTTGGCACACTGCCTTCATGATGACTTTGAGGTTACAGCGAAGGGCTGCCAGATGTTCTGGGGAGGTTTCGGCGCAAACAGCTGCGCTTCCAGCGGAGCTGTTCGAGCTCACATAAAGTTTTGTTCTTGTAGTTAAACGCACCGCTTTGCTCCATAGTTCCTCAAGTAACACAGAGACAGCACGGGTGTCCGTGTGCGTGCGTGCGCGTGTGATGGAGGTTTCTGCTGAGGTCGGACCGCGCTGCCGCAGTTCTGGCTGTAAACTTTGTCTCGGTGAAGTGTAAACAGAGCGGAGCAGCTAAATCTCCTGTAAGCCTTCACTAGTGGAAACTATTCCCTCAGCATTACAAGCTCTGGAGCACTGCTGGCGCATGCTTGTAAACTCCAGGCCCCACGGGAACAAGGTCACAGCAGTCCACTAAAGAAATGTCTGAGTTGTCCTCCTAAAGGATGAGTCTGCCGAGAGCACAGGCCAGACTGGTGAAGATGTAAAACAGCATCATTGAATTATGGCAGGATCTCTTTCTACAGCCTGCTGCCTGTTATATTCTTACTCTTTAAGAGCTGATGTTCAGCAGTGTCTGTGACTGAGAACTCGTTAGGCATGTCTGATCTTCTGCAGCTTCAAAACGTCCTCATGTGGTCTCATTCAGTTGTTTGGTGATGACGGATGTCATTACATCATGATCTCAATCCTTTGAAGGTAACAGCATAGTGAAGATGATGGTGTAAAAGAAATAAATGTTTGTGAGCCAAACGCTCGGGCTTCTGGCATCTCTGAACGATCAGCTCTAGACTGTTTTTCACTCTTGGCTTCTCGTGATGTCATGCAATCTCAGACACGCCACACTGATTGTGAGCACAGCAGCTGCAAACTTGAACCTTCTGACTGAGACGGGCAGCCAACCAGAAGAAAGCTGATTTGGGGAGTGAGTTAAATGGGTTGTTAAGACAGTGGATAACCTGAGAGGTTACACCAAGGCCTACTGTAGGATAAAAAAAGGGTTATTTGAACGTTGGAAAAGTGACTTCTCTAAGGAGTTGAGTCCAAGTATTGAGCTGGAATAAGTGGGAGAATAAGATGGTTGGAGGATGGGTGTCCCCTTTAAGAAGCATATGCAAAGTCTTGTTGTACAAAACAAACTCTAAACATGCCTAATAAAACTCCACGGGGCTGGCAGCCTGTAATTATTCTTTGGCCACATGAAAAATTCCAGAGGAAGACCATATTATGGCGTTTTGGATTGCAACGCAAAGCCGCCACAAAAAATGTTTTTGTTTGAAATAAATGGTTTTGCATTTGCACAAAGTTTTTCTTTGTGGCGATTACTGCCATTTTGCATTCTACATGCAAAGAGGAAATGTTGACATGGTTGTAGTGCGTGGTAATGATTTCAGTTATTATTATCTAAGTCTCTTTCTTGTTTTCTTTGTAATGATCATGGGGTGTGAAATATCTTGCAGTTCCTCTGGATTTTAGTCTTTGTAGACCAGTGATGATGATTTGTGTGGGTTATTGTAGAATGTGAGTGCGAAACGGAGTCGGACCCTTTTGCTTTCTGGCAAGGACGACCCTACAAGAGTTGATCGACCCACCCAAGACAGTTCTTGGATTTTGACCAGATGCTCTGTATCCATCTGTATCTGCATCTCCGTGATGGGGGTGTACAGTAAGCTACAGGAGAAGCATAAATAATCTGGTCAGATTTCAAATGAAACACCTGTTGTATTGCTTGTATTGACTTTAAAAGACAAAAAGTCACCTGCACATTTGATTTTCCCCTTTCGACAGCTTTACGTGGACTAAGGACTTAAAGGATAACTGAGAGTTTTTAAATCACTGTAAATTAATTGTGAGTCCATCTAACAAAACATCTGCATGGCTTAAACACCTGCAGTAACTGTCTCACATTTTAGACTTTTGTGTTTGTGGAACTGAATTATTCCTAATTGTACTGTGCAATGTGGGATTTTGATGTGGGCAGCACAGTGGTGCAGTGGTAAGAACTGATGCCTCACAGCTGGTCAGCCGGGGCCTTTCTGTGTGGGATTTGGGTGTTCTCCCTGTGCAATCCAAAGACATGTGCATGTGTTAGCTCTGCGATAGACCAGCGCCCTTCCCAGGGCGTAACTCGCCTCTTGCCCAATATCTGCTGGAGGGTGTTGGATCTTAGGCGTTAGTGTTTAAGAAAATAGTTTTTTTTTCTTGTAATATTTAAGCTAAATGAGACTTAATAGCACAATACAGACTGGAAGTCCCGCTATTGTTATTATGTCAGCCATATTATGTCCACTTTAAAGGAATCTGTTGCAGTTAGTGCCATGTGCAAAAGGCTGTAATATTAGGAAGTCTGCATTTTCAAGCAGGACTTTGGGTTTGACAGTAAAGAAAAAGAGAACTTCTGTCTGTCTCTAACACTGGGCTGATTGGGGTAAATGCAAAGTAACCAGTCTTTTCATCTTTTCATCAGGGAAAAAGCTTTTATATGATGGCCTGCAAGTTGTGCTTTTGTTTGTTTGAGTATGAACCGAGAGTGCACTGTGAGATTGTTTTGTATTTCTATTAGGAGCTATTAGGCGGATTAAAATGCTGGTTTTGGGAAAGTACAAGGAAAAAGAGTTTTTTTTTGTTATTTTTCTTCAATCATCTAGTTGATTCAGCCTCTATTTTTTCCTGGAGTTTCCCAGACAAAAGTTGACTAACAAGACAGGTGATATGTCATGCTGATATCTTTTGGTCGTTACTCCAAACTCATGGTACTAAGTCACGTAATAAGAGAGGTACAAAGTTATATTGGTCTTTAAACCAACCAAGCCTGAGGCAAAATTCATAAAGTACCAGAAGTGTAGGATAAGCATTTCACAGTGTGACTGCTGACTACCAACTGACCAATAGGAATGCAGTGTGAAATGATGCACTGATCAACGAGCGCTTGTGAAAGAGCCAAAACAAACTCAAACAGTATAGATGGAAGTAAAGCATGCAGAACAAAATAGTTGAGATTCCAACAAAGAAGAAAATCTTGTTGAGAAGCTTTGTTTGTATGATTTGTCCCCCAGCTGGTATCATCACTGCGCCAAGGAGGGTGTAGCACGGAAAGATATAGTGGATGTATAACAGCTGTACATCTTGGCCCCAATTCAGTACTACGCATTAATATCATAGGGAGTACATGCATCAAACCTCTAAGTTCCATGTTGGCTTGTAGTATACTCAGAGGAGTACAGAAATCTCAAGATGTGTAGAATAGACTAGAATAGCCCTTTATTGTCATTGCACATGGACTATGAAAATGTAGGTGCTCCGCATCAACTGTGCTGGGATAAAATATAAATAGCAAACAGGAGAAATGTGTAAAGTCAAGAAACAAGAGAAATGTAGACAAAAATAGGAGAAAGGCGCACATAAGAGAAGTTGCAGTAAGTGACCTTAGACCAGCAAGCACACGGGCTACCTACATCATTACCTTACCAAAGTTCATGAGCACTTGTGTCCTAAGTTTGCCTCTTTTAATCTCTTTAATAAGCTCATTTATCTTGGTTCCATTGTGCTTTGTGAAATTCTGGGTCTGACTTTCCAATTTCCTTCTATTATTTAGGACAAGCTGGCGCTCAGAACGTTTGCTTGTTTGTGGACAGTTTGTGGACGTTAGGGCTGAACGATATATCGCATTTGCGATAATATCGCGACATGATCAAGTGCAATTTTCTAACCGCAAAGGCTGCGATTATACTCTGGACATGTCCAAATTCATGGGCTGCATCCTCCTGAGGCCGCATTTGTAGACCGATTACGTCACAGCGACGCGCCGAAGGCTGTCCAAATTACTACCATATCCCAGAATTCATAGCGCGGCCCAGCCAAACTCCAGTTTCCAGCAATGGCGGCCGCTACTAAGTTTTAAAATTACTCATACTAATCTTTCAGGGTCACAAAATAAACTTTTAACATATTTTCAGGCGAGAAAGTAGTTGTGTAAACATCAAATATCTGCTCGGTTTATCAAGATATCCCATATTTGCAAAAGTGCTTCGACGTTTTCAGAGGCGTCTGCTACCCACCAGCTCGACAGCTAGCCGGGAGCTCGAGGGTTACTGATGCGGCCGAGAACGGCACAACTCCCGGCACATCATTTTCAGATCACCGCGGAGTTTCGCTGCTCGGGTTAAACGTAATATATAAGTCACTTAGACAACCTAAAAATGTTATTGTTGGGCTTTTTTCAGTGTTTTGTTTGTTCGTGAGTAAATCGGTTTGGCTGAGATTAAAGTTATCAGATTAGATAAAATAAAACTTTATTAATCCCCCGGGTGGGTTCCTCCTTGGTTTTCACACAGCTGACTAAACGTCAAACAGAAAACTTATTAAACAGAAGTATGAGACAGTCGAGAATTTACACCAGTGTCTGGTTATATTTTAGATAGCAAGAAGCAGACGGCCGAGTTTATTAAACTCCACCGAGACAGCGGTGACGCTGATCAGAACTAGACCGTCCAATTTCACGCCTTTAAATTTCAAAGGCGTGTTTGTGTGTGTGTTTATACAATTGCTATTATGTTTGCACTTTATGTGTAATGTTACTGACTGCAGAGATCAGTAAGATGTGTGTATTTTTTATTTATTAGTTTTATTTATTTAATATTATTCAATTGAATGACTGTCTAGTAGTTCACAGATGTCGAAAAACTGAGTGTGGTAAAGCCACTGATTTTTTTTATGTATATTTCTGCAATCTGCACATTGTACTGACTTTCATTTTAATGTTTACACCAGGGTTCCTTGTCAGCACTTTATGCTCAGATGTTTGTAAGCTAAAAATAAACTATTGTGTATGTTCAAATATACTGTTGTGATTGAAGAAGTTAAATAAAAATGTCAGTCATCAATTCATGCATCACCTCATGTCATCATAACAGAGGTCTGTCTTCCAGGAAAGAACAGTTTAAAATTAATGTAATATAGTATTGGCCATACTATATGATGTATTGCTTGTCTTTGTTTAATAATACAGAAGACAAAGACCTTAAAAAATAATCGCATATCGCATCGCAATCGCAATATTGGGGCAAAAAATCGCAATTAGATTATTTTCCATAATCGTTCAGCCCTAGTGGACGTTGTCACACTAATGGATTCTAATGGGTTCTATTAATGCGACTGTTGTGCTCGGAGACAAATAAAACCCAGCAATCCACAGTCACCCAGTAGGAATTTGTAAACTGGGAAGGTCGTTCCACCAGCTCACTGCCGTTCTGAATACTACTGTATCTTTGATTTCAGTCTGTATTCATTTATTCTTTTATTTTGTCCTTCTCTTGATTGCACAGTGTTTGAGAAGACACTAATATAGTTTGAATGACACTTGGGGAAATCGGCTGCACATGAATCCTTCAACTAAAGCAGCCAACCAGTCAACAGATGGTTACAGTACATTGTTTTTTCTCATTTGGCTTACTGTTATGCAAGTTTATAAAAAGAAAGGAAGCTGGATATTGGCCAGAAAAACAGCAAAAGTAAACAAGAGGAAGATTGAAGGCAGTAAAAAAAGGACTGTGAATTTTCAATGGCCAACTGTAAAGAAGCTCTCAGCCTCAATTGATGTGATTTGAAGCTTGATGAATCCTTGTGTTGACCCCCTTTGGGTGCTGTATGAGTTCATTGCTGTTGACTATTCTCCAACATTCAGCTCTATCCCCAGTTGGTGCCTCAAAACTCCAATAAAAAAAACCCTGTTTAGCTCTTTTGTTCTTGTCCTGACTTTGAACCTCTAAAATCAGTTAGCATGTGGTTGGTATTTGGGACAGGCACCCCTGTTTGTTCACATGTTGTTTATGTTACACTGATTGGCTTTGTAAATGGCATTGGAGCTTTGGTTTCATACTCAAGCAGCATGGTCCAAATAGTAATTTGTCTATCAAACCAAAACTGCAGTTGACAGTTGCTTTTCAAATGAGTGTAGTTTAGATTTTAATTCCTCTTAATCACCATATGTTGGTTTTAGTCTCACTTCAATAACCTTCATTGTGCCATGTGTATTTAGAAAACTAGATGCAGATGGCAAAAGTTGCTTCTCGGTATCTGACAGTGTTAAAGTTGGCACATGCTAACCATTCAGTGTTTTCCACATGTAAACTTGCGCGGCTGTAGGTCTAACGGCCTCAGTATATTAGCAGTATATTTTTCATTATAATTTCTTTAGCTGTCTGTTGGAATGACACCATCACTTTACTAGTAGATGATCCCTTTGCGTTTTTTCTCATTCTTCTGCTGCTAGCCGCCTTGTTGCTGCCCTTAACAGTTTGGGTTTTCCGCACAGGTCGGGCTGGCTGGCTGTTATAGTGGTCCTCAATGCCATTCACCTGCTTATGCACCAAGAGTCTTCTACATCTGTATTTACTTCAATATCACCATCTGGGACTGACGCTGGCAGTGGTGGTCTTTCTTCGTCAGCAGTTGTAACCTTTTTCTGTAACCATGACCTGGAGCACATGGACAACCGGTTCACCTGCTGCTGTGCCAGGCTTACTGATTTAAAGTCAGAGTTGGAGTTACTTGCGTGAAGTATATTTGAATGAATGAATGAATCAATGAAGTTTAGAAAGCAAGCATGCACACACAATACTTGCAGACTACTCCCTCCCTCCACAATACCTCCTACCTCTGTTACGGTTGTCAAAAAAATAGATTCTCAGATACTAACTTGACTGATAATACTGCAAATTACTTTGTGATTATGTTATCATTTGCAGCAGTACCAATACAAATGACAGCATCTTGGCCTCCTCCAGTTGACACAAAACATCACACAGAGCAGTTGCAGACAGGTAGGTACACAGCTCCTCCCCTTACCAGCAGCTGAAGTATTTGATGTCCACAACACTGAACAATTTTGAGAGGTCATGAACCATCATAAATGTTAACTTGGCCACCAAACAATAATTTTAGTTGCTTAACTATTAGGAGTTACAAACCCAGCCTCAGGGGATCACAAACTAGTGTACGCCTAGTGTTGGTGTTGGTCCCATGCCTCCTTAATTGGGAGCGCTGCTTTAGGAATTGCATCTGGTATTAAAATCTTTGCCAAATCAAAGGTGGATCTTTCAGCTGAAGGTATTTTCATTTGATAGCAATGTTAGCCATCTGTTAAGTTATTAATTATGATGTTACAGACAGACAAAATTGATAACATTTGTCTCCTGGCTTAAAATTGTCATTAAGGTAGCGGGCTAAGAATGAAATCATAGCATTATCGTTCTTGCCTGTCTGTAACATTATAATGACCACTGTCATGTTTTAGTGTTTTGGTGCTCCCTAAGACAATCTTAAAATATTTGTCACATACATATTTTACAATTACTTTTTTGCACTATATACTATATATAGTCCAATCAAAAATGGTGTTGTCACTGTTTGCACGATTCTAACATTTCTTTAAAAAACAAATGGCTGTATAAATGCTATAGAAGAATCCGCCCATTTACCATTTACAGTATCAGTGTGCTAATGTTTGGATTTTCTAAACCAGTAAGAATGTAGGGAAACGTGCAACCTGATAAAATCAGCACACATTGCTTATATTTTGATCCAGAAAACTTTCAGTACAGGTATGTTGATGTTAACCTTCCAGGAAAGACAGCTGTGCATGCTAGGACTTTTCTATTATTAGCAGAAGAGTGCTTTGTTACGTTCAGACTTGTTCATTAGTATAGATTGAAATTTCACTTTAATCAAAGAAAATGGATTTTGGCCCGAAAAGAAGACAAAGATTGAAAGCAGCAAGAAGGATGCTGGGATTTTAATGGGCGGCTATACAGAAGCTCTCATCCTCAACTGATGTGATTTTGAGGTTTGATGAGTTCTTGTGGTCACCCAATGAACTCATGGCTGTGAATTATTCTCCCACAGTTCAGCCCCTTACACCCTGTTGGTGCCTCGCAACTCTAATAATAACCCGTATTAGCTCTTTGTGTTTTTCCAGGACCTCCTCCTGACTTGGAACCCGTCCTAGCGCTCTGAAATCGGTTATCAATAGGTTTGCAGTTTGGAAAGACATCCTTATTAGTGCCCATTTAGTTTTCCTTTCACTGATTGTGTCTATTAATAGCACAGCTGTGTTGGGTTAGAGCTTGGTACCTGTGATGGACAGGCCTGCACACTCAGCCATTGTGCAAATAGCCATTTTTTTAATAGGCAAAAGAAAGACCATTTCAGGTAATCTGTCTGTTCTTGTGATGGGAATTTTGGTTCATATTCCCTTCCTAGTTGCATTAATATTCTCAAACTATTAATTTAAAAAAATAACTCAACATAAAAAGTTGCATCTGGTTGAGTCAACCATCAGCTGAGGATGCAGGAAAAGTGAATTTTCGGGCATTTAGCTGGTGTGCTTCACCCACGTCGGGATATTTTATTTGACATTTAGATGAATTCCAGCATTTTGTGACGTTAACCCAGTAATAAAAACTGTGACTGAAGATGAGTCAGTACATGAACAGAAGTAATGCTAAAATGGTATGTTGTTGAGAAATAAAACACGACCTCCACCACTTTAGGCTTGAATGTTTAGTAATGATTTGCCTTCACCGTAGCTGCATTTAAAACATTTTAAAGTCGCTTAATTTAAAAGACTTTTAATGCAATATCCGTGATGTTATTTGAATTTGTGTAGAACTCCGGTACCAGGTCTCGAGGCTGGTCTCATGATTTTTATCTCCAGTCATTTCATTAACATGTACTCGGTTACTGTTTTGCATTTTGATGTGGAACATTGTGTGCTGTATTGAAGTTGATATGAAGGGAAAGGTGTCAGTAAAATGAGGACTTTAAAGAAAAGATGATTTAAAGAACTTCAAGTGGACGAGGCTTGTGTCATTGAATAGACTTCATCCAAATATCCACCCACTCCTGAACCAAAAACACTGTCAGAAGTGTCTTACCTGGACTGTTCCTCAGTAGTCTAGCTGCTCTTTTCAGATAAAAGTACATTTTGGAGTAAAGAGGCACAGAATCCAATGGATTTGAAGTCCAGCGTGACGTTTCTGTGATGCTTTGGGGTGTGATCTGCTGGAGTTGGCTGCTGTTGGTCAGCTGTGCTTCATCAAGTCCAAAGTCAGTGCAGCCTTCTACCACGAGATTGTGGTAGAAGCTCTTCATGCTTCCATCTGCTGATG
Organism: Aulonocara sp. 'chitande type north' Nkhata Bay; assembly: GCF_057382095.1. Classification (NCBI taxonomy): domain Eukaryota; kingdom Metazoa; phylum Chordata; class Actinopteri; order Cichliformes; family Cichlidae; genus Aulonocara; species Aulonocara sp. 'chitande type north' Nkhata Bay. Next base: position 37,466,717 of record NC_141359.1, read on the forward strand.
AGCTTCATGGAAATCCTGATTTACTTTCCAGCAGGACTAAGCTCCTGTCCACTGTGCCAAAACTACTGTCAAAATAAGAGCAGTCATTTCTGTGAAGGTGCACGCAGGCAGATATAATGCAAGACCTGTTTTAGGGTTTACGCACCCAAAAGTGATGGAGTACAGGTTCTAATTCTTATGACCACAATCTACCTTTTCAAAGCAATGACGGTTTCAGGCTTTTTGGAAGCAGTGGTGGTGCAGTGATTCAGCTGTTCTCGTAGGTCTTTGGCATGTACAATCTAAAACTATGAGATTTGAATCTTTTTTGTTGTTGTTGAGTATTTTGGCTTTGAAAAGAGCAGTTTTGTTCTTAGTGTCTCGTTTAAATAAAGCAGGAAACCTCATCAGCTTCAGTCACAAATGCAATTTTAACATTCAGTTAACGAATGCCTCAAACTTTAGTTATCACTCACGTCAGGAGAAACTGCAGAAAGTGAGAGTCTGCATAGAGAGCTTTATCTAGGGCACACTTTATATACCTCAGCATCAAAGGACATTCTTATATAAACAGGACTGTCTCATTCGGTATATGTTTTGAAATTATATCAGCTGTACATTACCCAGCCCTTGTTTTACACCCTGAACTTCACAGTAGAGCTGGGCGATAGAACGATAACGATATGTATCGCGATATAACTTTTACTCGATAGAGAAATTAAACTATCGCGATAGACCTCGCCGCTCTTGTCCTCTTTAAAAAAAAAAAAAAAAAAAAAGTCAGCCAATCCAAATTAAGTAGCGCAGAGCCGAACCAATCACAGCCGCAGCGTCACGTCGCGTTACTTGTTACGTACAGCACAAGTGCCAAGCCGCACGTGTGTTTGTTTGGGAAGCAGCCAGCGGGCAATGGAGGAAATGAGTGTGCCGACTAGAAAAATCAACCGAGCGTGACCGAAGAGAAAACAGATGATGGTTCCAACGCCGGAGAGATTGTCAAACGGAAGAGCCATAGAAGTTCCGTAGTGTGAAGGTATTTCGGCTATTTCAAGTCTGACAAAAAACAGAGTAGCGTGCACTGTAAATTGTGCCGAAAGCAAGTCTGGAAATACAATAAACTGGTGCATGCGTCACACTGTGCGCCACGTTATTGTTTCGGTGAAATGAATTTCTACAATACTGTTAATTCTACTCTCTGCAGTGTTTAAATGCTCACATATACACACAGTTACTGTCCGTCCACACATACGACTCGGTTCTGCTTCTATGCCCCAGCTTTGTTTACTTTTTCCCACCGAGGCTTCTAGACTTCTGATTGGCCAACATTTCTGCACGGTTAGGAATATAGCGCCACCTGCTGCTTTGGCATGTTCATAGCAGCGTTTTCCTTCATTTCTGCCTTTATGTGTGGACGGGATTATTTTTTAAAACGAAAACGGAAAATCTCCGTTTTCAAAGATACCCGTGTACGTGTGGACGTAGCCTCAGTCTCTGACTGGAAGCGCTAATTCGTCATTCGGCTTTTGTCAGACTAAAGTAACTGTTAAAACTGTTTGAAAAGCTAAGCTATACAACAAGGAGAGATTGAGAATTTCCTTTTAGTTCTCAGTTTATTTGATATTGACAAAAGTTAGTCAGTTTTGTCTGTTCTTCTGTAAAACAAACTAAGATTTATTTTTAGAATTAATATTTTGTTTCTAAGTGGAATTGGCAATTTAGTCTGTTTTCGTTTGTTCTATTTTGAAACTTAAACGCTTTAGCGGCTGCCTTTTGTGTAGTTTGCAATATTTGCCTTTATTTTTCTGAAAAAGTCTCATGTTCCTTAAGTACATCTACCCTGTTGAACTTATTATGGGAAATAAATATTTAAATAAAAACAAGCTGCTGATTATTTCACATTTTACTTGTGAGCAACGGCACATTTAAATCTTACAAATATAGTTATTTGGCTTATATCGTGATAGATATCGTTATCGCCTGAAATGAAAAAAACATATCGTGATATGAAAAAACCTTATATCGCCCAGCTCTACTTCACAGATGGACCGACCAGCTCCTGTCAGACACACTACAATATTCTACTTTTGTCTTGGTGGTAATAATAAAGCAAAAAGCTTCCTGTTGGGCCATCCACATCTATTTCAAGAATACTGAGCTGCTATCACACTGTAAAGACTCTACACCTCAGAAACATGTCAGTCCATGGCATACAAGGCACTAATCCCATCGCCAGCTGAATAATTCATAGTCAATTAGGGCTGAGAGGCTGAGGCGGTCTTCATGGAGCAAATGCATTTTCAATGATTCATTTCATGAGCTATGCAAGGGGTCTCTTAATTGTTGTTTACTGCTCACTATCCAACCACATGTTATTTTTATGCTATCGTGATTACTCCCGGCAGTGCTCAGAGTGCTTGGGAAATGAAGTCCATTAAGGGGTCCTGAGAGCTGTTTTCCTGTCAAGCGCCATGAAACATTTCCAGATCCAAACTTCACTGCATGAGAATAATAAATCTTATCCAGACGAGTTAGCCGGTGAAAATGAGATGCTTGAAGAGATGCAGGTGATGTGTTTTATGGTGCCACAGTGCAGGAAAAAGAAATATCTGCAGTGTTGTACAAAGATCCATTTTTAATGGGATCCCCGTAGAGTAATTAAGATTCCAGGAGAAAAAAAATGAAGTCATGTGGAAGTAGCATCACAACTGACAACAGATCAGCTTTACAATCTGCAACTGGCTGGAGTCGGTAAAGGCCTGTCTTTGAGCTCCATGGTGTATGTGTTTGGCAACAGAGAGAGCAGGAGGAGAAAATGCCTAAAGTCACTGCTGTCACACTATAACAGACTGTAAAAGCACATTGTGTGTGTACGTGTGTGTGTGTGTGCGCGTGTGTGTGTACGTGTGTGTGTGTGTGCACGTGCGCGTGTGTGTGTGCGCGTGTGTGTGAGACAACTCGTCTGACAAAAATAGGTGGTTTGAGCTGAGAATAGCTCCACTGCCCTCCAGTTGGCACCCTGGCGACTTTTTCTGACACCCCATGCCTCAGCAAATCCATCAACACCCATTTTCGGTGTCCCTCACGGTCATCCAAGTGTCACCAGTGTACATGTAACTAAACACACACCCTTATCAGGAATTCAGACTGACATCTAAACCTCTTCCATTGTTGTTTTGCCCAATGGCTTGAAAGATGCTATGAAGAGCACACTCAACTCAAAGAGTGGAAATACTGTGTTTTGACTTTTGTCAGAGCAACACATTCATCTTTTTCTCAAAGTCACAAGTGGCAGTTATCCCATCAGTACTCTGACACTTTTTCCCCTCACATTTGACGGCAATTAATAATCTGGTTTCTCAGATTTTGTTCTAGACTTAAGGGACCGTTATGGTGTTTATGGTAATTCCTGATAGCTGAGGTAAGAGCCTGGAGACTGTTGGCAGGAATACGTTTCCATGAAGTTTTATTTTTCTGCGCAACAGAACTGAACGTAGGTATGTGACAGTAATTCAGTTTAGCAGCTTTAAAGAGCGAGCGTGTCTGTTTGAGAAAGAGAAGGGAGCGCAGACGCACTTTGCTGCGGCCGCTGTGGGGTTTAAACGGACTGATTGCAGCTCTCATTACCACATGTTTGTTTTCAGCTCTGCCGACACCTGTTAGACGTGACAGAGGTGAGTTTTAGTTTCTGCCGGTTAAAGTTGAAGAGCCAGAGGCCTCTCTGTGTGTTTGTTTGCGCACCGCTTGCAGTTTTGATTGCATAAGACACACAAACACCAGGCAGTATGAAAAGTTTTCTTCCCCTCTTTCTTCTGCTGTTGACTCAGAGGTGAGTCTAAGCCTTCATGAAGCCTCTGTTTGCATTTCATTTGGGGCTCTACTACAGCCTTTCATTTAGGCAGTGACTTTCCCAGGCCGACCATGCAAACTGTGGGAGCAAACACGGTAACAGTGTAACAGTAGTAGATGTGATCAAATCTTAAAATGCTTGCAAAGGCGTGTGCCCCGGTAAGCTCTGATGCATAAATGTGAAAAATGCGGTGTATTATTGTTGCAGTGCTTAATCACCGATGTACACCTGCTCAATCTCTTTGCTGGGTGTGGCTCAGGCAGTGTTGTGATGACAGTTCTGATAGTGACTCGCATTACTCTGTAAACATGCTGTGATTTTACATAAAGCCAGATGGTTCAAATGAATCATTTTGATTTGATAAAAAAATAAACATCTTATACAACTTGCCAGTTTGCTTTCACTCCGTTCTCTTTCTTTTAGTCTCCGTTTTAAATTTGCTCGTGCACTGAAAGTTTGGAAGACCCACATGGACATGTTGTAGCCGCCTCCTGTCACTTGAGGGCAGTGTCAAAAATATGTGGACCAACCCGCCCTGTGGGCTACTCTTGTTGCTGTTTGCTGTGTTGTTGGTCCTTTGGTTTAGCCCCTGCTGTGGAGAAGAGATGCCAAAATATACAACAGAGTGTTAAAAATGAAAACGAATGTCCAGTCTGCCTTTTTTGTACTTTTTCCCTCTTCGTAGTTAGCCCCACTGTTGCTCCCTTGGCTGTTCAACCATCAGCATTGGAGAACATCAGTCCTGTAAGCCCACAAGCTGTTGTGGAAGTTCATCTTCACAGCCCCTGCATAGACTGAATTCCCACTCCTGCTTTTCTCCACCAAATCCAAGCTGTTTAACACCTGCACTGCTGCCCTGAACTTTTCTCTGTATAACTGAGCAGAGTTTTATGTCAAAATGAAAATCTCCAAGCCAGTTGGATTGAATATTAAAGAGTATTTACTGAAGCAGCTCCCCAGAGCAAAGGCTGCGTGATGTCCGATTGTGAGAATGGAGAGGGTATTTGTCCGGGAAATTCTCTGCAAGCCATGTGTGTTGCCTGCCGAACACACTCTCACCTAAACTGAACTCTGTGTTTCCAGCATTGTTGCAGACCGTCTCCTGCTGTGTGCTGCATGTGAGAAAGTGCGACTCAGGACCGTGTCCTAACTTGATTCTTGCCACATTTTCTTCACCTTATTTCTCACTTTTAGCAACAATTGTAATTGTAAGACTGTTTATAACAGATTTACAACAATTAGGAAGTTGCTGTTGAATATTAAACACTTGGCTTTGTTTTGTAACAGCAATAGCAGAAATTGCAGTGCAGTTTATTTTCTAATTGTCAGTGGTTTTCACCAACTATGTGTCAGAATGTCCTGGACAGTTTTGTGCAAGAGACTTAACTGGGGCTGAAGAGAGGCAGAAACTTTGAACTGGGGTCATCAGTTCTTTGAAAGCTGGTTGGCATGCAGGGCTGTCTGTGCTTTGTTGCCTGTGCAGGGAGGAATAAATGAATGGCAAAAACCATAAACGTGTTTGTTTTAAGTTTGTTTAAAAATTTGGAGCATATTGCAGTGATAAATGAGCGCCTGCATGAAATCCCCCGCTTTTTTTTGTATCTCCTCCTCACAGGCTGTTTGGTGAAGCAGTCCAACGAGGTCTTCTTCTGTGGCACAGTGTGATGAATCCATGTTCCTCTTTGGTCGAGCTGGGTAGCGAAAGATGGTGACCATGACAGAGGCGCACTGACGCCCTCGCTCCTCTCTTTCCACATCAAGTCTGCACGAGCAACAGCAGCCATAACAATGAGCTCTCACAGTTGCCAAGGTAAGAAATAAGAAATGTAAAATTTAAACACGGCAGTTTATTTTGAATAGATTTATAGCTGCTGTGTTATGGGAAAAGTATATATTCTTTTCCTCCTTAGCACAGGTCTGGATTTTCTATTTTACTTAACTGGACAAAAGGTCCATTGTGTCCTCACTTCCCATCAAGCTCTGCTTGTGTTGGTCATGTTCAGCAAATTGATTTCACAGGCATTTATTAATTGTTGCAGTACTAAAGATTCTGTGTGACACAATGTAGCTTGCTGGCATCACCTTCTATTCTTTTGAAAAGTGTTTGGAGAAATGGTTGAGTCCCTGCCAAAAGGCTTTTCAAAGGGGTTTGCGTCAGAGGGGATTCATGTCGTCACATTACGGGGAAAACTGGCACAGGCCAAAGATATTTACTGATTTCTTTCTTGGTCTTCTTCCTCTTTTTTCTTTTTCTTAAATACGCTGCGTTATGCAAGTGATCGTTGGAGTGGGCCGTGTTTTCCTGTTTCATTTCCTTTTTATTTTGGTCATTTCTGTTCCCTGCTCATGCTCAGAATATATGACATAAATGTAACTTAGCAGTTTTGGTTTTTTTCACATAATAAATCTGAATTGATGACGTTTCTCCAGTGTTTAGTTAAAGGAAGAGTTGTATTCGTCGCATGTTTTTCATTTCATTTGGGGAGGTGGAATTTTTACGTCACAGCTAACAATCTGCTGATGGACAAATCTTTTGAAAAACAAGTGTCAGCTGTTATGAAATGAAATAAAAAATAGGTGAGGGATGATTGTGTTTGCATTAGGCCAGAGCATTCATCCAGTGCCAGACGTTCCTTCTCTTTGGGGAGCTCAGAAATTAAGCTCTCATTGCTCAGTTTCACTTCATGTTAGCAGTTCATTTTCTCCTTGTCGTCCTTCAGTTTGTGCAGTTCTGGTAAAGCCTTTTTCCACGTATGACAGATCATCATTTCCTATTTTTTCAGACCACCACTTAGAGGACTAAAGAGCCTTTTGTCTGATTTAAACTTGGGTGGCAAAGACTGGCATGTTGACATGCTACTTGGCATTTTGGAACTGGGTTTATGGCCTTGGAGGCAGAGCTAGAACACACACACAGAAAAACTCTCTTATCCCTGCAAGACCTTCCCCTTCTGTCTACCCCCCTCTCCCTGCCCTCGTCTCCTCTCTCCAGCAGCAGTAATCGGTGGCAGTCCTGGCTGAGGGGGATCTTGCGTCAATAAATCGTCATGCATAGCGACTCGCCGGCCTGGAACACAAACAGAGAGAGGGGCCGTCTGGTGCTGGAGGCCTTGTATAGCTGGTTAAAAAAGCTTTGAGACCTCTAGAGTCTAACCAGAAAAAATCCTGGATGTTTTATGCACTTGGGTCAGAGTGTATTGTGCAGTCTCAGTCTTGTTCTTGCCTCTTGGACTGGCCCCAGCCTCCTCTTCTGTGATGATATGGATGCTGCTGTTTAGTACTTATGCTTTATGTTTGCAGTCTGGACAGAATGTGTAAACAAAGCAGCCACAAACTTTGACAAAGTGAGACCAAGAAAACTCCCCGCTGGATTTTTTTCTTGCCTTGAAACCATGAAATGCTGGCGGCATCTTAACGGGTCTGCTTCATGTCCGCAAAAGCACCTTAGTCACTTTAACGTAGTAGGTGTGATGACATTCTTGACTAACATATCACTTTCAACATGACAACCACTTGCTTTAAAGTAACTGATAGTTGGAGCTCTGAAGATCGCTTTTTATGGTGTGGAGCTTCAGTGCTAATCAGCAGTGAGGCTTTAACAGCCTTTAAAAAGTTGGGGGAGATAAAATGATCGCAGCGTTGTTTAACAGACCATTCACATGGTTAAAGGTGAGGTTGTTGCTGTTGTCTTAGGCTTAGTTGTGAGTAAAATAATCACTCGGCCCCAAATTTGAGAACCAGCAGCCTTACTGATAATTACACACGTGATCATTTTGGAGACTTCCACTAACCTCATACAACAGTCACCTGTACATAATAACATTTTACATCTAACATTTCATTTCTAATTTACTGCAGACATTGGCTTAAATTGTCGAGAAGGTAGAGACGTGTTTACGTCTCCTGCTACTCTGGCTTTCTCCCACAGTGCAAAGATATGCATGGGTTGGGTTAACTGCGAATTCTAAATTGCTAATTATTTAAATCTGTAGGTGTGAACGTGAGTCCGTCTCGCTTCCTGTGACGACGTAATAAAGTGAATCAAAAGCAGACCCACACTTCCTTTCTGTGACACACACAAACACACACAAAATAAAAGAAGTGATCATAATAAAGGAATCGCACCTCCTCGGTCTTTTTTTAATTTAGACTGTTGGTTTATGGCAGATGGCTGTGAATTATTCATGTTTTTGGGATGACCACAGCCATGTGTAGATTTTATCCCAGAGATTATTCAGTATCAGGGAGGAAGGACGGCACAATAAGCGCCTCATAAATGATGCTGGAGTTGAAACCAGATAAGACTGTTTTGTTTTGTTTTCTCTACTGATCGAGGCAGTGCGTTCTTCATGATCTTAATGATTTTTTTTTTTTCCCTTGGCTCTCGTCAATTTTGTCTGGTTCTAGCATTTCAGTAGTGGTGCTAATGTCGCAGTTTTAAACTAAAAATGCAGGGTTTCATTCTGTAGTCTTTCCTGGAGGGTCTGTTTCCTGTCAGAATATGAGATACGTGTTTAGGCCTTTGGGGTCAGCTCATTCCTCTAACAAAATTTAAGCCCAAGTATTAGATTTAAAGGTAATCAAAGGCAGCTGCTCTGCAGTTTACGCTCCTGCATTTGAAATAGGAGTAATTTTTAATTCTTTCACTTGCCCTTCCTTCTCCTCTGTCACTCTAATTTCTCAGTCTGTCTCGTTTTCTCTCTGGCTCCAGGTTTTAATCAGAAATTGTAATAAAGACTCTCAGTGGGAGCTATCAAAAGCTTGCAGTGGTGGATTAGAAGAGAGTGGCTAGCCTGGGCCAGGCCACTGCAAGTGAAGTATAATCTTCAAAAAGGGAGCTTAACACCTGCCGGTCCACGCCGATGATTCCTCATTTACAGAGGCCGGTGTCGCTGTATCGGAGAAGGCTCTGGTGTTAATTGATGGTTTAAGTCTGAACGTTTTGAAAGTTGTCTAAAGATGACTGAAGTCGACAGAGTCAAGAGGCAGAGTGAATTAAGCAGGAGCTTAATCAGAGGAAGTTATCAGGGAAGTCGAACACAGAGCGAGGTGGTTCAATTCATCTGGGCTTGATTGCAGCCGTGCACAGAGCAGCTACTGCTATCTAGTAAGAGCTGGAGGAGCACAACGGTACTCTCTCCTATCCGAGCCTGATTGCTGCATTCAAATCGCGCAGCGCGGTTATTGTTCTAATTTATCCTTGGCTCTGCAGAATATTTCTCAATGGAGTGATGGATTGGAATGAGAGCTGAACCGGACTAAACAGAAGCATTTTTAGGAGAACAATGGGAGCTGCTGTGGAGAAATAAGATTACTGCTTCATGATTGTGTTCCCCTCTACAGTTTTCCAGACTATTCCATTCAAGTAGTCTCATTGTCAGATGAAACAAGCGTGCGGTGCAGCCTTCAGAAGAATTTATTAAGCATTCAGAGCTTTGCTGCTGCCGCTGCTGGAACAAGAAGCTCGGTACTGAATTGCAGTTTTGTGTTTTTTGTTATGCATAGTGTTCTTTCACGTAATTAAAGATCATTTCATAATTAGATTATTTTTAGGGCTGTTTTTGGTAGCAGTGACAATGTGGTAATGGATTTTTAACGTCCTCTCATACCCGGCCTTTTGTGTTGATTTTTTTTCTTTTCTTATTTAATCTTTCAGCAGCCGTGCTAGTAAACGAGGCTGTCCTGAAACTTAATACTTGCTGCATGTGACGTTGCTTTGTGGGGAAAAGAAATGAAATGACAGCATGAGCTGACCTTGTATGTAGTTATGGGGTTTTTCCCAGATGTCCGGTCTGGCATAAGTAGTGAAATGAAGAAAATGATTGACCTCTAAGATTAACATCTAGAAGTGAAATGCAAGAGGGCCCCATTGTCTTTAAGACCTCTGCCCAGCAGAAAGCTCTGAAAAGAATATCCGTGTACTGCTGTATTTCCCATCTGGCTGTGGGATGAAGTCCGCTGAGTTCAGCAGGGGACAGCCGAGAAGAGGGAGGTGGGTCAGGTGGGTCTCTGAGGATGTAATCCTCCTGCTTCTATGAACAAAACAAAATCAAAAGTTCCAGCAGTTACACAATCCCTTTTAGGAAGGACTCTGTGCACCCTGGATCTCTCAGGGCAGAATGAACTTTTCCAGGCATTAATCCGAGGATAAGCCCCGAGTCCCTCTAACTCTGTGTGCCACGGCGTGCTAAAAATGCATGAAATACCCCACGGAGCCGCCACGCTCGCTATGATTGGCATTCCCCTGCAGATTTGTACTTGTGGCACCAATTTGGTGGTTTGAAAAAGCAGGTCTTGCCTTGCAGGAAAGTTGCTTTAAAAATAGAAACTGCGTGTTTCAGAAACAGTTGGGTGGTTTTGCAGCGACTCAGTTCCATAGATTAAGATTAACTGATAAGCAGTCATCCACTCAGACCACAGTCTAAACACTCTTATCTCAACTCTGCCTCTTAAGGTTTTAATGCAGGTCTGATAAAACTGACATTTAACAAGGTTTCTATTTGCTTTGCTGATTAATCTCATGGATGATGAATAAACTTTTAGAAATGACTAATTCATTTAGCAGAGGAAGGTTTATTTTTAGATTGAAACGTTTATTTTAATACTAAACCGATATTTAGAGACTGTCACTGATATTAGAATACTCTCATACTTTTGTAAACTTGTTTGTAATAGTCTTGGTTTATCTAATGGAGCTTTTATTTTATTTTTAGTGGATCAGTTATGGGTTTTTTTTCCCCCCAGAAATATACTCTATTACAGTTATGCATATCAAACATGGTCAAGATATGTACGAGCAATCTCAGGGAGCTAAAAGCTCGGCTTTCAGACTCTAAATGCTTGCACTGCTTTATCAGTTGCTTAAAGTCAGTCTGTCAGTAATTTTTGAGGTTATTAAATACATAAAAAGGTTTGTATTCTTAATTATAGTGTGTAGTTACATTTTCCAGCAAACATATGCATTCTCATGAGCTTGTAATTAATCTCTTAAAAATACATAGGAGTTGGGTTTGTAGTTTGTGGAAGCTATCATCTTGCCCCACCATATTTAAATGCAGTGGCTGGGACAGAGATTAATGCAAATAGTTGTGTTTTTCGTATGTAGCTAAAACTGACCACATACATGGAACACCAAAGGTGGAGGAGAAGAGAACTCGATGGCCAAAGGGCAACAACAGGTTATAAGCCAGTGGTCCCCAACCTTTTTTGCGCCACGGACCGGTTTATGCCTGACAATATTTTCACGGACCGGCCTTTAAGGTGTCGCGGATAAATACAACAAAATAAAACTAGTACCGGTACCGAAAAAAAGAAGATTTATTCATAACACACGTGAAAAGACCCAGGAAAACCAAGTTAACGATAAAAACGATAACAAAATAACGCTGAAAACCGATAGAAACCCTGAAAACCATACATTTCACACCTGAGCCTCAACTCTCGCGGCCCGGTACCAAACGACTCACGAACCGGTCCCAGTCCGAGGCCCGGGAGTTGGGGACCGCTGTTATAAGCTAACGGTGCCAGCTAGTATTATGCTCAGGTATCCTAAAAATCACACTTTAGCTCCCACAGTTTGATTACATCCTCACATCATATGAGAGTTTATTCACTTAGCATCAGAGCCCAACAATGTTACGTTCACTTTATTAAAGACAGTTTTATTAACGCTGGCTAACAGCAGCTAATGGGGACTAACAGCAGCTAACTGAGGCTAATGGCAGATAAAAGCAGCGCTTATTGACAGAAAACAGCATATTGCCATCAAAACATCACTCATCGACTTCTTTCACAAAGTTTAAATGTGGATGTTTGTCACCAGAAATTGAGAGCTGAGGTATAAAATGATCACTTCAAATGTTTTGTTTGTGAGAGACAGCCAATCAGATGAAGGTAGGGGTTAAAGGGAAGAGAAGGAGGTATATTTAGAGATTCAGGATATGACTAATAATGATTTTTGTAATGTGAATCCTGCATGGAAGAATACCAAAACTATGGAACTGGAAATGAGTGTAGCACATGCCCTTTAAATTATTTTTTTCCCCCTCTGTGTTTGTGGAACTTTTGACTGTTCTTGTCTTCTCATTGTGATACTCCCCAAACAATCTGATCCTGGTTAACATCATTTAAAGTAGCAGCCTAATCTTCAGAGTTTTGCTAGCTGACATCATTTCACGGCATCTTATTCATGATTAATTCACAGAAACCTCCTTCTCTCTCATTCCTTTCCTCTGTGAGAAGATAATGTCTCTATCAGCACCAGCCAGCAGCAGTAGGGCGTTGTGCCACGATTCTGCCATGTGACGGCTCTACTTTGAGTGGGGCCTTGGTGCTTCTAGCCTGCTCAGAAGGTCATAATGGAAACAAATTGGCCCTAAACCTTCCTGCCTGTTGCTTTTACTGAACAGTACTACAAACCAACCCATTCCAAGAGGGACTTGACATTTTTTTAAGCAGCACTACTCAACCAGTTCTCCAGTTAACTGATGAAATTCAGTCTGCAGCAAGAGATGATTCCTAATATGGCACAAGTGACTTTGTTGAGGTAGAGGAAGACGATTTCAGACGTGGAGGTTTCTGGCTTTATAACTCAGATTCATCTGGGGAAATCAGGGTTGTTTAAGTGAGTGTATTATGTTCCTCCTTCTGAACCGTGTGCTCACCAAGCCTTTTGAACTCCTACTGCTCCAATGGAGCTGCTCAGCTGCCAAGAGTCGACTCCTGTGGTTGCACTTGGCAGCTTGCATGTGTGAATGTGTGCAATCTGAAGCCTTTTTTGAGACATACTGGCTTCTTATTAAGAATTTCTTAAATAAATAGCAGGTAAGATTGCTTTTCATAAAATTTCTTCCGTATGACATTGCAATGATGTTGCTGGTCAAATTAAAAGCAAAGCTATATTTAGATATCTTGTTTCCATTGCCATTCGTGTGTGTGTGTGTGTGTGTGTGTGTGTGTGTGTGTGTGTGTGTTCCATCTTTTAATGTAATATAAAAAACAGATCTTTGTGGAATGGAAAGATCCTCGATTTGTGATATTTTTGTTAGCATCAAGCTGCTTGTTGGCTGCAGCGCACAAAGCCACAGTAGTGCTGCTGCATTATCTGTGTTTTGGATAAACACACTTGACATTTTGCATATCAACCACCCACTCATGTATCACTCCACATCCAAAATAGCAAGTTTATGTTTTCAGGTATATTTAGCCGCACAGAGTGAACTGAGTGAACATTAAGGCTACGTTCACACAGAGTGACCTGTGAACTTTTAAAGAGTCAGATAAAGATGAAAACGCGACCTTAGTCCGATCATTGGCGAGCTGAGGGGAAAAATGGGAGGAAGACACTTTGAAATTAGTCTGGTGTGTCACTGCTTGATTTCATATGCTATAACAGCATTTTAAAATGTATTATACTAATGATATTAAGCTGTCTTCTCTTCTCATCTTTGGTCAACTGCCACTGATTTCACTATATGAAATGAAATTATATTGGCTGTGGTTAATCTGGCTATAACTTGGAATAGAAACTAAACTCTTGGGTGCTGTCTGGTTGTGTTTTAGTGCTCTAGGTTGAGTTGATAATGATAATTCAGAAAGAACAATGGATTGGCTGATTTTTTTTTTTTTTTATTGATTTATTTGATGAAGTCCTACTTTTAAAAGCAGAACCTCATCAAGAGCAGCAATATCTTGTTCAGCATTTCTTGACCAAACAGCAGAAAGGACAAATAACGCAAAAATATTGCTCTTATGAAATATATTCCAGCAGGCGATCTTTGAAAACTTTAGCCAAGTCTTTGAGAAGCAACAACTGGCTTCCTAATGTGATAGAAGTGGGATTTTCTTTTTTTTACATAGGTTAAGACAGGAAGCCTTGGTGTCTCGGACTAGCCACAGCCCAGTTTTCATCCAAATATATTATCATAAACTCATAAGATCGTAAAACTCTGCATTATCTAGAATACCCATATCACCAGAGGCTACATGAAGCCTTTACTCTGGGGAACAAGGAAACTTCCTGAATTAATCTATGCGAGATCACCGAGTTCAGCCACACTCGTCATCAGTCAAATTGCATGTAAATGAGGTTTGTCGTCCTCCCACTTCGTAATTTACCAGATTTCTCTTACATCCATTACCACAGCGTAGCACGCTCATTTCTCCAGCTTTCAGAGGCAGCAGCCTATTAGATGAATGAAGCAGCAAGAGTCTGCTTAGACTTGGTGTTGGCTAGATAAATGAGCTAGTTGGGTAAGAAATATGACTCGCTGTGACCCGTGAGTTTGGAAGCTTGTTAACTGGAGTTAACTCCAACTATGAGAAAGATTGTAGTTTATGAAAGGTGTATTTGCTGTGAGTGTGTCTGTGTACGCATATATCGAATATAAGGACTCCTCTGCTGTAGCTCAGTGAAATGTCACTGATTGTTGAGCTCATGCTAAACTATCTCCTCTTTGTCAGGCCGACAATGCTTTTGTCTTTGTGTCTGCGTCTATCAGGCTCTCTGTCATTCTCACACGATTGCAACGGGAGCTAAAACTCTATTAATGAGCATCCGTGCAATGACAAGCCACTCGGCAAGCATTTCAATGCAGAGGAAGATGCTGACACAACATGTAATGCACACAAACACCGCTTCTTCCGTGGGAATGTTTATTTGACCTGACAAAGATGCACACTCAGAGGATTTTTTGGTGGGACTGAACAGTTGGTTAACACAGAAACTAACACTTGGACAGTGAAGACTGCTGTGGGTGTTAGAAAGTTAAATATGCAGGTGTTTTAAGGATTTTAAGAGGGTATTTCTGAGTTCTGATGCTGTGACTTGTCCTTCTTCTAAAATATTTTATTTTTGAACCATTGGAGATGTCACTTGGATGAGTGACATAATGTTTCTCCCACTGAAAACGCGGTGTTCAGATGAACAGAATCAACCTTTAGGCATTTCCTTTGTTGAGCATGGTCCAAGACAGATCTATCGAGAGCTGTGCAGAGCAGCTCATCCTTTCAAGATTGAAATATTTGACATGTAAGACATTTGAACCTAATATGAAAAGTAATTCCTCCTTTATCATTAGGCTAACCATATTCATCTAAATTCGCTCTAATGAAGTAATCACAAGTTTATGTTAGTGCAGGGTGCCTTGAGGATTATTAGTGGCAGGGCTAAAAAACAAAACAAAAAAACAGGGAAATATGCTTTTGATCTATTTATAGACCCTATTACTAGACACCAGTTATCCACCCTCCCCAGTGTTTTCCTCTCCCACAACTGTATTTTATTTGGAGAACAAAGGACATTTTGTTGGGAGCACAGATCTAATGGAGCTCTTATTCCTTTTTGTTCACACCAGAAACACACAGTAGGCTCATACCAAAACATAAACAAGCCACATCAGAGCCCAGTCCCACTGCCGTCTTCGCGGTGGTAGTTTTCCATCATAGAATTGATTTAATTGCACTGCCAGCACCTTTGAATACCGCTTTAAGGTCCAGGTGCACAGTGTTGCTCTGGTCTCACCCCGATGATGTTATGAGCTTGGTGTTATGTCTTTATAGGCGGATCAAGGCAGCCTGTTGCATTACCCAGTGAGGTGAAGCCCTGTAATAATGTTGGCAGCAATCTAAAAGCAGCCCTAGATTACAGTGCCTGAATGACATCATTACTCAGCCTTAGTTGCCGGCGAAGTGTCACTTAATGTGCTGCAGGTAAGACAGATGGCTACAAATATTTGCACACGGTGAATCATAGATTCTTAACCATTTTCTGGCTTTCATGTGTTGTTGTTGTTGTAGATATGTATATGTTTGTTTAAATATCCAAATAAAGGTCAGGGCCAGATAGACTTTAAAAGTCTTTAAAAATGTACATTTGCTCCTAGAAACTTGTGGTCATTTGGAAATCTTCTAGAGCTTCCTGATAAAATAGTTTTGGTCCTGAGCTCTTAATTAGAAGATGTAAGGCTGTACTTACTTTTTCACATGACTGCAAACTTTCTGTGAAAATTTCTTTATCATGTGACGTAGGGCTGTTCGATATAACGATATAAAAACGTCTATCGCTTCATTTTACGCTATCGTTTGTTTTGTGGTGTCGCAAAATAAACTGTTTACGGCAATATTTTTTTCACCGTTTTGATGGTCACTGTAGTGGCTATATTAATTTCTTAAAGTTGTCTCATTCTCTTATATTTAATATAACCACACTACAGACGGACAAGCGCCTGTTTTTATGCGTTGTCGTTGGCAACAACGCCGGTAAAACCATCGCGTGTCCGCTGGTTTAGTTTCCACAAACCTTTCACAATAAAGCTCAAGATCCTGTTGAGACTTTTCAAAATAAATTGAATCACATGAAAGATGCAGAGTGTTTACGGATGAGAAGCAAAAAAGAGCCGCCAGGTGCTAAAATATAAACCTTAGACTCAAACGTTAGAACAGACTTTTCCCCGCAGCACATTGTGTAATAAATACAAAGAAAACGGCGGGCGTCACAGCTTATGTCTAAAAATGTATCATTTCATGCATCGGTTAAAACACTTAACCCCAGGTACACGACGCCCAGCTGGAAACACTTCACGCAAGTCGAGCTGCCCGAGATTCACCGAATTTACAGAAAATGTTCAATTTTTGTGATTTATATCGTTATCGGGACGATAGATGTCTTATATCGGGATATGAGATTTTGGTCATATCGCACAGCCCTAATGTGACGACGCATTCGTCCTTAAAGTTGTTAGATGTGACGATTTGGTGTCCTGGATTGTGTGGCGTTGGAAATACATTTCCTAAAATGGGTTTGAACCAATAACCTTTTATCCCCTAGATGACATTCAGAGGCAATCTACTAATATTCAGGTCAGAGAAAATAGACAGCTTTCCATCTCTGCTGGCAAAGGTCAGGCTGGACACAGGCCTCCGCTATTGAAGGCCCTTTTGTTGCGACCACAACAAACAAGCAAGCCATTCTCAGCTCTGTGCTGGTGTAATTATGCTGCATAAAAACAAGCGTGACGATTTTAATTGTAATTAGAGGGGGAAAATTGGTGAAGGGACTGAGCCAACGGTAAGCAACGCATTACTGTATGTGTGCGTTAGTGTGTCGGTGTGGGTCTATTAGTATTTGAGGACATACTCCTTGTGTTTTTGCCCCGGGCAAGCACAGTCACAGGCCCTTTCATTTTTCCCTTTTATGTGAATAATGAATCCATCGCGGCTGACACTTATTGAAATGGTGCTTCAAAATCAAGCGGTCAAAGGCTGTAATTGTAGCATGTTTAGTCATACTGTGGTTAGAGCAATGACTGTGTAAAAGATGGATGACGTGACACCGCCTCCTCCCATTGTGCAAAAATGAAGCCAAAATATCCCACTTGTGGAGGCTGCCATCTTGCAAATTTGGAGCCAGAGTCTGCGCAGTAGTGACTTGAGGTGGAGCAACTGTGTAACGCTCCCGCCATCACACCCGCTGGACGTGACCGCAAACACGTCCCTCTACACTTTTTACGTAGCCCGGTGGCGTGAGTTTTTTGCTGGTTTACCGCGACTGACGACTCGTTTAATTAAGGTGTCACTGTTATAAAAAAAAGAAACACAGCTTATCATCTTATAGTTCTAAAATCACTCTGTTGTTAATTCGTTCGCTAGATTAGCCGCTAGCATACGCACTGTGTTGGAGGCTTGTTGCTAGCTAGTTAGTGATGCTACACACCTGTTACTCTAATAGTCCGTGTTATTGAAGGATTCAGCACTTCTTGTGTTTTTTTTTTTTTGTTTTGTTTTTTTTAAATCCATTTTTAGACAGCGGTGAGATCAGCTGCACACTCCACAGAGGCCCAGAGTTACTGTTAATATCAAAAATATAACGGTGTCCTTTGAGATTTTAACATAAGACTGTGAGTGCAATGGATCTAACACTGTTTAAATCTCTACATCCTGGTAACATGGAAACTTTAAAAACATCAGCAGAACGTTTCAGTAGTGTAGTCTAATTTGTTCTTTTCATTACAGGGAGTGCAGAATTATTAGGCAAATGAGTATTTTGTCCACATCATCCTCTTCGTGCATGTTGTCTTACTCCAAGCTGTATAGGCTCGAAAGCCTACTACCAATTAAGCATATTAGGTGATGTGCATCTCTGTAATGAGAAGGGGTGTGGTCTAATGACATCAACACCCTATATCAGGTGTGCATAATTACTAGGCAACGTCCTTTCCTTTGGCAAAATGGGTCAAAAGAAGGACTTGACGGGCACAGAAAAGTCAAAAATAGTGAGATATCTTGCAGAGGGATGCAGCAGTCTCAAAATTGCAAAGCTTCTGAAGCGTGATCATCGAACAATCAAGCGTTTCATTCAAAATAGTCAACAGGGTCGCAAGAAGCGTGTGGAAAAACCAAGGCGCAAAATAACTGCCCATGAACTGAGAAAAGTCAAGCGTGCAGCTGCCAAGATGCCACTTGCCACCAGTTTGGCCATATTTCAGAGCTGCAACATCACTGGAGTGCCCAAAAACGCCAGCAAGGTGGAGGTGGAGTACTGGTTTGGGCTGGTATCATCAAAGATGAGCTTGTGGGGCCTTTTCGGGTTGAGGATGGAGTCAAGCTCAACTCCCAGTCCTACTGCCAGTTTCTGGAAGACACCTTCTTCAAGCAGTGGTACAGGAAGAAGTCTGCATCCTTCAAGAAAAACATGATTTTCATGCAGGACAATGCTCCATCACACGCGTCCAAGTACTCCACAGCGTGGCTGGCAAGAAAGGGTATAAAAGAAGAAAAACGAATGACATGGCCTCCTTGTTCACCTGATCTGAACCCCATTGAGAACCTGTGGTCCATCATCAAATGTGAGATTTACAAGGAGGGAAAACAGTACACCTCTTTGAACAGTGTCTGGGAGGCTGTGGTTGCTGCTGCACGCAATGTTGATGGTGAACAGATCAAAACACTGACAGAATCCATGGATGGCAGGCTTTTGAGTATATATTTGTTTTTTGTTAAGTTGCCTAATAGGGCAGCACGGTGGCACGGTGGTTAGCACTGTTGCCGCACAGCAAGAAGGTCCTGAGTTCAATTCCACCATCAGGCCGGGGTCTTTCTGTGTGGAGTTTGCATGTTCTCCCCGTGTTTGCGTGGGTTCTCTCCGGGTACTCCGGCTTCCTCCCACCGTCCAAAGACATGCAGCTTGTGGGGATAGGTTAATTGGATAATACAAATTGCCACTAGGTGTGAATGTGAGTGTGAATGGTTGTCTGTCCTTGTGTGTTGGCCCTGCGACAGACTGGCGACCTGTCCAGGGTGTACCCTGCCTCTCGCCCTATGACAGCTGGGATAGGCTCCAGCGCCCCCCGCGACCCTGAAAAGGATAAGCGGAAGCGAATGGATGGATGGATGGATGGATGCCTAATAATTATGCACAGTAATAGTCACCTGCACACACAGATATCCCCCTAAAATAGCTAAAACTAAAAACAAACTAAAAACTACTTCCAAAAACATTCAGCTTTGATATTAATGAGTTTTTTGGGTTCATTGAGAACATGGTTGTTGTTCAATAATAAAATTATTCCTCAAAAATACAACTTGCCTAATAATTCTGCACTCCCTGTATAAATAGAGTCCATATTATATCAACAGCTACATTCACCCTGGAGAGAAACTAGTGAAGGAGACCATCAGGACCAAGCTGGGTTTCTGGGTCCAGAGGTTTGGAGAAACTTCTTCCCTTTCTTTCATCACAGCTGTCCTGTGCCAGAAGTTCTGTTGACCCACTGAAAGAGGCATCATTTAAGAAACAACAGGAACACTGAAGCTCATGGCATTGATCAAGCAGGACTCATGATCTTCACCAGCAGCTCCCTCACAGGGAAATCTTCAGCGCTCCTCCGTAGGCCCGCCCCAGGAGATGGATAAACCCAGCATTTCATGAACACTGTGATGGAGACCTTTGCTTTGTGTAATGTTATAAATACTCGTATACTCCCCAGAGGCTCCAGGTTTTTACATAAAGATATTATATTCAGTCCTGTAGAAAGTTATATATTTAAAAATATACGATCCTCTCTGGTTACTCTGGTATGAATAACTCTGCATCACTTTATGGTAAATAACACTATCTGCAAAAAACTGAGAAAGAACTCCAGACCACAAGTTTGTAGTTAAACATACAAGTGACGACCTTTGACCTTCATCAGGTTTTATTTGATTGTGTTAGAGAAAATTTCATATGCTCTTCATGCAGCTGAGTACATCAAGCGTTTAAAACGGAAGCTGTGCAGGTCTGAGATCAGCAGCTTTGTGAAACACCAAACTGAGGTCCTGTTAATGCTGATATATAGTGACACAGTTACATGAGTGATTAATCCTTTTGTTTTTTTTGTCTTTAACTTTATCAATAAAACAGCTGCAGCTTTCACTACAGCACATGTGGTATTTTAACCTTTGCACTGTTTTCATCAGTTCATTTTGCAGTTAACATGTGAACATGTTGGATGATCTGTCTGCTGTCACTGGGTGGTGCTGAGGTCTGAATCTGAGGGCAGCTCCTGTAATCACAAAGAGAACAGAACCATCACAAACTCAAATATAAATTGTATCCCTCAAAATTGAAATAAAGCTGATTCTTCTGTCCTCACACACTCAGGATCTGAAGTTATTCTCTTACATTTTTTTCAGTATTACAGTACACTACAGTACTTTAATCCATAGTTCCTGATTAATGAGGAGTTACTGAAGTACAAGCTTTTAAAAAAATGTTACTGTCTTTACAGATGTAGCAAGAGACTGAAAACATGCTGTTGTTTGCACATATTTAGTATTCAGCTCTGCACAGGAGCTGAAGCAGGGTGCAGCCTCTTGCTTTTACAGTATAATACTTGTAATAAAAGTACAGTAACGGTAATTAGTGACTGAGTAGCCCGGGGCGTTTCTCTTGATTTCTTTAGTCAGGGTAAATTCATTCACCTGCATGGGTTAGCTAAACGAACCCTGACAGCCGAGTGCTCATTTTAGCTAGCTAAGGTCTCAGGAGCTAGCTAAGGACAGTAGTTATGGAGTAGCTTACAAACACATTTAACTTACCGAAAAAGTGCAGCGGGGGCCTCGGGTCCTTCAGTCGGGTAGTCCAGTTTAGTCAGTAGGGCTGGGCGATATATCGAGTTTTTAAAAAAATATCGATATATTTTTATACGAGATATAAGATGTGACAATATCTTTTATATCGATATAGTCTATGTTACGTTATAATTATAGTTGTGGAGCCACAAGTTTGCCTCTCTTTCGTCCGCTTTTGTCTTTCCACAACGTTACTCGGCCTCGCCCCTCCTTCACTGAACACAACTCCCCCTCCTCCCCCATCGCTTCACCTGCAGGCAGCGACAAGATGGACACGGCAAATCTCCGTTAACGAGTTACTGCGCATGGCCCCGTGCGTGGGGCTGGACGGCGTCAACGTGTTAACGAGCTAACCACGCTAACGAGCTAACCACGCTAACGCCATGCACGGCCTGAAATCCTTTCATTTTCTCAAAAATCGACAGCGCGCCTTATGTATGAATTCTGATGTGCTTGATGGCCGCGAACCGATTTTATGTGGAACACGGCGCTCAGCAATCTGTCAAAAAATGTTTTAGTACGACTTTGGTAATTTACGGAGCTGCATCGGCTTGATGCCTTGTCGGAGCATTACGGCTACCGAGGAGCCTCGCGGAGTGATACGTACTGTGCTTCAACGTAATATTACCGTATTGTGTGTGTATAAGGACCATAAATGGCACCTGTTAAGAGACACGGTTACGAAGCGGATTTCAAACTCCAGGCTGTCAGTCACAAACTTGGGAACAGAGCAGCTGTGAAATCTGCCCTTGTTATTATGCTCAGCGTCTTTTAGTTTACATTTTGACTGCACAATTGTGAGCTCTTTGTTATGCACAAAAACAAAATAGTTTTCTTTTATTTATGGAGCACTTTTATTATATAATAAATGCTCATAATTTATTTTTGAGTAGTTTTTTTCATGTACATCTATGCTGTATGTTAATAAAAGTGCCCGTGTGACATCTGGGACACAGCTTTGACTAAGAACTCTCTTTTTGTTCTTACCTTATGGCTTTAAAAAAAATATCTAGATATAAATCTTCTATCGCCATCCAGCTAAAAAATATCGAGATATGAATTTTGGGTCATATCGCCCAGCCCTAGCTGTCAGGTTAAAACACTCGGTCTTGTTTTCGTAACGTAAACGCTGGCCCTCCTCTCAGAGCCTACGCTCTATCTACTATTCCCGGACAGAGATACGCAAGTTTCTCCGTGACTGCAGCTGCCAGTCAAAGCTGCTATGATGACGTTTCACCCCAATTTAACATCACCGCGGTAGGAATTAGAATCAAACTTATGGGAAAGGAGACCCCTAGGACATAAATCAGCGTGATGAGAACTATTGAAAACAAAAGAAAGAATCTTTGGATAAAAATTATCTGAGGAGAATAAATTTATTTTAGTCTGACCCCAGTCCCATCCGCTAACATGGAGGAGGCGGGGTTTATGACCTATACTGCAGCCAGGCACCAGGGGGCGATAGAGAGATTTGGCTTCATTTTTGGGGTGCTGTCGCGTCGTCCATCTTTTATACAGTCATTGGGTTAGAGTGAAAGTGTTCCAGAGAGGTCTTTCTACCTTTTATTCAGCCAGTTGTTCATTGGTATTGGTACATTCTAACATTTCATCGTGAGCGTGTTTTCTTTCTGTCATAAAATCTGTAGTGAACTGAGGTGAACTAGTTGTTAAGTTGGTGTTGTGCATGGACACACGGGGAATAGTCAGTCATTCACTACATTGTGTATTTTGGGACCAGATCCAGCGGTAAGGCAGCACTTTTATCAAGCGCACGTTGGCAGTACGATTGATTAAAGATGTCTGATAGTGGGAGAAAATGGAGCGCCCAGATGAGACTAGAGCCAGCTCTTGGCAATAGTGGGAAGGAAAACTCCCTTTTAGCTTAGATTCTTAACCATTTTCTGGCTTTCATGTGTTGTTGTTGTTGTTGTTGTTGTTGTTGTTGTTTGTTGTTGTAGATATGTATATGTTTGTTTAAATATCCAAATAAAGGTCAGGGCCAGATAGACTTTAAAAGACTTTAAAAACATACATTTGCTCCTAGAAACTTGTGGTCATTTGGAAATCTTCTAGAGCTTCCTGATAAAATATTTTTGGTCCTGTGCTGATTTATGTATTTGAATAGTTTGGTGGTTCGTATGAAACCTTTGTGCTGTTTGGGTTTTTTCATCAGACGTGGTGCCGTGCACGATGGCCAAACATCAACACTTTGGTCTCATCTGTTAAAACGACATAGTTCTAGAAGTCTTCTGGTTTGATCTGAGGCAACCTTGCAAAACTAAGCTGTGATGCTATCGTCTTTTATTAGACAGAAGAATCTTTCTCATTGCAACAATTGCAAACAAGCTATATGTACAATTTTTTTTCTTTTTTTTAAACATCGTATTGTCATGAATTTTAACCTGCTGATTTTCTGCTTTTGCAGAGTTGATCATACGTGGTAATAACCAGTTAATAAAGTGATTTATTAGCAGCACCAGGCTGCTGCTCACACTCTTAATTAGAAGATGTAAGGCTGTACTTACTTTTTCACATGACTGCAAACTTTCTGTGAAAATTTCTTTATCATGTGACGTAGGGCTGTTCGATATAACGATATAAAAACGTCTATCACTTCATTTTACGCTATCATTTGTTTTGTGGTGTTGCAAAATAAACTGTTTACGGCAATATTTTTCATCATTTTGATGGTCACTGTAGTGGCTATATTAATTTCTTAAAGTTCTCTCATTCTCTTATATTTAATATAACCACACTACAGACGGAAAAGCGGCTGTTTTTATGCGTTGTCGTTAGCAACAACGCTGGTAAAACCATCGCGTGTCCGCTGGTTTAGTTTCCACAAACCTTTCACAATAAAGCTCAAGATCCTGTTGAGACTTTTCAAAATAAATTGAATCACGTGAAAGATGCAGTGTTTACGGATGAGAAGCAAAAAAAGAGCCGCCAGGTGCTAAAATATAAACCTTAGACTCAAACGTTAGAACAGGCTTTTCCCCGTAGCACGCCGTGTAATAAATACTCACAAAGAAAACGGCGGGCGTTACAACTTACGTCTAAAAATGTATCGTTTCATGCATCGGTTAAAACACTCAACCCCAGGTACACGACGCCTAGCTGGAAACACTTCACGCAAGTCGAGCTGCCCGAGATTCACCGAATTTACAGAAAATGTTCAATTTTTGTGATTTATATCGTTATCGGGACGATAGATGTCTTCTATCGGGATATGAGATTTTGGTCATATCGCACAGCCCTAATGTGACGACGCATTCGTCCTTAAAGTTGTTAGATGTGACGATTTGGTGTCCTGGATTGTGTGGCGTTGGAAATACATTTCCTAAAATGGGTTTGAACCAATAACCTTTTATCCCCTAGATGACATTCAGAGGCAATCTACTAATATTCAGGTCAGAGAAAATAGACAGCTTTCCATCTCTGCTGGCAAAGGTCAGGCTGGACACAGGCCTCCGCTATTGAAGGCCCTTTTGTTGCGACCACAACAAACAAGCAAGCCATTCTCACCTCTGTGCTGGTGTAATTATGCTGCATAAAAACAAGCGTGACGATTTTAATTGTAATTAGAGGGGGAAAATTGGTGAAGGGACTGAGCCAACGGTAAGCAACGCATTACTGTATGTGTGCGTTAGTGTGTCGGTGTGGGTCTATTAGTATTTGAGGACATACTCCTTGTGTTTTTGCCCCGGGCAAGCACAGTCACAGGCCCTTTCATTTTTCCCTTTTATGTGAATAATGAATCCATCGCGGCTGACACTTATTGAAATGGTGCTTCAAAATCAAGCGGTCAAAGGCTGTAATTGTAGCATGTTTAGTCATACTGTGGTTAGAGTGAGAGTGTTCAGAGAGGTCTTTCTACCTTTATTCAGCCAGTTGTTCATTGGTATTGGTACATTCTAACATTTCATCGTGAGCGTGTTTTCTTTCTGTCATAAAATCTGTAGTGAACTGAGGTGAACTAGTTGTTAAGTTGGTGTTGTGCATGGACACACGGGGAATAGTCAGTCATTCACTACATTGTGTATTTTGGGACCAGATCCAGCGGTAAGGCAGCACTTTTATCAAGCGCACGTTGGCAGTACGATTGATTAAAGATGTCTGATAGCGGGAGAAAATGGAGCGCCCAGATGAGACTAGAACCAGCTCTTGGCAATAGTGGGAAGGAAAACTCCCTTTTAGCAGGAAGAAACATTCTCCAAAACAAGGCTCGGGAGGGGCAAGCATCTGCTGCCATGTAAAGAGAAGTCAAGGGAAGTAGTCAAGGTTTATAGTTCTGGACAGATGCAGATATTTCAGTTTAGACCAAAGTAGTAAGAGAATGGCAAGGCAAGGCAAATTTATTTGTATAGCACAATTCAACAACAAGGTGATTCAAAGTGCTTTACAGAGACATTAGAAACAAAAACAAATAAAAAGCATGATTTAAAATTGATTAAAACAAACAAACTAACTAAACACACATATTTCACACCTGTTCGCGCGATCTGAACCCTTATCGTAAGGGGAGCTACCAGTCCTTCTGTGGACGAGCTACTTTCTATTTTAAATTCCCTGAATTTAAAATACTCTCTAGACCCAGTTGGCACATTTTCAAACCATGGCGTATATTTACTTGGTTTACGGCACAATAACACCTAATGAAATTGAAAGGAAACAAACTATCCTAAATGGCTGTGTGTGTAGTTTTCTGTCAGTATACAAAATAGACCATGAGATAGATTTAAGGTCCTACTGCATCACCTTACAATGAACATGTTCTTAAACCTGTGTGCAAAACTCAGCTTGTGTTTCCATGGGATTGTATTTTCTCCTCCTTGCCACAGACAAAGCATGATCTTACTCAACCCACCCCCTCCTCCACATCCCCACATTTGCTTCAGTCAAACGATTTATGTCTAATTACCGGGTATAAGCTCTCCACTTCCTCTGAAAGGCTTCATATTAGAAACCAAATCTTATAATTAACCCATCCTTTCACATGAAAGTAATGGCAATGCTCTGCCTTGTCAGAGGCCCATGTTGACAGTTCTGTGATCTCAGCACAGCCCTTCCGAACACTGCCTCTCTAAATATGCCAGGCGTTTAGGGAAAGATGAGCTGGCTAATGGACTGCTTACTAGTGGAATGGAGTGAAGAGATTGACCTTGAAGGTTTTTGTTTAGTTAAGTTGTCTGAACAGAGAAAATCTCCTCCGAGTAGGAAAGTAAAGGAATATGATCCACATACGCTTTCATATGTGCCTAAATGTCTGTTTAGTTTAGATTAATTATACATTCTATACAGCTGCTGACTTATGGGGCAGAAAAATGAAGCCACCTTGCATGTGCCAAAAACTGCAGTTCCTAAAATGTCCACTTGAGGCTAAACCTTGTTAATATCCATAAACAAGGATATTAACAAGTTTGCAACCGTACTCAACAAAAGAAAAAACAAGTTACTTGCTGATTTTTCACTTTCTGCAAACCAACATGGAGGATGGTGCAGCCGTTAACATTGTTGCCCTGCACTGTCACAGTAAGACGATTCTGGGTTTGAACCTTCTGATCACCGCGCCAGGGTTGTGTTTGCAGTTTGCACGTCATCCTGTCCTTCCTCCCACAGTCCAGAGATATACATGCTAGCTTAAACGGTGATTCTAAATTAGCTGTAGGCACGGATGCAAGCAGGTAAAGCACTTAATGCATGGGGTAAAGTGGTGTACAATTGCCTCACTAATTTAGTAGGTTAATATGAATTGGGAACCTTTATTATATAAAAGCCAAAGTTTCCATCTCAGTAAATTGTATTAAGAATTAAAGTGTGTATTATTAGAGGTGGTGCTACTTTGAGTGGTGTTTTAGCCACAGATCTACACCCTTTCAAACATGTTTATGCTGTTTGTGCCATTTTCAAGCATTTATAGTACAATTATAATTATCTGACAATTAATTATGACTTGATGTGTCGATATTTTGGACTAACAGTCTGTCTGTGTTCTACGTTTGGTGAGCAATACTCTCCTATTTTGTACGAATTAGCAGACGTCTGTCTCTGAGTGTAGACTCGTACCGTCTATGTGCTGCATGCTGCTAACCAAGCTTGCTTGAATTAACTGATATTTTGGCACGCTACCCTCTTGTCTAAATATAGCCTTGTCTGGCTTAGAAAAACCAACATGGCAATGCCCATAAAGATAAAGTTTAGACTTCGGAAAAGCAACTTTTATAGGCTGTGCATATTTTATGTTTCTGAAGTAATGTTTTAAATTTCATTCAGAATTTAATCATAAATGTGTCTATGGTTTTTTGTTTGTCCCCCATGTCTTCTTTGACAGGTGGACCAATCTGAGTGAAACATGAACTTCATCATAAATACACTGACTATTCTATTTTTTTGAAAGAAAAAAAATCGATTTATTATTTAAAAAATTATGTTCATTTATCATCCCTCTGCAAATGCGACTTTACTTTCTTTTGCGTGAATGAGTTTTTTGGGTCATGTTCACCGTACGTAGCTTGTATTTAACTCAACGGTCACAAACGTGTATCTGACTGTGACAGAATTTTATTTGACTCATAACTAAACATGGAATGAAGAGTTTGAAAGAACACCACAGTTGATCTAAACCGATGAACACCGGCATAAATTTTGGCTATTTTTACACCAGTTTAACTTTTCTGCTTCTTGATTTATTGTCATCCTCTAAATTTTGGTGTTTTTCTTTTTTAACCTCATTCGTTCCTGTTTACATACACAAATGTGATTGGCAGCACAGCATGTGAGATGAGTCCCAAGTTATTTACATTTTTATGAGGTGATTTCTCGAGTTCTAAACAACACTTGTGTGAAAGTTGGCTCTCCTTCAGTTTGTTTCCATTGCTAACTGATCTAGGGGAGTTTCAGGAGTGGATTAGTGTTGCTGAAGGAGCTTGTTGACATCAGATGGCATGGGAACTATGAATCCACACACAAGGCTCAGTGAAGGAGCTCAAGCAATCCTGCACCGGGCACGTAGAGAGAGGGGGGAAAAACAAATAAACTAAGCCTAAAGTAAGTATCTCCACAGTTGGCTTGTTCCCATAGACATTTGGTAGAGGAAGAAGATGGATACAAGGACATTCTGGTTGTCAGTGATAGACTTGGTTAAAAAATTCCCAGTAATTCCCAACAATCCGAGTGGCTTTAATATAAGCTATTGAGATATCAAACTGATAATTTGATTATTAAAAGTTTATCAAATAAACTGGACAAATTATATCATTAAACATTTTTAAAACCAACTGTGATCAGTCACACCCTCTACATGCTGCAGAACAATCCAAAGATAAGCCAGTTATGACCCATCTGTGTTATCTTAGATACAAAAGAATGAAGTTACTTGTGTATCAAGACGTGAAGTTCAAGTGTAGTGCGTTATTTGGTGCTCGTGCAATCAGAACACTCAATGAAAGAAACATACAGTGTAAGTATGAGCCCAGTATGAATATTAATAATTGTAATGACAGTGCAATTCACTCAGCATCAGACTGGTCTGTAATCCTATAGTAAACTCTTCTAAAACCCAAGTGAGTCACTATTATTACAGATAATCCCCTAGTCTGGTTTTGTGTGACATGCTGGTGAATGCAGAAGTAAACTACACACACACACACACACACACACACACACACACACACACACACACACACACACACACACACACACACACACCATTCTGTTTACAAACTGATTGCATTTCAGCTATTATCTTAGTTGAACAGAAAACAGCACAAAGCAGATGGCTGCTGTGTATAATGTTACAAGATTGCTTTTATCTTATTTATGTTGTGCTGCATGAATGCTGTCAGCGGACTGTCATCAGCAGAATGTATGTCCCAGTATGCACTCGTGCTTAAGCAGATCAGGTTATTACACAGAGATCCACGATGCAGATATTCTAGTTTAGAACTCGAGCACAACAGGAGAATCTTGTTGCTTTTAAGCGGTTTCCACACGTGGAGTCTGGACAATGTCAGGAGGATCAGGTTGGGAAATTGTCCTGATTTGCCCTTTTTCTTACCTGTAGCATCAACAGTAGGTAGTCCACATGAGATGTGTTTTTCTGACAGTTAATGCCGTGTTTTGTTAAGTGGAGGGTTAGCAGGAGTTCAGACTCATTGTAACCTGCTACATTAATAGACTTTGTATCATAGAGCTCCCTGGATAAAGGATATTCAATGTTGAGTCCAGATGATTGGAGTCAATGTCCCACATACATGTCTTCATGTCCTCCACGTGATCTCTAGAAGAAGCCAGGACTGTAATAAAACTATTACAGTTAAACAAGCTGTGAAGAAAGATTTGTAATAAAAATGAAAACTAACTGAAATTATTTTGTGAACTTGGAAAATTAAAGTATTTTAGTATTTGTTAGTTTGGTAAAAATGTTAATTCAGTTTGCCTGATGAGGTATTGATGGACAAATTTATTCAGACTTTGGGTCAGCTGCTTTCAAAAAGTTCTCTGTTTTTATTCTAATACTTGAACTTCATTTCCTCACAATAAGTCCAATTTATTTTGTTTTCAGGAATAGGGTAAAGTATCAGGGAATCTAATCTGGCAAACATGGAAAGAATGAGATTAAAGATTTTGTTGAGGAAAAGCTAAGAAAAGCTCTTGGGTTTTCAAACTGCTGTATGTTCGTGCACAATAACAAGTGCTGCAGTTCAATTCATTATCACCAAATGTTCTCCCTTAAATACCTCAGGACGTCACACTAGAACTGTGCTGACAGCATGGTTTCATGGGGAACTGTTGTTGCACCTGGCTGCATGCACCTTACCGAATGGTCCACTTAGAGCTTGGACACTTTGGACTCTTAAACTGTTGATTGGTGTTTTGTGAAGCTAGGGAATCAGGTTAGTTTGACATGGAAATTAATGTTTGGGCTCTGTGCATGGCAGAAAATGCAGATCTGCACATGCAAGTGTTCAGAATGTCACTTACAGTGAACGTCTCATAAATATCAACTCCATTTAAAAAAAACAAAAATGAAAAAAACAAAATCCACAAGTGGAGATCAGCCAAATTTAAATCAGCTGTGTTTTTTGATTTTTAAAAGCAGAGCAACAGGATTTTATGATTGCAGGCAGTCCAGAATGAATTTACATAATTACTGTTGGATGAATGGACTGTAAATTTTCCCTAAAGAGGACTTTAAGCAGAATCAAAAATCTAAACCTTCTCACAGGCTGGGGCCAAACGAACACTTCACATGGACTTTATATAAGAGTGTTTGAACACACCAGTCCAGTATTTATTGGTTCTCATGTCTTTGAAGTCTACAGATTTTTTGCACTCTGCTTGAAATATCTGAACTTTTTGAGTTTGTTAAGATGTACTTATTTAGCAATCGCCAACATACACAATAACAGTGCATTAGCACAGGAGAGCCAAATACTTGAACTGGGGTTACCTTGCTCATCTCTGCTTGCTATTCAAACAAGCAGAGAAACCCCACCCTTCCCCCTAAACCTCTCTAGCACCCAAGTCCAGGAGGTTTGCCAAAAGCAGCCTAACACTAAACATTCACAGCACTGGGGAAGAGAAAGCAAACTCTGGGAAGGTACAGGATTGACGTCAGAGAGAGCCACATGTAAGAAATTCCTTCCTAATTACTGGGAATGCACAGGCTTTTTGTATAAAAATGTTCCAGTTCATATTCATGTTTTAAAACTTGTCTCTTTGTTTTGTCTTTTCGGTGTTGTGTTAGTTCTCTCTGGTAGTATACATTAGCCAGCCCTAAAAATGAACTACCT
Source organism: Aulonocara sp. 'chitande type north' Nkhata Bay (assembly GCF_057382095.1). Lineage (NCBI taxonomy): Eukaryota > Metazoa > Chordata > Actinopteri > Cichliformes > Cichlidae > Aulonocara > Aulonocara sp. 'chitande type north' Nkhata Bay. Next base: position 37,497,446 of record NC_141359.1, read on the forward strand.
CCTTGTTGATTCCCCCTTTATTTTTTTCCCCTGCACTGTGGTTGCACTTAATTATTCTCTCCTTCAAACTGCTTTATTTCTTATGCTCCTCTTCCTTCCTTCCTTTCTTCCTTACTGGTGTTGCAGCGAGTCTTCTTTTCAGGAATGTACTGAAAGGTCATCGAGTGTGTTTCATGCTCATGTTCCCATAATTGCATGAAACTAGACTCAGACAATTAGTTGTAGTGTTGTTGCTTACTTTTACCTATAAAGTCTTTGTACAGTAATGGATATAATCAGTGTCACAAATGTCATTGTGAGAACATGAATTAAGAAAAGTATTAACTATTAATTGCGTTCCCAGTTTCAGAAAATGTATGAAACTTTACTAAACAATCAATGATTTATGCAGCAGGACACTAAGACACAAAAGACCTGTGTGCATCCTGTTTTTACAGGATTACATTGGTTCATTTATAAAGTTTAATTTACTTTAATCTTACTGTAGCTGTAGATCTTTGTCTTCTGTGAAATCACATATTTTTGCTAAAGCCCGACAGAGTTGAGGCGGGGCAAAAAGTGGAACACGATGTGTCTCTAAAATCGATTTCCTTTTCAGGGTCCTTGATAGAGTTATACTATAGTGCTTTAGTTTAAAGAGGAAGGAGATGGGCTGAGTGGCGAGAGTTGATTTAGGAGAAAGGAGTTTGATGGCGAGGTGCGAGTAGGTTTCACACACTCACAGGGAGGATTTGTGCTGAAAATGGAGACTGTAGGAAGCTCGGGGATTTATGGAGGATCGCATATCGACTGGAGGATGACTTTGAAGCTTCTTCTTTCTCCCCCAGGAAGCATTTTATTAGTAGGGGAGAGCTACTGATCAGACACATTTTGGTGGACGATATATGTTGGAGCCAAAATGAATGTTAGGGACTTTCCTTTCCTTACAGGCTCCATATTTGGTTTCAGTTTCGGTGTTTTATCTTAGAACAATTTGTGAAAATGGACAGATTATTTGTTTTTAATAGTCAACATCAGCCCAATAATACAGCAGGCTTGTATATTTCTTTGCATCCAGTGTGATCATGTGACATCTGTGAGCTGTAGTCTCAGGGCTGCTTAATGTTTTGGGCATGACACACACACACACACACACACACACACACACACACACACACACACACACACACACACACACACACAATTCCTGAAGGATGTGTAGTGTGTCACCCTAACCCCTGACCCTGCCTTATAACTCTACGCTGTTGCCAACAGCACCTGAGGCTATGGGACAGTGGGATCACTCGCTCCGTCCCTGTGTGCCTTACTGCTCTTCCTTTCACCATCTCACTCTCCTTTCCCTTCTAAAGCCTTTCTTAAATTGTGGTTTTATTGCTTTTATGATGAAAGTGTTAAAAGGATTTGTTGGTGGATATGAACTACAACGTAAATGAATTTAAATGATTTTAATCAAATTACATTTAGCAGATAAACCCCCCCCCCCCCGTTAGCATCTCTTTGGTTCATTCTGGATTGGGTTTCAAATGTTTTGTAAATTTCACCGTGATTAACAATAAATGATCACATCACCAAGGTTGCTCATCCGACCGAGCCTTCTAGACTCCTTTTTTGCTCATTATATTGTTTTTAGCAGTCATTTTATAATTGAGTTTGACTTGCGCTCATCAACAGTTGAGAGGCATCTGGAGGTCTGATTAATATAGTAATTTATAATATGTGAGAAGCATCAAAGTTCGGATCATTAAACCCAGATGTGAGAATGTGTGTTTTACGCCATAGCTATGAAATAAGCACAAATACCCTCTGAAAGCCTGAGCTGTAACCTGACGTGCACGGCCCTGTAAGTGGAACTTCACATCACAACCTGCTGATTGGCCTGTTGAGTACAATTCATTCCTCATGTGCATTTCCGGATACATTTGTGCCACAGTTTTTTAATTTATCACTGAGAGAACAACAATCATAGCCTCAGTATGATGAATAATAGTCAAAGCATCAATGTAAGGACTCACAAATGTCAGCAAATTCCTGGAGGAAACTGTTGGAATGGACTTGAGGGAATGTGCAAACATAAAAACTGACCGCAACAAAGAGCAGGCAGTCGGGAAGGAAAGAAGTCCTAGCGTTGATTTGTTTGTCTCGACTGACACTGTACATAAAACACTGCGACATGACCACGCAGTAATTAACACATAATTCACCAGCACAAACATTAATGTTGGCAACAGTGTCAGCTTCTTGTGCTGGTTACGTCGTAGGCTCTACAAAGATTCCCCACAGAGGTCTAAATGAGGCCTAAGGTCTTAGTTTCTAACTGTGACCTGAGATTGTAGTGCTGAGACAAATAAAAATCATTCAAAGTCTAATGTGAATGCAGTATCTGTGATACCACAGTAAAAACTGCAGCAGGGTAGAATTTTGGCTGTCCAGATGTCCTGGATGTTTCCAGGTTCAGTAGCTTGTGGGTTATTATAGGCCTAAAAATGTAAATGATAATACAGGATAGGGCGGAAAAAATCCCCTCCAGCTTTTTAACCAGCATTAAACATCGGGTTTCTTTTAAGTTTACCTATTAACATAATGTAAAGAGAATCAGGGGCATGCTATTGACTTTCACTATATCTACATATGTAAACGCACAGCCTATAGAGAGACTAATAACAGGTCTCAGCAGCATACACACAAAATCAACAGGAGTCAACATGACTTTACATGCTGAGAATCACACCCATATTCCCGGCATCAACACACACAGTGAATACAGTTCTTGTAAAAACAAACTCTGATACACAAAAGGTGCAATTAACTCCAGCGGTTTACAGCCTGCTGGTGTAGCTAGCTTGTCATGACGGGTCTCTGTTCGTCTCACTCTTTTGTCTTCATCATGGTGGCTTCAGTCCTGCATTTTAAACTGGTGGTGCCTGCATTCAGCGTAGGAGAACTTATCAACCCTCTATTGTCCTTATCGTAAGAAAAAGTCATTTGTCTCTTTCACAATAGAATGGTATGACAAATGAGTTGAGGTTAGAGGGTAAACATGGTACTGTGTAGAGTTGTGATGAAACCTTGGGATTTCTCTCAGTGTTACATCCTTTGGATTTCCTGCTCTTAGTCCTTTGTGGCTCTCAAGGCTAATAAAGCACAAACGTGTTTTGAAGTCAAGTTTAATCGCCACAAAGCTGGTTATAACATTTTAGACAAATATCAGCGAGGTACGGCAGATACCGCGGTTAAAATAGTTTGCCTTCTTTCTTGTTGGTGCAGCTTGGAGCACACATGGTAATGACGCAACATCTCTAAAGTTAGAAATATCCTGTCTCAGAGTGACGCTGAAAAGCTAATTCATACATTTATTACTTCTTGGCTGGACTCCTGTAATTCAATATTATCAGAGTGTGCTTAAAAACTCCCTGCAAAACTTTCAGCTGATCCAAAATGCTGCAGCAAGAGTCCTGACAGGGACTAGAAAGAGAGAGCAGATTTCTCCTGTTTTGGCTTCCCTTCATTGGCTTCCTGTTAAATCCAGAGTTGAATTCAAAATCCTGCTCCTCACATACAAGGTCTTAAATAATCAGGCCCCATCTTATCTTAATGACCTTGTAGTACCATATCACCCTATTAAAGCACTTCGCTCTCGCTCTGCAGGCCTACTTGTTGTTCCTAGAGTATTTAAAAGTAGAATGGGAGGCAGAGCCTTCAGTTTTCAGTGGAACCAGCTTCCAGTTTGGATTCAGGAGACAGACACTATCTCTACTTTCAAGATTAGGCTTCAAACTTTCCTTTTTGCTAAAGCATATAGTTAGGGCTGGACCAGGTGACCCTGAATCCTCCCTTAGTTATGCTGCAATAGACGTAGGCTGCTGGGAGATTCCCATGATGCACTGAGGTTTTCTTTTCCAGTCACCTTTCTCACTCATGTGTTAATAGACCTCTCTGCGTTGAACCGTACTTAAATCTCTGGTTTTCTTCAACAGCGTCTTTTGTCTCATCTTCCCCTCCTTACTCCAACTGGTCGAGGCAGATGGCCGCCCCTTGTCTGTGGGTCTATGTTACAATATAAAGCACCTCGAGGTGACCGTTGTTGTGATTTGGCGCAGTATAAATAAAATAGAATTGAAGTGAATGACATAGCCTCCCTGATGATAGCACACTATAACAGCAGTATATATATATTCATTTTCAATGTTTACATTTTTTTTTAGTTAAAGTGGATATTTTATACGCTTCCTTATTTCTTTATTTTCTGTCAGACAGAGGAGGATAAAATTATTTCAAAAATTATCTTCAAGTTTACACACAGTGTAAATATTTCAGCAGAGGTTTGAGCTGTCACTGTTAAAGCATCATGCCCAAAACAGAAAAAAGAAATGTTGATGTTCACAAAGCAGGAGGTGAATATACAAAATTATCACAGAGTTTCCAAAGTGGATAGAACTGGAGTGAGGAGTATAATCGGGACATTCAAAGAGGGCCATTCAGCACAGAAGGAGGAAGTGAAGGTTTCAAAGATCGACTCTGCTAGAAATGTTTAAAGACCCCACAAGGACTCCTAAGACACTCAGGAAAGACTTAGCCAAGTTGTAGATTGTAGAAATTTTAGCCTCAAAGAAGACAATCACATCAGAATCAAAATCCTGCACGGGGACGGACTGTGATGCCACAGACCAAGACAAGCTTATAGTCTGGCTTGATGTCTTCTGCAGGAGAGACACATCAAGTTGAAAACTACAACAATTTGTTGCTGTGTGTAAAATTATCATTCATATTAAATATGAATAAGCACTCTGGGAAAAATCTGTCAGAAACAATCTTGGGGTCTGTATGATGTCAGCGAGAGAGGAAAGCCTTAATAAGGTAAACTCGGGAGCAGCTCGGACTGCAAAGCTCACAGAAGCCCCACCTAGTTTAGATTTTCTGCTCGTGAGGAGCAGCAAACCAGCAAAACAACACTTAAAGTTTCAGATAGTGAATGGACTGAGCACAGTATAATGCAGAGTATAAGATGAATTCAGACTATTTGAAGTGTAACTGCTTTAATGAAAGAAAAACATGTATTAACACTTGTGTCTGTGGGACTGTATTAACTTCTTTTTACTTAAAATTCAGCAGAAATGATCTGTTTTGTTAGAGTCCACACTCTTTCCTCCACACCTGTATATTTTACAATCTTGTGGACTCTGCCGAGTGCTGTGCACATGTTGTAATGCTCTTACAAACACAAAGGTCCTTCTCTCTTCCCAGTGACCCCTTCAATCCTGGACAGATGTCACTCTCTCTCTTTTTTTAAATTCCTTTAAATGCCTTTCTCGAACATGCGCACAATCTGCTGTCTCTCAGTGGACTTACTTCATGTTGCCTGCATGCTGCCAGCCCACATGGACTCTGTTTGTGGATAGTTGGTGTGTGTGTGAGTGAGACACAGTAAGAGTGGTAGATTGGATCAGACCGTTTGACCTAAAATCCGAATTGTTACTTTTTTAGCTACAAATATCCTGTCGAGGATATCTGGATGCTCACGCGTGCTCCTGGTTAAATGTGTACACAGCCCTTGTTTCACTGAGCACTGAGTCTTTGTGATGAGTTGCACCTAAAATGTAATGAGAAACATGGGCCCGAGTGTCACCGATGCTCTTTGTCATTGTTGATGGCACAAAAACGTGTAGTAATTAACCTCTTTTCCAGGAGCATCTTTACAGAAAAGCAGGCCTCGCACACATACGCAGATCACTTCTTTCTGTGTTTTCAGCTGTGACGCTGCTGCATTTTACCACAAATCTGTTTTCCTGTTAATGAATTTGAGAAGGTGGCTTTGTTTCTGTGGAGGTTTTAAGACAGTTGCAATGAAAATAGGAGTATATAGTACATCATATTGAAACTATATAAGTTTTTTAAAAAATATATTAGGACAAGCATTTGGCTATTCCTCTCTGCAAAAACTGCTTCTTAATTAAAGCAGCGTACTTGGACAAAACAATGATGAAAATAAGCTTTTTTAACTATTTATTGTATATAAATATCAGAAGCTCTGTTATTCTTCTGTTTAACAAGTAAATATACTTTGGCCTTAGAAACTAGTATTTAAGTCTTAACGTGATTGTAGTACATACACATAAATGCATATTGTGTGTACTATAAATACCTAAATTATGTTGTTTAATAGCAGCCAAGCCACACAAATGTATGTGTACACAAACAGTACACACATGTGAGTGCAGTCAGACAAATGTAAAAAGGCTCAGCAGTAAAAATAAAGTCAAAGTCTGTGGTTTGTCTCATAGGTTTAAAATGCCCAGAGGAAGGGCTGAGTAGTTGGTAAACATGGCCACAACACCAACAAGTGGTTTGCAGCATTGCAGTGGTGAGAAGTTTTTCATGGATTTAGCCTGCACATAGATGGATTCAACAGGCAATACAAGGATTTGCTGTTCTGTGCATTGCTAATTATTAAAGCATGAATGAATAATGTAGAGGTCAGTCTCTAGAAAGTTCCAGTAGGTTTGATTAGAATCTGTCAGAGGGGCACCATCTCAGAGTTAGCTGAAACTCTATCAGGCATGCTCTGTAATTGATCTGTTATTATATACAAAAGTCTGCATCAGTGTGAGTGATTAATCTGTGCGACTTTAATTTATAGACTGTGATTGTTGGAACTGTTGAACTTTTATTAGAATATGATATATTTGTACACAATTTTTCTCTTTATCTTAGTTGATATAGTCTTCAGTGGTAATAATATCTTACTGAGGCTAAACCTCGGCAGACATGGGGTCAGGGAGAGACGCCCATCTACTGCGACCGGTTGGTGGTGATGGGACGGAGACGGGACAAAAGACACGCGGTGGAAGAGAGCCAGATATTAATAATAACTGATGACTGAATAAAGAGAGGTGTGAACACGTAGTGAGTGAAGACGAAACACCCAGTGCATCATGGGAGTCCCCCGGCAGCCTACGTCTATTGCAGCATAACTAAGGGAGGATTCAGGGTCACCTGGTCCAGCCCTAACTATATGCTTTAGCAAAAAGGAAAGTTTGAAGCCTAATCTTGAAAGTAGAGATAGTGTCTGTCTCCTGAATCCAAACTGGAAGCTGGTTCCACAGAAGAGGGGCCTGAAAACTGAAGGCTCTGCCTCCCATTCTACTTTTAAATACTCTAGGAACAACAAGTAGGCCTGCAGAGCGAGAGCAAAGTGCTCTAATGGGGAGATATGGTACTATATTAAGATAATATGGGGCCTGATTATTCAAGACCCTTGAATAATCAGGCCCCATATTATCAGGATGTTTTTCCACACAGAAGTGGCTGATTCTACAGCTGGTGACTTCTTGTTAAGCTCAGGAGTCATGTTGGTTTGACCTGTCCTGTGACTCTTTAATTATACAGGTCATTTTAGACAGTATGAGCAAACAACGGATAAAACCCTTTAGCTGGAGACTGCTTCACATACACTATAAGCTAATCTCCTAAATAAAGCTGATGTCAAGGAAAGGGGGAAGAAAAGAAGCTTCCTTACCAAATACAGAAACTGCAAGTTTCCATGGAAAGTCATTTTTTCAGTCACATGATTGAGATCTCATTTTGGATTGAGTCTCCTCATATGTTGGCTTCCCAGCAGATTATCTTGCGGTTTAGAGTGGCGATGACAGGTTGGCGTTGCTGGCACCCTCTCGGACTGGCTCGGAGTTTGGTTGTAGCAGAAGGGCAGTTTTGGTGGAGCCTCGGCAGACAGAATGGCATAGTTGGCAGAGTAGAGGGTGGCAGGGCTCAGAATACACCAGACTGAGTTGTAGTGGACTAGACAGGTTGGCGTGTATGGTAATGGTGCAGAGAAGCGGCCCTGAACAAGGCAGGTTTGACACCTTCGGTCTAGCGGGAGGAAAGGTGTGTGCGAGATGGGTGTGTAAATGTCATCACATTGTCTTATGTGTTCTTATGAATGTTCATGTATTCTTTGTGCTTCTCTTATTACGCTGTGGAAGGGCTCTCCCCTTAGCTTAGTACACCGGGTGTGTATCCACTGAACCAGGCACTCCTGCTTCCTGTTGGCCTCGGAGCCAACTTGTCGTTCTGCCAGCCATCGGTAACTTGGCACTCCTCCTCTTCCTTTTCCATGTGGCGATCACGTATGTCTGTCCACAAGGAAGGCTGTTAGGCTTTTACAAAAGGAATATGACATAAGGAAAGAGAGCGAATCATTTTCCTGCCTGAGCTTACGGGCACACATGTATTTTTTAAATTTTATGTCAGATTTATTTTTACATACCATATGTACTCTGTATTCCTACTTGTCTCTGAGGAGTATGGTCAGTCTTTGCTAGGAGGTATGCATATGGCAAAGGTCACAGGTCTGCACATTAAAATAATCCATTACATACACATAACACATATAACTTATGCACAGCATTAACACCCCGCAGGACATTACTTACTTTAATAACGCTTTGTGCATTATGCTGCACAACAAGCACATCCTCTAAATACTGGTGACACAAAATGTGTCATAACAAAATAAATAATTAAGCCGTTTCGAGTGCTCCTCTTCCCATTTGTTCAGCAGCTGAGCCAGAGCTCGGACCACCGAATGAGCTGTGAGTGGTGGCGAACCTCTTTGCCTCGTCTCTCTTGAACTTTAGCTCTTTTCACCACCGTAAATGCAGATAATAGTTGTACTGTAGAGAGGACAACTGTTCAATAAAACTCTGACACAACTGATGTGTTATTTGGACAGTATGGATAAATGCCCTCCTTAAAATGAATTAAAGGGCTTGGCAGGCAATTTTGCAGGTAGCACTTGGTATCTTCTCCAATGGACTCGATATAGGTACTCGATTGATTAATGCTGGCCTTTGGAGAAAGTAAATCAGGAGCAAAGTAGGACATATTGGACCTGGTTAGCTAGAACACTGGCGTTCCAATTTTTGTGTCTAAGGGACATCAGAGGTCAAGACAGAATTTGAAAGCATATCTATAATACACGGTCAGATGAAGGTGCTCTTTGAATGTGCGTATGCAGCATCTATCTAACACGACACCTAAAACATAGTTCTGTGTGCTTTGCTCGGCACATAAAATTAATCTCTTTTATCTTCTTGCTACCAATCAGTGCTTTAATGTAATGTAATGTTATGCAGGGCTAATAATCATGTATGCTTGATACAAAAGGAAAAACTGGACTTGCTAATGGCCTTTTAAACAATGAAAGCTATAAACCGATATAATGGTGATTCAGTCAGATTGCCGAGTTAAGATCTGAGGTTTATTGTCAGTCTGTTTGTTGATTATTTTGATTTACTGATAATTTCCTGATAACAGGAAATGCCCTCAAGTAGCCTGTTTTGTCATATCAACAATCCAACCTCAATTCATCGGTTGAGTTTATCCCCACATGTGTAATCCTGTGACTTGTCGATATGTTTTTATTTTATTTTTTTAATCATAATTGTAAGAAAATTAAACTTTGGCAACATCATTGCCGTCACACATTTTCCCAGAAACACCAGGTGTTTATCCTGTGCTTCGTGGATGTGCCTGTTCTAAGAAAATGAACAATATAATTTAACACGCAAAACCTAAATAAGAATGTAAAGAATGGGAGACGACTCAAATGAAGATTTAATTACTGCTGTTTTTTTTTTGTTTGTTTTTTGTTCCAACCCATAATCTCATTAACAATACTAACCTTCCTCAAGTGTTCCTATGTCATGTTTACTTTGGGCTTTTATCAGTTTCTGCACAACACTATGTCATTTGTTGTGCTGGAAAATGCATTAACAACAAGCACTGTGACTGCTTGTTGAGCCGAGATATTCAGGCTATTTAAGGGTAGTGCCATGAGTATTGCAAACACCAGGTTTAAAACAACACGTTCTCTCTTTCTGCCTATTTGTTTGTTCTGGTTCCCATGGAGACCTTCTCTCATCACTGCGTGTTATGGCAGAAAGCTCTTGACCCGTCTTCCCGCTCAGGCGTTAAGAGGTCATACCGGTCATAGTCGACAACCCAATGAAGCTGGTTGGTTTCCGCGAAATACATTTCCTCTGCACATGCAGATAATTACACACATTTCTGAGCCTTATATTTGTCTTCCTTTTTAAGTCACTTCCTCCAGTCACACATAAAAATCGACTTCTGTAAAACTGCTCTGACCAAGACACAATAAAAACTGAAGGTAAACAGCATTTGTGTTGCTGATCGTTGTGGCAGATAAAGAGTCATAAAATCTTGCAGCATAGATTTCCCCCCATTACGACACACTATACCAGGTAAAAGTAGACCTTAACTGTCATGCACAGCTCCCACTTTGTCTGCCGATCTTAAAGCACCACCCCATGACTTCTTTTTCAGGCTAAAATCAGGCTGTTATACACATCTCTGCATATATTAAAGAGAAAGTCATACACAGAGTTTCCATGAGGCCAAAGGCAAAGAGGTTAAAATGAGGTGGTGGAATTTAGCGTAACAGAGGGAAGATGTATAACAGCCCCTCACACGTTCAAATCTTCCTTTGTGTGTGTTTAAGTGTGGCCTGTCTCTTGCCCATCAAGCTCTGGTGTCATCTTTCTGCCATCTGCCACTGCCATCCTACTGACATGCGCACACACACACACGTGTGCACACACAGCTTTCCTATAATACTCTGTCTATTCAAAGCTTCTCTTCTCTTTAGTTTTGTGTCTTTTCTTTTTCAATATGTTCTGTTAAACACACAAAGGAAGCCGGCGTTGCCCAGGAATTCAAGAAATGCATTTACTGTGTTTGTATGTGCGATATGAATATTTAATTCAGCCCTTCCCTTCATCATGTATTAGTCATAGGACAGTCTGCTTAGGCTCAAAATAGTGCCTAGCAACCCAGAAAAACAAAATCCATAGTAGCTGTGGGTATGTCATGTACTGCTGCTCGATCATGTGGCCACAGCACTTGGTCTCCTTTCACATTTTCCTTTTCTTCCACACTTTCTCTTTTCTTTCCGCATGTCTGTCTCCAATGATTCAAGAAAACGATGAACATTTTTTTGATGTTGTGATTTCCATTCACACTTACTATTTGCTTTTCAAATTTGCTAAGCATTGTCGATTTTATATCGTGTGTCAGTTTTCGTCGTTTTTTGCTCGTCTGGCACACATTTTTAACTCTGACAGCCTGCTGTGTTTGTGCTCGCACCCACTGAGTATAGACAAAGTTAGACATTTACTACATTCTAAGAGTTTGCTTCCCAAAAGTGGTGATAATTGCAGGATTACTGACCCCACCATGCATACCAGCTGCCAGTCTTAAAGATAAACTAATGTAGGCTGAACGAAGCTGAGTAGAAATATGGCAGCAAGCTTGTATTCAGCACAAGAGCTTGAATTCAAGACCACGGAGCGCCAGAGTGACAGTTTGTAAAAGCAAGCATAAACTGTTTGCCGTTTGACGGTGTCGCCCAAAAGCTGAAATTTCTTCATTGAGGTAACCTTGGAAACGCTCTAAAATGTATATTAGCTGCCTTCTTAAAATTCAGTCCAGCAGGCTAATTATAACTCTGTGTGTCCTGTACAGTCAGTAAGTGTTGGTGATCACATCCCTGTACTGAACTCATATAACTTAGTCATGAAATAAAACATAACACTGTTGTCACTTGATGCCAGTGTGACTGATATTGTGAATCACTTGCTAAACAAGGCTGCAGTACACAGAAGAAGAGCTCGAATATCTGTTGATAAATGTTGGAGGGCTGTTATGAATAATGGAAGATTAAATGTGATGTTTGCTTGATATAAGTTTATGTTTAACTTGCCTCTAACAACAGTGAACAAAAGGGTTTACAATTCACTACATACACTGACGTGAAAGCTGAGAGTCGGCACTGCTTCACTTTCACTATTTCATTTATAAGCCCAGCATACTAGAGCCCCACTCCCACACACTGTGAGAAAAATCCCCATACTTCTTGACCACACTGCTCTTGCTGCAACTACAGTACATGGTATAATCTTCTTTTTTCAAGGTCTTAGCACCTGATAGTAGGTCAAAGTCTTAGGCTGTATGAGAAAATTTAAAAATGGATAATAAATACAGTTTAGAAATATATGTTAGCAGCAGTAAGAATGGGAATACAGGAAAAAAAACCTGTGTTTTTTTAAAAAAGGGATATGTGTAAAATGTAAATAAACTATATGTAATGTGTGTGCGAAATTATCCAGGCTAAAGAGTGAAAAAAGATATTAAAGCTAAATGATATTAGAACTACATTAGTGTATATGGCATGAGTAACTCACACATCTGTGAAGGCACCTTTAATGCTTAATGATTTATATAAAGGTTGTGGAGAAATATTCTGACACCCACGAATCTCTTTTCTGGGGAGGATTTTATTGTCTCATTCTACACCTGATACAGTACAAAAAGAAAGTTTCTGGGTGCAAAACGTACTCATTGAAAACTTCCTCAGTATGTCCTGAAACTATCAAGTAGAAGTAAATTAGAAACAAAGTAAGCTGTAAATTGTTGAGCAGCTGAAATTCAGACAAGAGTGGAGGTGCGGGGAAAGCTCTTTAAAAACCAGGAAATCTTCCTTTCAAATCTCAAATGTATTCATCGTCTCTCATGTGTTTTGAAAGCTGTTGCACAGATCCAGTCCTCAGTTTCAGCAGCTGTTGTCTTCCAATTAGTTTCCAATTAAATGTAGAGTTTTGGAAATTACTGAATTCTCTTTTATTACATTTTTTAAAGGCTAGTCCATGACTGAATCAGTTGCTAATTGTTTTATTATCACATGCAGCTAATAATTACACATGCACTCCATCATACGACAGGGGCCTGGCATGGAGGACGTGTAATGGACAAGGCTTAAGTCTAGTTCTGGACTTCCAGCTTTCTGTACTACATCATGCAGTTTGGATTCCTAAAAGAAGCCGGAAACATTGTTAAAATCTCCTGACATATTGATAAGTGCAGTCATAAGTACAGCAGGCCTTCTTTTGAGCAGATATCTGTAGCAATGAAGCCAGATTAAGAAAGCCTGAAGACTGATCCATTTAAGAAGAGACTTTGACATTGTGCTTGTGAATGCTTTTAAGTCATCTTCAGTACTTTTCTTCTCAGATTTCACTAATGCTAATTTCATAAGCATCCCAATATAAATATTAATACTCTCACTAATGAGGGCTTGCAAAGATGACTGAAATTAATCCTACTTAACTTAATCCAATCCTGCACAGTCCATGCCAAATTGAGAATTAATTTTGAATTCTATTTTAAAGTTAATTTTGTTGCCACATTAAAGACCATATTTAGCCCAACTTTTCCTTCTCTCCGACAGGTGGATTAACCAGCACGGAGAAGCCTCTGGAACTTATTAAACCAACGGCACACAACCATTTTGGTAGGGCTTATTTGTCTGTTTAACTGCATGTATGTGAACTGTGTTTGGATCGGTGTTGATGGCTTGGATCAGTCTTGTCATTGTTTGGATTCACCGTATAAATTTTTATTACAGGTTTTTACAGGTTGGTCAGAAATGATACCCGGGTAGTCGATGACATTTAAACCAAGCTCTCAAATGGTAATAAGGGGCCAAAAAGTTTGCAGGGAAAATATCCCCAAAATTCATTACACCACCATCCAAACTGTTGGTTCCAGGGGGGGCTGGGTACCAGGGTACCAGGGGGGCTGGTTAGCCTCAGTTTCCTGTTCTTGGTTTACAGGAGAAGCACACGGTGTGGTATGTCTGTGAAGGTTCTCAGTCATTAATCATGACATATTACTTGATAAACTGGAGTACTACGGCATTAGAGGAGTGGTGTTAGAATGGGTAAAGAGTTATTTGAGAGACAGGCAGCAATTTGTGAAAATTGGGGAATATCAGTCAGAGTGTATGGACATTGTTTGTGGAGTTCCGCAGGGGTCAGTATTGGGACCAAAGCTGTTTATCCTCTATATCAATGATATATGCAGAACATCAGATATACTACAGTTTATTCTATTTGCAGATGATACAAATATTTTTTGTGCTGGAGAGAACTTACAGCAGCTTTTGGAAATTGTCACACAAGAAATGATTAAACTGAAAACATGGTTTGATAGAAATAAGCTATCATTAAATTTGGAAAAAACTACATTTATGTTATTCGGCAATTGTAAAAAAGATGCAGGAGCAAAATTATTAGTAAACAATGTTGAAATAGAGCAAGTTTCGGATACAAAATTTCTGGGTGTGATAATAGATAACAAAATCTGCTGGAAACCTCACATAAAGCATATACAAGCCAAACTGTCAAGAAGCATCTCCGTACTAAGTAAAGTTAAATATTTTTTGCCTTCCAAATCACTCCGGGTACTTTATTGTTCACTTATATTGCCATATTTGGAATACTGTGTGGAAATTTGGGGAAACACATATAAAACTGCACTTCAACCAATATGTAAAATTCAAAAAAAAGCAATCAGGATGATTAATAAAGCAGGATTTAGAGACCATACTAACATCATGTTTTTGAAATTAAAAATACTGAAGTTTATGGATCTTATAAAATATAAAACTGCAAAAATTATGTACAAGGCCAGATACAATATGTTACCAGGAAATATACAGAGGATGTTCTATGACAGAGAAGGAGACTATGAATTGAGGGGGAAATTGAATCTAAGGATTCTTAAAGCACGGTCAAAGGTTAAAACCTTTTGTGTCACTATTTATGGGGTAAAACTGTGGAATAGTTTTACTATAGATCTACAGCAATGCTCAGGAATTAGTAAGTTCATGAAAATACTTCGAAAACTGATTTTGGAAGAATATGATACCGATAAAGATGATCACCCATTGTATGTATAAAAATATCAAATTATATCCAAATTATATCAGTCACGGTAGCCAAGTTTATATAGGTTCTCCTCGTGTATCGTGTGGAGTATGTGATGATGGGAATTAGGTGAATTATGTGGGATCAATAAGATGTTGAGCAGGGGTAGGAATTAATAAGTATGTTCATACTTCTTCCTACTCCTTTTCAGACCAAACATTGTTACATTATGTCAGACGATTTTGTTTTATTTCATTATATATTTTTTGTTTATCTGAACACATACGTGTGTGTGTGTGTATATCTACATATATATTCGTATCTGTAAATGAAAATATATGTAGTGTGTATATATTGTTTTTTGTTTTATATGTCTGAAACAAATAAAGATACAATACAATACAATACAATACAATGGTCATCGTAGTCTAAGGAGCTTGGAAAGAAAAGCGTCTGGACTTCTTTAAGTTGCTTGAAGATATTTCACCTCTCATTCGAGAAGCTTCTTCAGTTCTAGGGTCAAATGGTGGAGTCCTAGATTTAAGCCGTGTGGGAGTTTCCCCCCCCAAAGAGGGACAGTGGACCCCCCCCCCCCCCCCCCCCCCCTGATGATCCTCTACCTAATCACATGAGCCAAGGTGTGAAAACGGGTGTAGGCCACAGTCAGCCAAGCCCCACCCTATCATGGGATTTTCTGAGGTCAGAAGGCCCAGGATATGAGCGGGCGTTAAGGCGTCTGGGAAGGAATCTCAAAACTGGATTATAGATGGCAGACAGTTTGTGCCGTAAACCACCGCCTCTGTTCAAAGAGGGTCGCTCATAGTGGACATACATAGCTTCTTCCATTCCTCTTTCAAAACCATCGTGATGTGGTGTTCTGCTGCTACAGCGCATCTGCTTCAAGGTTAGACGTTTTGTGTGTTCAGAGATGCTCTTCTGCGTATCTTGGTTGTAACGAGTGGTTATTTGAGTTCGTGTTGCTTTCCTATTAGCTCGAAACAGTCTGGATAATCTCCTCTTATCTCAATGGGGCTTTTTCACCCAGAGAGCTGCTGCTAACTGGATCATTTCTCTGTGTTGGATCATCGTAGAAATGGTTATGTGGTGAAAATCCCAGCAGATCAGCAGTTTCTGAAACACTCAGACCAGCTTTTCTGGCACCAACAACCATGCCACGTTCAAAGTAAATTAAATCACTTTTCTCCTCTCTGTTCTGTTGCTCTGTTTGAACTTGAGCAGGTCATGTTGACAGTGTCTGCGTGTGCACATGCGCTGAGTTTCTGGCATGTGATTACCTGATTAGATACTTGGATAATGAGTATCTAAACCTGTTCAGTAATGAGCAGTTGAACAGGTTATCCAGTACAATTAATTCAGTGGTGTACATCTTACATGTGTTTACTGAGAGCTGAGCAATTGATCCAGTCTTGTCTTTGGGTGGTGTACACCACAGGTGATTACAGAACATTAATGCTCAGAGGTGATCAGGTTTCTCTTGCTTGCTAATATGTGGCTTAAGAGTACACCCTGTCAGTGTCTGATTATGAGGGAACTTATCATTTAGGCCCAGCCATGCAATCATTTCCACTAGCTGACGTTGCGTGTTGTTTTTAGTACATGACAATTTGCTATTCAGTGACAGACTCCGTTTAGAATTCGCTCTGCGTGTGTCACTTCACGTGAAAGTGCACGTGGCACAAGCAAATTTGGTTGGAACTTCATCTTCTTGTTGACTGGAACGTAGGATGATCGCGCCACATAAGCATGTCATCAACCCACAAGCGGTATGTTTGTCCCATGTGGCAGGACGAAATGCTGATGCAGCAGTGATGTCACAGATATGGGTGCCAAGGCTCGGAGCTGTAGCCTGCTAATAGTATGTTTCATTGCCTGCAGTGGTGACCCACGTAATGGCATAAACACACAGACAGACGCATGCACATAGACAATGGTGCAGAAGCTTTAGGCATTCGTGATCTTTAGATTGGTATCCATCCCGCAGTACTTTGAGGCGGAAAGCTTACTGGTGCCAAATACAAAGCACGAGAGTGATTGTAAAGGACTAACTTCAGTGACAAGAAGAACCATGAATCCTCCGGATTGTAAGGCCTCTGCTTTGATCTCACCAGCAATGAGTCAGTCCAGGAGACACGAAAACAACTCAACCGACTGCCTACATCCATGTATTTAATAAAACCCAAAACAACAAGTGGCTCTCAGAGGCTTTCAAGTTTCATTTTAGTTTTCATTTAAGTATAAAAAAATGTTAAAACCCCTGCTTTATGAATGAAATTGAAATAGAGTGTTTTTAGAGTTTCTTAGCAAAGCTGTAAATCTAGAAAGTTTTAGTCTTCCATAAAATTTGATGTCTGCAAGAAAGCTTTGGTGTAATTATGCGTTTATTGGAGCTTGGAGCATAATATAATGCATGTACAAAATTATACCCCATTAGACCAACACACTTTATCCCCTCCTGCTCTACTCCTCGGTTAACTTTGGGCTAGATGCCTGCCTTTGTTGAGCTGGTATCTATAATATGGAGAGAAATGAACTTAATGATATTGACATTTACAAGTCTTTAACTGACTCCCTAATGAGAGAGCGAAACAAAAAGAATATGAACGTGTGGGCGAGTGAGCAAACTGAAAGGGGAAGTAAATGTGAAACTTATTAATGTACTGCAAGTCTGAGATTTGTAGAAAGTGTTAGAGCTCCACTGTAGCCTGTGTTCTCTGCTAATAGTGACAAGCAGGGATTAACCTTTGACCCCTTTCTCATGTGGTGGATAGGACCAATGGGGGTTAAACCTGTGTTATATACAAAATCGCATCACTGTGTAATGATACATTGACATTCACAAAAATGGAGAAGAGAAACTAACCCTGTGTCATATGAAAGAAGTGAAAGTAGTTTCTTAAAGGCACTATTTTTTTGTGTGTGGTATGACTCATGTTTGTCACCATATCAACAAAGAAGCAGTTAAAAAATAAATTGTTTGAATTTATTTCAAGGCTTTAGTCACTTCCTCCATACAAATTGCTATAAATTGAAATATCAATAAGACCTCACTGACACAAGCTTACAGACCAGTAAATGACCACCTGGTAACCTCCAGCTTCTAAGAAAAAATTTGGTTTTCCTGATTGGTTGGCAAGTGGTTGCAAAGAGAATGCTGCACCAAAAAACTGATTGCCTCGGACGCCTGCACTTCCTACAGAAGACGGAAGGCGCCCACGCACTTGCAAACCGAGTCGCAGTAAAACTGAAAAAGACATGACACATACTGGAAAGTGGGCACTTTAAAACTTTTTTTAAAAATGTGACTTACCTTTCCAAAGGTGAAACTTCAGAAGGTGGAAGATTTCCATTTCTAGTTTGGACTAGAGATGGACCGATCCGATATTACGTATCGGTATCGGTCCGATACTGACCTAAATTACTGGATCGGATATCGGAGAAAAATAAAAAATGTAATCCGATCCATTAAATATCACGAAAGCACCTCACAAAACTTGCAACACGCCGTAACTCACCTCAGAACGTTAGCACGTCGGAGCAGTATGCATCACGTGATAGAGCGGCTGTGGCATGCGGACCCGTCGGTGGTCTGGATAGCATGTGGAGCTTCGCTAGCAACCCAGCATTTCATCTCCGACAAAGTTATCCCGAGAGAAGTAAAGCAAGTGTGTAAGTCCATCTCTGAATGTTTGTAAAGCATTCCTGCGTTAAGCTTAACAAGCGACTGCCTCTTCTTGCTGCTACTTCAATGATGAAACTGCTTAACGATCAGCTGATCGGCTTTTCTGTCGGGAGTCCGTCTCTCTTGTTTGTTTTTGGCCCACTTTGCACCAGAAAGAGGAAACCAGCGGCTGAACAACAGCAGCATGTTTAAGCTTGATAAGCTGTTGTTAGAATTTATTTAATATTACTTTCTACTTGAGGATCTTTTTCTGACGCTGGTAACTGTGCAGGGGCGGATCTAGCAAAGTTTAGCCAGGGGGGCCGATAGGGCATTAACAGGGAAAAGGGGGCACAAAGACATACTTTTCTTTCTTATTCTCATTTAAAATGTCGAGCTTTTAATAAATAATTATCTGACACCCAAAGTTTTAATTTGATGTAAAATGAATAGAAGTCAATTACTGTATATAGTAACTATTAAGTCTAATATATATACCCTAGTAAGCTATAGTACTTTTTCCTTTGAGAAGGTACCATCTGTGCAGTCTGCAATTTTGTTGAAGAAAGATGTTGAATCTATTTAATATTTCTTGAAAAATAATTGATTTCTGTGCATTTTTTTCACACTGCATCAAATTAAGGTTGATTACGTTGATTAAGCATCATGAGGTGGCGCGTGAGGGGTGGTTCCCTATTTTTTATTTATTTATTTTTGTTGTTGCTGGGAGTTGGAACCCTATTAGTTAGGTTGCTTAATATTTATGCTAAGTACTCTTTAAAATACCAGAATAGGGAGGATGGTGTAGGTTTAAGTTTATTAGATTGATCAGTATTGCTGAACTATGAAATATTTTTTTTTTGCATACAGGTATAACAGAATAGCTTTAGTGTAGTTGTTGTTTTAAACTTGAGTATGAACTTATACAAAATGCAGCAAGATATTTAAAAAACAGTTTTGTTGATTAAAAAACACTATATCGGATTCATATTGGTATCGGCAGATATCCAAATTTATGATATCGGTATCGGTATCGGACATAAAAAAGTGGTATCGTGCCATCTCTAGTTTGGACCACAGTCTCCTGTTTCACAACTGTTAGACAAGTTAGTACCTTCCATACAAACTACATGTGACTATAGCAAATGCTAATTTCTTTCCTCTTGTGGTGGTTGTAAGGTGGTCTCCAACTGGTCTCTACGTCTGTGTGACTGGCTCCATAAATTACAATGTACATTACACTTTAAATGCTGAGAAGCTGTACACAAAATGTCCCACAGTGTATTTAGAGTGGAAAAAATATTTCTAGGGCATTATATTACATTACTTTCTCTTGTGATGATGTTTCAGTTATATTACACCAATTCCCTGTGAGAAAGAGTTTGGCGATGGTAGGAAGGAAGATCTGTTGTCTAACAGGAAGAGACCTGGCAGAACCAGCATCAGGGAGAGGCATCCATCTGCTGGGCCGGTTGGTGGGTGAGATGAAAGGGGAGGCAGCACAGAGAGGACACGGTGCCTCTTTTGACTGTTTTAATTGAAATACACAGGTACTCATAGCAGATTCCATTGATAATTTGACTTGCAGGAGTCAGTACTTCATGGCTCTTCATTGGGGTGCTTATCAAGTCAATGAGGTTAAAGTGAAGGGAAGTAGCTGTAAAAAGGATAAACTAAATAAAAAGAAAATCAGAGATCCGATTAACTGAACTGCCACAAAATTGATGTTGAATAGTGTCGATAGTACGCACACTAACAACAAAGGGCAGTGAAAAATGCAGAATTCCTGCTTTTTTGCACTTTCAGAGGTTGTTTTTTTTTTTCATTAAGACATTTGATGTATTGTAGATAATTTTCTTGCAGAGCATCGAGTATTGCAAAACTGCTGTCATGATACCATCATTGTGGGCAGCACACAGAAATAGTGTTTCATCACAGGTTGCAGCCACCCATACTGTGTATACCACAAAGGATCCGCCATAGATGGAAGATTAACCGGTTCTCTTCAAAGCTAGTACAGTTGTATTTCCACAGTTAACTCGCTGGACTGAGATGCTGAATAAATTCACTTGAAAATGTGGAGACTGTTCCAACCCTAAGAATAACTAAATGTTTAAATGCCTGCCAAAAAAAGGACAACAGCATTTTATTGGAATAGGTACAGTACAATGGTCTATTAACACATTCATACGATGTGTTAGAATTAATTAAGTGGGTGCCAAGAGCAACAGTAACACTTCCTCTGTGTGTGTGTGTGTGTGTGTGTGTTTATTTGATTCTGCAAAGTCCATTTCAACACAGACCTTAATGAGATGCTAACAGCATCAGTGAGTGGTGCCGACCTTAAAGCCACAAGTCTGTGACTGTGCATTTTCTTTCTTTTTAAAGTTTCAGATCAAAATTTGAGTCAATCAGGCGACATGATGAATGCTACTGAAATTTAAAAATGAGGGAGATAATGAGGAAGACTCTGATAGAAACAGATTTGGGTGCATATTAATCAGGATGACTAAATTGCACCCAGGAGGAGGTACTGTAAGAGGAACAGAAGTCTGCACCTTCCAGAGTCACTTCCACACTTTGGATGTGAATGTAGGTTTGAGCAGCTGCTTCTATCAGTAAATGCACATGTGACATTAGACAAGGATGTGAAAATTACAGGCTAAACAAACGTGTATTAAGTGAGTTTTTTTGTGTGTGTGTTTGTGCTTAGTTTGGCTTATCTATCCATCCATCCCATCATATAGGCTAAACTGGGCTTTTTTTTTCCCCCCTCGGTGAGCCAAAACAGCTTTCTCCCACTCTGCACAAATTAGCAGCAGCCCACGCTCCACTCACACATAACTGTCAGAGCACAGACGCTGCAGGGAGCGAGGAGGAGGGAGGGGAAGGTGAGAGAAGTGATGAGGAAGGAGGAGGAGAGAGGAAGACAAATTGAGAGAAGAGGATGGAAAATAGAAGAGTAAAGTGGGAGCAGAAGTGACAGATTATGTAGACCAGAAATGCTTTTGTAGCTCACAGAAGGACTTCGTTATGGCTCCTTTCATCATTGCCTGCCTGGCATGCACCGTCGTAATCGGCAAGAAATTTGACAGCAGTATTTCTTTTTTTCCTTTTCAGTTTTTTAGTCTTAAGGCTTTGTGCAGTGTCCATTTTCCGTCTGCACAGTGCTGATATTAGGGCTGAGCTGAATGAGAGGCTTTGAGCAAGCCTGCTAAGAACGAGGAGCTGTTCACACAGGAAGTGGCAGACCTGTTGGTCAGCTCCTGTTGTCTGGCTGAACTGCTTATCTTATCGTATCTTTATTTAGAGTTGTCAATAATCTATGAACACTTAAGAACCTGAGAGCAGGTTAGTGGGAGGAGAAGAATAAATGCAATGAAAGGAGATGGTAAGAGGCAGGAGAACCGCAATTTGAGTAGAAGAGAGCCTGGATAAGTAGAAAAAGAGGAACGAGGAAAGGCACATTATGCAAATACCAGCAGCCTCATTACCATTTCAAAACTCTGGAAAGGAAATCAGAAAAAAAGTGGAGAGAAACATTTTTGGACTACACCAAATTCTTTCCCCCTCTGCATCTGCATCTCTCTGCACATGCACAGGATGCTCATTGGCATAATGCATTTCCTAGAATTAACCGCTGACAGCTAAATCGCTAACCTCAACCTTAACCCCGCAGAAATGTTCTCCCTTCAGTGATGCTGAACTCCAATAATTTAGTGCAAATTTGGAAATAACAGCAAAGCAAGGACAGAAGAGAGTGGAAACGCAGCCGAAAGAGGGAAAGGGTTGGTGGTGAAAAGCCAGAGATGGAGAGCGAGGTGTGTTCCAGAGGACACCACTTGTGTAGGTCACCATGACCAGACACTTGTCTGCCAGCCAGACCCCTGCTGCCTCCCTCCCTACTCGCTGGAACAGAGAGTTTCGTGTATCTGCGCATGAGTGTATGCTTGACCTTAATCCTGACATTGTTGTTTTGTGTGTTGGTGTTAGCTCCCACTCTGTTAATGTAAAGGAACATGCTTTACGTCACAATGGGTCAGATTTGCTTGTGGTACAACCTCATTTCTTTCTTTCATTCTGCTCGTTAACTTCTCATTTCTCTTCCGTACGACATCCTGTCATCACATCCTTTCATGTTTTTTGCTTTTGTATGCTGAAGAACTCATTAGGAAAACAAACTTCCCCTCAGGAAAACCTTTGAAGTATCGCCACACATTATCATCACATTACCCTTTTCTTTTTTTTTAATCACAATGAGTGTAAGCACTAAAACATACAATTTCAAGACTGAGTCATCCATTTAAACTGAGGACGTAGGTCACAGATAAATAAACGGAACATTATAACCTTGTGAATTTTTAGTCCTAGATCCCAGCAGTGTCACTTAGAGTCCACACCTTTTCCTAATTCCTAACCGAAGGCCACCTGTTTAATACGTACATGCTCACCAGGGAACCCACAAGGCTGTCGGGTCCTGGTTCCAGCCCCCCATATGGGCCCCCAGAGCCACCTACCAACCCCCTCCCCATCCTTGTCACTCCCTGACCTGGCATGGATTCCCCTGCTTGGTGCCAGGTTGGTGTAGGCAGGAGCTGGTGGGCAGCTGCTACTTTTCTGCTTAACCACCATCACTAGCAGAAATACACACACACACACACACACACACACACACACACACACACACACACACACACACACACACACACACACTAACAAAGACGATGCTCAGGAGATTTTTCCAATGGGTTCTCTGAAACTTCAGATGAGCTAAGATATAATCCTCTGCCCTTTGCTTCGTCACGACTTATTTTTCCCAAGCGGAACAGAGTAATTTAACTATTTTTAATATTCCTTAGAGGCTGATATAAAGTCCTCGGAGCATACAGCCACGAGTTTAAGGCAGAATCCTAAAACAAACCTAAAGCTGTCGGAGAGCATGAGGTGAAATCAAATCTGATCCTGAGCGAAAGATAGGCGTTACAAAGGGAATACAAGGCAGTGTATTAGAGCCTGATTATATTTACAGACATAGCCTGAGGTTGTGGCCTTCATGTCAACCCCCTTAAAGAGACACACACACATACACACTCTTCACATTTGGGCATAAAAAAGTATGGCGGAGTGCTTCGAGCCAGACTTGTTTTCGTCTTCCAGCAGAACAGGCATTGCCTTAACCTACTTTGTCTGCATCAGTGCCATTATCCTGACAGCCTCGGCAGGTTCTGCATGAGACTTTGTGCGGATGTCATATAGGGAGAAAGATTTTACCATGTTACCAGGTTATAAATATTGCATTTGGCCCTGTTACGGCTGACTGTCATGGCTTTTAAAAATCTACCAGACGTCTCAAGAGTGAGGCTGTGTTAGTCAATGTTTGTGTACGAATACATAAATAAACCACAAAAAAACCCCAACCTTCATTTTTGATGTGAGATAGTAACATTTTGGGGCACAATGGGAATTGGTGAAGAGGAGAGATGTGGGGATTTGAAGTGCCAGCGAAGGTGTGGTTGTGTAGTATTACAGGACAGCAAAATGGAAACGTTTTTTAATGATGGTTTTTCTACTTTTGCATTCTGATCACAAGGGAACCAACCCTGATCGTAACACTTTTAAAATTTGTTTTTATTTCCTCGTGTGTTTGTTCACGTCACAGAGTTGAAGGGGAAATTCCACAGGAACAGTTGAAGGTAGGCCTGGAAACTTTGTGACCAAATCACAAACGTTTTAAAACAGTCCAGTGAAATCGTCACGCATCCGCTATATAAACCATGACCCGTCTGCACCAGGCACGACTTTCTGTTTCGGCAGAGCAAAGTTGTCTAAATTCTGTGTTTGGTTTTTGGTGTCTCCTGCGATTGTGACGCTTTGGGTCGCATCTTCGCTCAAAGTTCACCATGGTTCAACTCTGTGGGAAAGTTCAGCCTGGGTGAACTTCCCCTGAGGAAGGTGGAGCTTTTGAGGTTGTATTGATTTGCTTTCAGTAGAAAAAGTACAAATATGTGCATTGTGGCTTCATGCAGATGAAGGAAGTGTTATTGCTGCTGTGGGGCTCTTGAATGAATACAGCCAGGCTGTGAGTATAGACTGCATATAAAGTATATCTTTCTGAAGGTACTTGATGAGCATTTCCACCTTTGCTCTCTTGGATCATAATAAAAAATAGCTTAACCTGTGCACTTTATGCACGAGAGAGATTTCACTGCTCATTAGGTGATCTGGCCTTCAATGGTCTGAAACATTGTTTGTGTGTTGTGTGACAGCTAAGCAATAAGACGGCCTGTTGCCATCAATAAATAGGTTGTTTTTACTGTTTTTCTGCAGCTATAAAAAGCTCAAGAGTGGGATAGACGTAGTGCATCAATAATGAGACTTTTTCAAAATGATTTTGCCTGTTTGCTCTTTGCGGGCAATGGAAAAATAAAAATGCATTGTTTGTGATTAAACCTGGAGTGGTCAGAGATATAAAAGTCCCTGAACACAAAGAAAAGCATGCTTACATAGGGAGTTGGTACCACTGCCTTGAACACAACTTGAATGCAGAATACAGATTGTGGCATAACCAACAAGCTCTGCAGACTTTCTTTGTCTTGCATTGATTCTGTTAATCTGCAGCTGTGGTTTCCCTCGCTCTTTCCCTCTGCCTGTTTAAGAAAGACTCGAACGGTAACGTATTAGCATGTGCACGCTAGAATGCGATATAATCAGCAGGCAGTATTGTGAATACTCTTTTTTTTTTTTTTTTTTTTCCCCTCCTCTTTCTAAGTTCTCATCAATTACCACATCAGAGTCTCCAGTTCCTTTAAAGCCATTTGTAAAAGTAGTGTTTGTCTGTTTATATGCAAATGGATATGTTTCACATTTGACTCCAACTATGCATTGCCCTTTCACTTCCTGTCAAACTCACTTATTAATGCAGAGGTGTGTTTTGTAAAGGCTTTTAAAAGCCTTAGTAGAAATATATGGCTCTGGAAGAGTCTTCTGGAAGCTATTATGGATGACCACTCCAGGGCTCAGACCTTTGCTTTCTGCTCGCAAAGAATTTGTTACCATTTGTCCAGGACACCATCACAACCAAAGGTTAGCTTTCCTTGGTCCTGGAAAAGGAGTTCATTATAAATAAGCCCACAGGCTAATGACTACGGCATGGCTGTCAGTGATAGACTGTACTTTACCGCAGACTCATTTAAGAGAAGAAATAGACAATGGTTTTCTGCCTGCACCAATTTTCTAAGTAGAGTAGAAGATGGTGCCGAGAATGACGAGAGGTGGGCGTTTTGTAGAACTGAAAAAGTGAATATCAAGAATAGACTTTCTAATCTGTGTATCTCTTTATCAGATATCTCTAATCTTCTATGCTTACAGTTTCTGTAATAGAAAATAATCAGAGTAAAAACGAAGTATAAATAGGTATTTGGAAAAAAAAAAAAAAAAAACCTTTTAAAGGGCAACAAGTCCTTAATATAGCCCCACAAGATGATATTTGTTTATCCTCCATTTACATCTGTGGTCATCTTTGTGTTTGTTTGTCTGTGGTTTTATTTTTCCTTCATTGTTGACAAGGCCGTAGTAAACAACAGCTTCATTGCTCATGAAGAGTCTGAGATTTGAGCGGTTGGTGTTCTTGTGACCCATGTGATTGTAAGAGCACAGGGAGCAGTGCGGTGGGCTGACGTCTTTCATAAGTTCAGTTTAGCATCACTGAAAGCTAATGGGTCTCTGTCTGCTGTGAGCTCGGCGAAGGCATAACAATTGAGATGGAGCGAGACGGTATAAAATATGAATGAACGGAGTTCCTCGCTGCAGCTGGCAGCTCGAAGCCTCTCTTTCTGTTATCTTTGCTGCGTTTTTAAGGTGTTTTTAAGCCTTGATGTTTTCAGTTCCTCAGAACTGCCAGAATTTATATTTCTGTGGAGCTTTACCACACACACACACACACACACACACACACACACACACACACACACACACACACACACACACACACACACACACACACACACACACACACATATCCAGGCTGTACAGTGGGCATCATTTGGCCCAAGCTTTTTCCAAAAACAATGCTTTTAGCTTTAAACAGTGAAAAGCTGAGATTCATCATCTGGATACAAACCAAGTAAATGGTAAATGGTCTGTACACTATACACAATCATCCACCCATCCACACACACATTCACACACTGGTGATGCCAGCTACATTGTAGCCACAGCCGCATTGGGGCGCACTGACAGAGGCGAGGCTGCCGGACACTGGCGCCACCGGGCCCTCTGACCACCACCAGTAGGCAACGGGTGAAGTGTCTTGCCCGAGGACACAACAACCAAGACTGTCCGAGCCGGGGCTCGAACCGGCAACCTTCCGATTACAAGACGAACGCCCAACTCTTGAGCCACGATCGCCCGAAGAAGAAATATCTGTGGATGCAATGATTTTATTTTTGAATAATAACTTTCATTGCACTTTCAGCTCTTCTCAGAGTGTCTTTTACAATATGGCTGGATAATTTTATCTCTGTAGGCCTCCCACTCATATAAATTATTTAGCTCTATAAGGTTTGTGTTAGCAGCCTAACACAGCTAGAAGCGTTTAAGTTACATCTCTGCTGGATGACAAATCATTTCACTGTGTATATGTATTCATAGTGGATCTTACAACCATACTTAGAAACAGCGAGACAGCAGCTCGAGACATTTTAGAAAACTGATGCTGCTTCCTTGTGATTTGTCCAGTCAGCGTATGTGTGTATATTTACGTGTATTTGTGTGTTTGTGTATGCAAAGAAAGGCAGCACCACACAGGTTTATAGCGATGGTATTGATTTCTGTCACTTTTGCTTTTATGTGTATCCACATGCTGTTCAATAGACAGTAAAAAGAAGCTGATATCAATCGCTGTAAACATTTTTAAACCTCAGTCACTTCTGACAACATTCAGTTCACTCCAGTATATCAACAAAATATATATACACACTATATTTTGCCACCTTGTAAATTCTGCTGCCTCTGTTGCCATCCTAGTGGCCCTTTTGATATCTAGTACGTTCTGGGCTCTGCAGAGGGACTGGCTTACAACCCATCTGCATCCCCCTTCAATTCACCTGCTTCTTCCCCCATTTTACTTTTGGAGGCTTCTTTTAGCCAAGTGCACTTTGTCTTTTAGTTTATTTATAGTTTATCTGGGTCCTCTTAGAGACCAGAGAATAATCTGACCGGGGGTTTGGGATCAGACTGGGTGTTACCCTGTTGTAGCAGGTGGAAACCTAAGATGCCCCCTTTCTTGACTTTCATGGCGTTAACTAAATCTGTGTTGATATTATTTTGAAATACTTCGTAATACTAATTTTAGTTATTATATATTATTATTGTATTGTTATTATAAGTTTCAGATTTAGTGCCTCAATTTTGAGATTTTCCCAGTGTGCCATTAAATGGGAACGCTAAAGGGGAGAGAAGGGAAGGTAAAGGGGGATTACAAAGAGAGTATGCGTGTGTATTATAAATAACTCAAATCAATAATAAACGACATAGTATTTTAAGTTGGGTCTGGAGTTCTCTGGGGAGATGGATGAAAAAAGCAAAGCCCCCCATCACTATGAAGAGGAGGAGGGAAGACGAGAGCATACCAAGGTACAAAAATACGACTTGGTGTCTTTTCTTCTTCCTGAGCTTGAACAGGTTCGTTTATTGTTTAGTGTGTGTGTGTGTGTGTGTGTGTGTGTGTGTGTGTGTGTGTGTGTGTGTGTGTGTGTGAGCAGCTCTCGTGTGTACATTATGAGTCGGACACCGTCCATTACTTATTCATCAGTTCTGTCTGCCTGCTTGCCACACTGTGTATTTCAGCATGCCTTGCGATCATTATGCCACATGCATTATTTAAGACACATGTGCACACTGACTATGATGCAGATAGTTATTTATCTGTGAATCACTCACTTATTGCCTCGTCTGTTTCTCTCTAAGGCTTCTAAATAACTGCAAAAGCCCAGTTTCACAGGAATTCATTGCCTAACTTGTATGAAGGTTCTGGGCTTTGACTAATACGAGTTGGTTTTACTTGATGAGCACTCGTCACATCCAGCAGTCCCAAGGATGCAGTTCGGTAGAAGCAACACTTACTGTATCTGCATGCAAACCTGTTGTGTATTTGACCTGATTGTTGCTGGCTGGCTATTGTCAGACATCAGTGATTTTGGCAGCGAGTCTTACGTGGAAGTCCCATATGTAGTTGTTATTACATTTGCTTAATATGCAAAAAAGCTGCAGTCTGAGGGGAGGAGGCACAAATGCTCAGGAGGGAGACTGCGGGAAGGGCAGCTGACGTAAAATATTTCCAAATAAAATATGTGGATCCATCTGCTGTGGTGATCCCTTGTGACTAAGGAAGCAGACAAAAGTCCCAATAAGACACATATTAACAACAGGAAACAACATCTGCTGTGGCACCACAACATGGTTTGAACAACTCCGTGTGGAGCAAGAGAAGTTCTGTTTGTGTTGAAACTCTTTGTGAAGAGCTGTATATGGCACTGCAGCATGCTCCTTTATTTCAAGACTTTTGTTGATTACAAAACAAATTTGCTTTAATTGCTTCTTTCTTATGTTGTCCATCCAAACAAGCCCAATAATGCATGAGTGGTCTGAAAACAAGTCGTCCTTTTTGTATGCGGTGTTGACCAACGAACATTTTCCAAAGCCGACTACACGCACCCCGCTGTTCATTTTCATTTGTTAAGTTGTCAGATCGTTGCTGCTGCTCTTTGACCGTCGTCTTTCCCTCCCGGCTTTTCTCTGCACGCTGATTTCGCCGCGATGTGTCAGCGGCCTGTACGAGGGAGATTCTCCCTGTTCTAAAAATGACACTGTGTTTGTTTGCGTGCGTGTATGCCATTGCGGTTTGGGATCAGTAGCGTTAGGTGTTATCAGTGTCATGGCTGCATGATGCTTAGCTAAGCCTTTGACGTCAACACTATACAACAAGCTGATAAGGCAGGCCTTTATCGCAGCCAGGTGTGTAGGTGGGTTGTCTGATCAAACAAAATTGGCTTCCTGGATTCTACACTGAACTTCAAAAATAGCTTCTGCAAACACGCACACACAGGAACAGACCATGCTACACACGCATACATCCACACGTGTATGTACATGCACATTCATGGGAACATATGCAAAAATAGGACAGTATGCTGCATGCTGGTATCCTGTGTGCTTCCATGATCTCTTTAGTTTCAAACCTATCAGTGTAATTCCTTTTCCCCCCCGCTTCTGCTCTGTCCGTTTATTCTTATCTTTTCTCTTTTTCTTTTTCTTTTTCTTCTCCTTGTCAGCTTGGGCATTGCCATATTCCATATGCACTAATGTGAATAATAATAGAAATGAATAAATAGATAAAGAAAAGAAAAGAAGAAGAAAAACACGCAAGGAACCTTTAAAGAGTTTACAGAGCCCGTCTTGGAAAAGCAAGATCATGATGATTGCAAAAGCTGCCAGGCTAGACGGCCGTTAAAGAAAATAATTCTTTGTTATTTTTTGATTATTTTTTTTTTCAGACATAAAAACTGCAAAGGACATCTCTGACCTTGGATGTGTATGTTGCAAGCACTGGACATATCTCAGTTGGACTGAGCAGTCCTAACCCTTCAGTGTTGTTTAACTCCATATGCAGTGGATCAGAAAACCATCTGTTTCCCATCAGAATCAAAATGAAGACAATTGTTTTCAACTGCCTTGCAAACGGGGTTACTCATAAAAGTGAAAAATTGAACATTCTCCACAGTGGCAGTATATCACTCATGTTTTTCTAAATGCAGTCCCGCGAATTTCAACTGAAAAAAACAAACAAAAAACAAACACTGGCGTGAGAGCCGAAGAAAGCCGACGCCATCACACCATCATAAAGTTGCTTGGCCCAAAGTTGCACCACATACCTGCGTATATGGGAGGGGCCGTCTCAAGAAATCGACCTGTGACTCAGCCCACAGATTCTGTTCACCATGATTCCTCTGTGCAGCGCTTGGTCCAGTTTGATTTTTGAACTTGTCAAAACTTGTATTTATTTAAAGAAATTAAAGCGTAACTGGCTCCACCCGGGCTCTGAACTGGCACCCTGTCGGTGAAAGGCGGGTGTCTGATTCCAGTTCACAACTGGCACCCTGCCTTTACTCCAGTGTAATTCAAGGGGAGTTGGAAAGCAGAGTGTTAGAGCGCAGAGGACAACTAACCCACTTGGGGCAAACAGTCAGGTCCATCCTGCCTGTTTCTTTTAACACATATCGACTGAACCTTCATTGAAAGAACCAAAAGGCATGTCAGGTGTTGCCCCCAGAGGAGCACTTGTCTTAAGTGGACTGATTCCACTCAGTAGGCCAGTCCTTCAGCCGTCCCCTAAAAGCTCCCCATTATCATTCAATCCCAAACTCATCACTAATCTACAAATAAGGTTTCAGGCCTGTGATTCAGCGTCTCTCCTGTTTACTAGTCATGCATTCTTGCTAAGATTTACTTATTTAACTGCTTCAGTAGAACTCCTTAAACAGATGAACCTCTTTCCGTCTTGTGTAATAATAATCCATTATTTGCATATTTAGGTGGCGATGATTCACTGGAATAAAAGGTACTTTTCTTTTTAAAAACAGAAAGAGTTTCCAGAACAAAGTTACTAACATCATAAAGTTTCTGGGGTATCAGTCTCCACCAGTAAACAGCTCGTTTTGTTTCTATGTGCGTGTTTGTAGTGAACAGAGACAATGTCTGTGACGTATGTGTGTCTTCAGTGGTTGTAATGTATTGCTACTGTCAAACCAGCTTCACAGAAAGCGACTGTCTATGCTGTAAGGTTCCTGGTGTGTAGGAGGATTTTACATAAAGTGTGTGTGTGTCTGTTAATAAATGTGTAAGCGTGGGTAAGTACAACTTGGCTCTGTTTAGTCCAAAAATGCAGATTTAGTGCACGAAAGCATAGGTGGTGTAGGGAAATAGGAATGTAGACAGAGTGTTTGCCGGTGTGTTAGAAGAGGGAGAGTGACTGTAATAAAATGCTCAACATGCCCGAGACTGCCCCCTGATGTCACTGAGAGCCGAGGGAGAGAGAGTGGGAGAGAGAGTGAGTGGGAGGGGACCGGAGGAGCAGAGGGAGGGAGGGAGAGTGGCAGCTGGAGGGCAGAGCAAAACACGTCAGTGAGAGGAGCAGAGAGAGGCGACAGAGTGAGAGACGGACTGTGTGAAAGACCGAGAGGGAGAAAGATTTGTTGTTAGGACCTAACCCAGGCCGGTCTGCTGTGTCTGTGTGCTGCAGTGGACTTGAACGCCATCTCTTCTCACTCGCACTTTTGGCTACAAACGCACTTTCTGTCTCTCTCTCGCTCAGATACTGTACCCCACTCTCAAACGTGCAAGAACAGCGCAGCACGGCATAACTGATGGGTAAGAGCTATTCCTGTTATGCAGAGAATTACTGTTCAAACCGCATGTAGTGAAGTGCTTTATGTTATCCTCGTGTAGTTGTGCTCGGCCGGCTTGTAGGTTTGTTGTGGTTTTCCTTTGTGTAAAGGATGTGTTGTTGGAGTCTTCTTTCACAGAGTTTATTCAGTGCAGTGTGCTGATTGTACATTAAGTGATCAACAGGCGTGCATCTGTTTATGCAGACTCTTGTTTTGCCTGTGGATGTGTTGCTGTGTTACGTATATATGTTCACTTAGGGAGTGAGTGCATGTTCGTGTGTGTGCATGTTCATTTGCTGTGTGTGTGGGTGTGCGGCTTGGAGTAGTGGCAGTGTTTATTGAATGGCACTGATGTATGGAGGCTCGCTCAGCGCAGCCTTTAACTGAATGGAGCAGATGGCAGTGGCTGCGTCTGTCCTTCCGCACAGCCTATTGTGCACATAAGTGTGCATGTGTGGAGCAAAATGCAT
Source organism: Aulonocara sp. 'chitande type north' Nkhata Bay (assembly GCF_057382095.1). Classification (NCBI taxonomy): domain Eukaryota; kingdom Metazoa; phylum Chordata; class Actinopteri; order Cichliformes; family Cichlidae; genus Aulonocara; species Aulonocara sp. 'chitande type north' Nkhata Bay. Next base: position 37,529,820 of record NC_141359.1, read on the forward strand.
GGAAGTTAGTGTGTAAGCTCACTGGGACTACTGCTCGACATATAAACAGAAAGGACTGAATGTTAGATTGCATCCCGTATCACCATTTGACTCTGCTGCTGCCTGCCTTGGATCACTTTAATTTATCTCAGTTTACTCCAGCTTTGACATTTAAAATCACAGCGCTGTGACACAGCTAGATAATCTCCTTGAAAAGTGCTAGTATACACTTTTTGTATCTCTTTATCTCCTAACGAGAACACTTTAGTACTAAATGCATTTTGTTTTTTTATAAGTTAATCTGGGGAAATATCGCCAGAGAAAGGAGGAAGCAGAAAAAACCCACAGGTTTTTGGTGGCCATGTTACCATGCTACTGGGACATGCAGCGAGGCATACATCAACAGTCACACCCACCCACCCCGGACTTGACAGTAAAGCACTGAGCTAAATGCACATGCAGATCGTTTGTTGAATCGCTTGCCTACCGTCATTGGTTCACCCTCCACCTCAAGCCCCACCCCTTCTCCACTGTCCGACCAACCACTGGCCACAGTCCCAGCAGTCACCATGGTGTTTGCCTCCCTCCTCTGTGAGCACCTGAGTCTGCTGGGCTCGCAGCCGGTTGACATTATGTCAGCGATTGCTGTTCATTCTAAATTTGTGAGGCTTGTGTTGACATTTGCTCATTCTGTTGGAACTGTGAATGAGTTTGCACTCTTAGTTTCTCATAAGCTGTGAGTAAACATACATGGGAGTGCACAGGAGCCCAGTGGGGCGAGGAACTCCTCTGGGAGTCCTCGTCTATAAATAACTCTGTGTGATCCATAATCTTAGCCTGATTGGGGGGGTGATGATGAGCGGAAGGAGGGAGGGGTACATCGAGGGACACAGTGATGAATGAGGAGATAAGAGAGAGAGAAGAGGAGGCAGAGCCTGGCATTTCAAGAGTTTTGTTTATGTTGAGTTTCGTTGCTTTCAGTCAGGCCGTAGTCATGAACTCTCTCGATCCTGAACGATTTCTACAAAGTAAACACAATTTCCTGTCCAGAGTTTATCTTACGTTTGCCTTTTATAGTTTTAAAGAGACGTCCTGGGGCTTAAGGACATTTAGAGCCAACTTCATTTGTGAATTATTCGAAAAAAGACTTTTTTTTATTTATTACAATTTGCAGTGTTTTGTGCAACAAGGTTGCAAGAACCGCAGCAGTAGTCTCCACACGTGCACATATACTCGAGATAGAAATCAGTGCGTAATAATAGCGCTAGTATTTTTATTCGTTTATTTCAGGAAGCATCTGTTAGCATTCATTCTGAATTGCTCATCCAAATCTGCAGCGAGAATCTTTGCATTATCACGTCCGTTGTTGTCGGGGTGAGTCAGCTGTTATGAAAGCACCTCTCCTCCCCGTAAGCCAATGCCATATTCACAGAGTGCGATCAGTGTAAGCTGGGCTAATTACTTCACAGGTGGCTTCTCCCAGGGCTGTATGTCGCCCTGTTTGTCTGCCGCCATTGACAAGGCTTTGTTTACTATAAACATGCCTCTGAGGTTTGTTATTAGGAGAGCTGCTGGTGTTTTTGTCACGGTGCAACTGTAACAGTACTGCGATCCTTGAGAGCCGTGTCAGCTTGACTGTGAACTGTTAGTGACGCAAATATGTTTCCTTGGAGCTCCAAACTTTTGACAGCCCTCTTTTTAATGATCCAAAGCATAATTGTGTCTGGATAATTAAAGAAAATAGTTTCAGCCCCTAAAGATACACAATCCCGACAGCATTACAGTCTTAAGTGCATCTTCTCTCATGTGAGATGCATTTATCCAAGAGGATGAAACCATAGGAGCAAAAACATTCTCTCTGGGCACTGGAACGACTTCTCCGAGTCTGTGCAGTTTGGGTATAGACTGTGTTGGTACATGATCCTTATTTATCTTCCTGTGTCTCTTTGTGTAGCTAACAACACAATCTGTAGCCAGCAATAGCTCTCAGTGCAGTCTTAATGTGGCAGCCCAGTGTGGTTAGCCTCGGAGTAGCTGGTCGAAGCGATGATTATTACATCGCCTCCCTATTTCTCTCCATCTCTGTCTCTTCCTGGCCGTCGGCACTAGTAGCCCCTCAGTTTGAGGATAAGTAGCTGTAATTAGTTTATTTTGCTGCCTGGCTTTAGCCTTGCACTTGGCCATTGATCACAGCTCCGTAAGTGGCCGGCCGTGTTAACATAATAAAACATACAAAGGCATTTGGCTTTTAAAATTGCTTCCCATGTAGACGCACAGAGGTAACCCAGTGCTTCTAAAACACTGTTTGCACAACACAAACCGCACAAAGGAATATGCATCACAGGGACAAGGGTATATTCAGGACCAGCTGCTCCGAGGTGGGGAGAGGGGGACTGCTGTGGCACAAGTTTAGCACCGTTTTTGGGTAAAAATTATTTTGGTTCTTTGGCGCATGTTTTTGGCTGAGAAACTCGCTCTGCTGTGTTTGAATCGTGGCACTAAGTGTCAGCTTGTTGGCAAAACGTGTGTGTCTGATAAGTTTCATGTGTTAGTTTACTAATCTGTGCTGCGAAAACACAAGTTGCTCCATATTTCATTTCAGGTCATGCGAGACAGCTGCGTTTGTTGTTTTATTGTTTAGTAATAAACATCTAAGGATTCCATAGGGTTGCATGAAAGTTTGGATAGCTGAATTTGTACTTTGCTGTGAAGTGATCGTGTGTGTGTGTGTGTGTGTGTGTGTGTGTGTGTGTGTGTGTGTGTGTGTGTGTTTGAGTGTTTGAGAGCGTGTGCCAGAGGCCTGTTTACAGGACATTTGTGCCACTCACCTAAGTTCATGTGGAAACATTTACAGTTGAGGTGGCATTAATTGAGGTCCAGCTCCATTCATGTTTGTCACCACTGATTGTCAAACAAAACGTTTTGTTTTGTTTGACCTTGATGTTTATTGCTTATTAAATATGTGTGTAAACAGCTGACATGTTTGTGTAAATGTCTGCGTGAGAGGCGAGAAGGGGGCTGAATTTGAACATGGTTCAGTGCGGCTGGCTTTGTTTGGATAACATGGTTGATTGGGACCGACTCTTTACTCAACATGGCAGTCACTGTGGTCCTCTAATGAGGCTCCTGCATGTAGACACAGATGACTCACCCGTCACAGTAAATGCTGCTAAATTCACCTGGCGTTATGTTTTTTTTAAGAGCAGCAAGAGTGGCGCAGCTGGATGGTAAACTCTTAAGTCTTTAAATAAACCTCCACCCTTGCCTAATTAATTCTAAGCCTAGTCCTTTTCATCTTTTCCAACTGAAGGATTTAACAGAACTTCTAATGTCCAGCCTATAAACAAGTCCCTGCAAGAGCAGTGATACAACCAAACACACACACGTGTGCACCAGCGAAGCACCAGCAAGTCTGGCCTAGCCACACCCTTCTTCTCTCCCATGCTGTCCCATTGGGTGGTGTCAAGTTTCTCCCCGCACTGAAAACCTGCCCAGTACCAAAGATGTCATTGGACCTTTCCTGCAAGTAACTGCAACTTCATCGCCACCTCATTGGCCACCAGGGATGCCAGAACATCCACGATAGGCTGGGGAGCCTTCGCGCTGGTTTTAGGTTATTGATCGCTGGTGGAGGGCTTGGCGTGGTGCAAGCTGCTTCTCCACACAGCAGATATTGATCCGAGTAGACCAAATGGTGCACGTGAGGTTTTGATGTATAAGTCAGAATTTACTTGCATAGATAAAAGGTTTATTTCAAAAACTGAATCTGCAATTTGGATTGAATGGAGTAGTGTGCTAATGGTGTTTGATCACAGCATGTTTTATTCAAAGATCAAGGCACAGAATTAGATTTTTTTTCTCGTTTCCCTGGTGTGCTACTTTTTGTGTGTAAGCTGCTGTGTTGTTTGCTTGTAGAGAACTAATCTGATTGCACTCGTACCCTGAGCTGTTGCATGACAAGCAGGGCATTACCTTTCATTTACCATGGGGCCCTGTGCGACCTCGCTGGATTATTCATATAAAGCAGATTAAATGATGCAGACTGAGTAAATCATAAAGGAAGCAACAACAGATGGGTCTTTACGGTTTATTCCTGCCTGCTAATATTTTAACACCTTGTCGTGAGGTTTAAAAAGTCGATTCCTGCGACCTTTTTCTTTACGGTGTCACGTCTGAAGTCGTGACGGCTGTGACACAAGCAGTTCTGCTCACACACACACACGGTAACAAACCGAAACGCAGACACGCACAAATCCTTGCTGTGAAATTCATGTTGGGGTGGGATGGGCGGTGTTTTCGCGCTCTGATGTTTGTATGGATTTACATAAACACGTTTTCTCCCTCTGCCGCTTACACTGATGCTCTGATGATCTCCGGCTTTCAAAATCTCAGACACATTTTATGCTTTCGCTGTGTCCCTAATGCTCTTATCTGCTGTGTACAGCTATAAAAACAGACTTAAGTTCTCAGTGCTAACGTTACAAGCAGCCGCGAGCACCATGAAGTGTAATGATGAGTGCAGCTGGCACGGCCACAGAGTTTGGACATCTGATGTAACAAGTGTCCGTCTGTCTCATTTGGATCAAAGAGGACATGATGTTTTGGCTGCTATTAAATGAACTTAAGATGATCTTTAAATAATTACAAATTTAATGTGAACATATAATAAAATTTCCTGCTCACTGTTCCCTGCTGTTTCAGTGGACGTGAGCACAGCGGCGCTGCCCTCCACCGCCACAGCCATCCTTCCCATGGATCTGCGCATAGTGGACCACGCTCACCACCACCAGCAGCAGCCCTCCTTTGGCTTGGTTCCTCCACCCCACCCCACGCCACCCACCTCCACGTCTACTGAGACAGGCCGCGGACCAGTCATTAGTAAGTCTCCGCTTATCTTGCGGCATTCCAGCCCGTAGATGTAGATGCGCTGAGTAATCGCGTCTCCAAAACCTCCCACAGGCCAGCAGGAGCAGCACCTGCAGCAGGAGCTGGTGGCTCTTAAACACAAGCAGCAGCTCCAGAGGCAGCTACTCATCGCAGAGTTTCAGAGGCAACATGAACAGCTATCACGACAACATGAAGCCCAGATGCAGGAGCATGTCAAGGTGAGGTGTTGTGATGAAGATGGAGAGGAGAAAATTTCCTCTCCTCCCTTCTGTGTGTGTGTGTGTGTGTGTGTGTGTGTGTGTGTGTGTGTGTGTGTGTGTGTGTGTGTGTGTGCGCGTGTGCGTGTGTGTGTGTGTGAGAGAAAGCTGGATGGGGGTGAGGCGGGAAATCTTCCTCGGATACTGTAGAGCTGTACTCAGCAGAAATATGCCTGGTGAAGGGCAAACAGAAACAAATTGAATTTAAGTGTGTATGCTGGTGTAATCTGATCTAGTGCTGGTACGTTTTTCAGCAAATCACCCAGCTGAAAACGCCCCAAAAAACCTGACTGTGTTGCCATGACCACAAAACCAAAAGGTAACAACGACTGTCATTTTGGCCTGACTGCATCTCTAACGGGCGTAGCTACCTCGATGCCACCCGCTTTGAACCTGGATGTGACAGCAGAGTGACCGTGAAACCCTCATCCTTACTGGCTAGTGACACACAGGTCGTTACAGGTTGCTTGCCAACAAGTATATTCCGGATAATCCAATATAAAATAAAATAACAAAAATGAGTGACTGAGCCCATAAATTCATCAGGAGAGTGTTTACAGAGAACCGTTTCCCCATAGACTTCTGTAGGACTGGAACCACAGCTGTCGCCCCCTTGTGGCCATTAAAAATAATGCCATTCTATATTAGCTTTGCTTTTCAGACTCAGTCTTTCTTGCTTTCTGTGATGTTATTTATTTATCTGCAGATCACCATGGCTAAGTCCTTTCAGCTCATACTGATTCTTCTTTACTCTCCTCGTCCTTCTCTCAGCACCAACAGGAGTTACTGGCGCTCAAGCATCAACAAGAACTGTTGGAGCACCACAGAAAGATGGAGCAACAACGTCACGAGGAGCAGCTGGAGAAGAAGCAGCGGGAACACAAACTCCAACAGCTCAAAAACAAGGAGAGGGGACAAGAGAGTGAGTAGCGACTGCCACAGAGAATTATTTTTAAAGAAAGCGACCAAGAGATCTTCATCAAAAATGTGCACAGTGTTACTGTAAGAAGGTAACGTATGGCCAAAATAGTCAGTTCAGTGCTTGGATTTACTCCGCAGTGGGATCAAAGGTGTTATGAACAAAGTCTTCGTGTTCGACCGAGCGCATATTTGCTCTGCTGTGCGCTGCCAACATCTGCTGTACCTGTGCAGAAACACTGTGCCATATTATCACAGCAGGTGTCAGAGGAGCTTGGCCCTCGCAGCCCCTCTGTCACAGCACCTGCAGTTACAGCACAGCAGTCAGAACAGCCTGACCTCACACATTCACCGCAGGGAATATCATAATAAGACAGCCAAGACGGGGTTAGAGGGGCGAGACGTCGTGCAGAAAGACGTGTCGTCAGTTTTTCTACAGGCGGACTGATTGTGAAATAAAATGACAGCAATAAAGCTGAACCAGGCAATGTTCTCTCTCTCTCTTTATTCCCTTTAAACATATTTCTTGGTCTGGTATCATTTCTTTAGACATCATTGCATCAGTTATTTAATCTCTGTGCTCACCAATAACAACTGGGACAGAGCAAGATCATCTCTATTGTTTCCTCTACTCAAAATATTCGAACTCTCCTTTAAAATAAAATGTGATTCCTTATTATTTTAGCAGCATCAAGCTAATTGTGTTTCTAATTGTTACAGCTAAATAGTACTCGTATGAAAGACTCACTGCGTAATTGACTTTGAATTTCCTTGTTGAATGGCGCTTTGTTTATAAACTTGCCCTTTCGATGACATTTCTGAGCCACACTTTACTAAATTGCTTCTTCACTTGTACTTATACTTGAATCAGTCTTGTAATATAGGAAATATGCATCCATCCATGCTGCTGTGTGTTTGTGCGCATTTTCATGTCTGTAAATGAACAAAACGAGGTTTTGGATACGACCGTAAACACAGTTTAACGAGGAGGAAATGGCTCACGTATTCCTGTATTTGTACTGATATAATACTAGAATATATATATATACACACACACACACACACACACACACACACACACACACAGTGTATGGACCCCCACTTTTCAGAGCCATTATTTTTTTCCAGTAATGCCCTTTTTCTCAATCATTCTGCGCTGAGCAGAGTGAGCCTACAGTTTGACGTCTATGGAAAAAGCATTGGGTTGCAAACAGAGGAAGCTTTGTTAAGTACTGCACTAAATTGCATCTGAGGCAGTCTCATAAAAGCCAATTTGCTTCAGTGGCAAAGCAGACATTTTGGGATGTCAGCACTTCCAGCTGCACCATGATTTAGGGAACATGTATTAGCTGTTGTCATTTTCACACAGTGAATTTACCACTTCTGCTCTGAGGCTCGACACGTCACCTGTTATCACTCCTACTGTCACATTCTAATGAAAACACACCTCTACTCTATTCTCTACTTTCTGAAACCAGTTTTTTAAGCCCGGCTTCCCTCGCTCTTCATCTCTCCTTCCCTCTCACCTGCCTCTGTCTCCCTCCCTTGATAATTTGTTTGTTGCTGTGAGAGGAGGTTGGTAATTGAGGAGAGACCAGGAGCGGAGTGAAACTCGTGATGCACGTCTTCGAGGCAGGTTACGTAGCGCTGCAGTGGTCTCAGTGGGATTTCAGTGACACTCTAATGCAAGATTGTGCACTCTGATTGTAGAACTCAGATTACCATTATCTGTCAAAGTATGGATGGATGTAGTTATAATCTTCCTAGTGTCACAGACTGGAGAATATGGCAGCAGCTCTCGTAGGGCAAAAGGTTCTTTGTGTTTTGGTTGGGAAGGACGTGGCTGTGCTGAAAAATGTTCGCTTGCTTACTGTTCTGCCCGTCTCTGTGTTGCTGTGCAGGTGCAGTCGCCAGTACAGAGGTAAAGATGCGACTTCAGGAGTTTGTCCTGAACAAAAAGAAAGCCTTGGCTCAGCGAAACCTAAACCACTGTCTGCCCAGTGACCCACGCTACTGGTATGGGTGAGTGTCATTGTTTTTGCACACGTTCTGCAACAACCGCGTCACAATTTGTGGAGGAATTCCTGAATATCTGTTTGGCTGCACTCGGAGTGTAAGTAGTGAAAGTGAATTTCTGAGTGTTGCATGTTTTTTTTTTTTTTTGTTTGTTTGTTTTTGCCAGTTCATCTCAGTGAATAAACATTTTACCACAAATGCATTGCATTAATTGCCAACTTGACCCAATTTGGTGGAAAACTGATAGCAGACTAAATTAATCTTATTGCTGTTTTGTTGCTGTCTTGGCACAAAGTCAGTTTGAAGATGGTGGCTGCCCGCGAGCAGTCACAGACTTCCCCCACCTTCAAACCAACTATTTCAAGTTCATTGCACACGGAGGTTGCAATGAATCTCCAACCACTGTGTTCCTTATTGTGACTGTACCATTGTGAACGTGGTGCCGGGGTTACCACCGTCCATCTGTGTGGAGTTTTGATGTCCTCCTCCTCCTTCTTCCTTCTAAAGTCAAACATTTTAAAGATGAAAGAATTTTAGAGCAATTTCTTCACACGGGTCAGGAATTAAATGACAAACCCCTGAGCCCTACACTGATGGCTCTGTTATACCGCGGTCCACTTTTCTACTTCTGATAGAAATCAGGATGCGACGTTTTGGATTAACATGTCATTAACAGCTCTCGCTGCCACCATCAGACTGGTCTTTCATACATCAGGTGGTTTAATATAGACTTTGTAGATTGATTGAAGTGAAAAGACTTTGTTTTAAATGCTTTATGTTGACTTCTTTTAAAACATTTTCACATCAGTATTTCAATAACCTTAATATTCAGAGCTATGAAACATCAGCATGTCATATTTCTCATGCATTTACGAGAGTTTGGTTGCTGCTTTTTTTTTTTTTTTTAAATCTAAGCAAAAAAAGAATCGACACTAGGAAAAATATCAAACATAAAAACCAGTGATGAGCAACATGAAAGTCTCTCATCATCCTGGCTTTGCAAACATGGCGAACCCCGTGGTGTTATGAACTCCTGTTGTGTAGGCGTCTGTCATTGATGTGCTTTTGTGTTCACATCAAATTTCCAACATCAGCATTAGCCTCTCTGAGTCGAGCTGCAGAGAAAACGTTGAAGCGATGAGGCTTTTTTTCCTGTCAGTGTTTGTTGTCAGTGATTGACAGCTAGCTCTCTTTGAGGTGTGTGCGCATGTTTGAAGTGGGCAGAGAGAAAAGACAATGGCACCTCTCCTGTGCTTTAAATATTTGAAGAGGCTTTAAGCAGTCAAACATTTCTGCCAAGGCAGGAGATGATGGAATAATCAGGAGGACTGTGCTGCCAGTCGCTATAAATCACGCTTATCACGGTTTCCCCTTTCTTTAGGGTTCTCTCCGTTTGTTTGACCTGTTGGCATTCTCCTCACTTCTCTCATGCGTGTATTCCCTCTCTGTTTCACCTCTGCCTCTGTGCATTTTCAGCCCGTTTACTTTCCTAAAATGGAAAAAAAAAGGTTTTCAGCTTTCAGGCTTTGTCCCTCTAGCTTTACCTCTTTCTTCCTTCCACCCACGTCATTGTCCACGCTCTGACGTGTCTAGCTGACTTTGGAGAGAAGACACAAGCTTGTGTGTGGGTATGCAAGTATCAAAAGTCACGTATAGTAATAGATTGAGCTGGGAATGTGTCGTGTGTACAAAGCCGGCGGAGCAGAGTTTCCGCATTCATGTAGCACGTTATACTGATACTGTTTAGTGTTTTTAATCGTCTATTTTGTGTTGTTTTTTTTGTTTTTTTGCAGAAAAACTCAGCATAGCTCTTTGGACCAGAGCTCACCTCCACAAACGGCACTGTCAGCGTACAACCATCCCATGCTGGGCACATACGACTCCAAAGATGACTTCCCTCTCCGCAAAACCGGTACAGAAGGCTTTGCTGAAGTTGTGTTGATTGTTGACATTCTCCACACTTCCACAGTGCTGCACTGATCTTCCTTCTTCCTCATTTAGCAACGTGAAAGTTTTGTCTTACCGGTTATCAACCACATGAAAAATTACGGGAGCTCTTAAAATTGTTGTTTAAAAAGATAACACGGAAGATTGAAGATAATAGAGCCCTCTGTTTGCTTAGTAGTCCGTTAGCTTAGCATTGCGTGAGGACTGGAGGCGGAGTCTGTCTAGACACACACTAGATTTTGCTGTTTTGGGTTTGGTTTTTTTATGAAAAGCCAAAGTAGAAATGACAACAATGGGCAGGTTGTCAAGCAACCAGCACAAACTCAAAGATAAGAGACCTGAAATGGTTCTGAAAAAACATTTGTCTTGGTTTCAAGGTCTTACAGTAAATGTGAGTGGAAACATTTTTGTTTACGGTCAGCTTCTCCTTAGAAAAACTCTGTAGGCTGTTTGCATTCTTTAAGATTTTAACCCAGTCATTCGGTCACACGTCTTCACAGACACCATGGATCGCTCCGGTCAACAAAACAGCGCTGAAGGAAATGTAAAACAAACTTACTGCCTTTTGGTTGCATCAGATTCTGTCCATCTGTCCATATTAAGCACAGCCAAGCTGTGATTATTCACTTAGCGTCAGCAGCTGCTTTGGCCGTATCACTGGCTGCTTTCACAGCTGGAGGCCAAACTCTGTGTACTCTGCACTCTTGCCCACCTGCTGCGCATTGGAGGCAGGAATGATTTTTCCTGGCACACAAACTCACACTGCGAGTTTCAACTTTCAGGGACACTTTATGTAATTCAGGAATTTTCCCCTGAGAAATATCCACAACTTAAAAATTCTTCCCACTGAGCACTGACACAAAGCTTAATGAGGAGTTAATTATATATCAGAGCGCGCGTGCAAAGACCTCTTTAAGATAAGTGTTTTGGATTTTAAGGTATTTCTGCTTGCGCGATATAACCAGAGAAAGAGATGGAAAACTCGATTGCGTATAGACATACAGATACGGCTACTGAGGAACTGTTGTGTCAGAAGTGAGCAGGACTGGCTGAAGTGAATATGTGAACTGTGTTCGGAGGAAGTGAGTGAAAGCAGTCGCCGCAGTCGTGCACTCTGCTGACGCTGGAGCTGTCACACATGACGTTTTTGCCCTATTATGTTCACTGAATGTGCATTAAAAATTATTTTTTGACTAGCAAGTTCAGGCACACAGTATATTCCAAAAGGGGCTCATTGTCCAAGTATGGAGGGCTTTGTGGTAATGACTCTCAGAACACAGAAGGCCACTTTGAACGCTATGGCAGGAAGTCTGCAAGGCCTTCACGACAGAGGCAGACTTGTCATGCTGACCCCATTTCTCCCTGTCTCTTTCATACGAGATCACACACTGACATTCCCATAACACACTTTGCACTAATGTCGAAGCATGCAGGATATCCGCGTGCAATTCAGAACTTTCCTTTTTCCTTCTTTTATCCTGCTCGGCTTTACATTTTGACACTCCTTTATGAGCTGCATGTCTCTGGTGACTGTAGTCAGGAAGGTCACGTCCTAGCTTCGAGTTTAACTGCGTTCTTTATTGCTCCTATCTAACCCCAGGATGAACACTTAGCACTTCTACATATTAAACTAAACAAAAGGTAAATCAAGCAAAAGACTGACTGTTCGTGATGTTGCTGGAATGTGAATTGGTTGCGCTATGCTCTTATGGGTCGCTCTGGTATGTTACAAATGGCGGTAAAATAGCTGAATTGTAAAAATGACTCCATTCTTTCATTCTCGCTTCTCATATACGGCTCGGCTGTCGCTGGTTTTAACAGTTGTGTCTCCCCTGAGAAAACCTCAGTGTTTATAATCAAAGGGAAACTGTTGGCGAGCTCTTTGGTGTCTTATGTTCATATTTATTTAATGTGCCCGCAAGAAATCTTTTCTTGAATTATGGTTTTTAATCACAATGCTGTCTTTTCATGCCATAAAATGGCTTTAGTGAACTGCTTAATCAAAGTTGACTGACTTTATTTTATTTTTATTTTTTGTAGAACACATGCAAATGAGACAAAGGCTTGTCTATATGTCTTTGTGTCTGTGTCCATCTAATCCATTTATCTAATGTAGATCCACATATGATGTTTCTCGGAAGCTCAGTTGATGAGTTTCAGCAAACTGCTCTATTGATTTCCATAAACCTCCCTCCCTCCCTTTCCTTGGCACAGCAGCACGGCTTCCCCCGGCTTGACTCCTTTAGCCCGGGACTCCTCTGTCAAAACAAATGAGCATCTGATCAATATGTTTTAGATCTGAGAACCGGTTTCCCCGTCACCTCCCTATTAAAATATTAAATACCACATATGCAGATGTTTAATCTGAGATATAATGGATAACTTGAAGTGTAAGGGATCAGTTTTTGTCCTGTTCCGTGAACAGGAAACCATCAGCACGATTCATATAGCCACGTGACGTCAGGGAGTCTTGATGCATGGTCAAGCATCCAGGTAGGACGTTTCTAGAATTTCATCTGGATGTTTTGAGGGGGTGATAAAAGATATAAAATGTGCCTTAAATTCAAATATGTTATGCCATATCACATTTATCATGCTCGGACTGTTGGTTTTTAAAGTATGTGTTATATAGGTTATAAAAGTCCTTCTGGTCCCATCTATTATCACACCTACAAGGCCACACAGTTATGCTGCCTAATGTCCTGCTCTGGTGGGAGATTATCTAAATCTGAAAAAAAGAAAAACAAAATCGAGGCAGTACTGTAACAAGCAGTGTGTCCATGAAGAGTCAACAATAAGGAGCAGGAGAGGAAATAATTCCAGAGAAATGGGCTCTTAGACTAAGCCAAAGAAAGAAGGGCATGGATGGAGGTGAAGGAGGCACAAAAGGCTGCAATAAAACGCTATCATCAGCAGAAAAAAGAACAGTCTGGGCCCTCTGCAGCGAGTGTGTTCGCACGTCTGCACACTGGTGTGCTTCTGCCCAGTCGGCATTAACACCCTTCAAAGTCACTGTGTCCTGAGGTGAACACTCCCATTGTGAATGGTGCCCAGCAAAGACATACACCCTGCTTCACCCTCCTTCCTCGTCTCTTTAACGTCCTTCTAATCTCCAGCTTGTCCTTCGGTAGCGGTCGCACTCTAGCCGCTCCCTTTAGCACTCCATATCGTAATAACTCTCACACACAAAAAACAACCTTGAATGCGTATCTCTTGTGTCTGCTGTAACTACCTTTGTGGTTCTTTCTTCTCAGTTTCCATCGCCTGGCTGCTCATGTACACAATCTACAGACCAGAGGGATTTTTGATTGCAGAAACTTTTTGGTCTATTTTTAGTCTGATTATAGTTCAAATCCTACTGACCAATCGTGTTTGAGCAAGCTTGCAGGGAGGTAAACGCTCCAGTTTGAGAGCAACAGAGTGGCTCAGAAACATCGGCTAGCATCTGATGACTATTTAGCTTTTTCTTAGTTATTACTAATGTATCAGTAAACAAGCAGGGGCATGTGACTCAGTCCACAGGTAGACCTTTGATGGAGGTGGATCAGCTCAGTTTCTCATAGGTTCTCAGCACACGGTTATCTTACTCTTGCCAGTATTTAAACGAATAATTGAATCGTGTTTAAACCAGACAGAGTCAGTCAGGTAAACCAGTTATGTTGAATGCTTTCTTTTATGACAGCTACAAACTTCATCAGTGAATGCTGGCATTCATACAAAGATAACACTGATTGCCTTTTTTAATGGCTGAGAACTACACAAAGGCCAACTTTTGTTCTGTTTTGTTGATTAAATCAGAGATTATTAAAGCAGAGAAAATCTGACGTGCAGTTATTATCGGGGTTTTTTGTCAGTTATCATTATCGTGTCAGCACTGAAAGAATGGTCAGACTGTTACAGTTCAGCATGTCATAGTCTAAAATATAACTTTAATGCACTGCGCTCCTTTTCTCACAGGGTCTCCTCCTGTTAAACTAATGCATAGCATTTTATCCTCAGTCTCCCCGTCCCTCTTAACAAAGACTTTGGAAGAGTGCCCTCCACTAAGAAGGTCTTTTTTAAATAATTGACTTTCATAAGTTCTGCAGCACTGTTCCCCTTAAAATTGAGAGTGCATTTGAAAAAGTACTTAGACATTATAGATTCATGATAGTTTATCTCATCCCCGCTGACCAGGTGGTATAATGAAAGCTAGCACCTCTTTGAAGTACATTAAAACTTGGTGCATTATCCTACTTTGATTAGCATTCTAGGGGCCAGAGGGTTTGTAATGACCCAGAATAATTCTTCTGCTGCAGAATAAATCTCCACATTACACAAAGAATCAATCGCTTCCACTTGGCTGTACCAAAAAGCCCCGCCTCCTTCTCTGAGGCTAATGAATGAGGCATGGTCTGTTTGATACTAGGTCAGGGGACGAGCATAGGGTCAACTGGTGGTCAACCGTCCTGCTTTACCTAAGGGAACGGAAGGAAGCCAGTGGAGTAGAGAATAAATCTGCCTTTGTTTGGTAAACTGCCTACAACAGAGACACCAAAGCAGCACTGCGCAGAAAATGTCAGGCGCTGATCGTGACATGACAGGAATCCCGGATATACCGTACGCCTGCCTCTGACAAGCCTCTGCACCTCATGTAGCGCCTTCCCACACCACACACAGCATTTGCGTAGTAACCTAATTGAAAACACTGTCAGTTTTCTTTTCATTTTTCGTGTTTGTATTAAATTGGAAGTGTCTGGAAACAAGCAGTGTTCATTAGCAGAGCGTGAAGGCAGCATCATTAAGCGTGGGGTCAAGGAAAATACCATTTGGCTGCTTCCCCTGGTGTTGCACCGCTTCCCGCTGTCACATGATGATGGCAAACCTCAGCTCCCAAATATGTCAGCCAGTGCATACAGTGTGGTCTATAGGGACAAGCTCATTAGCACCGCTACACGCCAACAAACGAGCTCCCACTCGTGTGACCCACAAATCTGAGGGCCAGACTGCCAGGTTAGAGAAACTGTGTAAACTGTAAGTCATTTATGGGGCGAGCTTGAGCTGTAACACATTTTATTTTTAGAAATGGTGTTTTACTTGGAAATTAAAGGCCTCTAGCCCTGTCGCAGCTCAGCTATTTCAGTTATAGACATTACAAACAGACATGAGTTTAAGTCAAAGAAAGTCTGATTTACTTTAGGATGTAACATTTTAGCGTCTTTACATTGCAATATGAAATTCTTTGAGGTGACAGTTGTAGTGACACTAAATCGTTTAAACTGGATTGAAATGTATGGACATTTGTGTCTTTTCAGCCTCTGAGCCCAACCTAAAGCTTCGTTCTCGGCTAAAACAGAAGGTGACGGAGCGTCGCAGCAGCCCTCTGCTCCGTAGGAAAGATGGACCCCTTGCTACTGTTAAGAAGCGTCCCCTAGACGTCGCTGGTAAGGACTCCTGTCACTGTTGTTTTAAGGTGCTATCACAAATAGTCACCCAGTTTGATGCATTTCAGTGCAGAAAGTTGATTCATTTTTTCTTCATTGTATGTACTCTAGAGTCTGCATGTAACAGTGCACCAGGCTCAGGTCCCAGTTCCCCTAACAATGGCTCCAGTAACATCCCCACAGAGAATGGGATCACAATCTGCAGCAGTCCAGGAGAGGTAAACATCATGGCATCTCTAATTATAGCATATGCACATGTGTGTTTGTGAAGCAGGACACCAGGATTTGCAGTGTTAATTTATTTTAATAGAGGCGTCAGCCTGTGAGTATATTTAATCCATACACTGTATATGAAAGATGGACTTGGCCACCATGACTAGGGATGGGTATCGGTATCCCGGTTCTGACATAAACGGTAGTAACCAGACCGAAAAACAGCGCACATTTCGGTGCTTTTTTCCTGAGATGTGATACACTTCAGATTCTAGCCAATCATTTTACGTTTCCAAGGATAGTAGGCGGGCCCAGGTGCGTCCGTTCTTTTAGAGCAGAGCTACAGATTAAAAATGCCCAAGGCAAAGCGGTTTTGCTGTACTTCACAGCAAAAGATGCAAACTCAGCAGCCTGCAACAAGTGCTTTAAGCTGATACTGTGATACTGTCAAAGGAGGTAACACCAAGAATCTGATAAAACACCTGGCGACGCATAGCGTTTTGTTAAAAGGTGAGAAATGCACCGTATTTGATAGCTTGCTGCGAGACCTCACACCGTGCACATCTACTGCGGGCATGGTGCCTGTTATCGGACGCGGAGTTAGCAACATCCCCCAAAAACCGGAAGAGGAGAGTCCTGGCCCCTAGCCCTGCCAATGTAGAAGAAATGATGATGGATGGTGATGCAGCAGCAGCCGTTCTTCTCTGGGCGAGTAGCTTAATGTTGTCCGTGTATAATTCACGTTGAGTAGGCTAACCACGTTATTACATTAATGCATGTAAGGTGAACTAGCAAACACCGTCGTGGGTACATGCAGCTGTCTTCTTGTTTGATGGCAGGTACTCCCTCCACCCTGGCCAAAAAGGCTAAAATGACCAAAGAAAAAGTGGAAAACAGTTAAACATGAGAGGTTTTTGGACAAAGTTTGTGTTTTTTCCATTGTTTAAGCACTGCTTCCAGCCAAGAGTGATACCATATATGCCCCATAGCTGCAGAAAAGGCTAACATTGTTATCTTTTTACAAAAAAACAGCTAAACATGAGAGGTTTTTGGACAAAGTGTGTGTTTTCCATTCTTTAAGCACCATTTAAGCACCGGCACCATTTTAAAAGTACCAGTTTGGTACTGGTATCAGATAAAACCTAAACGATACCCATCTCTAACCATGACATCAACCTCTGCTACCAAAAGTGGTTAGCAGTTTGTAATAGTAAACTATACAGATGCACAGATAGCTGCTTATTAGTGATAAGTAACAAAAGAACATGATACTAGATTTTCACTCTTCAGAGAAACCTGTCGCTTCAAACAGCCACACCTTTTATTTCCACATGACTCTAAGAACATTTAACTGGGCGATAGAGTCTGCGTCAGAGGACAAAAGTGTTCAAGGCCCAGAGAGACAACCAGCTTTCTTAGAAAAGGGTCTCACTGCTGTTTCAATAAATAACAGCAATGAGACTGAGAACTAAATTCACACATAATCACACAAAACTGTGTTATTTATAGTACTCCAGGAATCAGTCCTAGATAATACAGTCATAATGTGTGAGTCATACAGGCTACACAGAAAATTCAAGGACAAATAACCCGCATCACAAACTTTCTCAGGTGCAAAAATGGTGAACTCTGCACATCTTGAGACAGTTGGAGTCTCCGAATGTGATTCCTGGAATCCCATCGACATTTTTTTTAAACATTCTGCAATTTTTAAGTGATCTCACATTTTATAACGAGCCGCACGAGTGGATAAAAAACATGTTTTACATCCAAAGAGACACGAGGGGTACTTTCAAAAGTCTTGCATGGGCTCTTCAGCTCCAAAATCATCAGGTATTCATCAGTGGCCTTCAGCCAGCTAGGTTAGGTACACTCTGAAGTTAACCCTGTTGCTTCTGTCTCTTTGGGTCTGTAACCCTTTCATGACCGAACTCTGTGTAAAAGAGCCTGGACCACAGCCTGACCCTGTGGTGTTAGGTGAGGTATAAAAAGCTCCATACAGTTGACATAATGGGGAAAGTAAGTAGGAAGACCAAAAGAGTTGGTGCCAGGATGTAAACATGTTTATTTCTGCTATTCTGTTATTCTCTGTGGACTCACGTGCATTTGATGCCAGCCTCAAGTGGCAGTTTGAGGAACTGCAGTTTTTGGCTGTTAAGCTTTGGCTTCATTCTTCACCTGCAGAGAGACCCGCATCTGTTTAATCAGTGTCATCATTTAAGTCTTCATAAAGCAAGTCAATTTTAATTTTCGGGGGAAGTTTTGATTTTAGGTTAATGTTATATTTGGATTATTCATGCCATAGCTGTGGTTACATATTATGGTAAATAGATTTAAATGAATCTAATATCCATGACTGTGTGCCCGTGGCTGCGTGTGCATTTGTATGTGTGAGAGAGATGGAAAAGTCTTGCACTGTACACAGCACTGTTTTCTTGGATCTACACTGTATTTATGTCAATGTGGATGTGTCTGCAGACCTCGCTGCTCCAGAGGCTGGCAACACGGGAAGGGTCAGTTAGCCACCTCTCTCTCTACACCTCTCCGTCTCTGCCCAACATCACCCTGGGCCTGCCAGCCACAGGACCTGCTAGCACTGTGAGTCCATTTAAAAGAAAATACCACAGAATCAAACTTTTAGATATCAGAATCAGAATCAGAATACTTTATTCATCCCGAGGGAAATATGACATTAGTTATAGCGAATCGTTCATTAGTTGTACTGTAATTACTCTCATCACTGTGGAGAAGGTTCATTGGTTAGTTTCCTTAGAAATACAAAGGATATTACAGAGCCTGTAACTGGATTTGAACTCGTCAGTCTTGTCATTGCCTTCATTCTTTCCTTCTTTCCCCACCTTAACATCTCTTTCTCCCTCTCCCTGCCTGTGTGTCTTTGTAGGTGGTATCGGGACACCAAGATGGCGAGAGTCATCTGGCATTGCCTGCATTGCAGCAGGGCATTCCACTGACCCCTCCTTTCCTGCCCTCCCACCTGCCCTCCTACTTGGCATCTTCAGCACTGGACAGGGAGGGCCCAGGAGGGGGCACGGTGGGTCACAACCCCCTCCTCCAACACATGGTACTGCTGGATCCAAGCCACAGTCCAGTGGGTCAGTTTTCACTGCAACATTTGCAGGATTTTTATTTTTCTCTCTTTCAAACCGTGGGTGAGGTCTGAATTATTGATACTGTGTGGTCCACCGAAAGAATCTACAGCCCAAATATTTTGCTGTTTCTTCTCTAAGCTTTAGCGATAACAGTATTATGTTTCAAAGTGTGCCAAAATAATTACTGGAAAGATTACATACACACAATTCAAGGTTCTAATGATTTGGGCAGCTTATAGTTTTGAGAGCATCACTGGAGGAAAAAACGTCAACGATTTTTAAGGAATAAAATAAATACGATTTTTGTTTGAGATTATTTGTCGTGGATTCGGAAAATGACCTCACAGTTCATTCTGTACTGCTGCAATCTGTGATCTCATTGGCTATTGTCTGCTGAATCTGGCCTCTAAAGATGAAGGCTGATCTTTTTTGGAAAGCTTCCTGGCATATATGAGGGCCAAGACTTCCTCTTCCTTCTGCTGTTCATTGTTTATGAATGGAGATGACTTAAAAACACTAATAAAGACCTAAATAGCTGTCAAAGGATACATTTTGCCAAAATCAATCCTTTTTTGGCCTTTTGATTGCTCAGATGTGATTCAGCCTGAGGAGTGAAACTCTGTCACTTACAGTACATTTAATGCATGATCTATTTTACTGTTTATATTGCAGGGGCTGCTTGAACCAAGCTACTGAAATTTATAAGTGGAGACAAATGTGGCAAACTTGTCTGACATCATCTTATTTTAAAATATCACTTCAGCTAGAAAAAAGCAGGACCTGCACTGCATTGCAGCTAAAATGTGCAGCCGGTATTCCTGAGTAACGGTTTCCATCCGTCATATGAGAGGGGCCCCTGTGGTTCCAGTTGTAAAGCCTCCAGTTTCTTTTAAGTAGATGAAATAAAATCACCTAAAATTATCACCTAAAATATGTGTGAATGATGAGTGGAGCTACAGAAATAAGACACAGCTTTTGGAAAAAAATGCTTGAGATCATTTCCTGCAACCGCTCTGTGTTTTCTGTAGTTGGGCTGGGTGGCCTACCGCTGCCATCGTCCTCCGTCTCCAAGCTCATGCGCAGCCACCGTCCCCTG
This sequence comes from Aulonocara sp. 'chitande type north' Nkhata Bay, assembly GCF_057382095.1. NCBI lineage: Eukaryota > Metazoa > Chordata > Actinopteri > Cichliformes > Cichlidae > Aulonocara > Aulonocara sp. 'chitande type north' Nkhata Bay. The sequence goes on from NC_141359.1 coordinate 37,549,666, forward strand.
GGGAGAACGCAGTCGGCGCCTCTGCCCCAGCAGCAGTGCGGACAGACACAGGCCCTGCAGCACCTGGTGGTCCAGCAGCAGCACCAGCAGTTCCTGGAGAAGCACAAACAACTGTTCCAACAGCAGCAGCAGCAGCACATCATCAACAAGGTATTTCAACACATGTCTGTGCGCAGTATCAAAAGTAACTCTGAACAGCTGCGGTATTGCAGGCAGCTGTATGTCTGTCCATATACTGTGTGTGTGAGTGTTTGTCTATCTACATGACACTGACTTGGTTAATGTTTGTGAGTCCTATTTTCTTTTCTCCAAGCGCTGGATGATTCAGCCTGCAATTAGCAATTCTTTTAGCTAGTTTTTTTCTTTTCTTTCTGTGTTCATGTGTCCCTGCTTCTCACTGTCACCCTGGCAACTGTGCACTAGAGGAAGCATCTTCCATATATGGTCACACAGGAAATATGACTCACTGCTTCATTGTTGAAGAGTGTGCGTATGTGCAAGCTTATGTGTGAAGTTGCTCTATGATACAGTCATAATTTATGTGGCTGAAATTCATAATTTCATATACTGTGTCACATGGCTGCATTAAATGTGCCCAAAGGTTCAAATAATCAGGTAAATATTTGTAAAAGTAATCAATGTGATCGAAAATCTGAGGCTTTGTCAGCTTATCATGGACGTGCATTCATCTACTCAAGGCATAGCAGCCCCCCAAAAAAATATATTTATATCCTTGCACAATAGGGGAAAGTTATTTGACTCCCTGCTGAATTTGTGCATTTGCTCTCGTGCAAAGAAATTAACAGTCTCTAATTTTAATGGTAGTTTTATTTTAATGGAGAGAAACAGATGTTTCTTATAGTTGCTCACCAGGTTTGCACACCCCTCAGGAGAGATTTTGGTCCTCTCCTCTTCACAGAAACTTTAAATCCTTTAGGTTTCTTTGCTTGTCAGTGGGGTTGGTGTTCTGTGGGTCATACTCAGCATTTTCCTCCCAGTAAACATGGTTTCGTCCGACACCCAGGCCTTTTCTGAGTCACTGAGATGTTCACGGGGAAACCTAAGACCAGCCTGTGTGTGTGCCTTCTTGAGCAGGGGGACCTTGTAGCTGCTGAAAGATTACCAGTGGTGGTGTTCTTGGTGACTGTGGGCCCAACTGTCTTAATAGTTTTGGGCTTATTCACCACCTTTTCTCATGATCATCCTCTTGCAAGCTCTTGCATGGAGCTCCAGACTGAGGGTGACTGTTGGTCATTTTAGTTTTCTTCAGTTTCACCTCCTCACCAAGCTTCTTACTGATGCTTTTGTTGTCCATTCGACAATTTTGGACAACTTTTTGGTCTTGACATGATGGTGGAGAGGTTGGAATAAACAGGTGTACTTTATATACATAACAAGATGAGCTCTGGCGTATCTTTAATTGACTGGCTGTATCCCTAACCCCTAGTCTGTGGGATCTAGAATTCTGGCTGGGTTGCAGAGGATCACTGAGTGACTTTTATTCTGTCTCTCTCCATTAAACCGAAACTGCCACAAAATACAAGACAGTTTGTTTATTTGTAAGTGAGCAAACTTACAAAAAAAATCCCCCATTGTTTATATATGATTAAGATACTAAATCAATAGTTTTATCACATAAAAAGCAAGCAGTGAGTGTCATACTTACCAGAAACATCCTCCTGTAATCTTTCTTGTTGTGGATGTCACCTCAATATTTCAGGTTGGGGATCAGGCTTGAACATGTATCTGCAGAAAGAGTTTTTCCCCACATAAAGATTTATACACTAGTAAGAGGAAGAGACGGACAAAGCATGCATATTAGACGGAGGCGCTGAGGGAGACTGGAACTAAAATGGTTTGAGTTGCACAGAGGATGAGGTGAGGAGCTGCCCACTAATCACTAACAATCAGCAGCCAAAGTTTGCGGTACAACCAGAACAACATATATGCATAAAAATGAACAAGTGTAAAGTCACCAAAGCTTGTGGCAATTTCTGTAAATCCCATTAGGTTATTTGTCGGCAATTATAATGAGCTATAATGTTCTGTGTAATTTTGCGTTGAGTTCTGCTACATAAGTCTTCCAATTAAGTCAGTTCATTTTTATTATTATTAGGGTCTAATTGTAGCTTACTGCTTTCCCGACTTGCCTCATGGGAAACAGATACTGGATTTAAAGCTGCTGGAACGTTGAGGTCTTTGTACAGTTTGCTTTATTTCCCTGGGTTGGCGTGGTTACTCGCAGCCTATTTTCTCCTGTGTGGCTTGAAGGGATGACAATTGTGTATTTGTGTGTGTGGTGTCCATGACGGGCCTCGGAGAGACTTTCAAGCAATCCCTTACCTGATGATTTCCTCTTCATATAGCAGTGGAATTATCACACAGGATTAAATAAAAGGCGTCCAGTGAGGTTTTCAGAAGAGGCAGGAGTTCAGTGACTGCATGAAGTTGTTAAAAGACGCAGGACAGAAAAAGGATGGTGGTTGTTTAGTTAACTGGAGCCATTCTGCGTAGCTTTAAAAAGCTGTAATGGCACTTTTAACTTTAACGATCTGCCCTTTTTCAGCAAGAAATGTAACCTGAGTCCATTACTCAAAATATCACCTGAACACCTGAAGAGCTAGACTTTAAGCTTTAGACCACAACAAGAAAATGCTTTGGCGTGTGATGATCGCTGAGCGTTACTATAGTGCTGTGTATTATTTTACCAAAGTCATGCACAGAAGTAGATTAATGAATAAAACCTCGAGCTACTGAATGGTGTAGTTGTTCTCCTGCCGTCCGTGTCTGACTGCCGTGTGTGTGACTTGTTATCCTGATATTTGTGACTGTAATTATAGCTCCTGCATTAACCGCAAAGCAGGATTATGACAGTGCTATTTTAGGTGTCTATTCATTTCCTGCTTTTTAATGTTGCCTAATATCATTGCACCATGGAAGTCATTGGAGAAGTTCCCCCAGCGGACTCCGTAGTTACTCATTGCCTTTGTTTTGTTTTTGCCTCATAAAGATCAGACTTAATGAGGAATTTAACATTATCCCCAAGAAATATTGATTGCTGCGAGCTGGTTTTAATATCTGCTATATTTCTGTTTGACGTGGGAAAATACGCGACTAAAGTTAGCAGCGTGGGACGAATATGTTTCCAGTGATGCATGTAACGCCTACCATTTGACTCTTAAAAGTGGTGCTAACTATTATGTAGAAATATCCTGTTGGCAGGAGTTATTTCATTTACCCTTTTCACCCTTGGATATCCACCTCTTGACTCATCTGCAGTCTTCCTTCCCTTCCCTATTTGCATCTATCAGTCAAGTCAGCAGGAAAAAGGGGTCTTCCTGAAAACTTTTGGCTTTTTTCTGCAGCAGAAAGAAAGAAATGAATGAAAGAATCTTGAAATGGTTCCAACCTGAGCTTGTTGTGTGCCACTATGGCGGTACAGCGGTGTGCTTAGGGGAGAGAAATAAACGCACAGAGTCCGAGTGTATCAAGTGTTTCCACCACCCCGTCTCTCCTCTCCCTCTTCCAGCTGATTTAACAGGGTTATTTAGTGTCTGTCCCCCTTATGGTTCACGTCCCAGCCACTATTTCCTCTGTAAAAGAAGAAGGGTTAGACAGAGGGAAAGAGAACAAATTGAGAGAGAAAGGAAGAGAGTCAGTGTGGCAGGAGTGTTTTGAGTTTGTTTGGAGAAGAGGGACTGGGATGAGGCAAGAGCCTGCTCTCTCTGACGTCAATGGACTGTTCCCTGGGCAATATGCCAGCCGTGTGTGTGTGTTCCAGGCACAAACAGTGGTCCTGTCCAATCATGACCTGCACATCAAGGTTGAGGTCTGTGACGACAGGGACGAGGGCAGCTGCCAAAACAAGATTATTACAATCCCCCCTCTGCGGTGCTTCCACTCTCTTTCCTCGCTTTTTCTTTTCTCTTACATGTTCAGACACGACGAACTTAGCAGTAAAATTCATCCATAGTCTCAGGAGATTATATCATTAGTTTGAAAACAAATAACTAGCCTATCAGAATCCAGAGTACAGATGTGGTTTATTTCTGTGTGTGCAAAAAGTCAAAAGCCCCGGCTAATGTTAGCTTTTGGTGGGTTTATCTAAGGTTGTTTTCATTAACTTTGTACGCGGACTGATTAGTCAGTTATTTTTGGAATGAAAAACATCCAAAGTGTAGTTTTAAATTGGAGCATGTTGTCCCTGATGTTTCCTTAGTGCTTTCCTCCCTTCATGCTTTTGAAACTCTCGGTTCTGTCTTTTTTCTGTTTTCTGGAACGTCTTTCTGTTACTGGCTCCTAACATCATCAGTTGACTCCCTAATCTTGGCCGAATGTTATGTGAATATTTTCTTTTATGTCCAAAGTGTTCCAGTTTTTCCTCTAAAAACATGCATAACACCGTCAAATCACTGCGTCAAAAGTTTGACCTGGCCGTGTCTTTTTGCCCTCTAGATAATGTCCAAGCCCGGCGATCAGGCCTCAGCTGCAGGCCCGGGAGCCTCAGGACCAGGCAGGCAACACCAGAGTCACCCGGAAGAGACGGAGGAGGAGCTTAGGGAGCACCAGGCGCTCTCCTCGTCATCATCGTCCTCCTCTCCTACCTCTGGGCAAGAGACGGGGTTGCTACGTGGGGTGGTCATCAAGCAGGAGCCTCCGGATCCCCAGGAGCAAGAAGAGAGGGAGCAAAGAGAGAGGCAGGCTGAGCAGGACTTCCTGTTCAGACAGGTAAGCACGAATGGCGGGGACCAGTTGGAGTGGAAAAGACGGACTGGGCATGAAATTCAAATTCCACAAGTTTAATCTGGCATTTATAAAAAGGGAGAAAGTTTCTTCTTTTGCATGACTCTAAAAGCAGTGTCAGATTCATATGTTTGACATAATGTCTTCATATATGTGCATGATGATTCAAACTGGCAGCGATTACACAGTATGGAGGATTCTTTTTGTATTACAGTAATCAGTAAGTGGTTGTAGCTGGGCTGAACAACACACTGATAGCAGTGACAGATGGAGCTTCTTGTGACTGAAACATTACACTCCACATTTGTTTGATCTGCCTTTCCTCCCGACTGGACTGACTACCCAACCCGCTTCCAGTATAATATGTGTATAAATATCCTCGAAATTAGTCCGTAGCACAACTTCATGCGGGCATACACGTGCAAGTATTTTATGTAAAAGCTGTTAGCAGCAACAAATCTCTCTGTTACACGTGAATTTGTACATCGCAGTCTCTCTTTGGCCACATCCCTGCTGTCCGCTCAGCCAAATTCAATCAGACACTCCTCTCACTGTCGCCATGGCGCCCATAGTGTAGACAGACACACCCATCAGAGCAGGAAAACACGACTGCTTAGCGAGCACTGAAATATTCCACTCAGGTGCTTACAGATCATTTTGAAAACAATTACATAAATAGTTACATAATAACTTTTCTTTTCTGTAAGCAGTTTAAAATAATTATGACGCCTTAATGTGAAACACTCATGTTTGGCACTATGTCAGCTAGAAAATGTTGCTTCAACAACCAAATGTAGTTTGGTTCTTTGCAACAGGAATCTCTTTATGGAAGCTGATTAAACTGGGCGCTATAGCAAGTAGGAAGATGTTGGTATTTGGTGCCATCTTCTGGTGGGAAACTCATATTGCAGCCCAGCTTTCTGTTGAATATTGCACTGTCTGTGTTTGTGAGCAGCAGGCTCTGCTCTTAGAGCAGCAGCGGATCCACCAGTTGAGGAATTACCAAGCCTCGATGGAAGCAGCCGGGCTTTCGGCCAATTTTGCTGGCCACCGGCCTCTGTCGAGAGCTCAGTCATCGCCAGCCTCTTCCTCCTTCCCCATGGTCGTGCAGGAGCCGCCAGCCAAACCTCGATTCACTACAGGTCTGCTGAGTTACATAATTATTTCTTTGCACATACACACACACACAGCAGTGATGCTTTTTATTGTCATGAGCACCACAGTAATCAAACACAATGCAGAGAGTGAGTAGCTGTGTGCAGTGTTTAAACATCCTAAACAGGGTTTTTGCTTATTGCACAATGATAACCTGTTGCTTTAGAAGAAGCAGGTGCAATAGATGATAATCACACCACGTCTTATGGTGTGACCGTAAAATGTCATCGTGACAGCTGTTTCTATCCTTGTTGTCAGTGGTGCATAATCACCCATATGTTTGTGCGTGGTGGTGTGTGAATTTCCCAGGTCTTGTGTATGAGTCTTTGATGCAGAAGCACCAGTGCATATGTGGTAGCACAACGAGTCATCCAGAGCACGCTGGCCGCATTCAGAGCATCTGGTCCCGACTGCAGGAAACAGGCCTCAGGGCGCACTGTGAGGTAAAGACAAAGTTAGACTTGTGTTATTATTGAAGGACAATTAGAAAATGTACATGAGTATTTAGCTTTCAGAGGCAAACAATAAGAATCGTTGTCAGTCTTTGGAAACGTTGAGAAAGCAAATGTTAACTTCACTGACGTTTATGCAGTCGTCTCCTGTTTGATTGATGCTAAAAAAAAAAAAAAAAAAAAGAAGCTACGCTCATATGTTTTCCCTCACATTCATAATACACTCATCTGTCGCACACACACCCTCTAAAGTAGTCAGGTGCACTGGGACAATTCCGGGTTCAGTATCTCATCTAAGAACACTTATGGAGCAGGCCAGGAATCAAACTACCCACCACACCTGCCCAAATTTAAAAAACAGAAAAAAACAGCACATTTGTTGTTGTGTCATTGGAAATTGTTTCATATATTAGTGTTTGTGTTATTTTCCCCTGACAGTGATGTTTTACCACTTTATTGCAGGTTGTTGTCGTAGCCAGAAGGAGGCAGTGTTAATGCACTTCTTTTAACGTTTGTCCTTATAGGTGAAAACTCTCACATTGAGGTTTCGAATATGATCTAATATTAAACTGACTCAGTGACAACACTGGGACGCCCTGTATATTATTTCTTCGGACTAACAATATGATAAAACTTCTGCAGAACTCTGCTCTCCTATCCTGTTTTTGCGGGGAGTTTAAATGCGGAGCATGAAAAGCTAATCAGAAGTTGTGTATCTTTTTTTTCCTCTCTGTTTTCAGTGTATCCGTGGTAGGAAGGCCTCATTGGAGGAGTTGCAAACAGTCCACTCTGAAGCCCACGTCATGCTATATGGAACTAACCCGCTGCGGCAGAAACTAGACAGTAAGACATGCTTCCTCACACACATTCACACATTCACAAACACACTTTTTCCAAGCGTGCACTGCTTCACCTCCTAGACTAGATTACTCATTAGTTTAGTCTAAAAAAATTGTGGATGCTTTAAGACTTACTGGGTTTTTGAGAATTGTAGCGTTTCATGCATTTATTCACAAGTCTGAAGTTGACCGCCTGACTCTGCAGGGTCCGTTTAAAGGAATCTGTTCTAATGCTTAAATCGTATCATAACTAAAGGTCCTTCTAATAAAGTCCTCAGAGGTGTTACGATAAGACAAGGACCAACTAGAGCTGCTAAACTAAAAGTCTCGCAGGCTGCTTAGTCACTTATGTCTGGCCTTAAAGTGCAGGTGTAGTGAAGTAGTCTGCATTATGTGAAAAAATCAAAGGGGCGAGCCCCAGTGGCGATCTTCGCTTTCACTCAGTGGAGGCATAAATTCCTCTTATTATTACTGCTCACACAGGAGTCTTACCAGATACTCCTGTGTGAGCTTCAGCGTACAAGTGGGATAGCCTACAGTAAGAGCTGGAGTAAAGGAATAAACCACAAAGGTGGCGGCTAATCAGGAATTAAAGTATTCACACTATATTAAATATTTGTTAGTGGTGTAGTGTTTAACTCTGGATTAGGATTATGTTAAGCACTCAGATTTAATTTCAAAAGAAATTACAAATAATAAAGTAAGCTGATGTTGTTTTGTTTGAAAGGAAATTAAAAGTGTAAGCACACATTTGAAAAGAGTTCACTCGGGGTCAGTAACTACGTCAGCTTAGTTTGTTTTCAGACATGTCAGAAATGTGACGTTTATTGATTTTCTTCTTCAGTGACAAACTGACCCCTCTCTGGCCAAATCTAGATTTTTTTTTCCTGAAGAAGGCTTGATTGAGAGGTCAAGCAGATACTTTTTTTTCTTCACCTCACCTAATTAAAGCATGCCCTTGTGTACTATTGCTGTTAGATAAGGTCACAAAGTCAAATAGTTGGTTTTAAGGGTGTCTGTGAGTCTGCAGTGCAACCTCTTCCCTTAGTAACCTTTCACTTTTGCTTTCTCTCTTTCTAATTCTTCACTTCATTTCTTTCTCTTCAGGTTCAGTAAATCCCATGTTTGTGAGGTTGCCGTGTGGAGGCATAGGGGTAAGTCACTTACTCTGTTTGTTAATTCATGCTTAAGTCATCTTCCAAATATTCACTGTCTAATTAAGTATTTGTAATTTGCGCTCTTGATATTTCTTGGAAAAGGCCATTGTTAGTCATACTGGTTTATTCAGTGGAAAATTGTTGTAATAGACACTTGTGTTTTTACAACACTGTTAGTCTAATCAATACCCATCTGGCACAACTCCATCAGACTCTGGAATGAAGCAAATAAGCATAGTTTCAGCCTTATCAAATAGCAGTATAATAAGTGTCTCCTTCGCCCACTCATTCTGCCCCCTGCCTAAATAATGGTCCCATTTGTTCTCTTTGCACCAAACAAACACACACACACACACACACACACACACACACACACACACACACACACACACACACACACACACACACAGCCTTGACACACTAGCACGCAGATGCACACAAACACACACAAACACCACCCCTCAAGGACCAGAGGCAACAAAAGCTGTTGCTCGCCTTTCCGCCGTGTTAGTAATTGTAACCAGATGTTACGAGCTGTGTGTGCGTGCGTGCGTGCGTGCGTGCGTGTGTGTGTGTGTGTGTGTGTGTGTGTGTGTGTGTGTGTGTGGGGCAGGGGGTATGACTTTGTTTGTGTGCATTGCATAGTTTGTGTTTGGGGATTCTTGTGTGCTAAGGCAATGATTTTGATGGCTGCTTCAAGTTGGAAGTGATAATGTATCTGAAAACTGATACATTGGAACAGTTGTGCACCTGTTTGTGTGTGTGTGTGTGTGTGTGTGTGTGTGTGTGTGTGTGTGTGTGTGTTTCCATGCTTTTTTTGTTGTTGTCTTCACAATATTGAGCATTTGAAAGGCTACATCATGCCTACCTTGCCACATACCTGATCTCTCTACATCGTTCCTCATCTCCTCATACCTCTGTTTCCTTTCTCCTCTTCTTGCCTCCTTTGGGGCCACCACTCCTGCTGCTGCGGTGGGAACAAGAAAAGCCGGAGTTCTGCGTTGCTCCGTTCTGCTCTTTATAATGGCAAATGGGACTAAATTGTTGTTTTCCTGTCATACACACACATACAAGTCTTACATACACACACTCACTCGCTTGCAGAGGAAGGGGGTTCAAATTAAGCTGTCAGCCTGTGGAGAACCATCATTCTGTCATACCAGCACGTTCCCGCTATTTTCTGCCTTTAACACATACACTCACTCACACTCACGCACATGCACACACACACCACTTCCCTTTCACTTTTCCCCGACGAGCTTGTGTCCCCCTCCAGGCTCGAGGCAAAACTAAACATCAACATGGGAAATAATAAAGCACTCGCGCTGCTTCAGAGCAGCATCTGTTTGCGCTCATTAACCTGACTTGTATATATGATTCAGTTTCCCATTCACTCACTCACTTGACTCTTGATTTGCTCGCTCGCTCAGTCATTGACTCGGCTACTACATACTGTCATCCACTTACACCGCGTTCCCCTCTCTTCACATTGGGTTCCATTAGTCACTCATCAACAATGCACTCCATACTTCCTCACTCCCCCCTTTTTTTAGTATCTTTAGTGTATGTTGAGCGCTCCACAGTTTCATTTCATGACAAATTCTTTCTTGGCGCAACTTTAAAAGAGCCCCTTTTCTTCTCCGTGGATGTTATTATGGAGTAATCATCCGGCCTTGATCAGTTTCGTCACTGGAGACCGGAGGAAAAGGGGGGCGGCTGCCTGAAAGGCTGTCGACTCGCTCGGCTCGCTGACTGGTTGAAGGACCGAGGATCTGACTGGGTGGCTAAGGTTAATGTTCCACTCGGTCAGTTGACTGACTGAAAGGCCAGCGGCGTGGATGAAAGGGCGAGCGACTGGCAGGTTAAAGTTAACATATTCAAAGACCCCCAGGTTTACATCAGGAAAGCCTCGCTTAGAGCTCTGGCGTCGGCCGCTCTGCACATGTGTGCACGGTTCAAAACACACTGACACACAGGCCTTCACTTTCTTCTTTTCCTCAGCCAGCTTCTTCTCTCTGTGTTTATCGTGTGCTCCATCTGCCTGCAGTATCTGCCATGCCTGATGGAGGGTGTGTATATTATCCTGTGCGTGGCCCTCTGCGTACAATCAATCACACATACTATTGTGGTCAGTTGGGCTTGTATGCATGTGTGTGTAGGTACTGTAGTGATTTGGGCTGGGGGGGGGGCGCTGCCCGTGCTTCTGCATTAATCAGGCTTGACCACTGAATAGTTGCCCTGTGTCTAAGCATGCTCAAACACACACACGTCGGGTATTCATATCTTATGGGTATATCTAATTGACATAAAGCTTTCCCTATCCCCTCACCCTACCCCTAACCATGATATATGAATGCCTAACCCTTACCCTATACCTAACCATAACCCTATTGTAACCCTGTCACTAAAGCCACATTTTGAGTCTCAGAAATGCCTTCAGACTTGCAGGAACCAGGATTTTGGTCCTCACACGTATAGTAAACGTCCATTTCTTGGTCCCCACAAAGATATGATCACACACACGCACATTTTAGTCATTTAAAAAAAAAAAAAAACCTCATGTTCTATACCAAAAAAAAATTTTTTTTTTAATCGGCCTTTTACAGTTTGTTTTTTTTTGTCGTGTAATATTTTAAGGTGGATAAATTATGGAATGTCTCTAAATATCTGTAAACGTAATGAGTGTTGTTTGCCTGAAAACCCCTCTATATGGTTTAACCTTAAAACTGACGTATAAACTGACAACTTACTATAAATTTGCTGCTTAACCTGTTATTAATTAAGGCTTTTGTGTTTTCATCATATTATACTTAAGTCTTTGATTGGTCTCTGGAGTGCGGAGTTACAGTGTCATATCCTTACGGATCAAGGGGATTTTTAGAAAGTCTGTTGTGTTATACACAGCGCGATGAATCCTCCAATTTTATGTCTCGTAGTGTTTCTCTCTATTGTTTTCCTCACAGTGAATAAATTTTCCAGCCCTTCTTGCACCGCTGCAGACAAACTTTCAAAGAGTAACTTTGATGCTGTGAAATGACACAAGCTAAATGATTTCAAATGTGCTCAGTTTTACGACTTCTGCCCCACTCAAGTGCTGTCAGTAACACCAGCAAAAAATAGATAAGTGGAAAACAGTATGAAGTTGCATATTTTGGCTCCGTTTGAAAATGTTATTTAAACAATACAAGGCCTCATGTGTGTTTGTGTGTGTTGGCAGGTGGACAGCGACACCATTTGGAATGAAGTCCATTCATCCAGCGCAGCGCGTCTGGCTGTTGGCTCTGTGGTGGAGCTCGTCTTCAAAGTAGCATCGGGAGAACTGAAGGTTGGTTTGGATGCTCCGTGGAGTTCGATTAGTCATGGCTGTTTGCAGGGCTGCAGTGTATTTTTAGGCATTGGAGCACTTGTGGCCTTTAGGAGCGGGTAAATGTGCGTTAACCTTTAAATGCTATGTAACTCAAATGGACTCTGCAGTATAATTGGTCCCCTCCAACTTCGAGGGGTTTGATTTTAATATCCTTGTTAAGGTCTTACTGCTCTAGTCGATTTTCCACCTGAGTTCCAGTCACATAGGCTTACAGACAGAACAAGGCCCAGCGCAAAGAGAGCACTATATCAGGTCACCTCTAGTAATGTGCTATCCGGCCGTACTTCCAGACACCTTAAAGGAAAAAAAAAAAAACAAGGAAAAAGTTCCAGAACCAACTTTCGCACCTCCCAGACAGACATCCCCACCCCATCCCGCCTCTCCCCATCCCAGCCAGACTCGTGCGTCTGTGGCGGTGGCGGCTTGCTGTTTGAACCCAGCAGGGAGACCCGGTGCACACGCACCGCAAGCGCCAGCAGTCCCCATTAACAGGCCCCCTTTAGAAGTGTTGCACCAAAGCCACCTGCAGACCAGGTTAGCGTTAGCTTTGCACCAGTATAGCACACTATCTCGTGACGTTCTTCAGCAAGAAACAGTAGCACACCATGCTGATACCCAGCTGAGTTTTGGGTGGGGTTGCTAGCATCCTGCCATCATGTTGAGTGGGCATGAGTGATTGTGCATCACTTTGCACAATTAACAACAACACAGTTTAGTTTGAGTGATTTCCTGCTTAAAGTTTGCTGGTATTGACTTACCCTCAAATTAATGCTTGTATACACATGCACACACACACCTACACACACGCACGCATGCTTACACACATGCAGACGGTTCTCCGAGGATCCTTCATGGCCAAATGACCACATTCCACCTGCACCAACAACTCTATGAACTCCACAGAAAGCCATAAATCTACTGAAGGCACACATTCACACTCCCTCTCTCTCTCTCACACACACACACACACACACACACACTTCTGTCTCTGTGGCTTCTACTTTCTGTTTCCCCCCACGTCTGTTTTAATTTAATTACTTTTTTCTTTGTATAGAGAAACTTCACTCGCTCACATACATATGGTACCGTACAGAGTTCTTTAACCGTGTGTGGGGAAACCAGTAGAGGCAGTTGTCGCTACAGTAATCTTCCGGCTGGCTGCTAATCCGCTGCAGCTGACTCAACATCATTAGTCCAGTTTGCAATCGCTCTACATAAGCTCAAACATCTATCTAATGTCCCCACATTGCGCTGGGACCCTCCAAAAACAATTGCTCGGAGTCCTGCCTTGACAAAGCTCGCCTTAACAGACTCATTGTTCCCGTGAGGACACGCATGCACTTTCAGTGGGAGAAGCTAACATCTGTATTCTTTAGAATACAGAAATAGATTTTAATACTTCTGAATGTATTTGTGTTCTTTCTGTTCATCGACACATTACTCGTCCTTACGGGGTAAATAGCGATGCTGGGAAAATAATGTGTTCGTTGTTATAGTCCAGTTGTGTTAGCATGCTTTTTAGGTTAATTTGTGATGAGTTGTAAGTATGAATGTGAGAGTGTGTGGTTATGCGTCACTCTGTGTTTGCCCTGTGATGGATTGGACACCTGTCCATGGGACCACACGAGGGGCTAATTCAGCCTGTGTAGGCCCACTATCCCAAGCCCCCACGTTAAATAAGCAATTAAGAAACTGTCCAAGCGCAGTCTTTATGGATTTCCATGTGTGGGTTTTTGCATGCAGCAGTGGATTTGTGAAACTATTTTTTACTAGTCTTTTAAATGAAGTGAGCAGGCGTGTCATCTGTGATCTGTTTTTGCCGACAGAATGGCTTCGCTATCGTTCGACCCCCTGGACACCACGCTGAGGAGAGCACACCTATGTAAGTAATCTCATCTTACAAAGCTGTTTTCCTCTTACTTTAGTGTTTCTGTACTTTTTATACAGCACTTACTGCATGATGCAAATAATATTGCTTAAGCATGAGTATAAAATTTAAAATGTCATCATTTTGTTGCTGTCTTCTTCTCTTTTTTTTTTTTTTTTTTTTTTGTTCAATCCTCAGGGGTTTCTGTTATTTTAACTCAGTCGCCATAGCAGCCAAGCTCCTGCAGCAGAGGCTCAATGTCAGTAAAATCCTCATCGTAGACTGGGTGAGTTTCTCAGTGGGATGTTTGTTACATGACAGCATACCTGTATGCACAGGTACAATATTAGACACGATGTGGCTCAAGGTTCTTGCACGGTAGACGTCTGCTCTCACTTGAAGGACAAAGAGTTGAGAGAGAAACTGACAACGTTGGCTAGCTACTCTTTGTTTCTCTTTATGCTCGTGTTGCATCCCAGAATAATCCCTTCTGCATAACTACTTTAAAATAATTTTTTATACCATAAAGTGTGAAAGAAAGAGACTGTCAGCTGACAAAGGCACAAACGTCTCACTAACTTCTATTAACAAAGAAAAGAAAATAGCTGCTAGATTTATGAGGCAGTAAAAATATAAAAATCCTCATTATGTTATCTGTTCCACTTGTTTTTAAATTGCGACGGGCTATGAACATAGCAGCCGCAAACTGAGCTCTTGTCTGGCTATTTGGGTCAGATATTATCCCTTTTTTCTTCACAGAGAAAAAAATAAAATTTATACGAAGGTATGACGGAGCCTTTGTCGTGTCCAGGAGCGGTGCTGTTCAGTGGCATCCCTGGCTGGTCACGGCCATTCCCCAAAGCCTTTGAAGGGCCTTTTAATTTCCTCTCTGTCTGTCACAGGGGGATGCTGAGTGCAGGCTCATTGTCATGGCACTCGCCTCCAGCCGCCGGGACATTTTTAGAAATTGTGTACTGTAGCATTCATAGACATAGACAATGAGGTCATTTATAACTGACGCTTTTGGCAAAAGTGAGCAGCTGTTGAAGTCGAGTGTTTTATTGAATCGCGCTGAATCCTTTTGTGACATCGCAACAGGCTGGAAGGAGATGATATAGTCTGGCAGTATAGGACTCTCTCTCTGCATCAGTCAGCTGGTCCAAGTGGAGGTGCAGAGATTGATGGTCCCGTTTCTGTGAATCTCATTAATTTCCTCAAACCTATTCATCATAATCCGTCTTAATGACGAGGCAGTCTCTATGTGCCCCTGGTATTTGGTTTTTCTTTGACCGAAGAGATTTAAAGGATAATTACACTGAAAATATTATTATATGCTTATTTTTTAATAAAAAAATGCCCATTATAATCTTTCCAGGATGTCCACCATGGCAATGGAACCCAGCAGGCCTTCTACGCTGACCCCAGTGTCCTTTACCTGTCCCTGCATCGTTACGATGATGGGAATTTCTTCCCGGGAAGTGGCGCACCCGATGAGGTAAAGACGACAAATGCTTTTAATAAACCTTTCAGACCCAGCCTTCGGTCAGCCCACACGTAACAAACCCAGTCACGTGTGTTTGCGCTTCCTAGGTGGGCAGTGGAGCAGGTGAAGGTTTTAACGTGAACATGGCCTTTACTGGGGGACTGGACCCTCCTATGGGGGATGCAGAGTATCTAGCTGCATTCAGGTAAGACAGTGATGTCACTCACTGCAGTCTAACTCTTCCTGTCATAGCCTTGGAGTATGAAGTACAGTGTGTAACAAATTACCTGTTGGTAGCTGTTAAGAACTTATGGTGCTCACCCTTATCCCATCTGATTCCCGTTAGGCGCGCTCCTATAACTATACATAAGCTTCCACAGATACAGGCATGCACTCGGTGCAGACATGTACCTGTCTCTCATACATTTTTAGTTCACACAGCTGGAAAGGAGAAGGCCTGGATTGGTTCCAGCGCTCTTTGAAGATGAGTCCATGTTTGCAACTGTCTGTCCATCTGGCCCGAGCCCGACACATCAAACCAACAGGCCACTGGCTCATCGCGGCTTTAGGCACGCAATCCCCCGGAAGTACACCTTAGCTTCTTAATGCACCCCAGAACCCAGGGTGCTCTCGCTCCCCATCTCTCTCCTTTGTATTCTTCTCTCTCCTCCTCATCCTCCTCTTTCTACCCTGCTCTTTGCATCTGCGTTGATGACAGCCACGTAATGTATGTCATACTGCAGCTATTACTTATAATCTATGACTGAAGTCAGTAGCTGCTGCCTCATTCTCATTCCCTCTACCATCATAGACGTGCTACTCTCAGGAATTTATAAATAAATAAAACCACAAAAAGAGACTAGTAACCGTGCTCTGTATTAAATCACCTTTTAAATGTTAATGACTGTGTTGACAGTTGAGATGAGTATAACTGAGAGCTCTCCAATACTAACAGCACAAGAGACCATTAGGAAGACCTTAAATTACTAAGTTATTACTTTTATAACTCTGTATTTATATGTTTATTTGCGTTAGGAGGGGAAAGAATTAACCCTGCACACTCATTTCAAGTTTTAGAAATTCTTGAATAGTTCCAAAAATATAATCATGAAAACACAGTTAACTGAACCAAAGGGAACTTTCGCTCAAACTCTGGCTTCCTGTGATTAAGAATTTGCCTCAGAAAATAGAGTTCACGCTTTTTTTTTTCTCATTTACAATTATTTAATATTTAATTTTACACTCTTAACGCACACTGGACTAAAAGTGTTGCTGTCATCTGGATCAACTTTTCTTATGCCCTTGTTTTGTGTGCGTTTGTCCTGGAGTGATGAACACAGATACGTGCATTTGCATATCAGCCTGTGCATGCTGAGGTTGTTAATGCGATTGCGATTCAGCCTTCTTTGCGTGAGGCAGAATAGGAGCTTGGTGTTCATGAACCTCAGGTCGTGTCACCATTAATTCCCAGAGGCTCCAGAGGTATTGGACAATTTATATGCCCCACGGGGGCACCAGCAAACCTGTGCGCAGGTCATAGATCTGTCACAAATGCACGCACACACACACACGCATGCATGCACTCATTGTCAAACAAATGCATCATGCCCTGATTCAAATTTGCATGATTGTGTGCAAAATGTGCACAGTGCAACAGATGTGCAAATGCACACCTTTCATATCTGTTTGCTCACACATCTACAACCCAAAATAAACACCTGGTGAACACAGTTGCTCTTTCACTCTTATTACTTGTGTGTTTTGGTCTTTTCCTTCCTCTCTCTGTCTTGAGGAGGGGATGCGTGCCTTGCAGCCAGTACCTTCCCATTCCTCCTCTGGCCTGTGCCACGTTGCATTTGCAGGGGATCAAGTCTGAGCCTCCAGAAAGCACAGAGAAAAAAGATAAGAAAATTGGCCCTAATGAAAACCAGAAGCACCGTCTCTTTCCCCGTCTCTCTCTCTCTCTTCCTCTCTCACTCCCATCCCACCCACCCCCCTCTTTTTGCCATGAACTTGGAAAGACGAGAGAGGAGGAGAATTAAATTTAATTCAAACCAGCTCTCCGCAGAGCCAGATGACAGGGCTTTGAAGTGTAAGTGTGCGTGTGTGAGTTTTTCGCTCTCTTATTCTCCCTCTTCTCCTGCTCTCCTGTTCATTTTTTATGAACGAAGGGGGGAAGCCTGCAGTTTAACCTTTTGTTTGCTGGTTTGACAAGTGCTGCTCCCTCTGAAGGATCTTTCTTTCCTTTTTTTCCCCCATGAGAATGAATTTCTCTGAGCTTTAAAGCTTACAAATATCTAATTTGGTGGCATTTTCATCTAGACCAGAGCCAGTCATCCTATACAAAATGATAGGATAGTAATACTTTTTTTTTATATATATATTCTGTACATGACAGTACTGCTTTTCATGTTACAAAGCTGAAGTACATGGGATCACAGGGCATAATCAAGATCTGGCAATGTATAAATTCAGGACTAGATTAATTACATACAGATGTGTAGTCCCGAGAGAGGAAGTTTTTCTTGGCTCAAATAAATGACAGCTATGCCGAGACCTATTGCCGCGTTAACTTTTTCGAGTGTGCACATTTGATATCATGTTGGGTGACATGTGCCAAATACTAAAAGTGCTCACTGGAATCAGACAAGGAGAAATTACTTGGAGCAGAGTAAATGAAAAAGAGTGTGCATTATAAGGTTGAGCATGGTCAAGTCTTTTAAAGCGGTGCCAATCGAAGATATGTGTTCGCCTCCACAGATTTTACGCATGGAGATCTGTTCATACAGCTGAGGGAATGCTCCTCACTCTGTGGACAGGAGCTCCTTCTCTCTGAAAAGACTGAGAAAATACCCCCAGTGATGTCACCAGGCTTATTCTGGCTTGCAGAAACAGGAAGTGTAGGATTCGTTGTTTTCCCGAGCTCCGCTGCATCTATTTTGAGTATTCTTATTAAAGCCATCTCATAGCTGAAGTGCAACAGCCATTCAGCATTCCTTTGTGCTCTCTGTGCATGCAGACTCAGCTGCACCTGTTGCTAGGTAAGCCAAACAATGCTAAACAAAAGTTTAGACCACATAGCTGTCAAGTAATTGCATTTGTAGTTAAATGTAACTGGGAGACAGCCAGCAGTGGTTTAGATTTCAGCCTCTTTGGTCAGGATGTCCCATCGCTTACGGCTCAGTCGTAAACTCTCCCCTCCCTTAATTAACAAAAAGTCTTTTTCATCTCAGCGTGCATAGCCTCTGATTCACGCACAATTACCCCTTCTCAAAACCACTTACTTCCCTCTCTGCCAGCCTGGTAATTGATCACTGCGGCTTTTTATTTGTTTAAATGTCAGGATATTATTCCAGTGGGGTGGGGTGTGGAACTGTCGACACCAGCAGTTTTCAGCATTGTGACCAGAACTAGTTGCTGTTTGTATTCAAGGTTGGAGGGGAGAGGGTGGAGGAGCCCTTGGTGGTTGAGGCATATCCTCGGCAGTCAAGGTTTCCCACCAAGTCGTGTGTCAGGCCACATAAGCGTCTGTGGCAGGCTTCTTTTAGTGTGGGGTCTTTATGGCCCCCAAATGTTAATGGGCCAAGGCTGTATGCTTAAATAAATGTAGCAGTTAGTCAGAGGGTTTAGCAGAAGTCCTTTTTAATTTAACATAAATCCAAACATAATTATCTGTGTTGCTCGTGTACACGTTTGTGTTGTTTACGGCTGTCTGACTTGAAGTATATGAAAGGCTGGAAAACAGCAAAAAAAAAAGATGCAGTATGTCACGTCTTTCGCCTCATTCATCCACTCTTCATTTATGTCTTTACTCAATTAAGTTCACTTTGTTTTTCATCCTATTCGGCCTGACGTTTTCATCTGAAACGCTGCCAGCTGCACGATAGCGCACAGTGACGCTCACACTCTGCGTATACTTACTGTCTGGGACTCCCAAAAACCTCCCAGTGCTACCTCCCACCTCTCCCTCAGACAGCTGTGTGTATGTAGGAGTGTTGTGTTGTGGTGGGGGGTGGGGTGTGCACAGCTAAGGGTTATAATTTGGTGGTGAGCAAGAGATGGAAAAACCTGCGGCCTACGGAGCTCAGGGCACGCTGTTCACCCACAGCTGGCAAACCAACACCGTGTTTCTGAGGTCAGCAAAGTACAGGGGACCTACAACGAAACCCTGTGGTACTCCATCAGTCACAGACCTCACTAAAATGCTACTTGCCCAAATATCCCAGGCCCCAGAAAAATTGTTGTGCCATGCCAGAGGTTCCACAGCGAATGACAGAGACACTTGTTTTGCCATCTGGGAAGTCCTATTTATGAACTCAGTTAGACATTGTAAATTATGCTAAACCAGAATGCTATGTCACATGATACGTCTGTGCCCCTCCTGTTATTACTAGTTCGAGGATTGATTATTACAGGTTCATAACTTATGGAAACCCCATAAACATCTAAAGTTTTCACTTCTTAAAAGTTGTGTTATTGTTATTTTGTGATAGGACGACAAAAAAAGTTAAATATAAACAGCTCTAATCTTATTTTATCTAATCTGCTTGGTCAAAAACCCTTTCTTCAAAACAAGGTCATCCTATAAACCGACTGGATTTTCCAGCCACAGCTTGCAGTGAATCATTCCGCACTATTCCACTGTTGATTTGATTTCTGTGTATGACACATTGCACACAAGCAGTCAGATGAAGGTTGTACACAAGCAGCCCTCATTCACCACACCCATCCAGTCTTAGTTATCCTCCGTACTTAACACGCATACAGATATGCAATTATATCTGTCCTTCCGTTTTTCCTTTTTACTTAAGGTTCATGCGGTTCATTGCACTAAATTTCCAAAACTTCCACTTCAAACATTTATGTGGCAGTTTTCCTTACCACACACATACTGTACAAACAAACTGATTAGTTGGATGTTTGCTTTGAAAACCATGAAATGGAGAAAAATGACCGTTTAGAAATTAAAAAAAATATAATACTGCAATTCATTGACAGTGCGAGTGAATTGTAGCATCCTCAGAGTGGAAGAAAGCAACATCACGAGGGCACTAAGAACACTGAAGCCATTTCTTAGTATATTGATTTTATAGCAGTCCTTGTTACTCTTCTTTTAGTCATCAGAGCTAACACAATACTGATGCAAAGCCATATAGCAGTCCATATATGCCTAAAGACGATGGCAGTTATTAACATAGTTTTCAGCAGCTCTACATACTATTATCATCACTTTGTCCTTCAGATCAGTCCATCGATCTCAAAGCAGAGGTCAAATCTGACATGATACTTTAAGTCTATATATGGTACTTTCTATAAGCTGCCAATTTATAATAATTTTTGTCAATTTTCAAACAATAAATCATCAAGTTAACCTTGAAGACCTTGGTAGATCTAACCCAAATTTTAATGGATTATAAACATGACTGCAAAGTTCAACCTTCCGAGCTATCGTGTTTAATAACCTTGGCTGAGGTAATCGTTATTTGGTATTTATAAGTCTGTCAGACCTGAGTTTGTTGATGTGAGCACTTTGGTTTTTGTGCTTCTTTAATGTCCACGTATGCTTTGTTGTGAGTTCCTTATCCTTTGACACAGTTTCATGTATTGGAAATATGGCAGTGGGAAAAACGAACTGTTTATATTCACATGGGACAGCTTCTAATAGTGTTATAATTTAATCTTGAAATCTCAGGCTTGGTGGTTTTGATTCTCCTTTTGGTGGTTTGAGCTGCATTTCTTTCTAATCTAAAGTATTTGCTGTATTTAATGCATTTGTTTTTTAAAAATACATGTTTCATACAGTAAGAGCAGCCCGGTCACCCTGTCATTTAGATCAAATATTAACCATATGTGGCAGTTTAAGAATATCCGGTTGCAAGAATGCCAGTGAAATGTAGTGTGACACTTTTTATAGCCTTGCTTGAAAAATACAATATAATAGTGAGAATTTTCCACAAGGCTGTGTGACAAAATCTAACCTCACTTATCGCCAAGATTTTGTGATGTTTTTGAGAAACACTAGACTTTAAAATTACTTCTGGTTTCTGGCCTTCGTGTGTGGGGCAGCAAGCCAAATAAGAAGCATGCATGCAGATGCTGATGTGTAAGGTCGAAATATAGACATCAGAAGCTGAAAACCTTTGACTGACTGAGATTTAACTAAAGTGTTTTTACGGATACATTACGTTGCCTATTGTTTCTCCAGGACGGTGGTCATGCCTATTGCCAATGAGTTTGCGCCTGATATGGTTCTGGTATCTTCTGGCTTTGATGCAGTAGATGGACATGCCCCACCGCTGGGAGGATACAAACTGACAGCCAAATGTAAGTGCTGATTCAAACTGTCCATTTCATTTCTTCTAAATCTGTTTTTTCTTTTTCCTATGAGCTGAATCATATATGCACATCTTAAGGCGTGCACCACGTCACTCGTGCCGTATGCTGTGTGATGCTACACTGCTTTCAATGCTAGGAAAGACTCAAAAACAAACTCGCCCCTTTTGTGTGCAGTGTGCATATCTAACTTACATATTCAGATAGAGACCCTGGCGTGACAGCAAAGAGCTTTTCTAAAACCATCCAGCAGATCTCAAATAAGAGCTAGGGGTCTTTGTTGTCAAAGAGGGGGGGTTATGGGTGGGTTAAAGAGGATTGCAGTAAGAGGGGATATGGTCGAATTTAGGGGGACTAAAGTATGGCTGAATACATATATAAGAACGCCCCTCATCCTGAGAGGAAAAACATCAAAGGCTGTGACCAAGACTAAACGCAAAGCCACATTTATTAAAATTAAACCTGGCTTATATTAGGGCTTGTTTTTTGCCCCCCAGTAAATCCACAGTGCACTCGCTTTCTCTTTTCCTCTGTGATGCATTCACCCCTTCCTTCATCCACGCTCCAGCCGCTTTTTTTTTTCTTTGATCAATATCCAGAAAGGAAGTTAGAGGCTGAATACCATTTCATTCTTCGTCTTTCTTTCTTTTCCTGCTCTTTCTCTCTCCCTCCCTTTGCCATTTCTGCTGTGATTTCCTGTCTGTCCAGGCTTTGGCTACCTGACCAGGCAGCTGATGGGTCTGGCAGGCGGTCGGCTGGTGCTTGCCTTGGAGGGGGGTCACGACCTCACAGCCATATGTGATGCCTCTGAAGCCTGCATCTCTGCTCTGCTTGGCAATGAGGTAAGATGTGCAGAGAGAGAAGGAGAGAGTACTTTAAATATTTGTCAAGTATTGTCAAACTGTTCTTGATCAGCACATTAAAGATGACCGTTTGCCTGTGTCAGCTGATATGTGATGATATGTGAGCACTCATATAATTCTTGCACTGGAGTTTGAGCTCCAGTGCAAGTAGGCGGTTCAGTAACACTGCAGACTTTTTGTGTACACTTTAAATGAATGACGCTAAAACAAAAAGTGTTACAAATGAATCACTGAGCGATGATTTCGGTTCTTGATTTGCTGTTACAATGTTTTAGGATTGAATATTTAAGTGTTTGTCATGTATTTTCTTACATCGCACATAACGGCAGTGTTTTGGTTCATAGTCCCTGCTGAAGGATGAACCTGTTTTCAAAAGTATTTTATTACTACACCACAAGTTTGTACAATTCTGCAACAACAGCAGGCTGATTTTTATTTTTAACTCATCCAAGCCCAAGCTCTTCACATTTTCTTCATCTACCCCACCACTCAGACAGGAAGTGAGCACCAAACACACACACATACGTCAGAGGGAGGATTTCCAGGCAGAAGGTTAATTGTAGAGTGTGTAGGTTGTGGAGTGGAGCAGCTCTGTGATTCATGGCTACCCACAGATTTCTTCTAGCTGGTGTCTGATTCATTGCAAAGGAACCAGCGAACTGCGGTTTCAAGTGGAGATTCTTGAGAGACACTTTACATTGAGGATTAATATCCAGACTGACATATATTAACATTTATTTTAAAAATGGAACAATCTAAACTGGAGTCTTTGCCACACGCACAGGCTCAGATCGTTGTCATTGGAGTTGTTTCTGTTCCTGCTAAAACCGTCATCTTCTGCAGTATCAGCAGTATAGAGCACCTTGAAATACAAATACATCATACCATGTGATGTAACAGTGTATTGATGCAGTGTTATTAACATTTTCCTCGGGACACTTTAATGCAAAATACTAAAAAGCAATAATAATTAAAAATTTACTTTTATTTTATAAACTCTAAACAAAGCCTGCATGAAAAACAAAATAAAAATGGCGTTTCTAAAAAGAATCGTAAAGTGCATCGTGAGCACGCTGGCGATGTTTTAACCGCTGACTAAACAGATCAAAGAAAGCTTCCAGCTCATGGGAAATGGCTAAACTTGGAGGCTAAATGTAATAACCTGCCTCTCTGTACCTGCATTTTGCCCACCAATGACTTGAAGCTGCAGTACATAGCACTGCCATTACATCTGTTAAAGCTTCAGGAATTCAAGGACACTTCAGAAGGGCGGATGCTTTTTGCTGTCACGAAGGTTTGTGCTCATGACTTCCAGCTTGAAGGACACTTTCGTTACTCACAGTACCGCCCTGAAGCAAAAATAATATTTTAGGCCAGGGGCTTTGCTTCTAAGGTTTCAGCCGCCTGTAGAGCACCAGTCTCAGCAGGGGTTTGGAGGAGGTACCTGGACGAGTGCCATGGGGAGCTGAAAATTCGAAAATAGGCAGGAGGCAGGGAGCGTCAATTGCCTCGGCTCTGCAGGGCATCCCTCTCACCCGGGGCCCTGTCATTGATACACATCTGAAAGTGGTTACCCTCACACCTCTGCAAGCAGGGTCAGCCTTGGTCTTGGAATCCGATAATAAAAGGAAATGGAGCAATCATTTGAAGTCGGGAGGGAGGAAGCTATTGTTATTAAGACGTGTGTAAGTATTGTTGTACCTGTGCAGGTCTTCGGAGTCTTTTTCAATAAACCTGGCCACTATACACAAGTCCCAACAACTTGGCTTCATCTTTAATTTAAAAAACAAAATCTTGAATAATGATTTTAAATATATTTATACATATATATATAGATATAGATATATGGCAGGAGCCTGACAGGACATGTTGTACAGAAGGCCTTACTGGCATGTGTTGAATGGGCAGACTGGTTTGAGTAAAGTTGTGAAGAACACAATGATGTTTTTCCCTTTCAAAGATAGAACTAGAGTTTGCATGACCTGCTCCGGCTGGCTCTTTGGCAGCAAGTGATGTCAGCTGTTTGAACAAAGGCAGATCACACGGTTGTTTGGTGCTTTGATAGCTGATAGCAAAGAAGAAAAAGTAGACTAAAATGTCCCTGATCGGATCAAAACAGCAGGAAGCAAGTGTTTCTAACGTAATCTCAGCAAACGTTTCTGTAATGGACAAGGAATGTTGATGGAAAACGTCAGTGGGGGATGGAGCTGGAGGGAAAGGATGGTGGCCTGTTTTCTTGTTTTGTTTTTCTGTCCTGGTAATGGCAAAAACAAAGTTTAGGAACAGTGAAGCCTTGCCAACCTTTGGGTCCAAGGCCAGCTGGGCATCAAATGAATAACAGTCAGAATAAATCCTTTTTTTTTGAATGACTGAGTACTTTCGTTCTCTTTCTTTGAGACTGTTTCAGTTTGTGCATGTGTGCGTGTTGGAGGGATGGACTGAGGCATACGATCACTGCTGGTCAGCTGTGCATTTGTTTATGTTGCTTCCAGCTGCCTGGGGGGGGGCGAGGGGTTTGTCTGCAGGTATCATGAACCCAATGCACGACTATAACTGAAACACTGTTCATGCTGTTGGTGCTCTTTAGTTGACCATCATGGACTGGGAGGTAATGCGCAGGTACTGCAAAAGACTGTATGTTATACATCATCTTCTCTTCCCCTGTGTCTCGTACTTTCTGTGTTTTACTCGAACTTGTGTGAGAGTTCTAGCCGTACTTTCTTTGGCAGGTTAAGACAAGCTTTGCTATAATGAGTATTGGGTTTCTTTTGAAAGCAGCTCAAATTAGCTGGTGGGAAGAGTTAGGGAAGAAAATTGCTGAATGGACTTTACAGGCTCTTTTATTCAGTCTCACTGCTGTAATGCATAATGCTGGAGTTTCTCTAGTTAAATAGCTCATGAATGATGCATTGGCAGCTCCACTAGTCAACTCTGAACTCTGGACTAATTGATGATTGCTCACAAACAGATGTTGGCCCAGCTCGAACCACGGTTGTTAGCAATTATTTGATAAACAACTGGCTAATATGCTAATTGTTACCAGCTGTCAATGAGGTTATTTTGTGCGTTTACACTCCAGTTACAGTAAGACACTCGACTTCACCTGTCCCCCTCTTTGGATCTGACTGTTCCCCCACTAGAGCAAGGCTAACCCACACCTTTATTCCAAAAAAGGTGGCCTGCTTTGCACAGTGCACATCATTTCCTTGTTTACTTAGCATAACATAATCAACTGGTTTTAGCGACCGCCGACACATGCACACATACACAACAGTAAACAATGGATGCCTTGTGCACTTTTTCTTTGTTGAACAAGTGGAATTCCTCCTCTTTCCACTGTTTTGGTTTCAGCCTCTCTTAGGAATGTTTTTACCGGGCCACGTTCCTTTCGCTCAGCTCATGGCTTTCCATGGTGTCTCAGTTCCTTTGGGCAGGAGTTTTTGTATTTTGGACCGCTGTGTCACAGAGCGATGCAGACCTCCTCAGAGATTATTCAAACCATCATTCTCTCGCACTTATCTATCAAAGACTGCGACACATTTATAATGACACCAAGATCCAGACATCCGGCCAAGGCCAGTACAACCAACTCAAATAAGCAGAATTATCATCACAGAGGATGTCCTGGAGAAAGTTGGGCTTGTGTTAGAGTACGCTTGCATATCTGTATGTGTGTGTATATGTGCGTTTGCCACACCTGCTGGGTGGGGCCCCTGGACTACCCTGACAAGAGCCATTAAAGTTTATAAGCGTGAGGCCCAGCTGTCAATCAAGCTGACAGACTGCCCCTATCCAACTCTGCTCTAACGTGAACCTCACGAAACCCCAGAGAACCCCTGACCTCGCTCTGACAGGGAGCTGACGCACGCTGGATTTGCACGGGCTGGGTAGTTCTGGGCTGGAACTGGCTTGGGTTATGGTGGGTAGATGGTGGCTGTAGCCTGGAGGTTGGAGGAGTTAGTTTTGACTAAAAGATTAATGATTTCAGTCTACAGACTTGGAAATTTCGAGATGGGATAATAAGCACTGCTGTTTCCTTCTCCGCCACAACTAAAGTAATGTTACACCACTTTTAAGGAGCAGAGCTGCATACGACTCGGGTCATTTCATGTGCTTCTCTCCCTCGTTTCTTTGTCCAGTCAGTTAAATGACATTTGAAATTACAGTATCACATAAATGTGATTTCATTTCTGTGAAATGGCAACACCAGAGAAAAAATCCAGACATTTATTCCGAGTTCAGCTCCGCTGAAGAGGCGGGATATGAAGGAGAGCCGGCTGACACGGGTTGACGCGTACATCATTGCCAGACTAAATGCGGCGCTGAAGAACCGAACCTTCTGCGGTAATTGAGCTCCATGGCTGTCGATTATTGAGTGCAGCAGCTCGTTCTCGTAGCTGGGCCTCACTGCTGTACCTATAACGGCAGCGAGGCAGATCTGTCACTGAATCTTAGGTTAGTGTTGAGGAAAGGTGTATTTTAACCCTAAATTGAAGCAAGCCGTGAATTAAAATGAAATAAGAAGTGAACAGAAAGGAAACAAAGAGGTGACTGAAAACCATCAGCAAGGTCCCGAACGGCCCTTTGGTGCGTTGAGGGTTTTGTTTGGATTTAAACAGTATGGAAAAGTAAGGCCGGCTTTGACTTATTACATAGATAAATAGTTGGAGTTGATGGACGGTCATTAAGCTTTAGGAAGCTTAATGACCGTCCATTGTTACTGTATGTTACTCTGGATGAAAGTGTTGGCCAAATATTAAATAGGCCAATGAAAATATTGTGCTAAAACTGTGTGCGCGCGCGCGCGTGTGTGTGTGTGTGTGCGACCTCTGTCCATTCTTCATTGCATGATGTAGCCTGTCGTGCCACAGTAGGATTAAAGTATCCCTCTCCCCAGACTGCCTTTTCCCTCTTCCCTCTGAACTCCTCCCACACACTATTTGTTTTAATTATAAGAAAACTTCCAGCCTCGGCCAAGCGAGACCAACCGACAATGACTTTTTCCTCTTCTCTCTGGCATTCTGCTCACAAATCTCAGGCCAAACTGTTTTTCTTTCTCTCCGTGTCTCTCTTTACATGATTCTCAGTCAGTGCTTTATTCCGTTGGGGTTATGACTGAGCAGAAAAGGGATGCATGTTGTCTGTGGTGGAATGTGGAGCTGAATGCGCCTATTTGACAAAATGGGATGAGAAAGTGTCGTATGTGCAGTTGGCCAAAAGGGAAATTGAATCATTCCGGGTTGGGAATGCACTTTGGGGAATAGCCCTGTTTTCTGTGTGTTGCGGTTGGAGCTGAGCTCTCTGAGGATTGCATTTTTCGTGCGTGCACGTGTGTGCCAGTGCAAGCGCTTGGGTGAACTGGCAGTTTCTGCTTTAATGCATCTGTTGCACTAGCATGTGTCCTCGGAGTGGGACGCTGTACAAAGCACGCATTGTCGATTGTGTCAAAGAGTAGCAGAGCTGCTGATGAGTGGGAGGTGGTGTGCATCTGCAGGCCTATTTTCTATTGTGTCAGCAGCTCAAACTTGCTCCCCACCTCTTGGATTGACTCAACTGTGGGCCGTGGGCCACGATCAAAAACGATCCCTTAAACCTGGAGGGACTCGCATTAGTTCAAGTGAAGTTTTGGAGGGAGGCTTCTGAACAGCTGTCAGTCACATTTATAGAAAGGCCTATCTCGCCATATGCAACTCACCAGAAGAAACGCTGTGATACATTTAAAGCGCTTAACCGATGTTCCCAGTAGACATAGCTTCATCGCCAAGTTAGAGCAGTTTTATTTCAGCAAAGGTGCCATAAGTAGTCTGACAGATGACTCTTCTGATGGTTCAGCGCTGATACTGTAAAAATGTGCATGTTTTTCTTTTGATAGACAAAAACATTTCATGCTTAATTTTTCTATCGTTTTCTGTTCCTTTCAGTTGGACCCCATTCCCGATGAGGTGCTGCAGCAGAGACCAAATGCAAATGCGGTACGGTCTATGGAGAAAGTAATCGAATTTCACAGTGAGTAGATCTTTTACATTTTTTTCCTGCTGGCATTAGAAATAATAATTAGGTGTAACTAGCTTCCCTAAGGGTAAGTCAGGTAGTTGGTAAGCAAAGCTTCTAAATGCTAAACTTCACATTCAAACCCAGTTAGCGGAACATATTATATCTCTGCACACACTCTATCTGCATTTCGTTATTAGGTAAATACTGGTGCTCACTGCAACGTTCTGCCTCCTCGCTGGGTTATTCTTTGAGTGAGGCCCTCAAGCGTGAAGCAGAGGAAGCTGAAACTGTTTCTGCCATGGCCTCATTGTCTGTTGCAAACAAGCACGTTGGAAAGAGGTAAGTTGATTGTCGTCATTTACAGTCACTGGTTTACATTAGTGTACATTTGGCTCAGGAGGTAAAGCAGGTCATCACGATATCGCAACACCAGAGCCAGAGTTACCCCTGAAGAAGCTTTGCTTGTTTAGAGGGATTGCCAAGAAAAAGCCTAAAGTTAGGTTTACAAAGTTGCTTCTGAACAACAGAAGGTGTTTGCCCATAATGCACAGCACCTTGTTTAATGAAAACAAACACGGCACATCAGCCCAAACACCTCACACCAAGTTGTTTTTCAGTCAGAGGACATTGGGAATCTTGTAGTTAGAATTAAATGTGAGGCTACAGTAAAACCATTGCCCCGACTGGGCCAGGACACAACAATGATCCCAAGCACAATGGGATTGCTGAAAAAGAAAAGAATCAAAGTGCTGCAGTGGCCCAGTCAAAGTCCAAAGTGATTGAAATGCTGCTGTGAGAGATAAATGAATCAATGAATGACTGCGAATCTAAAAAAACTGAAGCAAAGCTGCAAAGAAGAGTGAGCCAAAATTCCTTCACGATGTGAGAGAAGGAAAAAGTCAAACAGAAAATGATGACTTCTAGTTGTTGCTTCAACACGCTACTGAATCCTGTGAAAACTTTCTTTTACAGGACTCTTTCAATGCAGCCTTTTCCTGCTGTAACATTATATGTTGTATTTGTTGTTAATTAGTTGAAACAGTTTTAAGCATCTGTTACTTCTCCTTTGTTCATAGTGTTATCCTTTTTTCACAGGGCTGAAGAGGAACCGATGGAAGAGGAAGCTCCTATGTAAAGAAACATCCACGACCTTTTTGATCACTCAGACTCGTCTGTGGCATTTTATCGTGACAAAAATGGACCACTGAAGATGAGCGACCCTTTTGCTGATCAGCGGTGCACTGAGCAATCAGCATAAACGCGTTGCATTGCATTGCACTTAAAGACTTTTGGATATACGATTGTTTCAGCTATCCCGTAATGACAACCTCCAGTGCCAGTGCTTTTAAAACACTAGACAGACATACTTTTGATTGCCAGTGAGAACCATGCAGAGGACCTACAGTCATCTACTCTTCGTGTAATTCTGCTCTGTCCCTGCTTTATCTTCATCTCTTCGCTTTCGTGAAGACCACCATAGCTATTGTGATTGTTACTCTGGACTAAAGATGGGTTCTTGCTCTTTCCAGATATCTAAACGAGAGGGAAAAAACGTCAGTTTTCCATGTTGTTGAAGGTTACAGATGAGAAAGGTCACAAACCTGTTAGAGTAAAAGACATTTGTGCCTTTCCCCCCACCCCGTCTAAACTTGGTGGAATTTTTTTGAACTCCACTGGAAGAGTTTTGCCTTAAAAATAGTTTTGGGACTGAGGCCTCTTCTCCCCAAGCCCTCACACATTTCTATCCTGGCAAGACATCCACTGCCTGCATGTTGTTGGCACATAGACTGAAGGACTTTGGCATGTTTACCTATAATTCCCTGCAACCAGCCTACTGTCTCTGCCCCCACCTTTTCCCCTCATTTTCAGTGTCAGCTTGGAAGGTAGTTCCCAGCCACAAGTTGGAGGTGGCTCCTTTAAAAAGGAAATTAAGAGTTGGAATTGTATCGTTTAATCACATAGGCACCAGTTCTTCTTTGTCAGAGAAAGATATACGTAGCATGCACTTTACTGGAGCACTTGGACTTATGAAAGATAGAATCCTGTTTATATCGTATGTAGTAGTTACATAAAAATGAAGCCAAAGCATGACAGATTATTGTCTCTGTAGAGTATAACCACTTACCGCCCCACACATATAACAACGACTGAGCAGTGTCTGTATTTACATTAGAATTTGTCTCACTTTTTCAGACATTTGCCGAATGGAAATAAGCTAATCTCACATGGGCTCATTTGTTGAACCAGCCCTCTCTTTAAGACAAGGACCATACCACCTGGGATTTTCCAGAGGGGTGTTCTGGAGCTTTCACAGCTGGCCTAACATCTTTCGATCCTTTCGATCAAGAACATCTGCTTTGCAAATGTCAGGTGATACGAGGCAGGTGTGAATGTTTCTGCCTCTTCGTTTTCAATAAAGCACAAACTGTTCTCTCTATATTTTTTTAATAGTATGCAAACATTTTTAGGTGTTCTGCATTATAAAATGCAGTCCTCTTTTTGACAGCCCTTGGCTCAAATGCACATATTTGAGCTTTAAATAGCACATGTAGCTCAGCCTGTCCTCCTGGATTCTGAATCGTTTCGTTAGGCCGGGTCTCGTTACTAATCTGAGCATCAAATCTTTTTGAATCAGCATTTTTATATGTTATAATATTTTAGAAGACAAGATGTAAAATTTTCCTGCTCTGACTTTTTTGAAGTCAAGCCCATGATATAGCTCCCAGTCGCTCTGCACCACACACACAGCCAGCAGCTAGGTCGTAGTAGTTTAATTTAATAATTAAACAGTCCCAGTTTAGGACTATAGTGGCCCCTCTGATCAACATGCTAACTTCCTTCCAGCTTGTGTTTGGCCCTCTGGGCAACTACCTTCTGCTGCCTTTATTTGACCTAAAAACGAATCGTGTCTTTAATGTCGTTTTTAAGTGAACAGGAAACGGAGCGCTGTGGTATTTACTGTTATTTACTGTACATAGGACACTGATCTCCTGAGTATTCCTGCCACACACATTCACTATTTTTGTGGTTTGTTTTCCTCTCTTTCGCTTTTTTCTGCTTTTGAGCTCTAGTGACTTATTTTTGTACAATTTTCCTGTTGTTTTGTGCGTGTTGTCCACTCTCTGTTTCTCTGTTATGTTGTAAAGCTGACATACTTCACAGCAGGTGAGGGTTCAGACTCTGTTTTTAGTGGACGTTACATGAGTACGTTTTCTGGGTTCAGGGTTTTTGCGGGAGCGTTGGGATTCAAATGTTTCTACTTTGTATAATGATGGACAATTGTGTATTTACTGTCTGTTCATAGTAGATTTATATATAAAAAGAAATGAGTATATTATATATCTATACATTACAAAATGCTACGATCTTGTTTTTGAAGTTGGTATTGAAAAACAATACTTTCCGTGGGTCTTAGTTACAGTTGGCCCTTTTTAGGGTGTTACTGAAGGCACCTTTTGCTGTTGATCATGTGTTGAGCAGCATCTTTCTGGCTGTTTTTTGTCTCTCAGCAGTAATGACTTTTTTGTTGTCTGTTTTGTTTATTTCATTAGTTACCCCATTGGTACCATAACACTGTTACAGTAGGTGTGCAGTCGCCCTCTGCTCAGCCTTGCATTTTAATGCACATATTTGTCAGATTCCATACCTTTTCTTTCTCGTGCAGATGTTCTTGCGCGCATATCTTGCCTGGCATCTGTTAAGTTTCAGTATTTCAGGAAATTTGAGTCTTTTTTTTTTGTTCCTCTTTGTTAAAGATTATCATCTGACGTATTTGAAAGAATAGGAAGAATAGCGAGGGCGGATTAGAATTGGAACACAGCCATTGCCTTTCCCCCCTGTGTTAAATCACCACGACGGGCCTTGCAAATGGTTTTGTATGATCAACGTTTATTTCCTTATCAGGCCAAGTATGCTTAGTTTTTAATTTAAATTAACATTTTTCAAGTTCACAGCTGAAGTCTCATCAGCTTTGGTATGCAAGTTATGTTTCTGTATCTAAAAATCGCAGTTTGATCACAGTAACAGCCAAGCAGGACCGAGGTATCGATGCCTTAAAAAAAAACAGGAAAAAACACGTTTGATTTTCTTTTTTGGGGGGGAATTTCAATCAGACGTACAAGAAATAAATTTGCTTATTTTAACTGAATGTATCTAGCAGAGATCTTCCCTCTCCTTACTAATGCACCACTAATGTCTTTAAGTCTCAAATCCTTTCCGTAACTTTTGTAGTTGAGATATGGATATGGTAGATTGTTTCCACCATCATCTTTTTTTAGTAAATTTCTAAAGATAATGTCTATACCAATACAGTTTGCATTAAATCGTGCATAAAGTAAATTCTGCCAAAACAAAACCTCTGGTCTGGTTGCAGCAGGGCATCTTTTATTATCATTTTTTAGCTTTTTCTGTACATTCCCTTTTTGTGAGACACACATTGTTTTCTTCTCCTTTGTAGATGTTGGCCAGCTTCTTTGTGTGTGTGATACTTGCGTACTTTCATAGTCGGGATATGAAAATGCATATAATCGGGCTATCCTGAATATGACCTCAGCTGGGATATGCTGACATCTCGGCTCATTTTAACACACTTGAAGAGATGCCTTTCAGTAACCCAGCCCAGAACATTCCCAGAACCTTTGCACAACAGTGCCAGTCATGGCTTTTCTTCTGTTTAATGCTTTCGTTTCTCAAACGCTGCCAAAACTAGCACTGTCTGGCTACTCTGGCCATCTGTCTTCACTGTTAGTCTTAAAACAATGTCCAGTAACCAAAAAGAAAAAAGCAGCATTCCATTTTGGTGTAATTTCCATTTATTATAAGGTAAATCTTTTTTTTTTTAACCCTCGCAGGTCTGAGAGCTGTCTTGTTTCTGTAGATGCCCCGGTCTGACCCCACGCAGCTCCTCCTCTTTTCTCCCTGCATGATCCGTCTGTCTGCATGCATTACCTGTCTGTCTGTCCCCTGCCACACACCAGCACAAGGGATCAAGCACTGAAGGACTTTCACTGTATCCAAACTATTTTTATCTCTTTGCTTCTCTTTCTGTTTCTAATATGGAGGAATTTGGGTGCTTTCCATGTTGTGCTTTCACCTGTAGCGAATGAATCATCAAACCTGGCAGACTTAAGTTGAATAAGTCACAAAAAGAAATAGTATCAAGCACAGACAATAGATTTTATTGTATTTATGTAGAAAATGAATTGTTTGGTGGGATGCTTTGTAAACTATAAGACCAGAATGGACTGTCTTTTTTTTTTTTTTTCCCCAAACCAGGCGAGATGTGACTTTGGAGGATTTTCAGAAGATATTTGTGTTTTCTGTCACGTCTGAACTCATCAAAGGGCTCCATCCAGACGCCAGGTCATTGTTACAGTTGTCCATTCCAGTAAATAAGCCAGTTATCTCTTTGACCACTGTGGTTCAGAAACAAACAGTTCTAGGTTTACATATGTATAAAATGCATATTCTTTTTTTTTTTATCAGTTATGTTTTTGACTTGTTCCACCATTGTTACAAAAATAGTACATTTTTCTCGGGAACCTTTGCTCTAACATGTTGTCTTTGACATGTACATTATAAAGTATTGTTTTGGAAAAAAAAACCTCAATGTGTGTTTTTATGCTTTTACTGTTTGCTGTAATTTCGAAGAAAAAGCATGAAGGCAGACGTTCAGGATGTGTCCTCATACGCGATAAAAGAAATACTACAGAGATTTAAAGGGATTGCACTTAAAAGTTCGAGTGCAACAGCATATCCGTATCTGCTTCCATCGCTACTTTGCAGCAGTTTGTTGTGGTGGGTAATGGTTGGAGACTAGACAGAGTTTAATCCTGCATAAACATATCATATGGTTGCATATGAATGCCACGCTTGGTAAAATTTCCAAAAAAGATGGAGCCTGAGAAAGGCTTGTGTTTCTGAGGATATTCTGATGAGGTTGATCTGGCCTTGCAGACATGCAGTTTCCAACTGGCAACTTCCAAGTGAGTCAATACCATAGTTAAAATGTAAATATCAAACTTTACAGCATTAAAAAGCTCACAAGTCCAAGGCTAGTGCAAAAAACTCATCCATCTGGATCTGTTCAAGGTCAAAATCAGGAGGGTGGATGGTTTGACTGAGAGGTGTGCCAACACAGCAGGGTGTAGCTGATGGTTGAATCTGCCAAGCTTCGCCTCCAGTAATTCCAGTCATAGTCAACTGGACCTCATGCTAATATTTATGATGATGGTCCATCCATGCATTCATTTTCTTAACTGGTTATCCAGTCCTGGAGCGTATCCCAGTAGATTCGCCAGTTAAACTAATATGCTTTTGGCCAAATCTCCTGCGATGTATATTGACCGCAGACTGTTTGGTCAGATATTCTGCTCTAACAGAAGCTAAAGGTCCGAAAATCCCCAGATTTGATTTTTCTTTCAAGCTTGTAATCTTTAATCCAACCAACAGCCAAAAAAACAGAGTCAATTTATTTATATTGCACATTTAAACACTACAGACGACGACCAAAGTGCTGCACTAACAAAGTCATCAAAAACAAGCAAATGATTTAAGACCAAAAAAATTTAAATTAATAAAAATATAAATGACAACAGTAAATAATACAAATTAAAATAATGAGAGTGAAAGATGGCACACTAAATTAAAGCTAATCTGAAGCTAAAGAAGCTATCACACTGCACACAGCTCCCTCTGCAGGCACACAAGTTTTTATAAATGTTAACATTCAAAGTTGCGCTCCCCAGTTCCTGCAAACAGCCTTCAGTGTAAAATTGGGGTAGTGTGCCTTTACGTCCAGAGGTGGGCATCATTGGCAAGAACGACAACAAGGGCCCCACAGTAGCTTTGACCAGGATTAAACACCCATTTGGAGAGGTCAAAGGTCTTAACCAGCGTTGAATCCCTGATGGTGGTGGAACTAACGCTAAGACAACAGTCCAAAAACAAACAAAGCCAATCCCGACTTTCCTCCCCTCAAATAAATATACATCGCTGTGCTTTCGGTCAGAGTCTGAATTCAGTGAGTAACAGTGTAAATAACACCACTGCGGCAGGATTTGTAGACTTGTCAGGTTTGAAGCACCATGCAGTGTAAAAGACAAATGAGAAGACAACATCTGGTTTCTTGAGAAAATGACATTCAGCTGAGGCGTGAGGGACAATATTTACCATCTTAGAGATGCTGAAAAGAGCTCTGAAAGTGCTACTACTAAAAACAACGACAGTAAAGCTGGGAATGTGCTCTTTTATGGTTCCTCTGTGCCTTGAGATGCTCTAATGGCGTGCCTGTGACACACACAGACTGCCCGTCTCACCTTAAGTTCACCGTATTCCCGCTATGCAGTGACACACAACCCCCGTGGCCTCTAAGTCAGGTCAGGTCAGAGAACGGGTGAAGCCCTGCTAGTTGAACTTTCCCCCCTCCTGAAGCTCAACCCACAAGATGGTTTCTTCTTCCACAACAAAGAACTGAAAAGTCAGAACCCCCCACCCCTTATTTTGTTTCCCTCTCATTTCCCTGCAGTGACATTCTGGTCTGCCGCAGCTTTCTTGCCTTGCTCATCTTCCTCCAGCGTCAGCCGTTATCAGTCAGCTCTGTCATTACCCAGCCGCCCGTATGCGTAAAAAAAGGCCTCATCCTCCCAGCTGTGCTCATCGCCGCACTTTTTAATTGCAGGTTCGAGTGACTCCAAATGGGCGATGAGGCTTTGGCCAGTTGCTTGGATGACATATAAAACTAATTATAGAAGAGAGTCATTAGAATTAAATTTGGATCTTCAGCACACAAACATCAGCTATATTTAACAGGTCCTAACAAACATGTACGTTGGGATCACAGAGGCGGCCCAGTCGAGTAATGTCTGTGAAGTCTTGGAGAAGGAAAGGTCGACGAAATGTTAGACACAAAATTAGAACAAATCCAGCAGTTTCTCTCGACTTCTTCTATTCCAAGCATGACTTTGGAAACAATGGAAATGAACGTGAGGAGCCTGTGGCCGTTTGCTGTTCTTTCCATCGGATGTTCCGTCAGTCCGGCTGACACTTCTGATCCATAGTGTATTTGAAAAGCTGTGCAGCATTTGCTTATCTTGCTACTGTGTGTGTTTAGTCTACTGTTCGGTGTGCGCTGACATCAAAAATGGAAAGACACACACATGGCTGGAAGGCTCTGCAAACAGAACAACAGTAGGTCACTCTCAGCTTGGGTTTCAGGACTAAGTACGAAGTTCAGTGACGGACAGCAGCACATACTGTACATCCACTGATCAGCCACATTAAAACCACATGCTTAATGTTGTGTAGGTCTGCCTCTTGCCAACAGAACAACCATAAACCCATCTGGGAATTTCCACGGGACCGCTGTGGACGTCCTGCGGTCGTCTATAACAAGGACATTAGCAGCGGATCCTTTGGGTCCTGTGGATTGTCTGATGGAGACTCCGTGGATCAGGCTGTTCTTCCACATCCCACAGATGCTTGATTAGTTTGGTATTTGGGGATTTTGAGGGCCAGATCAATGCCTCGGGCACTGTGGTTTGTTATTCAGCTGTTCCTGAGATGTCGTTGAGGTGTGGCTGAGCACACTGTGGTTCTGGAGGAGGCGAAGGACAATTTAAAATCCTTCGATCGTGGCTCAAGAGTTGGGAGTTTGCCTTGTAATCGGAAGGTTGCCGGTTCGAGCCCCGCAGCCTCGCCTCTGTCAGTGCGCCCCAGGGTGGCTGTGGCTACAACGTAGCTTGCCATCACCAGTGTGTGAATGGGTGGATGACTGGATGTGTAAAGCGCTTTGGGGTCCTTAGGGTCTAGTATAGCGCTATACAAATACAGGCCATTTACAATTTCTCCTCATATACAGGGTCTTTAATTGTTAGACCCCATCTCAGTGCATTATCACACCCAAAACAGTATTTTGCACTCAGACTGTGGGCTTACTTGTTGTTCCTAGAGAACTGGAGGCAGAGCCTTCAGCTTTCAGGCATCTCTTCTGTGGAACCAGCTTCCAGTTTGGATTTGGAAGACACCTCCTCTACTTTCAAGATTAGGTTTAAAACTTTCCTTTTTCATAAAGCGTATAGTCAGGGCTGGATCGGGTCACCCTGAACCCTCCCTTAGTTACACCGACTTAGGTCATTGCTGCTGGGGAGTTCCCATGATGCCCTGGTTGTTGCTTCTTCACTCACTGTGTGTTTATACACCTTTCTGCATAATTAGTTATTATTAATCTCTGGCGCTCTTCCACAGCCCGTCTTTTCCCGTCTCCCTCCCTCCCAACCAGCAGATGGCCCCGCCCCTCCCTGAGCTTGGTTCTGCCGGAGGTTTCTTCCTGTTAAAAGGAAGTTTTTCCTTCCCACTGTTGCTAGATGCTTGCACATAGGGTTTTTTTTTTAAAAATTGTGTTTGTCTTCTCTGTATAATTGCGGGGTCTTTATCTTACAAAATATAGTTAAGCGCCTTGCAGTGACATTGAAGTGACTGAGAAAATTGATGCTGTTATTATTATTTACAAATGTTCTCTAGATATGCTACTAATAACATTATTGTCTATTGTTTTTAATTCCACAGTAATCGTAATCATGAATCCGAATGTTGCTTGTTTGAAGCCGTGCCACCAGCGGCGTCTCCAGGTCTTCAGACGGCTTGAACTGTGATGTGGATTTAACCGCTGTGTCCTACAGATGGACCTCAGCGTTTATAGTGGTGCCTGTGCAGAGTGGAAAAAAATACCAACAAATTCCTTTTGGGTTTTCGAAGCAGTGAGTAAATATTTTATTTTTGCCTTAAATTATATATGAATATATTAGCTGTTTAGTTCTCATTTCTCTTGAATGTAGTGAAAAATAAACGAGAAGGTTGGCTCCTGAAGTGGCGTGACCTGGTGACTCCTGCTGACCCTGCAGTCATCACTAGTGCTAATGATGCGCAAAGGAAGGTGGGGGCACATCACCCTACAAACACAGACCCTCGTCTCCTCCCCGGCCTGCAGACAAATCAAATTTTACTGCGTTGTCTGTGAGCAGCTATCAGCCTTGTTACTGGCTCTCAGCCACGGTGAAGGGAAATTATACATATTCATATTTGTAAACTGTGGTTTACCAGCAAAAGCACTGATTTGTTGGTGTCTGGCCGAACTCACTATGGGGTGAGTTAGAAATATTGATCAACTGTTATTATAGCTAATGTGTTTTTTTGTGTGTATTTGTTTGTGAGTAAAAAAAAACAGTGAAACCTTAAAGAAATGTTTCGTTCTTCCACCGTCCTTCGCCTGAACCTGATAGCAAGGCTGCAATTATTGTTTGGCTGACATCACTGACGCTAAAGTTGGATATTTTCTAACTTGGTGTGACGATTCACACAATTTTTTTTTCAATCTTATGAAGGGATAATACATATTTAAATGCACAATAAAAGATGTTGGCTGTGTTAGTCAGAAATGGATGCAGTTTATATATATGTGTGCATGCATATAAGCTGAGGTCAGATGGACTTTAGAGAACACCAGAGGTTATGTATAATAAACACACATAATGCAGCTCCAGGCCACAGCTGCATGCATATTTGTGCTCTGCAATTATACTTTATCTATTGCTTAATTGATCACATTTATTTCTTAATGCAATCCAGACCTGATATCAATTGATGCTCCAAAAAAAAGCTTTTGTTTTGACAGTCTGTCATAAAAGACTCCTAAATAACACTTCATACCCCAGAGAGGATTTCAACAAAAGCATCTGCCTCCACATTAATTTGGAATTTGGTCTCTCTGCTTTCCAGAACTGAGTGTGATTGCCTTCACTGTTTTTATAACAACAGTAATCTCATACAGAGAGATACGAAAACAACATGACAGATCAGACGTTGTCTTTTTTTCACGTGGCAGCAGCATCAGATCGGGTTTTTTTAGTACATCACAAATCAGAAGTGAAAGGTGTTTTCAGAACTGCACTGCAGATGTGTTTGTCACACAAAATGGGGAAATAAAATACCCCAAAGAGACACGCAGTGAACGGCAGCAGTGTGGGGATGAGAGGATGATGTGCACACTACGACTCAGAGCTGTAAAATGCAGGAAACCCTTTGATAAGCACGGAGATGCCAGAGAGTAGGTATGAGACCTGAACTATGTGCATGCAGTGAACTTTTCTTTTTATAGGGCCGATGACAGACACACAAAATCGGGGTTATGAGGATACTTAGGAGTGCTTTAGAGTGCCACGCCCTTTAATGTAGGATTAATGGAGGATGAACCTCAGCAGTGTCGTGTAAAGTCTGTTAAGTTTGAGGCTGTAGGTCAGGATCGAAGCAGACTGAGGGAAAAAAAGGGTTTGCTGGTGGAATTCAACGATCAGTCATTACAAACTATCCCATACACCAAACGCTTTCTGTTAGTGTAATCAGCATAATCAGCAATCAGCAGATGCATGATGAAGAGGAAGGAGCTGACTGTGAGTGACGACGTGTGGTGA
Source organism: Aulonocara sp. 'chitande type north' Nkhata Bay (assembly GCF_057382095.1). Taxonomy (NCBI): domain Eukaryota; kingdom Metazoa; phylum Chordata; class Actinopteri; order Cichliformes; family Cichlidae; genus Aulonocara; species Aulonocara sp. 'chitande type north' Nkhata Bay. The sequence continues at coordinate 37,589,384 of NC_141359.1, forward strand.
CTGTAAGAGGCATAAAGCTGCTTAAGAAAAATCTAAAATATTGAGTTTCCACCTTCTTTGAAGAAATAAAATCCTCATATTTAAGAATATGAGCCTGAGATATGACAGTAATGCAGGCACATGCTTCTGTGTAGGATCTCAGGGCGCCTGAATAAATGATGGAATGAAGGAAAGGTGGAGACGAGCTTAAGAAAAATGCCAGAATCTTCTGTTTTTTTCAGGGCAGCCTCGACAGCTCAGTCTCTGCCAGGTTTCTCTGAACTCTCAAACTATCACACACTCTCTCCTCGCATTTGAACTTCTGCTCATTTACCTTATACACAGCAGTTTATTGCTTTGTTAGTGAAGATGTCCATAATGTCAGCACCGGTTCATATAAACACAGAAAGAAACGCCTGCAGTTTCATTTTTATTTGTTTTATGACAGATGGAGGATCTTTATGTGGCTTGTTTGCAGCTTTTGTTGTGTTTGCATGAAGCATTTTTCTCCTCTAGTGAGGCCAGTGTATGCATAAAATACTGAATAATAAAGAGCTGTCTTGCTCAAAGTAGTTTAATTTCTTAGCAAGAATACCTTTTTAATCACCCGTTTCATCAGTCTTAACTTGATAAAATAAACCTTCACAACAGGGGAACCAAAGAGAAAAATCAGATATGGCTCAAAACTTTGAGGCATATTTGAAGCCTGACTAATGCTTTGTGTATTCCCTCAGTGGCAGCCTACACAGCTGACTTCCAGCCTTGCCAGCAAACACATACAAACAAATACACACACACACACACACACACACACACAGAGAGAGAGAGAGTTGAGCCAACATCACCCTTCAAAGTGGTAAAAGGTTAACCTTTGATTTTTTTTTTTTTTACTTAACCAGACGAACACACAATACCGTTTGAGGCACACAGAGTGTAAACCTTTACTTTATTCCGTTTTTTAGTGCAAATTAAAGTTTTGTAGCTTTTTCCGTCTGATTTTACGGGAAACATCTGGATCTCTCGCACCACTGGAGCGGTGGCCCCGGGTGATTCTGTGCTGCTCAGCTGTGAAGGCCTGGGATAATGAGCAGGTATCAAACGGGCTCCTATGGATAAGCCGGCCTTGGTAGGAAGGGCTGCACAACAACGTCCAAGACCACCATGCCAAAAGTGACTGCACACTGTGGCGTCTGTTCATATTTTTTTTGAAACATTGTGAAAGATTTAGAAAAGGATTCTGGCTATTATTGCTTAAACTTTTAGAGATTAATTAGTTAGAGCTCACAGGAATATGCGCTTGTTATTATACAGAAACTCCAGTGAGTGTGTTTTGGCTGCCATGCGGCTCAGGTATAGCATGTGTAAATTCACCACATTTACAATGGCCTGATCCTTACCCTTCATGCAGGGAGGGTCGTGCCATTCCTCGAGCAGTAAGACTGGGACTGGTCACACCGTCTTTATCATATAAACCAATCTATTTTAAAAGGTTGAAATAAATATAGGTCACTCTCGGTTTCTAAGTGATGGAAAGCTCTTGATTTTCAAAATAAAAGAGGCTCCCTGCTGCACAGACTCCTCACACTGTAAAACAGTAAAAGTGTTTGACGGCAGAGTGCCGCATTACCATATTCACAAACCTACAGGAGGATAAAGCCACGGTGGCTGCAGGTGGCTCCTAATTGAGGCCGCGTTCAAAGACCATTAAGAAAAAATCAGACTCAGCATCACTCATGTAGAGGGTTAAATATTTAGTAACACAAGTATTTTATAAGACCAGCTCAGTGAAGATCGCTGATTCTTTATACAGCTTTTCACCGGAGAAGCCGGCGGTTCAGTGCGGGAAAAAGTAATTTGAAAGTGCTGTATTTAAACCAGGGGGCAGGCGTTTGTTTTACTGGTTGATAAAATTAGGCTACCCAGTTATTCCAGCAGCAGACCCACAGTGCACTGTACACAGCTGAAATAGCCACAAAGAGTCAGCCATCCATTTACACTAACAGCCCCACGTTAACAATGAGGTCCTTTTAGTGTTTAGATTGCATCTAACCACGTCTGGGAAAACGACATGTAAACAGTTTGGATGTATTGACTGAGCGGAGATTCAAAGGAATTTCTTCAGTCATTTAGGAGGGGTCTTTGGGTTTTTTTTTTTTTTCATACTACAGGCAGAGTTATTGTCCTTATCTGCGGTTTTTTGGGGGCTCCCTGCTCGTTAGGAAGCACAAAGGCATCGCCATTTGAAATGATTACTCGTTATTTAAGCGTACAAACATTTTATATGACCCAGTTTGAAACTGGCTCGAGTTTCCTGCACTGTTAATGAAGCTGTATTATTTTATGGTCTGTTTTTTTTCTCGGTGTTTTCTTTCCATAACAAGAGGAGGGGCACGTTCTCACACCCAGCGGAGAAAGAGGGAAAGAATGTGGTTTACATGGGAGCCGTATTCTTTTACGCCCATCTAAAAAATTGGCTAAATTTTTTTTTTATTTTATATTTATTTCTTTGATGTATTTTTTATTTGAATTTAATCAGCAGAACTACATGTTCTAGCCTAAAATATATAACTCGAATAAAAAAAAACCGGAACGTATTTCTTTCAAAAAATACGTGTTTTAATAAATAAGCAAAACAAACCAAAGAAAATGTACACTGGACGGAGTTTGGATGGAGACTTGCTAAAGAAAGTCGATGAACTAAATCCATGCAGCGAAAAAAAATCTAAATTGCATTGGTCCCTTTACAGGCTATAGGCGTACTTACACAAGTATTTACAAAATGCATTTATTTATATATATTTATAATTTGGTTTAGTCTTTAAAAAACAAAACAAAACACAAAAATATATTTACTTCTAAAAACGATTAAAGGATGGCTTTGGTGGAATACAGGCCGTGAATCCGAGCTATTCGCTGTAACATCTTTTAGGCCTACACACATCACAGGGCTCTGGCTCTTTTCCTGCTTCCCCCGCTCTCTCTTCCACAAACTGCTCCGGACGATCAGAAGCAGTGCGATGGGTCGACATCCACACTCACTCCCAGAGAGTTTGTAGTTGTGGCTCGCATTACGTCTCTGCGCCATGCCTTTGAGGTCCATGGGTTCTTCAATAATCCCTGTGGTCTTCATACTTTGTAGAAGTTAACAGTCTGCAAAAGAAACAGGGAGAAAGAAATGTGGGGGAGATGTTATTGATCAGGAGGGATCACGTGTGTGGACAGTGACAGGCTATCTATCGGCTCTGGCTTTTCGGGGGGAGGACATCTGGCGTATTTTACGCATGTAAGGGCTCAATTAGCACGTGCGAACTAATGAATGAATCAATTATTAGCCACGGAGCTGAGTAAAACCACATGGAGGCAGGGAAGCAGCGTGGTTTTGAATGCGAATGTACTTCCACAGCTGCTTTTATTCTGGGCTTCGGTTTTAAAGCACCTGAGTAAATTCGGCGTTAGTGGACAAGCCTGAAACAATAAAATCCAATTCCTCGGAGCAAAGTTAAGCCCCGAGTTATTATTGAAATAAATCACGCGGCTCACCAAGGTCGCAGTTTGTTTTGAAAGGCCCCGCAGTGTGTCCACAGCCCGGTGTGAATTATTCATTTTGCTGCTAAATTAAAAAATGTTTGTTGTTACTTTTCATTCCAACTATATTTTGGATAAACCTGAAGCCCGTGAGAAACCCCAGCGCCGGTTTAACTCTGCCTTTTTAACGCTATCAAGCCACGCGTCGGAATATTTTGAATCTAGCCAGCATGTCGCGGATGCGCCTTCAAATTTAAAGCAAATCACGGTGAAGAGCCTGATATCAGATTCAGAGGAGCTCCGAGGAGCAGTCAGGACCGGACAGGCTTCGATCTTCACATCGGGCCCTGAGCCCTGTCGGATATTTAAAGGAAGGTTACAGCGACTAAAACAAGACGCATTCCTGATTACTGACATCACTAATAGAGTCACTGTTACTCCCTCTTTAATACCCCTTTGCTAAAATAAAAATAAAAAGCTCAAATTAAAAGTAAAACCTCCAAAACAGTGCCATCTGTCCCAGCTGCAGGTCAGCTGTAGAGTAACCAGTCCACCAGATCAGGGAGCAAAGCAAGCCCGAAGAAAGTAACGAGCCTGCGTGTTAATGCGGGCTCTGTTTTTGTTGTCTTGCACTGGCCTGAACTTCCCCGTCCAGCCGCAGGAGCTGCCCATTCCTGCGGTCTCCACACAGGAAGGCGCTCTGTTGTGGATATAAATTACCCGTAGTGGCACTACAGCTGCGTCTTGGCCCTTTAAAAAAAAGAAAAACTAGGGTCCTTATAAGAGGGACTACAAAAGTTAAAAAAAACTAAAAAAAAAAACAACTTAATTTTTTGGCAATAAATAGAAGAGAGCAGCAGATGTGGCACCTACTTAATGCCTGCATGTAAACAAGTTCCGCAACTATTATTTGTATTCATTCCTCCGCCTAATCCTTCAAATAAACACGAGCCCATTTTTCACATCCCTCTGCTTCACTCAAGTCTCGGAACATCAAATTGATATCATGGATTATTCTGTCCCCGAGAGTTTGCGCGCGGACAGGCAGGGTTTAAAAGATGCTGCGGCCTCGTGCTTAAAGTTTGAACATTTAAAAAAAGGGATGGGGACACGTTTGACGCACTGGATGCCTGTCACCTACACATCTGGCTACAGTTTCCCTCCAGACACGTGGTCAAGTCGTCACCTGATAACGACTCTTTTTTTTTAAGTAAAGTTCAAAGTGAAAATAAACAGAATTTGGGGGATGACTCCCATAATGCGCTTCATAACCGTTTTACCATAAGGCGTTATATCTGCCTACAGCGGCGCCTTTACAAACGAGCCCTTCATCGTTATTACTTCTTTTTCCTGCTGTAAACACTGACATCATCGACTTTTTTCTTTCCGGGCTTCGTGCTACCCACCGCTTTGGCATTGGAAGTGACGGTCTGTGGGTGCTAGTGAGATGCTGACATAGACCAAGCGCCCTCCATCCTCCACACAGAGAACGCATAACTGAGTCTTTCGTGCGCTACGTAACTGCAACTGGACATCTTGCTGTCCATCTCGTCGCTCTGCAGCACCTGACAGAGAAAGTCGATGTATCTGGAGGCCAGCTTCAGCGTCTGTATCTTGCTGAGTTTGTCCGACGGCAGTGTGGGGATAATTTTGCGCAAAGACGCAAAGGCCTCGTTCAGAGACTGAGTCCGTTGCCTCTCCCGGACGTTGGCCAGGACCCGCTGGTTCTGCAGCTCCTCGAACGACTGAGTGCTGCTCGGACTCGGCTTCTTCCCCCGTTTCACCGGACCCGGGCTGCTGCCGCTGCTGTCGTCGCTGGACTTTTTGCTGTGCCTCCTCTTTCTCGCGAAGCTTTTCTGCTGTCTGTCCAGCTCCTCCTCGCTGGTCACCAGACTATCCACAGGGGAAACCGGAGAACTGGAGCCCTCTTCCATTTCTTTCTTGAAGAAATGCAGAGATAGAGAGGAAAACACGCTGTCCACCTTTGAAGCCGTGGTTACAAAAATTGTATAGATATCCTTGAAGCTGAGGGGAATAATTTCGAGATGGGTCTCTGCGCGTCTTACTTTGGAAGGAACTATGGTCAAAGTGGCGGTTGGCACGATTCTCCTCGTGCAGGAAGTTTTTTCCTTACAATATTTTTGGAAACGGTATCCCGGCGTCAGATGCTAAATAGGTTTAAGAGTGGAAGGGGAGGGGTTTTGAGGTGCGGAGGGGGAGCTAGTGTGCGCCTTGGTGTTCAGCAAGCGGGAGGGACCAGTCATGGTTTCGTGTATCATAGAAGACTTAAACAAGACTCGTATTTACTGTCAGAGGCCAGGGATGACCGACTTACTCTGCTCTTATTTTCTTTTCCCTTTTTAGCATCGGTGGTCCCTAGAAGGAAAAAAAAGTACAGTTTCTTTACGTGGAAGAAAATTACGTTCACTATTTTTACTGAGATGATGAAATGACTCATAATTTAACAAAAAATAATTTAATAAAAAAGAAAAAAATTGTCTCGTTCTTCTTGGAATATTTGCAATGATATTTTTGACATATATCTATAGTTAGTTTACATCTTAAAGTTAAAGTTTAATAATAATAATGATAATAACAATAACAGTCTTTCCTCATAAAAATATTTTCCAGATTTCTTAAAAGGTCGCTGGATTTGAATTAAAGTAAAACATGAGCCAGAGCCTTTAGGGTCAATAAAACTATCAAATTAACTGCAGTATAAAATCCATTTGTTCTTGGAGAGTGAAGGCTTTGTGCCACAGTCGCTCCCTGCGAGGCCTTTTACAGCCACACAAACCTTCCGTGTACCGTAAAAACAGAGTTTTAACGCCAGTGTAAAGTATGCGCACCGCGGAGGGCGATTTACGCACAGACTCGTCGGACCGGTGGAAATATATCCGCTTGATATTTAATCGAATCAAGTCTGTGCGCACTCGCAGCTCCTATAATGTGGAAGTCAAACAGGAAGGAGGCTTAAACTAACCATCGAGCTCTCCGGTTTCTGCCGATACCTCCAATGAACGGTTTTCCATGCGTTTTGTCAGCGGCCCACCTCTTCATCTGTCACGTCGTGTTTTCCCTACACAGAGCGGCGCACAGGTGGCTCATATTATAGAGCTGAATTTATCCACTGCCAAAATCTCAGTTTGTCCAAATCAGCTGACTGTGACCTCTGGAGATTTCTTTAACTTCTTTGTTATCAGTTTCTGACTGGAGAGCATTTCAGCTCCCATAAAGCACCAAAATATAACCAGTTATTTTATTGTTATTGAAAAAAGAGATCGGACAAAAAATATGACAGTCGGATGAAATAAGATGTTCTATTTCAATCAAATGCATTTTATTCGACTCTTGGGGATAAAGCCGACTTTCACTTAGTTACAGGAAATTGGACTAATATTAGTAATAAGACTGTGTTGAAGATAAAACAAAACATTTCCTAATGAAGATTAATGAACGAGAGCGTGTATATTTTACTTTTTTGCAGCAGGGGCTATATTTATAACCGGTATTGCATGATGTTCATGTATTTATTAAAGAAACTGCTAATGTAAATCCAACGAAAATCAAACTGGTCCAAGAATGACATCATTAACAAGCAATTTAGCTAATTTACACACACACACACACACACACACACACACACACACACACACACACACACACACACACACACACACACACAAAGTGTGAAAATAATCACGTTACAGCAGCTCGACTGTTAGGCGTGTTAATAAAAACAGAATGTAATGATTTGCCCATTATTTAAGATTTATATTAATTGAAATAGTACAAAGGCAACATAAAATATCAGAACTGAAAATATTTATTGTTCTGTGTTAAATTACATGCTCGGTTTGAATTTGATGGCAGTGGCACGAGGAGCCGTGAAGTTTCAAGTATGAAGTAAGCAAACGTTAAACTCCTGAGAACTTGGTGTTGCTTATGCGAACCGAGTGTGCTTTGTGTTTTAGGCGTCACCGGTAACGGTTAGTGTCACTCTACTTTTACGTAGTGCCAGATGCATTAATTCAGACCGTGGCATGCCCCGGGCTAGGTCCAAGTGTGGTTTCACATTTTACTGGCCTCCTTCATACAGCTTCTACACGAAGAAGGAAATGTTTCACACATGCAAATATGAAAGCAATGCTCGAATATGCACAAGAGCAAGTATGAAAGAGGGAACATGCACCTGAAGGAGCGTGCACAAAATTGCACACACTTTCCCCCAATTATGACCTCTGACCTTCTGCTCCCTGGCTGGGCTGCAAGAGGCCCCTGGGAGAAGGGTTGACTTGCAAAGTATGAGACTGATCCTGTGCAGTGACTATGAGGTAGGCTTCTCAACCACACACACACACACACACACACACACACACACACACACACACACACACACACACAAACTTCACAAAAAGAAGAAGAATGGGACCTTAGCTGACACTTTTCCACCCACTGTGTGCTCTAGGCAATGCTAAGCAAGTGCCCACTCAAAAGTCAAGCAAAGCTTGCAAAAACACTTTTCACACTAACAGAGTAAAAATAATTCAGCTAATCAAAAAACCTTTAACTTGATGTGCTGCTGAGGTGGTTTAGTTACCATGTGTTGTTTCTTTATTCATAATTCAAATACATCTCACCCAGTGTTCAATGACATCGAGAGAGGCTGTTGGCTCTTGGAAGATAAAAACACAGCCAAATACTGTAAAATGAAGTGAGACAGGGGGGAGAGAGAGGGATGACTTGCCTCTCAGATCAAAGGTGAGCTTGGGCCGTAACTCAGCGTAGCAGGATGACGTACTTCTGTCTCGTCTGACACCTTTAAGACCAGCTCCACATGAGCCGAGGGCAAGGCCTTAATAAGCGCAGAGCCTTTCTGCTGTCACTGCAGCAAGAAATGCATCCCTGCTGCATGCACCGCCTCATAAACAGAAAAGGACAGAGATGAGGAGTGAGAGTGAGAGGTGTTGAGAGACAAAAAGCAGTTTCAAAAGAAAAAGAAAGAAAAGAGATGAAATGGCAAACAAAGAGGCCAAATGTACGGACGTGTGATGATTCACAGAAGACTTTGATCTGACGTGGAGGGTCACGGATGTGTGAGGAAAGTCAGGAAAGAGATGATTTGTTAGAGGCTGCGATGAGTGAAGTTTTGCTGTGTGTCTGACAGATTTGGTTACCTTTGACTTCACCACTATCCCGCCATCCCCAGACACTCGTGAAGTCTCACCCCAAATGATCTTGGAAAGAGGAACTAGCTTTGGCCTGCATGCAAAGTCGTGTACAGTCTACATTATCACCTGATTACGGCATGCATCAGTGCATCCACATTTGCCTTTTTATATGTGCACTTAACATGTGCGGATCTGCGCGTGCGGGTGTGCCAGAAAGTGATTCAAGATGAACCAGAGATCAGCAGAGGAAGGCCCAGCTGCTTTTCATTGCACAGAGTACGGTGTCTATTACCAGGAGTGCAATCGCTTTTAAAGCTACTTGTAGCACCACTGCTTCCACTGGAGGAATCCTTTACATATCTATACAGGAATCCAACCCTGCGACTTGAACCAGCCACAAAGCACCTAACGACAAGGAATTTTCTCCGAACAGGCTGTGAAGACCACAAGCAAAAAGAAGAGTACAACATTTCCAAAAGGTCAGTGCTATCTATTGACAAAAAGAACATGAGTGATCACCGCTGATTAGTATTGGAACAAAACAGAAAACAAATGTTAGCCATCTCTCCCGCTGCTGTTTTGTAAAAGCGTGTCTGTTTCCAGAGTTTGAGAAAAAAAACATGAATGTCTGTTTTATTGCACAGTTCTCTTCCAGTAAGTTGTGAAAATATGACTCACAAGTCAGCTCCGAATAAGAACTCGCGCGTCATACTTACTCAAAGTCCTTATTTAAGGTCGAATGAATGCAAATACATTTAGAAAACCAACAAGACATGTTTTGTAACTTCAAAAGGCCGATAGCATCAAGGAGAGAAAATTACACATCGCTGCCTTTCCTGCTAAAACATTTCTTTAGGGATACATTGTCCCAAACGTGCAATCGCAGGCTTGCGTTTCTTTGAAAGCACGAGACTGCCACTTGTTTCTAATAAGAGCCCGTATTTAGCAGAGGCCTCCACAGTGAATGAAACAACAGGTAATATCAATGAGTGGTACATATTGGACTATAAAACCATAGGGTCACCTGCACTCACAGAGCGAGTCCTCAGTAACGCCCAGAACCCATTCATTCATACATCCACACTGCACCATTCCTCGGCCCCGGGGCTGATGACAAGGTGTTTCTGAAATCGCATTAGGGGCCCTTTCATAAAGGTTTCACTGGGGAGTGTGTAACAGCTTGAAGCATTTAGACTTTGTTTAATACGATGCAGACTCGCTGCTCGATGCTTTGTCTCCTGGGTGGAAAGGGGCCCGGGATGCCAGAGACCCCCACTGTTAGAGTTTGCTTTGATATCTGGAGGTGGAAGGGGAAATAGAGCAGAATAACCCCTGTCCTACACAGACACAAATACACGCCTATACGTATACACACCATCAGCCCACACCCACACCAAAACCTGTGCACGCAGTACCTGACTCTGCCTGGCTGCCCTGCAGAATTATGGCCATCCGATGAAAAAGCCAAGCTTTGAAGTGCAGCTTTCAGCGGCTTTACACCCTATGGGAGAGCTGCCTTAAGAAAAGAAATCATGATCTATAGTCACATGGTGCATGCTGTATCTGTTAGGTAAGGTACCCTGGTTCCAAAACGCTGTCAGTCAAAATTAAGCTGAGAAATATAAATAATTTAAAAATAAAATAGATTTTCACAGATGCTTTTTGTCTAAAGTGACTCGCATTTTTCTCCATGCAGGCAAGAGGATAGATTTGTGGTTCGGTGTGTGGTTTGAGGACTCGGCTAGTTGTTGAACCCAGTGATTAATGGCTGACCTGCTCTACCACCTGAGCTTTGTATTTATATATGTATACACAGATTGGTTGTGGGAGGGGGGCTCAGATGGATAGGCTGTTTATTTTATCAGTTTTGTCCAATAAGAGAATGCTCTTGGCACAAAGTAACGGTCCCTAAGTTCAGCCACACTCAACTCAAATGCAACTCATTGACTTGACAGTTACAAAAAACAGAGTTGCCAGAGCAATTATGTTGGCCATAACACAATTATATTCATTATGCATGTACAACTTCCAGAATCTAAACTTTAACCAGGCCAGAGAGAAGGGAAAGGGGGTGGGTCGCGGTGATCAGGTCAGAGTAAATTTGCTGAACAAATGACAGAAAGGCCGTGCACTCGGGTGATGATGGGGCAGCCTCCTGCACAAATAACGTAGAATAATTAGAGCTGCACTTGTGACCCTAGTGCCAAGGTTAGCACGATGGTTGGCCCAAGTTTGCAGTGCGATGTGTCAGCCAGCTGGGCTAGGCTACAGTGAGTTTTGGGGGAGGCAGTGCATTAAGGTTGGGCAAACAGTGTTGTTTGATCTGCTGATTGGGCTAGGACAAGCTGGGTGGATGTCAACACGAGGGTGGCGTTTACAGCCTGCTGCCGCTCAGTGTCACCTGTGTGACCAACGCTCTGCATTAGAGCTGATCCTCAAGGACAATAAATCTTTTACATGTGACCAAAGCTAATGCAGAATTCCTACAGCTCATCTTTATCTGCCTTTTCATTCGTATTTCACAGATAAATCTGACAGCAGGGGCAAGCAGGCCTGCCCTCAGGGTCCTTCTGCATCAGCCAGAGGGATGCTTGAGTGATTAAAAAGTGATTGTCAAAAGTGGAATAGTTCACTGGCTGTGTGAAATGTAATGATCGGCTGTTAGATGGACTAGTGTGCCCCCCCTCCCCGTTCAGGGCCCTTGAATTCGGGCCCCTGGGACACATTGTAAAGATGACACCACATTTTTCCTTCACGCACTCTGAGGATGAAAGCGCTGAAGCATGAAGGGCAGGACTGTGAAGAGGAGCTGTAATGAGGAAAGCAGGTGAGGTATTTAGCCAAAGTTTCACAGCTATTAAAGTGCCAACACACTGGACCCTCACGGTGCTGGTGCTTCCGAGGAATCAGCATTTAGAGACAGACGGATGTTTGGCTTATAGAAGTTGTTGATGGTGGAGTAGTAGGGTGGGATTACATTAGCGGGTTTTAAATTAGCAGAATAACCCAGATGTTCTTAGATGTCATATTTATTTATTTACATCAAACTGAACGCTTTTGTTTTACTTTCTCTATCTTAGCTCACAGAAAACGTACGTTATTACGGTTGGTGCTCATATTGTAGGGACTGTAAGTCACAAAGTAGGCGTGCTCTGAAACATACCCTGCTTTATCCTACTGGATACTCATAGCATGAATTGAACATCATGTTATGTTTACTTAAACTTGAAACTAGCGATTGAGATCGTAAGCATATCACGAAAACGTCTCCTGAGGCCATGAAACAAGAGACCCGAGGGTTATTTTCCCAAAGACCTCTTACCACTACAAGAGTCCCCCCGCTGTCCATCTCTTACATACAGTCTATGGTTCCTCATCTAAGTAACACGTGTGGTTATTTTTACACCGTATTACGTCTATTCTACCTTCTTTTTCTGCTAGAGTTTCATTAGTAAAATGGGAACAGCTGACCAGGATATGTCTTTGAGCAACTGCTTTCTTTCATCTGAGCAATATCTAAAATTACAAACATCCCATGTCAGAGTGATGCAGAAAGAATTACTCCTAGGCTGGATGATTGCAACTGCTTATTATGAGGCTGTTTTAAAAGCTTCCTGAAATCCTGAGTTAATACAAAACACGTCAGATAAAGTACTGTCAGGAGCTAGAAAGAGTGCCCTACTAAAATCTTTCTCCTCACATCATAACTTGAAGACCTCGTAGTAACATGTTATCCCAGTAGAGCCTGCGGGCTTATTAGTGGTTCCTTGTTTCTGAAAGTAGGATGGGAGGCAGAGGCTCTCCTGTGGACCCAGCTCCCAGTTTGGATTTAGGAGACAGGCGCCCTCTCTACTTTTAAGATTAGGCTTCAAAGGTTCCTGAGTGATAACTCTTATAGACAAAAGTATTATGTTACAACTCTTAGTCTTTGAATTCTGGTGATTTTCAGTCCCATTGCCACATGTGCATAAAGTCAAGCACCTGGCTAGGCAGCGCGCCTTTACAAGCATTAGTGAAAGAAGGGGTTGTTTTAAGCAGCTCGCTGAATTGGAGTGTGGCACCATAATAGCATGCCACCATTACAATAAGTCACTTTATGAAATTTCTTCCCTTCTAGATAGATCAACTGTAAGTCATACTATTGCAAAGTCAAAGGGTTTAAGGACCACAAAACCTCAGCCACAAAGTGGCAGAGCACATATTGTTACAGAGTCATCAAGTGCTGAGCCACATGATGCTTAAAAGTCTCCTGCTGACTCAATAACTGCACAGATCCAAACCTCTGACATTAACATCAGCACAGAAAACTGTGCCGCAGGAGCTTCGTGGGATTGTTTTTTCATGACCGAGGAGCTTCTGTAGGAGTAACATGTGGGCTGCTCACCAGTTTTGTGTATAAGCCTTGGACCAGGTGACCCTGAACCACCCATTAGTTAGGCTGCAATAGGCTCCAACTGCGAGGGAACTTCCCATCATGCACTGAGCGCTTTTTCTCCACTTCCATCTTTTCACTCCCCGTGTGTGATTGTTGGAGCATTCCCTCTAATATTAAACAGTAATTAATACAAAAAGAAATAAAAAAGGACAGGGAAAAAGGAATGCTCCTAAAGCAAATAAAAATCTAAACATTTCAAGACAGAAGCTTGACATTTATGTCTTTATGTGATGTATAAAGTCATCCCCAAGCCTGACTCAGTGCATGCTATAGCTTACTTTCCCCCCTCTTTCCACTTCTTTCAAAATGAGACGTCCAAGCTGTTGTTGCAGGAAAGAATTTCTTTTATGTTGTTGTTTTTTTGTATAAATTTTGATCAACGTTTTTAGCTACATGTAAAGTACGATTGACTGTATGTCAAACAATCCTGAATTGGATAAACAAGTAAGAAAACGGATGGATGTCAAACAAAAAGGCCACTTTCAGAACGTGTCCGTCTTTTCTGTTCTCCCTGATTTGTGACCTTTGGACAGAGCTGTTGCAGAGCGTCTTTCACACAAACACCTGCATTATTCCAGCAGGATGTGATGTACTGATTGTATTTACAAGCGCACAACCCAGACTCCACAGTTACACTAACATGATAAACACACCTGCCGGCTGATGGCAGAATGGCCTCACAGTGTTTGTCAGTGTAAGACTGCCGGATGTTAAATCAATAAACTACCTCAGTGCAAAAAAAGAGAAGACGTCCGATCCAGCCCACAGAGTGGAAGAATGTTACTCATTCTGGCCACTAAAATTTTCCGCTTGGCTGAATCATATCTCATCCGAATGGTATTCTGAGCTGTTTTTGATGATCTCCAAGTGCAATCATTTGAAAATGCAGCACGGCGTCACTTAATGGGGATAAGCCAGATCCTTATGTATTTTGAAGAAAGTTCATAAATAACGACACAAAGTGAGAATTTCACATTTTAACAAAACAAGCTCAGATTCTTCATTGTGGCTGTCACACAGTGTTTAGTTTATTTTATAAAGATTTTTAAGCTCTTAAAGAGACATAATTATCATTATTTAATGATATTTCTACAGATAATATTATCCCACTTATGCTTGTTTAATTTATATGGAAGATTGTTTGTATTCATCTGATTTAATTTGGCACACATTTCATCTGTTTTTAATATGCACTGTATAACTTTTTAGTGCTTTTAGTCCTTTTTATCTCAATATTTAGGTTACAGTGGAACCTTGGAGATGATGTCACTGAAGACAAAATGTGAAAAAATAAAGTAAAACACACACAGGACACCAAAAAGGGGAAAGAATTAGTTAACTAATACCACTAGAGGGACCCAGGGGTCACCGAACAGCAGAGTGGTAACAAAGGTGACTTATCAGTACGACTACAAAAGGTCACGGGCTCATTTATACTCTTCTTCTCTGTTTTATCGAATCTTGTTCTTCACAGGCAAATATTCAAGGCTTTTGGGTGCATTTGCATTGTCCAGCAGGTGCACCGCACACAAATGCGACTCACATGACTCGTGTAACACTGGAACACTTCCCTAACAGAATAAGCTATCGAGCAGGACGGTTTCTCTGACGCGGCATTATTTATGCTCCACACATCTCGTTCCATGCACAGAGAAGTGCCGTGAATGACGTTTCCACGTGAAGGTTTGAATCTCACCGGTCTAACAGAACAACTGGGGACTTCATTTTAATTGACTGTGACCAAAATTCCCACAACAGAAATTCAGCTACACATCATCCATAAGCTGTCATAACCGGGCTGCTTTGTAATGGTTTCCTATGGGCTCCATTACTGGCACTAGAATTGCCTGAGCAAAAGAAAAATGGGTGTGTTGTTGACTCCCTTCGCCTGTTTTACACATCTAACTACACCTGGAGCGGCATCTGCGGACTGCTGAGAGGAAAGCCGAGCACCATCATTACATGGTGTGCTACAGCCTGATAATGGGGCCATAATGCTGCACTGTAAGACAGAAAGGGTTGGCTGTGTGCTGGACCAAAGCAAAGCTCATCTGTTGGACAGTGAAGTAAGAATTACAAATTTGATTGGGGTTAACACCCAACCAGCATGTCAGTTTCAAGGCTGCTTGTCTGGCCCTGCTCAGTTTGCACTTGTGTTGCAGTGTGTGTCAAAATGACTGTCAGGACCCGGGGTTTCCCAGCAGACCATTACCCTGTAATGACATCAGCGATGTTATTCTCGTTGTCTTTGAAAGGTTTTAATGTTCAGGCTTGAACTGTGCATGAAGGCCGCAGTGGAAAATGTAGGTAATGTGTTGCCTTTAAGTAGAGATCAGTGTCACATCTACACAAAATTGCTCCACTGATGGGGCTGCACTTGTCTGGAAAGAAAGAATACACATTTACACGGGATGGAGTAACTTAAAATGCACAGAAAGCCTGAAAATCACTGCATTCTCCAAGCTGCAAACAATTACATGATGATATTTTCCACGAGTGTTTTTGTCATAAATAAGAAATAATTACAAATAAATAAACACAACAGATGACAGATGACAACCGGCCTTATTGCCGTGTTTGGAAACAGCACCTGACACGCTACAGCACGCCGCACCGATCTGCTTCTCACGCCCATCGTCTCATTTACATGATCAAGGCTCTTTTTAACACATCAGCTCGCAGCCTAATGAGCCAGAGTCCAGAAAACACTTCAGCACCGTGTGCAGAAGTATGAGTCCTTTACAAGTCCATTCAGTCTCGTGCCAGTGTGCCTCTCTGTGGCAACAATGACGACCCTCTTTCTCGTCTTTGCCCCAAAAACAATGGCTCTCAATTACCAGTCAATAACAAATTAGAATTTTAAAAGCTTCCAAGAACAAAGTAGTGGATAAGACTAAGAAAGCCTGAGGTGTGTGACCTGGTGAGAAGTCTGCAGATGTCTGTCGGCACACTCTCTCCTGCTGGCTGGCTGTCTGTTCTTGACATGCAGTGAGAGGAGAAGGAGGAAAAAAAGTCTGAACCACCTCCTCGCTGAAGCCTGTACGCTCAGGGTGCCCCGTGTTCCTCCGTTAATCCCACTTTATCCAAGAGAGGCGGGCTGTCAGGTCTGGGAAGGGCAGAAAGAGACAAAAGCAGGACAAACACATAAGTTTTGTTACATTTTAATGACTGTTTAACAAGTCCTGGTCTGGCCTAACCCCCACAAAAGAGGCTTCAGAGACGATCGTCACAGAATTAAGTGAAAGGGGGGCAAAGGAATACAACTACTTGAGTTAAGATTACATGAGGCTCATTTAAGAGCAAATGCCCCAAGGAAACACACCTGGGGATAAAGGTCTGTGCTAAACACACAGAAAGTTGCTTATAATGACATTTCCTTTATGGGATTACTGTGAACGACTATTAGAAAACTACTACATTAAGAGCCCAGTGAAAAACTGAAAGGGGATCTTTTCACTGTGCATTGTATAAAAGAGGCCATATTACAATATATTCTAATAAGGGGGGAAAAATGAACTCAATCTTTATAAAGAAGTTCTGATGTTTTTATAAGCTCCTTGAGGCGACTGTTGCTGTGATTTTGTGCTATAAATAAATATAGTAAAACTGACTTGAATTGAACCAGGTCTGTTTCTTTCATGTAAAAGTGAATTGAATGTAAAATAAATGTTTTAAAAAAACAGGCTTTTGTCACCGTTTAGCATATCAGTTATATGATGAACGATTAATGAACGGCTTCCTAATGATACATGCCATTTTCCTCTGTTTTAATTAGTTATTTTTTGTTTGAATTATAAATTAAATAATGATAATAATAATAATAATAATAATAAATACTGTATTAGGACTCTGTAGGATTTAAGTAAATTTCATCCAGTTCCAACGTGGGAAATTTGATTAAATCGAAATATATCTCAAACCAAAAACGATGAGTTTGTGAGGTAGGGGGGCTTTCTCTATGTGGTGTCGTTGTATGTAAACATCATTTAGCATTATGTCTAAATATAAAATCATCATAATAAAATGTATAACTCGATCTAACTTTGATTTACTTTTACTTGGACAGGTTGTCATTTATAAACCAAACTGACCCTGGTTAGATTTACCATGTGGAAATATTACATATTATTATTACAATTATTATTATTATTATTATTAGTAGTAGTAGTATTAGTAGTAGCTTCTCTGCTGGCTGGATCTGAATCGTTATAAATGACACCATCGTGAGCTTAAGGAGCACTCAGCCCACCGCTTGTGTTCCAGATGGCGTTGGTTTGATTCTTGTAGCCGCTCTTCATGCACTCGTCCACATAGGATTTGGGGTCGCAGCCGGACATCAGGATCTCTCTCAGCAGGGCGATGTAAGCTATGGCCAGTCTCAGGGTGTCAATCTTCGACAGCCGCTTTTCGTAGGGAAACGTCGGCACGTGGCAGCGAAGCTCCTCGAAGGCAGAATTGATGCTGAGCATCCTCTTCCTCTCCCGGATGTTGGCGGCATGCCGCTGCACCTTGTATGGCTGATGAGGTGCTAACGTCCGCGCACTGAGCTTGGTCACATCCAGAGACTCTTCGGTGGGGGAGCTCTCTCCCCCAGGACAGACGCCAGGGCCTGGAGACTGAAGGTCGAGATCGGTGAAGGTCAGCTGTGCGTCCGGGAACACGGACTGACAGCCGAACGAGGACCAGGGTGAGAGCTGGCCAGTGGCTGCTGTGCAGTCCAGCAGGAAGGTGTCCAGTTGGCTCTGAAACGGGAAGTTCTGGTCCATCTGCCCCCATAATGCAAAGTCTGCCGTGCCATCCTGGTCGAAGTCAAAGAGTAGGTCCTCCATACTTTAAAACGATATTTTCCTGTCAGGGAAAATAAACTGTGCAGGGGTGATGGACAAAGTCCCTACAGAGGAAAACAGACGTCTGATAACTACCTGCCTGCCTGCTCAAATCTGTTGTGTGGTAGCTTCATGGGCACATCTCCTGGATTAAATACTTCACGGCCTTCATACTTCCCGGCGGGTCGCCCTGACCAATTCTAAAGGCTGAAAGAGAGCTCTCAAGAACTCCTTACCCCTCTTTGTACGGCCATCATTGCTGTAAAACAAATTACAGAGGGATCAGTGGATCTCCAACTGACAAAAAGCGGAGAAAACACGTGTCTAATTATAAACTTCCCCTGAAGTAGGTCCGCTAATATTGAGAACGACACTCAGTGTTTAGCAGTGACTGGAGGACTTGTTTAGAGCATTGTGGCGCAGCAGGCCGCGCAAACCCGGCAACCTCTGAATGAGACTGTTTTACCTTTAAAAGCTCAGCTGACAACAAACGTCGCTGTCAGAAACACATGAGAGCTCTTTGTCACCGCAGAATGTAACGAGATGTAACGAGAGGGGCGCCTTTTCTGTTTGGCCTCGGGTTTATTGCGCGTTTTTACGCACTGAGCTTAGATCCCAGCGAGACGAAAAATATTCCAACGGTATCACCGCAACTCGTCTCACATAATTTGGGTCCAGCAGCCACATTAATAGGTTTGTAATTTGTAAACGATATGACTGACAAACCGTGGAGAGGAGGCACGCTGTAATTACGCCGGGGTTAATCAAATACGCGGGTTCTTTCTTCGAGGTTGGATGAAGGGCAGCTTTGGGGTGAACTTCAATTCAGCAGTGCTGTGCGCTTGCTAACACGTGGTTTTAATTTGAAAAAGTCCTCCAGGACACAATTTTAAAGAGAATATGCTTGTCGGAGTAAACACAAGCGGCATGAGGCAGAAACACTTCCTCAGACGACAACCGGTCAGGTGAAGTCTGTGGCTGACAGTCGGTGGTGGAGCCAAGCCTCGGACCTGTGGACAAATTGTGCTTTAATAACAGCGCACTCACATAAGGTGCATGGATGTTTTCGTCACCGCCGTTTATAAATTCCACTAACCTGCCAGAGATTGGAGATGAAAAGAGCCTGTATACAGGCATGACGGACCCAACTGCTGATTTTAACTGATGTGCTCTGTCCTTTTTTAACATACATAAAATCTCAGACTTGCTGAAAAACTGTGCTTGTGATTGTTTATCTAATCTATTTTCAAGGGATTTCATAAAAAGTCCCTTTAAACAAATTTCTTCGTATATTTGGCCCCGTTTCCTGATTATTTCTTGGCTGTGTTGGAGAAGTTAAATAAGGCGTTGAAATAATTTATTTGAAATTTTTCAGATGTGAATTTTACTAAAAACAAGTGATCTCCGAAGACACAGTTGTTGGCTTTTACTCAAGAAGGAAGGCCACAGCCCTATCGCCATTAATCTCCAGTAAGTCTGATTTCCCTGAAGGGACTTTAATATTTATCTCAGGAAACAAATTCAGCTCTTCTGTTTTCCACAAGATTGAGTTTCGATAGTAAATGGACCTAAAGGTTCGGTGTTGTTCTAACTCCTTGCCATCACGCACCAAATTCCCCCATGAGACCGTCGCGGAGGAGAAATATGAAAGGACGGGTGTACCGACTCCAGAAAAGTCACTTATTCTGGATTAATATGTAATCCTTACAATATAAAGTGCCTGAAATTTCCTTTAATCTGGGGTGAATGTTAGACTGGCTGTTAGAAACGTGAATGGTTAAGGACCAGAGTACTGGAACATCAGCAGCAGGTTCCAGTGTGTGAAGCTGCATCAACCACAGCCGAAATCAATCTCCACGCCAGGCCTCGGCTGGAGGTGCGATATCATGTGTGAGTTGTGGGGTTCAACCACAAACATCAGAGTTTAACTAAAAAGCTTAAAAATGTCACATTTTCACCACCTGGATTAAAATAAAGTTCGTCCCAGTGACGGAATATTTAGAGTTTTAAAGCTCAGTAGCTGCATTATGCGATTAAACCTTAATAAACTCACATCAGACACATTTAACAATAGGATCCGTCTGCTTGGCTTTCTTAGTGAGTCCTGTCAGGACCTTCTGCTGTTCTGTCGGCAGCACTTCCCCCCCAGCTGACGCGCGTTTCAGGATCAGATTGGCATTATTGTTTCTACAAAGCTTTGAGAGCCCTGAAGGCCCGAGGGCTTTGAACGAGCCATAGAATCGTCCAGAAAAAGAAACAAGATGTTAAAAAAAAATCTATTTCCTCCTCAGTGTGTCGTGATTTTTATTTTGGGTTAAAGTAGCTATTAAACCCAAACCCCTCTGAAACATATAGGCAGGTCTGCGGCACTGCGGTGCCTGAATGTTTGGATATGGATGGGATCTAAAATCCCTTTTTTAGAGCTTTAAGCTCAGAGGACAGGACAACACGGAAAAGTCAAGTGCGCCTTGGACGCTGCGCAAGCCACATGCTTACAATTAGAGCTGCGGTTTTGAGGCCGTTTCCCACCTGGGAGTTACTGTGTGGAAAACAAGGAAGGTAATGAGACCAGGAATAAAACTGATGCGCACCTGCTCTTTCATGGTCTTTAAAATATTATGAATTCTGATCAGTTTCACAGTGGGCCGGGTGCGTGGGGGGTATTGTGGAGTTAGCTCGCTGACAAGTTGTGTCATTTCCTTCGACTCCACAGAGTTGCTAAACTCTGATTTGGTTTCAAGAATGCTTTGGTGTGTCTGAGCCCCAGCACCCTCTTTATTATTATTAATCTTTATTCTTTCTTATAAAACTTTCACAATCTCGCTCAATATTTAGTCTTCTCCACCCCCAACCCCGCTCCTCACTTCAAAGGGCGTTATTTGGACTCTCATGTAACCCCGACTCCAACCGAAACACCTCCACATCCCCACCACAAACTCATTACTGAAATGTAATGATTTCTATTATAGGGTCTTGTTTTCTGTCCCCCCCAAATGAATTTTGATTCCCACAATGTTACTGAAAACAGATTTGTTCCCCCAGATAATACAAGCACACCCACACACACTTAGTGAAAGCTGTGAACTGCAGACATGAGTTTGACCATTCGCCATAAATGCAAAACAACAATGAGAAAGATTAACATTTCATGGTTGTGTTCAGTGACGCACATCTTGTTTGTTTGGGTACGGGCCCGATAAACATCATAGTACTGAAAACCTCTGGGATCTGTCTTGGCGGGTCTGAGAGAATGGCATAGCAGCCAAGAGTAATCTCCAATGTTGACCACAAACAGCTCTTTGATCCATGCTGGGACTGAGCCATTAGAGTGTCACGGCACATTGAAGTGATAACTCAGAGCAGAAGTTACCCTTGACCACAGATCAGGATTCAGATAGCTCTGGGCATTTTACCTTTAAAGGTTACCTACAATCAGCATTAATGCAATGAGCAGTATGTGCCCAGCATCAAAGGGCGTGCCAGTTAACTGGAGTAAAGTAATGCAGGAAATGCTTTGACTGATTGCATGTAAAACTCTTGCATATAAAGAATTTGAGGTGACATTTCCCCCATAAAATGTTGGGGAACACACATCAGTGTATTCACACACATTTAAGCTGTTGTGTGAACACAGACACACACACAAAAGTAATTGCTGTGATCTTTGCCATCAAGACAAACCCAGGTACTTCTACAAAACCTGCCAAAAATGTCTCTGACTCTTGAAGTCATGAAGCAGCTGACTGGCTCGGTGCCGTTCCTGTCTGCAATTCAGGCCCAGGTCTAGTCTGGAAAAAGCATCACAGTCATAAAGTGGCTCTTAAGCAAACACCCCTGCGGGGGCAACACCCCTCTCCCTGGACTTGTAGGAGCCTGAAGATGGATCTATGCCTATAGCTCGATAAAAAACTCTCTTTTTTTGTCTTTTGTAGTAAGGGCGTGTAATGTGACTTCATATGTGTGCATGTGTTTAGAGCTTCGGTTTAATGCACTACTGCATTTACACTATTGCATCTGTGCACCCACTAAGATTTTGTAAGTCATTGTGGACTGTATGAAAGGTCGCAGAGCCCATGGATGTTTAATCAGTAGTTAATTCTTTTTTTTTTAAGCTGGCAAAAAAGAGTTTATGATTAAAATACTGGTAAAAAAAAATGTCTCATTAATGCAAAAAAAACAGAATTCTAAACTGTTTTTGTACATTTACAGAGCTTTGACAACTAAATTACAGGTAACAAACATTTCCCAAACTGCACGATTGTTAACTTGACCTTTGCAGCATTTATAATAACACTGCTTATTGTAATAGCTGGGAAATACAAGGAGTGTGTAGTAACAAAAACACTCTGAGATCAGATAAGAAAGTATGGAATTTAGTAGTTTACCAGCACAGGTCATGTCAGACTTTAAGTTTTCAAAGCAGGAGAGACTGACAGATTATCTAAGACATAGAAACTGAAACATTATGTTAGTTATAATTTGCCTTAAACGTGTAAGATGTGTTAATTTTAGTCTTTTTTATTATTATTGTATGGACTTCATGTGTCTAAGGTAAGATTTAGGAATTGTCCATCCATGCCTCATCAAGCAAGCTGTAATAAAAGTTTGACCAACTTACAGATACTAAAACAAACTAAAGATATTTCTTCCGTGTTTTTAGTTTATTTTCATTAATGTTCACAAAGTAATGTCAGTTAGTTTTAGTGATTTTTAAAAGTCTAGTTCATTTTTATTTTACTAAAAAAATGTGTATTCACATCTAGTTTTAGTTTTTAATTTACTTTTAGTTAACTATAATAATCTTGATCATTGGGCCATAGCCTTCTCTCACTACCATGATGGCCTCACCCCTTCTTAATCACAACTATAAAAACCATTAATTAATCATTTAAAAGCACAATATTCATATTGGTGCGTGTCTGATGTATCCATTGCGTTTGATGGTTTTATTTAAAACTAACTAACTGAACAGATAAGATGACAATGAACAAATTCCTCTTGTACATCATTTTATACAGTCTATGCTTTTAAGTGAACTGAATATGTGGAAAAGTTTCACATCAGATACTAAAAACATTTACATTGTATTTATTTTCTATCAACAGCTGTTCATTATACAGTCATTTGTCCACTTCTACTTTACATAACTAACAGCCCAAAATGCCCATACCGATGATCTCTAGTTCTAATGGTTTTGTTTGGAGGCTGTCATTTTAGCAGGATACTCTTGCTGAAACAGATGTGAATATGCTCCTTCTGCAGCTCCACTTCCTTGGAACTAAATACTATCAGTTCCATGGAGACTCATAGACACAGGCATGATACTCAGGAGATGGTCTTAACAGGCACGGGGGCGTCTTAGGTCACTGCAGAGACATGCCGGTGGATACGCTGCCCCTAAAGACAAGCTGCTAGCTTTGTTAGACCTCAGTTGTCTTCTTTGTCCTGACCCTGTTGCTCAGGTCAGTGAGGTGTTGCATGTTTTCCCAGCTTGATTAAGAGAAAATGAAAGCTGTTCAGTCTTTTCTGCTTTTTAAGGAGCCAGGGATCTTATTTAAAGCAAAAAAGCAGCATTACCATTTAGGACACTTACACCTGGGACAAGACTGTTTTAAGATATACGGTCCAAAGCAGGGTAATGAAGAAAATACATGGCTTCAGATGAATTGAGACAGAAACACTGAAGGTGAAGGAGTTGTTGAATATGGAGACTAAAGCATGCACAGGGAGCATCATAATGTCGCTCCAGTGAAGCCTGTGAAGCTGCTTCTGGTGACAGATGTCTATGAAGCTGATGCTTCTCTGAATTAAAGAGGAAGGTAAGAAGTGTCCTTGCTTGCATTAAAGCTCTCCAGAATCTATTTAACACAGCTATTTAGAAAATCCGTGTACATCCCAGACAAAGGTTTATCAATTAATTTTGTAATTAATATGAAATTCATTATCAGTGATTAAGCTCTTGGTATTCCACATCTTGATTTTCTTGAGGTCTAGGCTGCTGGGGGCTTCCCATGATTCACTCTGGCTCTCTTCTACAGCATGTTTTTGTCCTTTCTTCCTCCCCTCACTCCCAAACGGTCGCAGCAGATGGCCCCGCCCCTCCCTGAGCCTGGTTCTGCCGGAGATTTCTTCCTGTTAAAGGGGAGTTTTTCCTTCCCACTGTTGTCAAAGCGCTTGCTCATAGGGGGCTCGTCTGATTGTTGGTGTTTTCTCAGTTTTCTCTGTATTACTGTACGGTCTTCACAACATAAAGCGCCTTGAGGCAACTGTTGTTGCCTCAACTGTTGTTGTGATTTGATGTATAAATCAAAATTAATTGCATTAATTAATTAATTGCATGTTCTCCTTTGCTTGTCCTCCACAGTCCAAACACATGCATGTTAAGCTAACTGGTGAATCTAAATTGTCTCTAAGTGCTATCTCTATCCCCTGGAAACCTGCACAGGGTGTACCCTGCCTCTTGCCCTATGACAACTAAATTATTGTTGAGAAAATAGATGGGGAAAAACTGACAAAGAATAGAACAAAGCAATGGGCAATCATACTGTATTTAACAGATACAATGAAGAAGTTACCATCCACATTTGTAGACTTAATGGGGGGGATACACGAAATCAGCTCAGAAATACTAACATAAGCAAAACAGGGTTCTTGCTATTTTGTTGACATTAAAGTGAGTAAAATCTCACCACTTCCTTACACCTCCCACATTAAGAGCTATTGAGGATATCTTGAAAATGTTCCCGGTAAGTGCTATTCGCGTTGCTGTTAGGCGCCATTAGCTGCTGTTAGTAAAACCTTTGAAGTTTACCTAACACCATCCGACTCAGATAATTAGCAAAAAAAAAGTTATAATATAATATGAGAAAAGGAAACAAAATCCAATAAAGACCTGACACAGGACCTGATAGATGCATCTGAACTTTAAGTCGATCCTACTCTACTGTTCTCTGAAGCATCATCAGAAATGGTCTCAGTGAAAGGGTGGCCGTTCTAAAGGAGGTGAAACAGAAAGAAAAAGCTGAGGTGTGCAAAATTAAACAAGAGCTACACTGATTTTCAGTCAAGGTCTTTTACAGAGTGATGAATGCAAATGTGAATTTGTTTTTGGTATATATGGAAGAGGTCAGGAGGGAAGTCCAGCAATGAGTTTCTGCAGCCATCTGTAAAACATAGCGGAGGCTCTTTTATGGTTTTAGGCTGCATTTCAGTCAGTGGTGTTGGGGATCTTGTCAAAATTGATGAAGTGATGAATACAGAGACATGCCATCAGATTTAGAGTCACAATGCAACACCATCTGGAAAGCATCTTATCGGTAACAGGTTCATTTTTCAGCACAACAATGATCCCAAACACACTGCCAGTGTACTAAAACCATACCCGGAAATAAAAACCCATGATGGAACACTAACAGTCATGGACTGGCCTCCCCAGAGCCCGGACCTCAGCATTACTGAAGCTGTGAAGGATCAAAAAAATCAGAAAAATCCAATCTGAATGTCCTTTAAGAAGCCTGGAGAACTGTTCCAAAAACAACAGTCACACCAAATACTGACTTTCAAGCTCATTAAAATTGTACAAACTCTGTTTTTACCTTAAATGCTATATTTTCATGAATGTTCTTGCATATTTAAAAAAAATACTGCACCTATACACACCGAAATTTTGGGACTTCCACTTTACCAAAACCCTGGAGAGACAGGACTGGTGACAAGGTTTCATGTCACCGTGAAAGATGAGTCACCATGCTTAATTTCTATTCAGCGCCCTCGAACTTTAAACATCATATTTAAATCTCATTCCTTTGTGCTGAAGCTCATCAGGAACGTCTCATGTGAGATGGTGCATGGTGAGTATCTTTATACAAACAAATCAAAAGCGGGTATGTGGAAAAGATTTGCTCAAACACCGATCTAACTTTCTCTGGAAACCCTCTGTTCATTACTCAAAGTCTAAATATTCCATTGTGAAAGTAACAATACGCACAAGTTGAAAACATGCAATAAGCAGATGTAGTTGAGGAAATTTTATTTCTCAACTTGGTGACTCATCAAATTTAAATAAAGTTCTTCTTTTCTCCACAGCATCCTGTAGCATCTCAGCCTTACTGCAAGGGAATAAGGTAACTGACAAAGCCTTCCCAGCAGAGTTTAAGGATTAATTTCTCCTACACCGACAGCAGATGGGCAGATTTTCTATCACAATAACACGCAAATATTTAAAAGACCATTAAAAATACTTTAGTGTGACTGACAGCTTGTCAAACACTGCACTGTCCTGTTGAAGTAAATCCGACTCATTTGTTTATTGCTCATAGGTACAAACAGTTCTAAATAATCCTTTGCTATTTTATGACTACTTGACCTCAGCTCGATCGGCATTTTTAATCAACAGCATTGAATTAATCCGACCTTAGAACGCAGCAAAGTCACACATTGCGGCTCACACCAAAAGCTTCAGCATCTGAAAACAATTAAATGTCTGGTTTCCAGGAGGGGCTGATTTGCCAGATGACAGTTGCAGTGGAGGGAGCGCTCTTACCCCGTGAGTGCCCCACTGCATGCCCAAATCATACCGCCAGTGCACATTAGCAATGAGGCCTGAATGATTTTTAATTACAAAGCAAAAGAAAACAGCATTTGAGAATAAAAGAAAAAACTCTGAAAATATTCAGATGTATTTGCTGACGTGAGAAGTGCATTCTTGTCTGGTGCTCCACATTGTCTCTCTGTGGTGCCATCTCATAGACTGCATGGCTAATCCAAAACGGCACTTAAGACTGAGCTTAGACAGTAGGTTGGAGTTTTATTTCTTGCAGTGCTTGCCAAGCGTCTTACGTTTGATATTAAAGGAACTGTTTGACATTTTTGGAAATATACTTTACTGCAAGAGCAACAAGAGGAGATCAATACCTCTCTTATGCTAGTAAGTGTGTAGCTTAACTTAGCGCGAAATCTAGAGACTAATAAAAAAGGCTTCTCTACAGCCGTCCAGTCTGGTGGAGGGTAGCACCTCTAACGTTTGCTGATTAACATCTTTCACTTTACTTAGTAAAAATGTCAAGCCAGCATTTGATGACAGTTCATGTCACAGACTTTATCTTTGCTTTGTGCAGTAATTTCATGAACCAACTGCTGATTTACTGGCAATACAAAGCTGACAGCAAAACTCCAGGAAGTTCCTGGACTTTGACGAGAGATTGCCAGAAATGTAAAATGTTTCACCCTGCTCGCAGTCCTCTTGCTTTAGCAATGCAGTCATCTGATATAAAATAAAGCTATTACTTTATGTGGCTAATAAGAAGTATTTGCTGGTTTTGGTTTATATATATAGAAACTTTACAAACTTTCCAAAGCACAGGAGCTTCCCATGATGCTCTCTGGCTCTCTTATATGCATATGTATATATATACATACATATACATATATACAAACCCCCTAGACTAGCCAGGGGACGTAGCTACATACAGCATGAATAATAACTGTAGGATATGATGGGATGATTAATATTACAGTTCAGATGCAAACTGCATTGAATCCACAGTTATCACCCTATCAAGTCACTTGGCAGAACAAAGGAAAGTCCCCTGTGGAGGCTGTGGGGCTATGACTGGTGTCTGAGCTCATGGTTATCACGCAATGCCCTAATTCTGCAATATTTCAAAGTGAAAAACAGCAATAACAAAAAAAGCCGCACATTCAGGGCTTTATGAGCTAAAGATGCTTTTGTTCTGTGCAACAGTATCTTTCATTCCTGTAGTGTTTTTCACAGTATGTGCGGACTTGGAAGATGACAAGTCCTAGTTAGAAGACTTCTGGTTTAATGTACTTTTTTCTATTAAAGAAAATCCAACTATCAATACACAAGCTTTATTAAGCAGCTTCCCAATATGGTTTCCCATTTGGATTTAATTCAATGGTTCATGCTGTAGGTGTTAGAATTTAATAAGAGGTTCAACTGCTGCCAAGGACTAAGCCCACCCTTATCCTTGAGTAGGGTTTATGCTGGAACCTTTCATAGAGACAATAAAAAGGCAAGGCTGAAAAAAGATGGAGAGAAAGTGGTGGGCTGGAGGACAGAAGGAATAAAGATCGGCAAACAAAAAGGTTATAAGAAACAGATTGCTAAACATAAACACCAATCAGTTGACAGAAACAGGAAATTGGATTCCCAGGAGCTGGAAAATGCATCCAGTATCAATGATTCATTGTATTTCTCCTGCTACAGTCGGAGGAGAAAAAAAGGTCTGGCAGAATAGGAAAGAATGAAATAGAGCTGGAAATAAGAAAGAAAGAGAGTTAAAAAGGAAAGAGTCAAAGTAAAAGATTGCAAGAGCCTCATCTCTGATCTTCAGAGATCACAACAGAAGCACCTTTTCTGGCTGTGGTGAAGAATACGAGCTCCTTCTTTCTTCCTCTAATGAGCTCTCCAGCATATCTTTAACTGTACTTAGTCCTCCAAGGACACAGAGAAGAGTCAGGACTACTGAGGCCCAGAACCATCACTTATATTTTTCCAAGGTAAATAGACTTGTCTGACTTATCTCTGTTCAGTTTCCCTTCAGTAGCCCACATTTCTGTAATTCAAGCATTTCCAGCTTTCAGTCTGTTCAGTCACGATCGCGTCCAACTTCTGAGGAATAGTATCTTCATTCTGCTCAGTTCAACAAGAAACATCTAACTTTTGTGTTGAACAACTTCTCAAAGTGGAATTTGCTTCTTTAATTGCTTCTCAGCAGAAGGTAACATACCGTGAATCACAGCTGAACTGAAAACGGCGCTCTCAGTCACGACTCAAGCTTCTGATTCAGTGAGAGACGGCGATTAGTCACAGCAGCAGCTTTTCTCTGGAAATTCAATAGAGCATGAGCAGGTACTGAACGCTGTCTCTGTCTCCATGTATCTGGTTCTAAGGAAAGACAATGACTGAAGAAACATAACAGGACATGTTTTTCACAACATATTGTAGGCTGACATTGCAATCTTAACTTCAGAGTTTAATTATCTTATCATGCTGTATGACTTTTTGTTGGAAGAACCACATGTAGACCTTAACATGTATGGAGTTGGCAAATGAGAAGACTGTTAAGAGTAGAGTATAACTGCAGCTTCTACATGCAGGAGGATGTCATTCATTGTTTTGTGGATAATCTTTTTAAATCATGATTTTCTTATAAGGATAATGAAAAAGTTCAGAGTGAATCCAGTTCCCTTAGTTATGCTGAGGTAGATCTGGGTATCTGGGGGCTTCCCATGATGCACTGAGCATTTCTTCTTCTCTCCTCTTAGTGCAGCAGTCCCCAACCTTTTTTGTGCCACAGACTGGTTTACGTCTGACAATATTTTCACGGACAGGCCTTTAAGGTGCCGCAGATAAATACAACAAAATCAAACCAGTACTGGTACCAAAAAAAAGAAGATTTATTCACAACACACGGGAAAAGACTCAGGGAAACAGAGTTAATGATAAAAACGATAACGATAAAAATCCTGAAAACCATAAGTCTCACACCCGAGCCTCAACTCTCGCGGCGCCGTACCAAACGACTCATGAGCCGGTACCGGTCCGTGGCCCGGGGGTTGGGGACCGCTGTCTTAGTGTGTTTATACACCACCCACCACCCTGCATGTTATCATTAGTTATTATTAATTTTTTCTCTCTTCGACAGTGTGTCTTTTGTTCTGTCTTCTTCCCCTCACCCCTAAATTAATCACAGCAGATGGCTTAAGTTCAATTCTAGAAGATGTTGTGATTGTAGGTTGCTCTTCTTTTGTCCAAAAGTGTGGGTGTTGTCACACAGTTGTTTGCAACATATTAACAACATATGCCAAAATGCACATAAACAACATCCGAACCTGCTCCTTGTCTCTGTTCCCATCATTCCTCTCTTCTGTGGTTGACGTTTAGTCAGTGGTGTCATGTTGAAATGAACATTTTAGTCAGTGGACTTCCTGCTGAATCACCTGACACAATGGAGCCATCTAGCCAATTTGATGAGTCACTGCATTCATTAAAAAGGGAAAAAAAAGGATAAAAAAGTCATGACATGTCACATGGTGAATTACAGTGAACGCTGAACCTCCCAATTATTGCATTAACTTCAAACAGAATGTAAGTCGGCTACAGCAAAAATGGTCAAAAACAAACGTTTCAAACGCTCAGTGTGACTCATGACAGAAGCCACAACAACAGAAAATGTATTTTCCTTCACTTCAAATTATTTGAAGTGAAATATTTTTGGTGAGGGTTTCCCAGTCCCAAAAGCTAACCACTGAAAACACAAAGTTTAATTATACAACATGAAATCCTTGTTTGACAATGAAACCGCAGAGTCTCCGGCTTAAAATGAAACTAAACTAAAATCAAGCCTGACAGCAGTTTTAGTTGAGACCCTGTGAAGATGGATTGGGTCTTCCTACTGTTCTAGAGGAGTCAAGCTGCTATGTTTTGGATAGCATGCAATCTAACCTTGCTCTGTGAAAGGTAGAGGGCAGTTGATCTGCACATGGCATGAAAGAAGTCCTGTCATTTTTGAAGGCCTAACCTTACAACTGCCCCCTCACGGCCAGGAGGAAGCTCGGCCTTACAACCCGGAGACTAGCACCGGGGGCTCGAGGCCAAACTGGCAGGAGACACAGCGTTTTGGGGGCAATGAAAAATAATTTCCTCCCGAAGATGGGCCCCAGGGGAACCGGCTTGGCCCAAAGTAGAGGAGTGTGAGCCATGCAGCAGGAATTCCAAGGCAGGGTGACTGAGAACGTCAGAGGGAAATGTCAAAGACAGACGGCGGCGTCAGGCTGCTGTACCCTGGATCTGTTTACTCAATGCCTGATTAAACTGCACCATGAAGGAATTCAACGACCAGAGAGCAGCGTGAGTCAAACATCATGCACTAAACCTCTAATGTACCGTGCAGACAGTTCAGCTTCACAGTGTTTGACATTGACATAATGTTGGTTTATAAATATAATTATTGCTACTCTCTATAAGAGGGAGAAATGGGAATGTTCAGAATCCTGCATCCCTTCTCCAATTTATGACCACCAGTGTACCTGCTGCGTTATTATTGCATTATTGCTCACAATTAACTTTCTATATTTTTTCTAATTGGGTGGAAATGGCAGGTAGTTAGGCAGGCAGGCAGGCAGATAGACAGATAGATAGATTTGAACAGGACACATGATTTGTACTCTGTTATGTATAAAGATGTTTGAATTCAGGCAACAAAAGTTCCAGATGGCAAAGTAACTGTGGCAGGTTTTCCGCATTTTCCTCTTGTCAAATCAGCTGGACATTTAAAGCTTGGAAATATGGCTACGATGGAAAGTCGTTCTCCTTTTGAATGTCCATCTCTGTGGTTTAATGTGGAGAGGGCGACTGGTATTTTACAACGGATATTATTGAGCTCTTTGAGGTCAGTTATGTCCTTAAAACAATGAAGTAAAATATTTTTGTGTCTGCTTAATGTCCTGGCTTTGCCCACGTTAGCTAAATTTATACCATCCACCCTACAGATTTTTTTTTCTCTGGTGAGGAGACAAGAAACAGTAAGAAACAGAGAGGTCACGACCTTTACAGAAGCCAGCACTCAGCTGTATAAAGCTTTCCACTTTCCCAGGCACTTGTTTCAAGGCCCCAGACTTCAAAGAGCACTTGAAAAGGTAGAGATATCTACCCCAGCCCCACATCCACTCCTCATTTACACAGGAGGAAAGTGGAGCAATCTGGTTCATATTATTTGATAAGCATCCCATATTCTCAGAGGCATTTTAATGACCTGCGGCCAGTGTTTTCATGGTCCTGGCGTTAACTCTCCAATGACACTTAGGGAGCATGCACATGGAAAGGCCTCGACTGAGAAAGGCTAGCGAGATCTTTATTACACAACGACAACCAGCGGGTACAAAGGAAAAGATCAGTTTTCCTTTTTCTCCCAGACCGCTGGTATTCGTTATGTATCTTCTTTTTCCATCTGTCCGTTTATTTTTCGCTGTCTGGAGAAGGCAGGGTGAGCGTGTGTTCTTCTCCCACTGTGACTGTACGGGCGTGCACTGATGGCCATCAGGAGGGACAGTTTGTGTATTGTTTCAGGCCTCGTGGCATGTCTGCTGTCACGGCCGTCCTCAAGCCCGTGTGTTTCAGCATCCTGACAAAACGCAGTCTGTGAGGTCTTTAGCATCTGTGTCAAACCAGACACTTATAACTTTAGACCAAAAACAAAGGGCTCTCACCGCATAGAGTGAAATCAGCGCAAAGATTCATCTGAGCTCCGGTAATGGCCACCCAAGAACAGCTGTCATGCGTATGTGAGGAGTGAGTAATCACTGAAGAAATTGGGGGGAAAAAATGTATAGCAATTTCTCACAGATGTTATCAATTGTCCAAAAACATCACATTGATTGCCTAATTTCATTCATGTTGAAACACATTTTTTCAACCTGGAAGATGACGTTCGATTATTGAACAGCACGCTCGCAGACTGTGGACTGTGAGATGTCCATGATGATGCCAAGAGATCTGAAGTAATACTCAGTGACTATCATCGTCCCAAACGTTTGTCATCACCATCGAGTTGCACCTAAGTGATTGCACAAATAACCAGCGGTGCAAATGCGATACGCCCAGCAAAGTTCATCACAAAAACAATTCCTCAGGGCATCTACTCTCCACGAAGCATCATAAAAGGAAGCTTCACACCAGCATTTATCAGTTTTCGGATGAAACATTTTGCCACTTTTCCAGTCTCCTTTCCCATCCTCTCATCAGCATACAGCTGCATTGTTTGCCTTCATCAAGCAGCGCCACAAAAGCCGAGTCTCACCCTTTGGGGGCTGGTGTTCGGCCTCATTTACCGACATCAGAGTTTGTTTGTGTGGATGAGTTATGGACTTACTCTGCTGGTATGTTCTTTTTGTGGTGATTACAAAGACCTATACAGCGACTGGGAAGCTTCCTCCACGCTGTCACACAGTCACTTCTTTGTTCGAAGCAAACTTTGAAGAGGTGGTTCTTTACACAGCAAGCACCCCGATCTCCCAATAACCCCGCTTACCCCCCACAACTGTAAACCTGCCAATCCCTCTGGACCCCCCTGACATCTTAACAAAGTCAAACAAAAAGTTCTCTGGCCCAAACATAAGGCTTTTACTGTTGGATCTGGAATATATATTTATCACTCTTGTTCATAGTGTGTATATTTTTTTGGAATAATGCTTCTGAGAATCCACATTTTCTTTGCCTCTAGGGAAGTTCGGGGCTGGGGAGCAGGGTGTTGTCGGTGGTGGTGGGGGGAACTAGTCACGATGTGGTTTTTTCATGCAATCCTGCATCCTGATTTTCTTTTAATGTGTTTCGAAACAGATTGCGCGGTCCAAGTGACAGTGCCCGGTCTGAGCAGCTCTACACGGGTTTGATTTTTTGCCCCACGCCTGTCCGTAATTTTCCTTTTTTCTTTCCTGTCTGAGAAAATGTGTTGTGGATTCCTGAGCTGCAGCATATTGTAAATTGAGTGTAAAATGTCAGAACCATTTGAATTATTAGGATCGATGCATCACGATCGAAATATGCAGATTTGGCCTCTTTTATCTTTTTTTATACCCAGACTTCTATGTCCAAGTTTGAGGGAGATGAAACAGGAGGAAGAATTTTCCATGACACAGATGGTCACAGTGGTTCATCAGGTGAGCCATCGATTCTGTGCAGTTCTGTGTCTCAAAGTTTCTTAAACTTACACTGATGCTTTAGAGCCAGCCCAAAAATGTTGTGTAAAATAAGCCAGACCAGATAAACAGAAATGCAGATAATGTTTTTTAGGCATAACAATAGATGGTAGACCAGAATTTCCTGCCTTCGAGATTCTGTGACCACAATCATATTTGCAAACACTTATCGTGGTTTGGGTGTACATACTTCAGTGCCAGATGTAGCTCGAGCGACAGAGATGAAGCAATCAGATGACTCAAAAACATATTTACATTTTAACACATTAAATTATTAGGTTAATGTATTATAGTGGTATTTGTTACATTTACCTGTGTGTAAAAACTGAAACTGTTTTTTAAAAGTTTTTAAATAAGCATTTCTTATTTTCAGTCTTTGGTTTCTGGAAGGTTTTTGCATTTAATTAGTTTTAAATGGATAAAATCAACATAGTCTAGAGCTAAAACATTCTTGGTCCAAGATTCATTTTTCTCCTCCTGAGAGGAATTTACATGTTCTCCCTGAAAATCACTCCCATCCTCGCAGCAGATGCAGATGCCCGTGCCGAACCTGGAGGTTTTTTCCTGTTAAAAAGGAGTTCCCACTTCCCACTGTCGCCAAGTGTTACCCATACGGTTTTTGGGGTTTTCTCTTACAAAATAAAGCACTATGAAGCACTTTGAGTAGAAAAGTGCTGTACAAGAACCAGTCTATTTACCATTTAGGGTACTGTTGTTGTGATTTGGTCCTATATAAATGAAACTGAGTTTAATTGCTTCTGTGCTCCCACAGTCCAATTATAAGGCTCTTACATAGACTGTTGGCTGCACAA
Source organism: Aulonocara sp. 'chitande type north' Nkhata Bay (assembly GCF_057382095.1). Taxonomy (NCBI): domain Eukaryota; kingdom Metazoa; phylum Chordata; class Actinopteri; order Cichliformes; family Cichlidae; genus Aulonocara; species Aulonocara sp. 'chitande type north' Nkhata Bay. Next base: position 37,623,852 of record NC_141359.1, read on the forward strand.
AATAAGCTGGATAAAGTGATAAGAAACTTGGTGAAGGAATTACAAAATCATTCAGATTTGCTGCTCGACTATAATGCATATAGTGCAGACAAAAAAGAAAAAAAAATAATGCATTTGCTTCAGGAGGCGTCAGGAATCTTCTGCATCAATGCCAAGTGCATTAATAATACGATGACATCAATCAATCAATCAATCAATCAATCAATCAGTCTTTATTTACACACACACACACACTTGAAAAGTAAAATTGGGCAAAATTGGGCTGGGTACACATGAGCCAGGTGAGGGAACGCTATCACACGGAGCCGTCTGCACCGGGAGCCGGTCACAGACCGCAGCCCCCAGGCCGGGCACACAGCTGGAGGGAGGCAAAGAAGCCCCCCAGCCAGGCTGAGAAGACCCACAGAGCCATGAAACGGTACAACACATCAAGTTATTTTGCAAATGATCTCTGCACAGTTTTTGCTTTTTGTGTGTCATTTCTCCACTGACCTAACAATAAGAAGCCATATCCAAACCCAAACCCTCAGCTGCTTTTATAATGACACAGTCATCTCATCTTAATGTCTCCAGGCTTACATGTGCTGTCAAATATTTGATTTTTAACTTAAGAGCATGATCTGATTATTTGAGCTCATCATAACGTCTTTGTTTTCTCGCAGTCTTCCTGCTTTCTATAAAATAGAAACAAGCAAAGCGAGTTATGGATAAGTCTTGACACAGCTGTTTGATCTTATGCACAGAGAGGGAGAGTGTCATCAGCATATGGAAGAGTGAGAGACACATAAAAAAGCTGGAACAGAAGAGCGGGGTATCAATCAAACGGGCTGATGACCCTCTCCATGAGATAGAGAGTTCAAGACCCTGCTTTTCTCCCCCTCTCTTCTCTTCTTCTCTACTTTTCTTTTCTTTTATCCCTTCCTTCCCCTTCTGAGCATCACCCTGTCTGTCTTGTCTTTGACTTTCTTTGTTTTATGCAAAAAGCCGCCATGTCCAGAAGGAATAGATTTGCAGCATCGCTTTGATCCTGTTGTTATGATTCTTTTATTTGCCTCAGCCACATCCTTCTCTCCACTGCAGTCATTTCACAAGATGCTTTGAATTAGGGTGGAGGATAGTTTGGAAGGAGAGGAGAGAGGAGGCTGTGGGGAGGGGGAGAGTGATGCTCACGCTCAGACCTAGAGGTCCTAAAAGAAACTTGGTGTGGAGAGACGAGAGGTCGTCCTTTAGAAATACAGGGGCGATCTCGCTCTCTTTTAGGTGTAAATGTCAACCGAACTGTCTTGAAAAATTCAAAGTGTCGAAACGGTGTTGAAACTGCTGAATTTGCCCCCTCTGTCAGTAAATGAGCAAAGCGCAGTGACGTGATGTATGATAAGACTTAGTCACTGTACTGTTTGGATGGTTTTAGTCAGTGAAGTAAACTGCTGACTGCTGTGGTGATGATGTTTTCCTCCTCTTTTGTGGTTATGTCCTTCAGTGGCAGCACTCATCCCTCTGTAGGTAAGTGATGCTGCAACCGTGTTTCGGTATACATTTTGCGTACACACGTCTGCGCCTCATGGCACTTTTGCATAGTGTAGTTTTGGGTGGTCACTGTAACCGTTTTATGCGTCCCATGTGTGTATGGAAGTAATATATACTGATATCCTCAAGTGGTCTTGCTTTGCCTTGTATCTTTCCGTGTTCTCCCTGCAGGAGGGTAAATATTTAGAGCATTTTTGCAGGACCATTCATATAGCTGATCTCCTTCCCTTTGTACATAGAGACAGTAAATCAGAGTCTTAGCACAGAATGTCAGGGTAAACAAATTGGGGATATTGATGTAAACTGGAGCATTCACTGTGTCTCCTTCTAAACTCACTAGTTATGCACTCAGCTTTTCACGAGGCTATGATTTATATCGTTGTCATTCATTGTCTCGTTTGAACCAGAATTATATAAGTCGCCCTGGGCTGACATACAGTATGTCTGCCCTGGTCCAAAGTGAAAAATGTTAACTACCACAGCAAACTTGTATAATAACATACCTGCACAGTAATATACTGCAAAGCCAAGAGGAAAAACGAAAATTGGCTGTTTAGAGAAAACTTGCTATAATCCTGCTTGCTCGCAGCAATTTCACACCACTCTTGTTAGGTTTACATGTGAGAAGTGGTGGTCTCGAATTAGAGAAAATAACTCGGTATGAAAGGACCATTAAATTGGCTTATTGTCACCAAACATCAGATATGTGGTTAAAAATGAGTCAGTTGCTTAATTCTGCCTCTGATGTCGTGGTACGAGATGGATGCAGACAGGGCCGTAAGTATAAAGCAACAAGCCACAGCTAGAGGAGGTTTTACAGCCTGGTAAGTGATGATGAGTGTTTTGCCATTCTGTGTGGTGGGGGCTTTTTTTTTTTTTTAAACCAGCTGCCTTTATGAAAAATGACATTTTGTGGTTGTTTTTGTGTGACTGTTTTCTGTCTTTTGTGTTTTTAGATGGAGATTTCTATTGTCCATTCAGTAGTATAAATAGGCATACTGCAAATGTCGTGTAATAAATACAGACAGCAAAGATTTCTTATTGTTGCTTTCACAATGTCAGGGAAAAACAAGTGCAACAATAGGCAGCATAGTTATATATATATATATATATATATATATATATATATATATATTAGGGGTGCAACGATATTCGTATCGATATTGAACCGTTCGATACAGTGCTTTCGGTTCGGTACGCATATGTATCGAACAATACAACATTTGTAATTTATTTTATCAATTTTCCTTCTGACGATGCTGTCTGTGTTGAGCGCTCAGTGAATCTGTGTTCGACTACTCCGCCTAGGCTGCACTGTCGAGCGCAGATCCACTGAGCGCTCAACACAGACAGCATAGTCAGAAGGAAGAGCGCAGGGCAAGCTAGCGAGACAGAAGTTAAGCTCTCCTTGCAACAGGCAAATTGACCCTCATTCAGATCTGGCGTTTGGAATTATTTTGGTTTTCATGTGACGTATGACCCTGAAGGTAAGCGAGTCATGGACTAAAGTAAAACAGTATGTTGGATGTGCCATGCAATGCTCAATTACATTGGTGTGAACTAGTGTGTTAGCGCAGTTAGCTCGTTAACGTGTTGGCCGTCTAGCCCCATGCACGGAGCGATCGGCGGTAGCTCGTTAACGGAGATTTGCCGTGTTGTGGCGTTAAGGTCATTTCAACGAGATTAACCTGAAAGCACTAGCGGGAACACAACGAATATGACTGCACATTTACGCAGACATCATCCTAGTGCAAAGACAAAAACAACAAGCATGCTACTAACTTTAGCCGAGTCATTTAGACAGCTGTTAGCACATGATTCTCCTTATGCTGCTGAGAATATAGCCCAGAAGAAGCGGATAGTATAGCTTTTATTTTGGAAAGAGCCATTTCTCTGTAATAAACTCTCTTTTCCAAAGATGAGTGATTCCTCAATCAGATACAGGGCTTGCAATATCGCTAGCCCGACGTCCTGGAGCTAGCGATTTTTTTCAGTCGGGCTACCAAAATCTATCTCTTCCCTGCCCGTCGGGCTATTGTAGGAAAAATATATGTCAATGCTTTTGCATTCTTTCAGAAATGTAGCTGGGTAATTATGTCATTGGCATCGGTGAGCCACTGTCAATATGTGACATATTGAAGTCACGTTTGAATTTGCGCTTGTTTTTTTGCTTTCACTTTGCAATCGTGCGAACTGTGTATAGAGAGCGACAGCACTGATCTGTGAGTGATGATAATTTGTGCACCAATTCCTCTGACATCGTCTTATTAATCGTTAGCTTACTATGCAAACATGACAAGTGAAATCTCCCGCAGCAAGCTTAAACATGTGAGAGGTTGATCACGCAGAGGATCGCTGAACATTATGTGAGTGAGTGTGTAAAAGCATTTCAGTTCTGCTGAGCCAAATAAGACAGGTCAGGGTGAAGAAGTGACAGCCAAAGAAAAGCTTACCACAAAACGGAGAAGTTATGACAAATCAGACTATAAGGCAAAAAGAAAGTGCAGCTTTATGGTTTCATGGACAAAATAATTTCTGTGGCTGCGATATGATGAGCTATATAACCAGGGCTGCACATAAGTGGTCCGCAGGTGCGCATTCGCTGTCAAAATAAAAAACGCGCACAAGGGTTAGGGTTAAATTTAAAAACTGTACTTTTGAGTTAAAATATATATTTATAATTTTAATAAATGACAAATTAAAAATGCATGAACATTTTTTTGTATCGAAAAAATATCGAACCGTGACACCAAAGTATCGAACCGAACCGAACCGTGAATTTTGTGTATCGTTGCACCCCTAATATATATATATATATATATATATATATATATATATATATATATATATATATATATATATATATATATACATATATATATATACATATACAATAAAGTAAACAATGTGAATATTGGAGATAAAGAACAAATAGAACGGGGGTGGCCAACTCCAGGCCTCGAGAGCCGGTGTCCTGCAGGTTTTAGATGGGTCCTTGATCCAACACAGTTGATTCAAATGGATAAATGACTTCCTCATCATGTCTTGATGTTCTCCAGAGGCCTGATAATGAACTAATCATTTGATTCAGGTGTGCTGACACAGGGTTAGATCTAAAACCTGCAGGGCACCGGCTCTCAAGGCCTGGAGTTGGCCACCCCTGAAATAGAATATCCAAATATAACTCGAAAAGGAAGATGTATAAGTGAGGCCTTTTAAACCACCTAAAAGTGTCCTTTTGAATATATACTCGCACAGCACAGATGTCCATGTTTATCACTGTTAGATTTTTTTAAAGTGATATCACAGACACAAATCAGTATTTTCCATTTTATCAGAACGCATTGTTGCGTTGTAACGTCGAAACATATTTAAAGAATTATTTGTGTTTATTTTATAGTGATGTGTCACGTCTGCAATAATCTCGAGTAGTTGCTTTTATTGACTGTTGAAATGAAAACCACACTGCACCAGAATATTACATGCATTTAAAAAGACGCTGCAGTCTTTGATAATAAGCCACGACTTCCCACGTCAGTAAAAGAACGTCGGAACCTGGAACTTCATACAAATCAGTTGGCTGAATGCTTTTTTACTCAAGTGTGGTGGCGGCAGGCATTAGTGGAGAGGAGAGGAAATGTGCTCGGGCTTAGACCTGCACCTACATGTGGGATACATTTGACAGAGTAAACACACAAGTGCACGCACACACACACACACGCTTGGCAGCACTACTGTCTTTCAAATGGACAAATAGGCAAGAGCTTGCCACATTGCACGTGTAGCACTCACGCACACACACGACCGAAACCCACACAGCACAATCACCTCCATACAAACAACCTGTTTAGACAAATGCATCAACCCCACAGTCCAACATTCAGCCTTCATATATTTTTGTATATGTATGCATTCACACTGATTCACGCTATCAACAACTTCCTGGCACATGCAGACACGCCAGACCCTTTTATCCTACAAATGTGGGGACCGTAGCCATAGGATGTGGATGTAAGCTGTGATAAATAACACGGGATCAGAATCTGAAATGTTTATGTGGTGAATTAGAAGAAGGAAACCAGAACAGGCCTGTTTTCTACCTCCCTCATTCAACAAAGCCCAAGTTAAATACACAAAAATAATCAGCAGCAACACATTCCACAGACGGCTGATTACTGTACATGCCATGACCGACACGTACCAGCACAAACCAAGACCTTCTCCTCTATTTTTTTTAAAATTTTGAATCAAAAGATAAATACTTAAGAACGTTGAAGTTAAATCATGTTTGCAGTGTGAAATACATTTACAGCTGTCCTGCACTGATGAGTAACTACCCTGTAGCTCCAAACAAAGCCGTTTGCTGCCATTCTGCCAGTTTCTTTTTCTACTTTTGCGGATGACTAAGTGGGCACAGTGTGCTTCACATTAACATTCCCCTCACAATCAAATCCACTTGGCACATTACATGCATGTGTGTTTAATTCTCAAAACCATTTTCACTTTTTACATTTGCGCTGCTAAATTATTGACTTGACTTTGATGGTAAAAAAACAACAATTGTTTTTGTATGATGTTCTAGCGTGTTATACTTTTGTATTCTTGCTAATGGAACCCCCCACAACTGCTCTCACATGCTCTAGTCATGCCACATTCTCTGGGGTTTTACATGTTAAATTAAATCTCAATGTGAAGAAGAAAAAAGAGGAAATGATATAGAAAAACGTTCATGCAAGCACAGTACTGCTCACGGCATGCATAACTTACACAAATACCAGTGATGCACATGGTGCATAAATATTTTAGTGTAATATAGAGTCTGCTGTCAGACTCTACAACAAAGACTTTTGCAGCTGATCAAACCCACACATGTGCAATAAGACTGCTATATGTGCAATTCTTTTCAAGTTTTTGTATTTTCTTACTCAGTTGTATATAGCATTGGTATTCTATTTTATTCTATTGTATATAGTATTTTTATTTTATTTTATTGCATTCCAGTGTTTTCTAATTTCTGCTACATAACTTTGCACTTTTGCTGTAACAAAACAATTTTCCCACCTGTGGGACTAATAAAGGTCATCTTATCTTATCTTATCTTATCTTATCTTATCTTATCTTATCTTATCTTATATGCTTCCATGCAGCTGAAGTCTGTAAGCAAGGGCTTGCCTATTTTATCAAAACAATGCCAAACCATACTGTGCACATATTTGCATACAATGGCTATCATGGTAAATTACTCTGCAGTGCAAACTGGTCATCCACCTGTGAGAGATGAAGAGAATGTTGTTTGGCAGCTGAAATTAAATAAACATCAATACATAACTAATTATGTCCAATATTCTGATTCCAATATTTCACTTTGAAAGTAGAAGGTTGGAGTGTTTTTAAAAGAAGAAAATTCATGATAGACATCTTCCTATTCTGATAGATTTAAATGCATATATTGCTCCACAGTGCACAGGTTAAAGATCCCCGATTTGCCTCTATAGACAGAAATTGTATATCACAATGTGAGCAAAGAAACAACCTTCTCTTCTCACTCTCAGCATGTATTATTTGGCTTTTGCATCTTCTAATAAATACATGAAAATAAAGAATATGAAGATTTTTGTATTTTGGTTTCATTTACAGTTTCCACCAAATCCCAAACTGCTGTGGAAGCGAGGCTATACCACCTGTTCACCTGTCGCTGACTCACTGCGGCTCTAACTAACCTCTCCCACAGAGCGGGCGTGCCAGTGGGTGAGAAAATAAAAGAGGAGGCATACTGCGGTCAACAGAGCGTCCTTCTGTACCTCCTCCCGTGGGCTGATTAAAGAGACGGGTTGTGCTAATGGCTGCCTCACTCTCAGACCACAGGAGAGGACACAGATAACTCAAAGAGGAGCAGAGAAGAACAAGTCCTCCCTCATAAACATATCTATAGGGCTTAATTTGGGCTTAGGGTTCCTGTCATATGTAGTTTTACTGGATTTGAATCATATGGAGCTGCTAATCCTTTTTAGTCGGCTCTACAGTTCCTCTGATGATTTTGAACTCGTGCTGCAGCTCTATGACAAAAACAAAAACTGACAAGACTCAAAGTATAAGTTTGTATAATTTAATCATTTAATTCAATACATTACATTACCAATGAGTATTAGAGTAACTGCAGTGGTGGAGTAATTCTTTTGAGTCAACAAGCTCACAAAAACATCAGATAATAGCAAATATAACTACTGTGTTTAACGCAGACAAAACGAGACTTTTTAACAATTAATCAAATTTTGATGAAGCACACATCTTCCAGAAAGCATAATAAAAATATATGTCAGCTGATAATGCATTGCAGCACAACATTAGAGGCATCACGTTTTGTCTGACTGATTTTTCAAATTCTTTGGAATGTCATTAATAAATCGCAATTTAAAGACTGATTTACAAATACATTAATGATTAAGAATGGCTACACGCTAAACCAGAGCAGACCTTAAACCTTTTTTTTTACACCTATGTTATTTTTTCCCTGTTGTTGCCCAACAATCATATGGCCCCTTATGAGCAAGCACTTTGGTGACAGTGGGAAGGAAAAACTCCTTTTTAACAGGAAGAAACCTCCAGTAGAACCAGGCTCAGGGAGGGGCGGGGCCATCTGCTGCAGTGAGAGAAGGAAGACAGGACATATGTTGACATTTTTAAGACATCCTGATAATAATGAATTACAGTCGTCCAGCCTAGAAGTACTAAACGCATGAACTAGTTTTTCAGCTTCACTCTGAGACAGGATATTTCTAATTTTAGAGATATTGCGCAAATGGAAGAATGCAGTCCTACATATTTTTTTTAATATGTGCATTGAAGGACATGTCCTGGTCAAAATGACTCCAAGGTTCCTCGCAGTGTTACTGGAAGCCAGGGTAATGCCATCCAGAGTAAGAATCTGGTTAGATACCATATTTCTCAGATTTTCAGGGCCGAGTACAATAACCTCAGTTTGATCTGAATTTAGAAGCAGAAAGTTAGCGGCCATCCAGGTCTTTATGTCTTTCTTTAGTGTAGATAAACTGTACTTTTTTCTAGTGATTTCCAAAAGCATTGAAATTAAAGTGGGATTGATGATTGTCATCTTATTCATCTATTAATATTGGCTTAGCATAAGATGGGTATGCCTACTTTTCTAACATATAACATCCAGATATTAGTAAAGGCACACTCGTGGATGATAGCAGCAAAGGTAGCAACATCAGCTCATTACTGCCTTCTAAACACTGCATGTCCTCTCACTTTAGTCTCTGTGGAATGTCACAGTGCAAAAGATGACTTCTAGAATCATAAATCACATTGCTGTCCACACACACACACACACACACACACACACACACACACACACACACACACACACACACACACACACACAGACAGAGCATTTGCTGAGACTCCAGAAAAAGCATTGAAAGCCAAAGGAACCGCACACTCCTCCATGGAATTCACAGAGGACAGGATGTTGGCTTCATGGTCACGCAATGCTGCACTCATCCCAGCCTACACTCTTTATTCCCACCACACATTATATCATCATGCATCTGTATCAAGTGCTCAGTGCTGCCAGAATGGATCATGACCTTGTTATTGCAATCTGAATAATCAGTGTGGGTAATCAGCAGCCGTGTCTAATTCTGCACAAATACAGTTTGGTAGATTAAACTGATTCTATTTTGTAGCAAAGTTTATAAACCCAACTGTCATTTTGTTTTAAGCAAAGAGGTTTTTTTTTTTTTATTTGTTTTTTGCAAGAATGTTTTTCATTTGTGTCTGACAATTACTTTTGGGAATACTAAGAATAGCCACAGCTCAAAGAGAAATGCTGATTCACTGTGTTCGACATTATAAAAAAGGCAAAACTGCTAACGACGAGATAAATCCCAAACAGCTGCAACACAACTCAAGAAACAGGCTGGCATACTAAAAAGAAGAAGAAGAAGAAGAAATGGAGCGGTTGGATAACCTCATATGTTTATTATTATTTGTTTTGTAAATGAAACGCCAACAGAGGAAATACTGACCTTTACAAATAATTTATCCTCATGCAAACCAAATATCATCCCCTAGAAATCATTTAAATAAAGAAAGATAATCATCAGAAATGCTCTAAAAATCAGAGGAACATTGTAACATTGGACCTTAAACAGATGATTGATCTCCATAACTGTTCTTTATGAAAGAAACTACATTTACCTGACAATATAGTGAATACATGAAAATTAAGGATTAAACCACATTTAATGTCTCAGCATTAGCGTGAATTATCAAAACCACGACACTAAACTCTTTTTGCTCTCACTAGAAAATCTGGGAAGCTGCTTATCAGTGGAGGAAATGGTCGATTTGATGTGGTGTTCCACAGTGGCCTCGCAGCTGAACCTTTAAAGTGGGACAAGCATGCATCCATATGCTATATGCAGGCTTCTGCTTATGTGGGAGCATTCTTTGGATATTGGCTTTTACTTTTTCAGTATTTGATTTGCAGAACTAAGTAACCCTAAGCTGGAGTTATAGAACACTGTAAAACTGTTTAGTTCGAAACTGCTAGACACGTGATAAAGTTATGATGATGTAACAAATGTTCAGATGAATGACCTGAGATGATGAAGTGGCTCACATTTCCTTGTTCTGCTGACAGTGTGGCACAGGCACGATCTGATAACATCGTGTTGATGTTGTTCCCAGATCAACATAGTAAATGTTGTTCCAGGATCAACATTGCAAGTGACCAATCAGAATGTTGTGACGTCATACTTTTGCGACTTCGGGAAAAACCGCCGTAAAACAAAAAACTGTACTTAAGCTGCGAGAAACCGCCTCTGTCCGCCGATCAACGGACCCTGACCCTTTAATAAACGCTAAGCAGAATTGATATTGTCCTTGCAACATTGGAATTTCATAAATGCACGAATGGCTTGGCGACAAAGAATAACGTCACAACAATGTGATTGATCACTTGCAATGTTGATCCTGGAACATTTACTATGTTGTTCCAGGAACAACACCAACACGATGATATCAGATCATCCGTGGCGCAGCGTCTTGTGAACGATCTCTGGGGTTGATAAACAAACTGTAGTTCCTCAAATGGCCACTTGATGCTGGCTACAAACGTGAGTCAATCCCAGCTGAGCAACACTTTAAAATGCCAGATTCATACTTCATTCATAGTTTTTTTTTTTTAACATATATATTATGAACTCATTCAAGTGTAATTTAGGCTAAAATGTTTGCAATAGAAGTTCCATATATGATCCCAGTGAGGAATTTGCGATTTTTCTATTCAACTGCATGATCTGCTGATAGCAGACTGATGGCAGACTGATGGCAGACTGACTCTCAATGCTGATTTATCAACATCCTGAAACACCAAAGCTGATTTGAAGAAAGCAACTATCTGCAGGTGGTTGCAGACCTAGTCCCTGTCTTCAGAGCAACCATTTCAAAGATCAAGAGATTCATTGTTCATTGTACTCAATCGCAATAATCTTGTTCTCATCACCAACCACTGTTTTGCTTTGTGTGACTGCAGCATAACTAATCAGGGTACGTGCTTAGCTGAGACTTCCCCAGGCCAAACCTTCAAAACAGTCATCCACACTACAGTGAGTGACATACAGACTATATCTGTAATCGCCAAAGCTTTTTCGTGCAGTCTGACATGACTTAAACTCACAAATCAACTGCAACCAATACTGTATAATGCTTGCAGCTTAGTTGTTATGTTTGGGGATCGTCAGCTGAACAGAACAAAGCTGCGTTTTTGGTAGCAGATAAAAGAGGCAGTAGAACTACCCCATCAAACTTTTGAGCTGCCAAGTGTGGCCTTTGGAGCAGGCACGAGTATTTTGCCCTACACGCTGTTGTATGACGTATCTAGCATGTTGCAAACATGATGGTTCCGTTCTTCTATGTGGTTCTGTAACAGAGCAACACTAACTTCTGAGTAAGTGTGTTTGATATTTGGTCCATGGATAAACCTACTGCAGAAATGAATTGCGCTTCCCTTGATCTGACTCTTTCACACTGTTTCATTATCTTTTGACCAAAGCTTATTGAATTAACCAACACGTACTTACCATGAGTAATAACAATAAAGGTGTTAAATTAGATTTTAATAGAGTTCTTCCACGTGGTAGGATCTCAGGGTATCGGTACATATGCAGGGACAACATGAAGCTCAGTCTTTGGGGTAACCTAAAGCTCCCGTGACATTTTCACAGAAAAATGGATGGTTTAGCAATGCTTACTACTGAATTGAATAGTAAAGCTGCCAATTTATTGGAATGTTGGTCCCTTGTGGGCTTTTTGTTTTCTCTATACCTCCCTAAATAAATCCTTTGTCTACACTACTATATTATTTAGATCTCTGTTCTGCCAGTCTGCAGAAAGTGCATCACTGCCATCTCCCCACAACAAGAGATGTTGTTCCCTTCCTGAAATCTCATCTCTCTGGGGATGCAGGCCCCGTTTTCCATGCCCGCAGGTTCCAGCTCTGGTGTGGGATTCCCAAGGCCTCAGGAAAACACAGTTTACAACATTCCCACAGTGGTGGCCACTGAATGACTCTCTTCCTCTTCTCCCCTCTTCTGTTTAACTGGGGTTTCTTCTTGCCCATGTTGTTGTCAGCCAGTGGCTTGGGAAGCTGCCCAATGGTTGTTGGTTAATTTTGTGAGAGGGGGGAAAAAAAGGAGGAAGAAAGAGGGGCAGAGGACCCCACAACCCACCATCTCTACCCCCAACCACAGTCCCCTCCAACCCCACCGTCCATGACAGCTCCACAGCTTTGTTCCCCATCCAAGACACCCCCCCTTCTCCTTGCCAAGGGATCTTCTCAGTGGTGGAAAATCCTTCCCATGAGCAGTGCAGTTCCACGGAAGTAATTAATCATGGGTAGTTTGGTGTAATGGACATTGTCATGCTGCCATTAACTGATCCCCAGGCTCTCCGATGCAGATACCCACCATAATGTCAGTTCTGACATGCAAAACAAAAGAAAGACTGTTTGTTCTAAAAGGTTTTCACTTTGACATTCAGCAGAGCAACACTCGGTGGAGTTTTTACATTCCCAACAGGTTAACATAACAGGACAGCATTTGGCAGGTTCATAGCATCTGTGATTTAGCTCATGAAAAAAAAACAGTCATACATAAAGTAATAATAGAAAGACTGCTATCAAACTCCCCACCTATTTTTACAAGTTCAGATAAGAGGATGTAGTCATGTGGCTTGTAAAAATAAGAAGCTGCTCTAAATTTGGCCATTGCCCTTTTCAAGGCAGCGTGTTTCTGCACCTGTGGACATCTTGAAGCATACTTGCAGTTTAACTGTGGACTTGAGCTTCTGTGTCAATCCAACCCAGCACCTCATTGTCATGATTATCTCTGGTGATCTGAGTTCAGGTTCTGGCTCTGAACCAGAGACCAAGAGGCACTTTTTGGTGGAACAGCTGAAAAAATCCGCCTGAAGGTGGCGTGTCGGGGTCAGGCGTGTGACCAGTCACAGTAATGTCTTTTTTTTTTCATCAATCACAGAGTTGTGTGCCATAATGCCAGCTGAGGTTCACTCTGATGTTCATGGTGGCAATACTCAATTTGGCAGATTGCAGGACCAGTGAAACCCTGCAGAGCTACACAGGGAAATGACTTTGAATGGAACTGTGAACACATTCAAATCACAAATGTAGTTTTTCTTTATGGGCACATGTGCAAAACTTTTTTAAAAATTGCAGTCACAAAGAAAAAGTTTGACAGGATGATTCTGCTAGATATAAACTTAAGTGAAGTTAATGCGTTTTATCCCCGGAGAAAAAGCGGTTACAAAATTCAGTGGACCAGTTGAGCCAAAGAACTACCTTAGAGCCTGACTTTAGCTTTAAAACATGAATACGTTACTATGATCACACAAGTACAGCTGCTTGATTAAACAGTGAACCAGCACATTTTCCGTTACAGTCTGATTCTGTCCATAATAAGTGGATGATGCTTTATAATGCCTAATTAGCAACAGTTTAAATAAAGAATTATAACAGGTCTGTTTTCCACACCAGACCCACAGTCCACGTCCTCATTTCCCATCACCACTGCTAATGAGCGGCTGTGGATAAAACTAGTTTCGTGTGATAAACCATTTTTTCTGTCTTTAAAGTTTACATTGACAGCAGCTGCTTTCAGACTTTTCCAAGGAGTTTCTATAGTTTAACTGTTTCTGAAAGGCCGACCATACGAGACGAGCAGTTATAGACATGCAATAACTAAACAACACCCAAATGAGAGGGAGCTAATTAAGTATAAGAGCCAAGTTACAGACTGTGACAGTAATTACAGAAGCAATCACTCTACATCCTTCCTGCCCTTGCCACACTTCACAACTACCGGCTTCTTTGGAAAACAGTCAAATTAAGGCTCATTAAGCCCCTCTGAGGTTTATAATTAAAAGGCACTTTTATTAGCAAAGTTTCTTTCAATATTTCTAACCATATACTGTTTAATTATATCAATAAACCTAAAGGAAGTCCCTGTGCGTCTCATACTTCAGCACTGATCGAGGAGTTATAGAGCGAGACTAGCCTCGGCAGAGGGAAACTGCTTCTGAGCATGAGGTTGTAACCCACATGTGTGAGTTAGAGTCTGACTTAGAGATAAAAAATGATCAATATTTTCAGGCTCCACACCCAGGCTTTCCTGTTCAGCTGATCAGTTATGAGCTGAAAAGTAAATTACTGCTTTTCTTGGACCCCAACATGACCAGCTCAGTGTTATGTCATTTATGAATCACGTTTAGCTGCTTTGGGCTTTGATTCCTTCATTGTAACTAAAGGAGCTTGAACTTGATGATTCTGGCGTTGCTCTGCATCAGAGGTGGGATACCTCTGCGTGTATGTGTGTGTGTGGCAGTGGTAAACATGCAAGTGATGTGGTCATTGGAGGAAACTAAACAGTTCCGGAACGCCTAAGGAATGAGATCACTCAAATTAAAGCGCGTGGCAATTACCAAATGTTAACAGGCTTAGTCGCCAGTGCAAGTGCAGGAGAGGAGGACACAAAGAGATGGTGGTGGAAGCACTTTAACGAGTAACAGGTGAGTTTTGAACTAAAAGGAAACAAAATAAACAGACTCACAATGCTCATACATAAACAGACACGCACACACCCCAACAAACTTTTTACACAGAAACACCACATCCATGGAAATAGCATTTAATCCATATCTAAAGGCTGCGGTTAGCTCATGAAGTGAGCTGCACTGCATTTAACTCGGCCTCGCATGCTGGTCCCCAGTTGAAGCGGAACACTGTGGCGATATTAGCAGAGGCTGTTGAGATTTTGATTGCACTTTGTGGTGCAAATAAACTCAGGAATGAACAACACCATTCAGCTTTTCCAGGCTCCTGGTGAATGCGAGGGCGAAATAAACCGTTTACCAGCTCTGTTTCTCTTTTGTTCCAGCTACACGACCAAAGAGCTCACTTTGGTGTTCAGAAACTGTTAATGCTGGTAATGATTTGAAGGTTTGATGCACGAAGCAGTCGCCAGTAAAATGTAATCCCTCGTGTTTTGCATTTAGCCTTCAAAAGAGGACCGATTGCGACCTTGTGTTTTTGCATCTCACTTTCAAACGCATCTCTTTATGTGAAATCTCTCGAATAACCCAAATGAATCTGTCCACAAGAAATATAGCAGGGAGTCGTCCTAAATAAATGCTAGCATAAAATACATTTGACTTAAAAGAGAGGACTCTTGCAATGGAAACTCCCCACAGGAAGACAGCGGTTTACCAAACTGTCCAGTGTGTTCTTCCCTCTGCACTGGTGCAAAGGGCCTCATTCTGCATCTCTCTGTGTGTTCTGTTAATGAAAGACTCGCTTTAATGAGATCTGAAAGGAAGAGGCTCTTGAGCGCACAGCTGCTGAATCTTCTACACTGACCTCGGCTGGGAGACAAGCGATGGACGGAAAGACGAGAGGTGGTTTAAAAAAAGAAAGAAAGAATGGCAAACACAAAAGCAGATATGAGAAAGAGAGGGTGAAATAAGAAGATAGGAGAGATGCTGAGATTTCTGCCATGCTTGAAAGGAAGACAGTGCCATCTAGAGACATCACGGCAACAGTTGTTGTGCACGGGCATGCATGAAGACCTGTTAAATCCATTCACTTACACACTGGCATCTCTAACTGGACATAGTCTTACTTTCTGTTATTTATCTCTCTAACACTGATGTTCACTCAGATTTCTATCATTTAAATTTGATTTTATCCAGTTTTGGTCCTTTTGTCCTTACAAAACAGACACACTGTGAAGAAACATGTTGGCAGGAAGTCTTTATTTACCGCCTGAGAGTTATTTTTTCAAAAGCTATCCCAGTCTATCTTTGCAGGTCTTTGCCAGAACTGCTGGATTGATAGCCCTCATCTCCCCTCTGCTGTTGAGCTCCCTGCTGCTTTTATTCAGGGTTTCCCAGGCTGTGCATTTTCCACTGGGCCTCTTATGTTTTCACCAAAATGCGGTTTTCTCAGCCATCGTGGATATCCTGGTTCATTCATCGGCCTCACATCAGTAATACATGAACCCATTGAGACATCGTCACTCTTGTTTTAAAAATTACGCATCTATAAATATCACAAGCTGAAAAACAACAATGAGAAACAGCAAGGCTACAGTCATGAGAGATGAAACATAAGACTAAAAACTCAATTTTGGAGCAAACCAATCATTGAAACTAACAGTGGATGCATGCTCTCAGAGCTAGGACTATGAGGGTTCCCTAGGCTGAAAAAGATTGAGACATGATATTTTGGACTACAAAGAGATCTTGGACGAGACTGCGAGGAAAGGAGGAGAGAGATAATTATCTCTAATTAGCTATGTTCAAGGAAGATAGCTAACAGAACAAAGACCACGCAGAGGGATCCTACTTTGGAAGACTGACCCACTCACCCACCTCCCCTCACTCACAAAAAATGAACACAAAACACAAGAGATATTATACAATTACATACATTTACTCATTCAAATAGAGATGAAATATATAAAGCACAACTGTCTCAACATGGTCAACATTTAAATGTCAATGTTTGAGGACAAGATAGGCTGTGCAACAGACATGCACAGTACACAGTAGGTGCAGTAGACTCCCAGAGATGGCATCTAATGAATACAAACTTATTCTGTTTATCACAAATAGATTTCATTCACTAGTTGACAGATTGTCAATGTCACAGAAAAGGAGTTTCATTACATTTATTGAAACAATCTAAATGCCCCCTGAAAAAAAGGCTTTTTTTAATTTTTATTTTGATGCTGACATGTACGTCACAAAATGTAAACTTTACAATCAAGGTCCTTAAATTGCTCATCCGGGAACATCACACTCGATTAATTTGGATTACCGTAACTAACTCTGGTCTGATCAATCTTTGAAGCCACTTTTCCCAAACTCAAAGTTAAGGCACGTGGCTAACAAAGAGGATCTAGCGTGTGGATTTTTTTGCACATTTTTGCCGTCATTCTGCCTGGTTTACATAAAACAACAACCA
Source organism: Aulonocara sp. 'chitande type north' Nkhata Bay (assembly GCF_057382095.1). Classification (NCBI taxonomy): domain Eukaryota; kingdom Metazoa; phylum Chordata; class Actinopteri; order Cichliformes; family Cichlidae; genus Aulonocara; species Aulonocara sp. 'chitande type north' Nkhata Bay. The sequence continues at coordinate 37,640,941 of NC_141359.1, forward strand.
AACAATTCAAGGAGCTGCATCTGGACAATATTCTTCTCTGCCCGTGGATGGGGTATTTATAACATGGCTTGTTTAAGTCGTTGCTTCAAATGAGATTCTCGCTCTGGTCGTTGAGCTAAAAAGTGCTACTTGAAGTATTAGCAGGACTCGTCCTGGTGATCTGGGAGGTCACAAGGCAAACATTTAGAATACACACACAGTTTCCACAAGTCAATACATAACTATGGCTTCTCTGATAAGATAAGAAGCATTTTACACGGCGAGGAAGATTTTTTTTTTTTTACATAAATGATGATTTCCAAACAAATATTATTTGGAAAATATTATTAATAACTATTTCTTAATAAAAAATAATAAGCAATTAGCAATCTGGGTTTACAGTGTTTATGCAGTAGTGTGTCTTTGGGACTGACTGAGGTTTCTTTTAAAGACTGGGTTAAATGAACATTTAACAAGACCAGTAGGTGGATGATGGTCAGTTTTGGTGAAGCAAGAAAATCTTGATAGGTTCTGGAAGCGGTAAAGAAGATATGTGGTTTAGACGATTTTTGCCCATCGTTCTGCGGATCCTGATGCGACACAAATGTGTCAGCCTACGAGGGTTTCCTGGGAGAAGAAAAAATAGATGCAGCTGAACAACTGCATATGCTTTCATGCTTTTGTATAAGTAGAAACATAAAAGTGTGGCTTTTAATGACCTTTTTCATTGTACTTTATGGTCTTCTTTATATCAGCTCCTCAGCATCAACAAATGTCCAGAAACATGCATTACAAGGTCCCTGTTTCATGTAAAAGCAGCTAAGCTTTAACACGAGGAAAAATGCTTATTCTAAACATATATGAGATGAAATCCTTAAACTAAAAGCAGTAATCTGCAAACTCGGGTCTTTACAGAAAGAAGTACATACGTGTTGCTAATGACATTAATGATGCTTCATCGTAAAGCCTCAAAAGCCTTCATTCACAAACTAATGGTGTCTGAAACTACTTCCTTGTTTTCACTTTTACTACACCCGATGAGACTTTTTTCCCATCAACTGGAATTTGTTTTTGTTTCCATTGGTAACCACAGCTCTCCTCTTTATCACTTGACCACATTATGCAGAGAAATTATATTTTGATGCACTGCTATGCTAATGACACATTGCTTTACCTCCCAGTAAAATCCACTGACATCAAACCTGTTTACTGCAAGAATCCAATCGATATTGAATCTGAGTGAGCCTCTGACTATTATTCATGCTTTTACTTCATATCTCTCAGAACGCTCTATTGGTCATTTAATCAGTATTAATCAGAAATCAGTTAATGAACTTCATTTTTGTTCAGTATGAACAATCTGAACCAGCAATACGAAATGTAAACATATGACACCGGTTTTATTGATTCTACATTAAATCCACAATTTTGAGAGACAATTTTACGAAGCTCTGCAAAAACTCACAACTTATTAACTAAAAAATATTCTGGTGTTGTGAGGAGGTGCACCAAAAAAAGCTCCCTGCCGGAGCTTTGTATAAAGCAACAGCATCGTTTTTTGTTACTTACTTTTTCCTTCCAAGAAGACACTGAGTGCCTCTGGATCAACTTTCCTTCGATTTGGAGCCTCCAAATCCGAATCATCCCAGGGCACGAGGGCTGGGTTCGCTCCGTGGTCCAGCAGCAGGTGGATGAAGGCCACTTCACATCCGTGTCGCAGGACTGCATCCAGCAGGCAGGAAGCCAAACCTCGTGTCAAAGCCTCATGGCAGACAGGACCTGTGTAATTGAAGTCGGGCTGAGCGCCGGCCTGGAGCAGCAGCCGGAAACAGTGAAGGTGGTGGTAGGCTGCGCTTATGTAAAGAGGGCAGACCACTAGAGTGTTGAGGGTTCGAGCGCTTAACAGGAGCCGCGGACCCAGCTGGTGGTCCATGTCAACATCAGCATTGAACCTAGAAAAAATGTAACCATAGACTAAATTTTCTTTCATAAATCCTTGATGCAAACTAAAGGAAAGAATACAGAGATATTTATTACTGTGGAAAAATATAAATTGAGAAGCTTTCCTCTTTACAACAAATCCATTTGTTGTATAAAGGAATTCAGCGTCAGAACATCGTTACCTGGTCTGCTGCACGTCAGAAAACTCTGGACTCTAACTGCTGAAAATTTTCCTCCACAGAAAGTTGGGTCAGATTCAAAGTGCAAGTTTCAGGTCTGTTGTGAAATCGTAGTGCTACGGTGCCAGGGGTCATAATGGGACTTCCAGAATTGATCTAAAAACTGCAGCTGGGGAAATGCTTCTGAATTTAATGGTTGGTGGGGTTTTTATGTTGGTTTTTCGGTCTTATGTTTGTCTTTTTGCTTTCTGGGAAAGGTGACAGAAAATGTTTTTTAAAGTCAGGAAGTTACAAAACAGCTATTGGAAATGATTGCACCACAAAGAAAGTAGTGGATTAAAAATGCAAAGCACAGATAATCTCATGTGCAAAGATTAAACCATATGAAAAGAAACTGTAATAACTGGAACCGACTCCCACCAGTTTTCAGTGGCGTAATGGAAGATAAAAACTATTTTAGTGCCAATTTTCTTTACGTATTTAAACATTTAACCTATATATAAAACAGTTCTGTCCATCTAGACTTTAGTTTGATCCTTCCCAAGGCTCACCTGATGAGCTCCTGCAGTATGTCCAGCCTCCCCACTCGTGCAGCATGGTACAGCGGGGTACTGCGGTGGTGGCGGCTACCATTGGGATCGGCTCCAGCTTCAAGAAGAATCCGTACACAGTCCAGGTGACCATTAACCACAGCTACATACAGAGCTGTTTGGCCTTTGACATCAACTAGGTCCACCTCGGCTCCCTGAGCGATCAGATAGGCCACGCATGCTGCGTGTCCCGCTGTGGCTGCAATCCTCAGAGGGGTGCAGGGCAAACAGCCACAACACCACACAGACTTCTCATTGATACGCCTAACACCAAAACAGAGAAAGGAGAGGTCCAGGGTAATACGTTTCCAATTTAAGCGCATTTACAAAGAAAAAAAACAGTCTCTAATTTTATGGTACATCAACCAAAAAATACAGAAAAAAAATACATATAAGTTATAATTTCATTTGCATGTCATTGAGTGAAATAAGTATTTCATCCCCTACAAACCAGCCAGCATTCTGGCTCCTACAGATTACAATCATTCAGTCAATAACAGAAACTCCTGATCTCAGCTTCTTATATGCATAAAGCACACATGAGCATACAATCAGTTTCTTCCATTTCAACCTCTCCAAAAGATGTCAAAGGTCATCAGGGGTAAGATCGTAGGCCTGTGGGTGCGATTATTCAGAAACTGAAGAAAAATAAAATGACCATCAGTTGCCCTCGGTCTGGAGCTCCAAGGATGATCATGAGAAAAGTGGTGGATCAGCCCAAAACTGCATGAGAGGAGCATGTTAATGGTCTGAAGGCAGTTGTGACCTACACTGGGAACACACTACACCATAATGGACAGAAATCTCACAGCATCTGCAAGCTCTCCCCTCTGAGGAAAGCACTTTTGGTTTGCCAGTGAAGAGAAATACTGAGTATGACCCAAAGAACACCATCCACACATCCAAGCACAGAGGTGGAAACATTATGCTTTGGGGCTGTTTCTCTACTGAGAGTATAGGACAACTTCACTGCATTGAAGGGTCCAGTGGATGAGGCCATGTACTGTAAAATCTTGGATGAGAACCTCCTTCCCTCAGCAAGAACACTGAAGATGGGACTTGGATGGGTCTTCTAGCATGACAATGACACAAAACATTCCACAAAGGTTACAAAAGAGTGACTGAAGAAGAAGTACATTATGGCCAGTCTCCAGATGTCAGTCCTACAGAAAATCTGTGGAGGGAGCTGAAGATTTAAGTTGAAACATAAAGCATTTACAGAGTTTCTGTGAAGAGAAGAGATGTGTGCAAACCTGGTGACCAACTACAAGAGACGTCTTACTGCTGTACTTGCCACTCAGTACCAACTCGTGTTTTGCTTGGGGATCAAATACTTATTTCACTCAATGACATGAAAATACTTTATGATTTTTATGGATTTTTAGTTGATATTCTGTCTCTCTCCATTAAAATGAAACTACCATTACAATTAGAGACTGTTTATTTCTTTGTAAGCGAGCAAATTTAAATGTTCACTAGAGGATCAAATTGTTATTTCCCTCATTGCATGCATGCTCATGACTATGAGATGGCTCTGTATGTTCTCCAGTTGGTAAATCCAGGCTCTGATTCTGCATCAATAGGAGGAAGCACTGAAGCTAACAACAGCAAAGCATTTTGCATTACAATGCTTTGGTGGTTACTGGACTGAGCCACTGAAAGGTTCTCTGTGTATTTTTAGTCCTCCCGTAGTGCTGCAGGGCTGCTTCCCTCCACAAGGTTTCCACAGATATCAGAGTTGTAAACTGCATGTTTTTACTTTTACTACATCAAATTTAAATTCTGTTACATGCACTACATTTGTAGTATATTGCTTTGACATTTCATTGGCATTAAACTATGATCCTCTAGCTGTATGCAATATAATGCTATGGGTATTGGAAGACACCCAACCTGCTGTAAGATGATGGTAACAGCAGCCTGCTTTTGGTCTGTGTTTACTCCTATGAAAATTATTTGGAATAAGGTTATCTTTGGACTTGTTTGGGGGGAAAAGACAGTTCTGCTGTAAGAGACAATAACAAATATACTATTCTGTAATCTTTATACAAAATAAATCTATAGTCTCTCTCAGATTCTGCTGTCTCTCTGCCTGCAATGTTTTGGTACCTTGTCATTTTCATTTGTATTGATGTTTTGCTTTATCATTTACCAAGTAAAGCATGTGTTAACTTTGCTAACTAGAGAGCCAAATACACTTATTACTGCTCGGCCTCACCGTCTGAAACCGTCTTCCTGCAGCAGGTTCCTCAGGGTGTCCAGATCTCCGACATAGGCCGCGTTGTGGAGGCGCATGTCATCCTGTTCCAGGGGTTTGTCGCAGAACTGCTCCTGCAGCCATTCCTTCAGGTTATGACCTGCCAAACACAGCATTTCAGGGAGAATAACAGAAATGAAAAGTTGGTTTTGTCTGGTCTTGCAGGGCGATTTGTTACCATACAAAATGATATTTTGAAACTATTCTGCATATTATCAAGTGTAAATGATATCTCAGCTCAAATACACATAAGACAAAATACACATAAGGTGGCTGCAGATGAGCAGCAGTGGTGTAGTGACATTTTCTCATGTCTGCTCCATGCTGTGCTCAGAGAACTCCCACAGATGGAGATGTACACAGTAAAACAGCTCCTGAAATACACATTAAAAGGATCCACGTTACACTAGGCTATGTTCTGCAGATGTTTCTATTACCGTGAGCTCTTCTGCCTGAGCCTTCAGGTCAAATCAATCCATTACAACTCTATTACTTGTGTGACTAGACAGAAAAACAGATGAAGTGTCACAGCTATACTGCAGCACTGGAGATGTGAACGCTTCCTGAATCCATTGGCCACACCTTATTAGGCTACATACCGTCCCCTTCTTCCTCCTCCTCCCAACACCACCACATCTGTAATATGTCACGCATATTGGCCGTCCTCCTGCAAACGGGGCACAGTTGCAGGACAGCCTGTGGGTGCTTGCGATGATCAATCACCATCGCTTACGGTTCTCGCAGCCATAGTTACCTGCAGCTGTAGCGCTGGGTAGATCGGACACGGTGATGAGCGGGGGGAAATTGATGCTGGGTGGGTCGTCAACATCAGCCTCTGGACCGTCGGCCATGCTCCCAAAATGGTCACAGCGTCAAGCTGAAGGTTGGTGCTGCGGCTGCAGAGCGACACTGGGTCCCCAGAAATAGAGAAACCCAAGCGACCTGGGATCAGATAAGAAGCATGAACGTAAACAAACGTGACTGTGATGATGAAGACGTCTGCTGCTCCAGCTCACTGCGCCACTTCCTGGCTGAGCTCAGCTGCTGGGATTTAAAGGGGAAACGCTGCGTTAAACGTGGAGCTGATGGTCTCCGACTTTAAAGCACTGTTAACCCATAAAAGATCAAAACATCACCAACAAAGGCCTAAAAGATGTTCATTACGCAATCATTCAATACAAAAAATGTTTCACAAGCGTGCGTTTCTGATAGCCTGTACATAAAAGATGGTAAATGGCCTGTATAGCGCTTTACTAGTCCCTAAGGACCCCAAAGCGCTTTACACAACCTGTCATCCACCCATTCACACACACATTCACACACTGGTGATGGCAGCTACATTGTAGCCACAGCCGCCCTGGGGCGCACAGACAGAGGCGAGGCTGCCGGACACTGGCGCCACCGGGCCCTCTGACCACCACCAGTAGGCAACGGTGAAGTGTCTTGCCCAAGGACACAACGACCGAGACTGTTTACATAAAACTTTAGGGGCACATCATATTTAGAAGCGTTCCTAAAGTTCATCACAGTCTCCAATAAATATCAGTCACACTTTATTAATTATGATCGACTAAACGTGTTACTTCCAAGCCTAAACGCCTACATGTTGCTTTAAGGCCTTCACCACAAGACCAGGCATTAAACTCGAGTGAAAAAAATCCTTTATTTTTCTGCCAGGACACGTGTCAGAAATAATTATGCTGAATTAAAAATGTAGCAGGCCACTGCCTTACCTCAAATGAATGTGAGGCATAATTTGATGAATGTTCATAGCTCTGCGGTGTAAGTCAAATATGAGATCTGTGTGTAGTGTGAAGAAGATGCTGTTTAACTGATAGTTGCAGATGAGATTCTGCCACCTGTGCTGTAACTAATGAGTAATTTTGGGGTGGGTAACATACACCAGGCAGGCATGCAGCTATGGCTTTCTATGCTGCCTGCTGACAGACACTGAGGTCCTGGTGGTGCTCTAAAAATAAATGCCATGTGGCCCCATAGGAGGACGGACTGTTTACAGACTGCCATCGCTGAACATGGAAACCTGCTCATGGTTAAAAAAGTGCACTTCAGCTAGTTTCATAGTGTTAGTCATGGTGGTCAGTAATAACACAAAATCTGCCAAAATACTCAGGTTAGTTCTCACACACACGATCATTTTAAATTATAATTTAATTAAAACAGGATACTTGTGTGTTTTATCCACAGATTAAAGTCGCAAAAGTGATTTTATTTTCATTTGTCTCCAAGATTAGTGAAACTCAAAAGCAAAAGAGCTTCTAAGCTTTGTATAAATTCAGAGAAAAATGCTCTGAATTTGTCTGACATGTCTTGAGTCACTTTGCTGTGTCCTGCACTGCATCGTTAAACAGACACGCACAACTGAGGCTTGCCTTCTTTAGCGCCGTGTGCTGAAGTCTTTCTGCAAAAGGAGCTTCAGCTAAATCTGCAGGTTGCAAAACAAAGGCTCAGCTGCTGTGAAAGTGATGCTAAAGGGCGTCTTACAAAGATGTCTGTAACAGCGCTGCCGTAGAAAGTTGCTGGATGTCACTGGATGGTCTGCTGGACGAGTCTTTCACATAAGAGTCTGCTTGAGGGTGTGAGTATCAAAAATCTTTAAAAAAGAAATACATATAAATGAAATGAAAAAAATGATACCAATGTTATTCTGGAATAATCTAGACCAAGCTAACATCTTCAAACTTCATACAAAAACACACAAAAATGAGACAATTCTTTATTGCAATGTAACCATTTATTTCACTCCACTACAAAATTATATAATTATTTGAACTATGATACAGTCTCCACATATACATAATGTACAGTTTATAGTGTACACGATAAAAAGCCTTTTAATATAATGAATGAGCATGCGGGTTCCCACTTTTCCAGATGAGATTTTTGAAAAGACATTTTTCAGAACGCTAACATTTCCTGTAAGTTTTCCAATGTATTATTTTTATAATACTGATATAAATATGGAGATAAGTCAAATTACAGTGTATTTTGCCTGATAAGTTAAAATGTAGAGTGCCACGTTTTTAAAAGACAGCCACATTATATTTTTCCCCTTACAAACACGAATGCAGTTTAAATTAACATCAGAGCCTACAAATGTCTGCCCACTGGCTTTCTGTTCTAGTTTCAAGCCTCATTTTTCCACCAATGACTCCCAGCCCACATGTTGTGTCAGCCACAAGTTTGCTAACCCACAGGTTTGGTAAGGCAGGCAGAAATCCTAGTCTGGGCAGAAAATAAATATTTAGGTGGTGTAAATATTTGTGAGAAAGGGAGTCGCTGTGCAGTGTACAAGTCGCCACATTCGCATATGAAATAAAGCATCTAGTTCTGTAAAAACTGCATTTAGTGGTTATGATGGAGAAAAGGTGTAATGGATTCCATTCATCAAAATCACCTACATTTCACAGGAAGTGTTATTTTCCAGCAGTGATTTTCTGTGTAATTGTGTTTTCTGGGAAGAAAAAGTGCAGCAGAACCAACCAGAATAACAAGCTGTGTACAAGTCTTAAAAACTGTAAAATTACTGTAAATTACTTTCTGTGTGTGTGTGGTTACCGCACTTTCACTCAGCAGCCACGCAAAGTTTGTATTTTTGTTTCATTCACATTTGGATGACTCTTTTTTTCACCTTTTCAATACCAACATTTTCAGGGAAACTGAGGCAGGATCTAGTTTCAGTCTCTCATCTCTACTATCCAACTTACTACAAGTCCAGCAATGTTCATATTAGTGCAAAGGAAGCTAGTAAAATATGAATTCATATTTTTCAATGTATAGAGAAAGCTTACAAAACTTCCTATCAGTTTGGCAGTACGACAGTACAAGATGGTGGCTCCCCTGCATGCTCACTGCTTTTTCCTTTAAAGTATACAAGCTTAGTGTATTTATAAAAGAGTTAGAAATACGACAGAGTGTGAACATTGCTTATTGCAAAAAGCTTTTTTCTAAAAACGCTCTAATCAAAGTGCAGCAGTGCCTCAAAAGTGGAAGAGTGTTTTTAAAGTAGCGCAAGCAGTTTCCACTCATGACCTTCGGATAACAGCTAAAGAACGAAGACTCGAGATATTGCCGGTGGTGTCCTCTCCCACATGCAGCACACACAACTGTGAGCTCACAGTTTGGGTCAGATGAAGGTTTGCTCTGGTTAAAGCGTGCAGGAGGCAGGATGCGTGACACTCACTGACTCACTTTGAAATCACCGCTCACATCTACTTTTCTCACAGGGGGACATCAGACATTACACAGACTTTGCACTAGTGAGCTGTAGGGATGGGTACCGGTGTCCGGTGCCATGATGGCACCGGTTCTGACATAAACGGTAGTAACCAGACCGAAAAGCAGCGCACATTTCGGTGCTTTATTTCGGTGCTTTTTTTTCCTGAGCTGTGATACACTTTAGATTCTAGCCAATCATTTTACGTTTCCGAGGATAGTAGGCGGGGCCAGGTACGTACGTTCTGTTAGAGCAGAGCTACAGATTAAAAATGTCCAAGGCGAAGCGGTCAAAAGTCTGGCTGTACTTCACAGCAAAATATGCAAACTCAGCAGCAACAAGTGCTTTAAGCTGATACTGTGATACTGTCAAAGGAGCTAACACCTCGAATCCGATGAAACACCTGGCGACGCATAGCGTTTTTTTTAAAAGCCCAGAAATGCGCCGTATTTGACAGCTTGCTGCGAGACCTCACACCGTGCACATCTACTGCGGGTGGGTTGCCTGTTATGCAACATCCCCCAAAAACACGAAGAGGAGAGTACTGGCCCCTAGCCCTGCCAGTGTAGCAGAAATGATGACGGATGATGGTGGCAGCAGCAGCCGTTCTTCTCTGCGTGAGTAGCTAATTTACGTTGAGTAGGCTAACCACGTTATTACATTAATGCATGTAAGGTGAACTAGCAAACATCATCATAGCTACATGCGGCTGTCCTCTTGTTTGATGGCAGATACTCCCTTCACCCTGGCTAAAAGGGCTAAAATGACCAAAGAAAAAGTGGAAAACAGTTAAACATGAGAGGTTTAGGACAAAGTTTGTGTTTTTTCCATTGTTTAAGCACTGCTTCCAGCCAAGAGTGATACCATATATGCCCCATAGCTGCAGAAAAGGCTAATATTGTTATATTTTTACAAAAAACAGCTGAACATGAGAGGTTTTTGGACCAATTTTGTGTTCTCCATTCTTTAAGCACCGGTTTGAGCACCGTTTGAGCACCAGCACCGTTTCAAAAGTACCGATTTGGCACCGGTATCAGATAAAACCTAAACGATACCCATCCCTAGTGAGCTGGCAGAGTAAAGCCTGTTTCGTGTCGGAGCTGACTGTGACAGTTCTCACAGATGGTTGAATAAAATGTGTGAAACTGATGTAGAGAAAATTTCAGAGCAGTCTTCTTTTTCTTTTCGATTTAACACAGTAAAAAAAAAAATTGGTTTATGAAAACTGTAAATGTCAATGAAATGTTAAAAGGTTGGAAAATGTTACTGGACAAATTCATGCCAAGACACTACATTCATGTAACACGCGTTGTTATCAGCTCCACTCCAGGCCTCTCCACGAGCGTCCGATTGTTTTGTAGAAAATGTAAACGTTCTATCTAAACGTTCCTCCTGCTTTCAATCAGCTGGATGTGCCGTGAGTATGTTTAATTACTGTTACGGGTCTGCTCACTACTCCGGTCAAACTGCATGTCAAATATCAAGTGCTCACAAGAATAACATGCCGAGTGCACCACGCCCTCAAAAACTCGGTGATTAAATGAACGAGGAAACATTTCAAATTTGGTCCAGTGGATGAATGTGCAGCTTTCTGCTGTAATGTTCAAGTTGTGAGCTGTGCACTGGCTCAATGCACGAAGGCACCATTTCAAAAGAAGGGCCAAAGATTGGGTTACGTTAGTGTGCAGATCATAAAGATGCATTTTATTTATTCATTCATCTGTCAGTGTTTTCAGCTGCTATGTCTCCAGCATCATCCACTTTTTCCAATCCATCATCTAGTTTTTTGGGAACAGTTTCAGACCTCTAAACCGTCGAGCGGCCCTTTCAAGTACCAATATCTTAAAGTGGAGTAGGAATATATTTGGGTCCATCTCCTGGTCTGAAAACCTAAAAGTGGTCCCGTAATTCCACAACACCTCCAAGAAAAATGGCCTTACCATTATTCTGAATCAGAACCCACTCCCACCTGAATGTTCAGTGCGTTTTTGGGGGTTTTCTTGTGCATCTTGTTTCTTGTTCAGGTTCTGGAGGAGACCTTGATTCCAGTCACCATTTTCTGGATCTTCTCTTCATTCTTCAGTATGTTGGACCGTACAGCACAAATCTTGTCCTGCTGGTCCTTAATCAGCTGCTCCAGCTCAGCTAGCTCAGCTTTAAGAGGCTCCACTGCCCGATCTGTCGCTCTGCAGCACGCACACACAAAGAAGGGATACAATAATTGTGTGCATGAAAGCAGAAGATGACTTAGCAGCTTGTGAAGTACTGATAGTCGTCTTTCTTTTTTTTGACTGTAAGAGTACAAAAAGAGTATAGCTAGAATCACAAATGTGTGTGTGTGTGTGTGATCTGGTGTTGGAAACAGCACAAAGATTAAAAAGTGTGTTAATTATTCGGTGACCGAACCTCTGCTCCTGCAGCAAGGCCTGTGCGTGCTCCTTGTTTTCCCGCCGCCAGGAAAGCAGTTCAGCCTGCATGGCATCCATGTCCTCCTGGATGTAGTCCATGATCTTGCCTAAAGGTAGGGAACTACGGCACACCAGCTGAATGGATGAGCGCAGCCGTTCGATCTCTTTTGTCACCATATCCCGCTCCTTTTTCTGCGCTGCTTCAGACACCAAATTCTGAAAGGGAAGGTGGTACGACAGGTGAGGTCGGGTGGATTAAAAACATTGAATTCAAAACTTGCAAACATCAGATTCTAAGCACACGCAAGCTGATGACGTGGGACGGTTTCCCACTCAGCAATGTTTCAAACAGACACAAATCACTTATGTGTCCCCAGACCAATACACAATAAACCCTCTTTAGGAATTCCACCTTTTTCAGCAAAGTCTCAAATATCCAGAGCCAGAGCAGGGCTGCATTTAGTGGTTTGGGATTTCAAGGCTAAAAATGTTAGGCGGGAATTCTACCAACCTAGCTGTATATATAAAGATCAAAGGTGCTGCTGAATTGTGTTGGTTAAAGTAGGAGGACGGGGCTGACTGGCTGCTGAAGGCTTCCAGTGTATGGTGTGCGGCTAAAGTGGACGGTGGGGGGTGGGGGGGGGTCGCTCTATGTCAATTACACTCAGACCCTTGATGGAGAAAAGGAGGGGAAGGTATCAGGGAGGGACCTCCCTCGGTAAGGAGCAAACCCAAGGATGTTTGCTCAGCTGGGATTCGCAAGGCCTGAATGTGTGTGCGTAATTTGAAAGCACTGCAAACTGCAACCTTACAGACACACACACACACACACACACACACACACACACCCCAACCAGAGGATCAGACGAAGCATACAGTGAACAACCCCCACCAGCAAACTTGGTCTTTAAGTCCTGTTTATTTTAGTAACAGGCTGTGGCAGTGGGGTTATTTTACTAAAGTATTAAGTAACAACTCCTACACTTATGCCTCCTTTCAAGCTTGGCCCAAATTATGCTATTTGGCTTCACAAATGGCAGCACCTGCCTTCACGAGGCAGAGGAATTCATAGTTGCAGCACAGTGCAAACTAAATGACAGCTTCCTCATTCAAACACACCGACTGTCACGCCCCCAGCTGAGCAGTGGAGCACATATGGTTGGCGTAGCTGGCACTGTAGCTTTTGCCTTATCAAGGCACCTCTTAAAACAAACCAATCGCCTCACTAATTACAATTCTGAAAAGCAGCTCGACTAGACGAGACCACACAGCAGAAATGACATCAAACATTATTGTTTGCCACCATTTCTCTGCAGAGGGAAAGCACACACTTCTGTCGACCTCGCTCTGCTGTTCCTTTGTGGTAGCGCAAGAGTGTGAGGGCTGAAATGCCTTGGCCTGCTGGTCCCCCCAACAAGGTGGGTGGCTTTCCACTGCGCACCATGAACCCTGCAGCTAGACAAATACTCTATGGTTCATTCGGCCTGCCTGGCTGCGGTTTGGTCTGCACAGCCCAGACGGGACCCATGGCTTCATTCTGTTTGCCATCCCCATGCTACCTCCACACCCCCACCACTTCTTCTCTGTTGGAAAATAAAAAACTTGGCATGAAAACATGACCCCTTGTACATGCGCACTCTGTCCATGTAGATATAAATCAAGCTTTATGGAGGTCTTCGTCGGTGTCTGCGAGACCTGTGTGCTCCTAGTTTTCCTTCTTCTCACCCAGATCACAGAACAATATTTAGACAAGGTGACCGCAGAGGCGCAGGGGCGAGAGAGGAGGAAAGGGGCAGGTTTTCCCATTATCTTAGACGGCGATAAAAGCACGATGCAAAAGGAAGACATGACCTTTGGCTGATGCCAAAGAAGTGGCTGTGGACTCAAAACAAAGAGGTTTTAGGAGGTTTTTCGAAGGTTTAAACGTTTTCTCTGTCCCGTGGAGCTGCATTCATTACATTTAAAAACCTCCTTCAAAAGTTGGGACGGCAGACCCGAAAATCTCCAAACACTTGATTATGACATGGTGAGGTACAATACAAAGTAAAATTCACTCAGTCATCACATGCCTAATGAGCTTAATTAGGAAATGCATGCAAAAATGTGATTTATGGAGCGCTTGTGGGGATTTTCTGGCGTAGGAGAAAAACATTCTTCAAAGAATCCTCTGACATGAAAAATGGCTTGTAAACATGGAGCCTGTCAGTGGCACAGCAATCTTTAGGGTCTGATTAACTGGGAAAACAATGATTTAGACGTGAGCTGTGTCACTGATGGCGTAACATCAGCTTCCTTAGAAGAGAGCGCAAACCTGGCTATTACCGTCACAGCAGATGTCAGCTGCTTTCCTGTAAAAAACCCGAGAGGTGAGCCAGGAAGCGTAATCACAGAATGAGATTTAGGGTTAGTTTTCCTAAAAGTTTATTCAGAAGTCTTGCTAGATCATAAAAATAGTTTGAAGTCAGTGAAGTAAGGAGGGGAAAAAAAATGAGGTCACAGGATGTTGTTAGAAGGTCATTGTGGCCCACTGGGGAGACATCGAGGAGCAAACCCCTGGGGTGTCAGGTGAAGTGAGAGGAAACTTCCAGGGGACCGCTGGCTGTACTGCAGCAACCGGAAAATGGAAACTGAGCTTTAAAAAAAGCTTCATAATCTTTAAAAGGTTCTCATGGAGCGACGGCTTTGAAGGTATTAAATATATCATCAAGGTGGAGTTCAAGCCAGAAAACAATTTTCAGCTGCCTTCAGGTAGGTTACTCAAAAACCTGACCAAAACCTGTCAATATGACCTCTAAAAAAGTAATGTGACTAATGGAATGCCACGGGGTCATTTCCTCATGTTTCCACAAAAAACGCTCCATGTTTATGAAGACACAGGTCTGGAGAACCGAGTATTTATTTTCTTGACAATTCTGCAGAGAGTATTCTGGCCCTCCTGCTCCGTGACTCTCACTCAACAGCCATCCATTTGTATGCCACGGGGTTTATTTATACACTACAAACCTTCATCAAGGCTAATTTAATGGGGGGAAAAAAGTACACAAAAATTCTTATGAAAACGCAGCTGTTGCAAGGAGCAGATTCTGTCTAAATAGAAAGAGAACCATCTCGGAATAATATACAAGGCCACCAAGAGGTCATGAGGAAGGTCATCCCCAAAAAGACACGCACACAGTGCTGGGACACGGCAAAATGTAATCACTTGGCTGTTTAAGTGTTCCCTTTATTTACATCAGCAGAGAAAGAACACAATTAAATTAGGACTAACAAAGTGGGACAGAATAAAGACTTCAAATATACAAAAAGGCCAGGATGTGCGTACTGAGCCTGATGCTAAATCAGTGTGACTTGCAACTTACTCAGACACTGTTTTTAAATACTGGTATTAAAATAATACCACTTGCAGCAGCATAATTTCAAACTGCACACACCAATGAAACTCAATATTTACATTTTTGTGCCTGCGCATTTTACTGTGATTACAATAAAAGAAAAAAAAATCTACTCTAAGCTGACCTCTCCACCCTTTCATGTCAGGAAGGAAGTCATTATAGTTCTTTATACAGCTGACGAGGAAAAGCCAATAGCGGCAGAGGGGCGAACATTCGACTGCAGATCACACAGGAGAGTCGAGGATGGCAGACTGGAGGCCCCTGAAATCTGAGGAGGCTACATTAAGAAAATTAGAATAATCTCCGCAAGCGTGCGCTCACGTTACTCAAAGAGCCGGTTATTCTGAAGGTTTCCTCTGTGAGTGTCTGTTTGCACATGTGCACGCTCGCACAACAGTAAGGTTTGTTAAAAGCTGGGCCAAAACATTCCTGCAGGTGTGAGTTATGAGGGATGATGCCTGAAGTCGCAGTTTGGAAGAGATAGATCAGCAGGGTGTTTTTGCATGAGTTACAGGCCAAAACAGTGCATCCATCAGAGGCAGGGTGGTCAGCTTCAGTGAAGTGGACCACCCAAAGCAGACAGCATACACCACCTCACGCCACGGACTACAGACCAAACTGCAAGCTTCACACTGTCTGATACTCCAAATATTGATGGAAGTCTCTCGCTGGCTGATACAAAGGCTCACTGTGGGGAAATGTCGAACGTGAGCAATGGCAGAAGCATGTCACCTTGAGAAAACTGGTCAATCGTGTATATTATGAAGACTAAAAGTCAAAGAGGAGAAAATAGAAAAACAAACAAACAAACAAAACAAAAAAACGATAAAACCGAGCGCTTCTGATCTGTGTGCGAAACCCACCAGTCCCCAAAAAACAAAAACACACATCAAAAAAACATGTATATGTATAAAGACGTGTAAAAAATAGAGGGCATGAGCTAAAAAAAAGCCTGTTTCAAGGATTGTAGATGCTTTTAACAAAATAAAGCAGTATGTAACTTGAGATAGTGGGCAACCCAAGAAAACAAGCTCACTTTGCTCCAGACATCTTGATGAGTGTGTTAATTGTGTGTGTGGTCCTTTAACGCCCATACTTGCTTGTTTGGTGATTAGCCCTTCAGCTTCACTGATGGGGAACATTTTTGTGGTTTCGAGGCAGTGCAATTACACCTCCCCACTTCATTTGTTTATATCTTTCTTTTGATAATAACCAGGGTTGCGCTGTGTTTTTTCGGTGTGGTAAGAGCGTGTTCCCAAGGAGCAAGCTTTCCAGAAAGAATGACTGAGAGAGATGGCGGAAAGGTTCAACCCAGGTTTTTGGTGAGACTAGTTTTTCGGTAAGAGCCAGGCTAATATTGCCCTCTAGTGGACAAAAGCGAAATACTTCTACACGGCCAGTACCTGTTCTTTAGATTTCAGGGACACCGGGGACGACTCGTAGTCTTTTTTGGTCTCAAGGATCTTTTTCACGAGGCCACCTACAGTTAGAGAAAAGTAATTTCAGGAGATTCAGAAGAAAATGAGGCACTGCTGGAATTAAAAACACACACAAACACACACATATATATATTTTAAATGTAGCTCTGTACCGTGTTTCTCATCTTTGTCTAGTTCTTGGGTAGGTTCCTGTAATAGATAAGAATAACAGAACATATAGTAACTACTCCTTGCTTAGATTTTTCTATGAAAAAGTTACTGTTCAAGTCACTCACCACCTCCACTTCAGGAGCACCTGAGGGTGGAGGGACTGCCTCCTCCACAAGAAACTGTTCATCATCATCCTCATCTTCCTCCGCGATCTTTTTTCCATCCATGATGACGGGTGCCGAGGGCTTGGCACTAGAGAGCCTTAGAGACGAACAAAGAGGCTGACTCATTCTAAAGAAGATTTAAAAGGCAGGAGCATGAAGAGGAGAGATTCATGTTGCTTGACTGCTGTGTGACTGGTTAGACTTGCTGCACTGCTCCACTGTTCAAAAACCATTTAGACGGGCTCAACATCTAGTAGGAACTAAACTAGGCGAAGAATGATGTCACACAGCATAATCTGAACATAAGAAACATTAATGAATATGAATGATGAAGTCACCTCTCAGCCGGGCTCGCATCAGTGTAGCTTTCCTGTCTCTTGACTCGAGGAGGTGCTGGGCGAGCACTGCTGGGTCGTGCTATTTGTCTACTGTTGAAGAATGGAGAAAAAAAAAAATCAACCATAATCTAAAAGACAGCTTTACATTTCATTTTTTTATAAACAAAACTGAGAACAGCAACAGATGCTGCTGCACCACAGCTGTTCCACCAACCAATCAAATCGTTTCCTCTCCTTATAATCCAAACTGTAAAGTCTACTGGAGGTTTGTGCATAACATTGCATGATATGGTCATATCGTGTAGAGCTCAGTACCAGCACCTTCAAGTGCCAGCAACACAATGATTGGCACCTATAAGATAAGGCATGCTGGTAGAGTGGACATCATAAACACTTCATGGTTCCCCTGTGGTGAGGAAATAGGTCCAAAGTGTGGACCAGCATTAGAAAAAAGAGCAAACATTTTTAGGTGAGGAAAAAGCCCGGACAATATTGGCTCTAATGTCATCATTTAATTCCTAAAACACGCAAAAGCAATGTTTCATCCCACAGGATCTTCAGGCATGTGTCCTAAAGAAGTTCCAACCCTAAAACAGCCACAGAGTGACTTTTTCCTCAGTACACTGTGATAAAGCGCCTCAGAACGAGTCCAAGGAAGCATTTCTCTCAATCTACTTCTGTTCTTTTTTCCTCGGACCTCCCAAACATTGACAAATAAGGCTAATGTCCAGAAATCTCACCTCGCTAATGGTATGTTAAAATATTAACTGGTTACCATACACTAAACTGCAACTGTGAAATTACATGTCATAAAACTTCCTGAAAGTATTCATGTGTGTAACTACCACTCAATCAATACAACTTTTTCTATGTGTGTGTTTTATGACAAACACAAAATCCACTTCAGTACTAAAACATGTAACTTGAATAGCATCTGCATGTGACCATGCACAGTGGCTCATTAGTGACAGTGTTAACTTTAAAGACCTGGAAGCCATGTCAGATGACGCTGACGATCCTCCAACTTCTCCATTTTCTTGAGGAACAGGTCTCTGGGATAAATGAACATCTCCATCTGCTAAAGAAAAATAACAGATAATAATTCGCTTTGCATAACATAACAGGAATCCCTCCCATAACAACATTTTGTATTCTGACTCGTCATAAAACACTGCATGACCAAATATGCACCAATGTTCCTGAGCTAGCTTTGTGCTCTATTATAAAACTCCTAAAATCTTTGATATGATTTAAAGACTCATTTAGCATCAACTAAAGCTCTTATTCTTTCAGATCTCCAGTGGCTTAAACTCTCACCTGGATGCACTGATGTATACTTCAAGCTCCTTTGACACCATTGCTGGGTGAGGCTCTCGTGATTTCTCACCACGCCAAACTAAACTACACCTTTCTTTCAAACAGAGTGCAGTCAGAAGCAAAACAGGTGCAAAAGAGGGCAGATTACTGCCTGGTGCAGGTGGTACAGCACACAGGACGAGGCTTTAAAATCTCATTGTCAAAGCTTCCACGGACAGATAAAAAAAAATGCATTTTTACCGTAGCTCTGCTGAAATGTGAAGACTGACTGGAATTTCTATAAACCATAATTGCTTCATGGGGCTATTTGTCCTGCTGTTATCTTTCCCACAGGTGTGGCTCCTATTCATTTGCATGCAGGTGAGTTTGGGTTGGGTCCCATTGAAACGCTGTATTTAATATTGACCTTCACAAACAAACCTGAACGACTTGTTCAGAGGTTTTAACAAAAAAAAAAAAAAAAAAAAAAAATTTATCGTTGTTAAACGGTAAGCGAGTCATTCAGTCACTGGCTCACTTTGTTACTCAGACCGGAATATCAAGTTATTTCATACCTTCTACTGTCACCGCAGAGGTAGTTAATGTATCTGCTAAGGTTTGTTAAAGGTGTTACTGTGAGAGTAATTCGATTGATTTATGCACACAATTAATGTTCAATCAGTATCTGAGTTAACCTTTTATGTTGACCTTTTTTTAAGGGACCGATTTCATGGAATAACTTAAAAACTTTGGTTTTCTTTAAATGAACTCATAAAAGAGAGCAAGCACTTACCGCCTTCACTGTCAGATTCTTCTGCAGGGAAACAAATTAAAAAAAATGTATTACTTACACAACAATGTAATCCCTGAAAAGGATAAGTGGAAGAGCAAGGCGAATGAGCAAGTTACTTTATTATTGAAGCGTAAAAAGAAAACTATCAAACTAAAAAGTCTTTCTGCCACATTTTTATTAATTATTAAATATATATTCTTGCTGTCAATGAATAAAGCTGAAGGAGGGGGTGCCGGGTGTCACCTTGATCTCCCATTTTGGGTCTTCGCCGCTGCCCCTTGGCAGATGCAGGCCGAGGTATTCTCGCTGGACTCTCAGACTGTGTTAAAGGAAAACACAAAAAAGAAAAAAATGGATGACTGACGACAAGCACACACAGATGTAACTGTAATTAATTATTTTATCTGAAAACTGAAATCTTTGTCATGTAGTAACATTTTAACATAACACAGAAAACAAAGGGCTGCGTCCCTCCTGAAAAACAAAAGAGGCTGTGTCGAGGTACAAAAGTTTCAAAACCAAACATTTAATATAATAACTGCAGAGGCATTAAGATTATATCTCACCCAAACAGACCGCAACAATATCGAGGGAGATGTAGGAAAGATTAGTAAGAACAAAGCAAAGCTAGAAATGCAGACAACTGAGAATTTATCATGTTTGTCAACCAGCTGTGAACCCTGCTTTACACTGAACTGAACAACACGCGACAGTACAAACACACTGCCACACCAAGACATCATCTTGTGATGTGTTAGAGGAGAAATACGAAACTCAGACATTCAAACATTTATTCTCCAGCTAAACAACAGAAACACAGGGAACTCACTTCCTCTAACACAGCCCAGGAGGTATTTAAACACAGTAATATCAAAAGGTTTGTAACTGTACTGGTAGTGGATCTGAAATGAAGAAATCCCACTGAGACCTTTTTTCAATGAGTTTTTACCTGGTTCTCAGCTGCTTCTGTGAGCTGTGAAGACAAAAATACAAGTCACACAATCATCACATGTATCAGTTACACACTGAGTGAGGGAACACAATCTGCCACACTACAGCCTGAAGTAGTCTTTAACCACGCAGCTAGCCACCCACTACATTCAAAAACTAAATCGTCTGCAGTAATACCTCTTCAGCTGGATTTGGTTCCTTGCAAGAATAAGAGGCAAAAAAAAAAAATCAGAAAAGAAATTAGAATAGTTCATGAGCCCGTGTGATGTGTCAGGATTAATAATTCAAGCGTAAGCAAATGAAACCACTGCACCTCTCTGTCATTAATGTCTGTGAAACTCAGAAATGATTTGATTTGTCAGATATCTGAAAATACAGATCTTACCGCTGGTGCAGGTTTGGCTGTTTTAATGGGCTCTTCAGGGGATGGTTTTTGCTGTTCCTCTGATATTCGGACCTGAACGCACACACAAACAACTGTAAGAACTACATTCTGTTGTTTTTCATGTATTTGTTCAGTCACACACTGTATATTTAACATGTTCTAAGCTGAAACGGCGACTGGAAAAGGGAAATGTGTGCTGTCCTTGCTGCAAACATACCTTGCTGTTTCCACTCTCTCCACTTCTCTTCCTCTCATCCCCATCTTTGTGTCGGTCTCTTTCTTTTTCTCTGTCTCGATCTCTTCGTTTTTCCTTGTCTCTCTCTCTGTGAGAATCTTGCTCTCTTGTCTTTTCTCTGTCTCTCTCTTTGTCCTTTTCCCTGTCTCGATCTCTCTCTCTGTCTCTGTCCCTGACTCGTCCTTTGTCTTTGTCTCGTTCCCGGTCTCGACTCTTGTCCTTGTCACGGTCTTTCGCATGGCGGTCCTGTTCGCTGCGATGGTGTTTTTCCGAGCGCTCTCTGTCACGACGGTGCTCTTTCTCTCCATCTCTGCGTCGGCTCTCCTGTTCTTTGGGCTGGTCTGGGTCTTTCTGGTCCCGGCTGCTGCTGCGCTCTGTGATCTTCTTCTTCTCCTGAAATAATATATTAACAGTTATACATCATGCAGTTCACAGTAGGCCTAATCATTTTTTTAAATCCTATTGAAAAATGTAAATATAAATATATATATATATATATATATATATATATATATATATATCTCTGAGGTGTGCTACAAAAAAATTCTTTGCAGTATTTTGGTGTGAACGTTAAAATATAGATTCTGAGGACATCTGAAGAAACATTAATATGTCTGAAAGTGTTAGATTATTTAATGGATGCCATTTAAGAAGACTCACCTCTCTATCCACATGATGTTCCCGTCCCTCCCTATTCTCCTTGTCCTGGGACCTAGAGGTACTGGCTTTGGTTTTAATGTCCACTTTTTCTCCTTTAAGCACTCGCTTCACTGCGTCATCACTGGACATCTGCAGTTAAATGTACAGGAGGATCAGACAATGTGATAAAGTAAAACTCACTGAACAGCTTTAAACAGCATCTACGTTCCAAAGTGTCCCTGAAAAGGAGAAACTTTATGATTGGATTGAACCTTAAATCTGAAAACTCTAAGATTCGGTTGAAGGGGAAAAAATAAAAATAAACACAATTCAGGAAAAACAGCCCATTTAACAGTTCTTCACTATTCATTAAAATGAAAGGCTTGTGGGAATTCGCTTTACTTTTTGTTGTTGTTCTTAATTTGTTTGCTGCTATTAAATACCATTACTACAGCAATTGTAACCACATACATACATTTATGGAGCAACAACCCCAGGCATCTGCTTACACTCAATCTCCAGGGTTCAATTAAATACTTTCAATGTCTCCCTGAGGCAGCCAGACAGTTTTCCCAATCGAGCAATATCTGGATGTGAAAAATAACACATACTTCATTTTCCTTTTAATGGAGAGCTAGTTTCATTTGTGTCTCGGATATAACAGAGACAACATGAAAAATGGATAAATTAGTGAAATAAGAGTGCGTTCTTAACTTAGCTTTTCAGCGTGAGTGTGTAATCTAATAAGACAGACCTTGTTGAGGCAGCACTTGGCGATGGCCTGCAGCAGCTCGTTGGTTTTCTCTGGTTCGTGGCCGGCTACAATGCGGGCTGGCTTTGCTGCCAGGGGCTCGCCACTGACCAGCATCACAACGTCAATCGCTTTCTGAAGGAAGGCTATTTTTGAGTCCTTATCCTAGAAAGAAAAAGGGTGACAGTGCACAGGAGGTAACTCCAACGAGATTCATTTTCGGACACAGTTTAGGATGATTAAACAATCTGAGAAATGTGGATCTTTGCAGAGATTAGCTGAAGTTACTTCTGCCTTAGATGAGCATCTTGGTTGAGTCCGGTATAAAATAGCATGCAAATAAACTATAATTGGCCCATAATCACCATTTGTGTCCACCCTTTAACTCTGACACCACTATTTTCTTCATAATGCTACTTACATTACAGTAAGTATATTTTACTTTGCAGGGTGTGAATCTTAAGTCTGCCACACATTGTAAATGTGACTGTGCCATTTGTAGAGTATAATTGTTAGCTTTCAAATCCTGAACCTCAAAGGGCCAATCAGTCTTGTTTTTAATAAGGCAGACAAAAGGTGAAATGGAACACCTGGATTTTTAACAAGGACCATCTTTCATAATGGAGGAACAGACAAAAACACTCCTTTGATTTAATTCTTGGATGTTAATAAAACAGACCTTACTCTAGACTAATAACCCAGCTAAACAGCCCCTCTGGTCCATCAGCCTGCTGCATTTGAGAAGGCTGCCAACTGCATAACATAAGGACGTGTGTCTGGTGCAATCACCTGGCCCTTCTGTGTCGCATCTAATAGGGTGAGCTTTTCAGTGTTAATGCCTTTATGAAATCTCTATTCAAAGCAATTAATAAAATACATAGCTGACATTAAAAAGTAGAGAAAAAGGCAAGTCTTTAAAAGATGACAGTAACAATATCAGCCTATGCCTTATGATTAAGCATTTCACAACTGAGAGCAATGTCTGAATGAGCTTTTACCAAAACTTTACATTTTTGTTTTCTTGTAAGGCGTTTGACACCCCCCCCCCACACACACACACACACACACACACACACACACACACACAGTCATTACACAGGACTGTGTGACTTAATAATTGAGCAAGGCTGCTTCTTAGGTCATAACACCATTGCATTAAAGAGTCAATTAAAATCAAATCAAAGGAAAGACTGTAATTAGTGATATTATTAAGCATAGCCGTCAAACAGACGTACCTTTACACTGTCTGACTTCATTTCATTTTCTTCATACAGGCCTTTCATAAAACCAGTAGTCCTGATGACCTGAAAATGGTTGAAAAAGGGTCATTTTAAACAGACATGAAACTACAACGATATGCCATTTTTAGCTTCT
The DNA here is from genome assembly GCF_057382095.1 of Aulonocara sp. 'chitande type north' Nkhata Bay. NCBI lineage: Eukaryota > Metazoa > Chordata > Actinopteri > Cichliformes > Cichlidae > Aulonocara > Aulonocara sp. 'chitande type north' Nkhata Bay. The sequence goes on from NC_141359.1 coordinate 37,664,436, forward strand.
GTACATCGAGAAGTTCACTCCGAAGTCTGTTTGTATGTATGTGCAGGAACAGTGCTTTTCACCTGTGGGCTAAAAAAAACAACAACAATTTTTGCTGAGCATTAACCTAAACATTAAAGTAACACAACAACCACAAAAAAACCTTTATAGCTTTAGCAGTTTATGCCCTACAGTCATATTCAGACATATTCCTAGTCAGAGGAGGGGAGTCCAACATGCCGACACTCTTCCCTTTATCAAATATGCATGAACCTGGAGTGAAATATAAGACTGCTGAACAGGTGAGAATGAGTTGGCACCTCTGTTGAGAAGAGCGTAAGAGATTTTACTCTGCTTGACACCTTATGTAAAAGGAGTCAACTGTGCATATAAAATGCTGAAAAAGAAAATGAAAGAAGCCGCAAGTGAGCAAAGCAAGTTTGATCATAAAGATCAGCAGTGTACTAACAACAGGGCTCTGACAACAGGCCGTGGAGATGATGCAGTGTTTCCTGTGTGTGTATGTGTGTGTTTAAAGAACCATGATACTATTGCAGCAGTTGTACTTACTCAAAATGGATCTTTGGAAGGGTGGCCACAGACAACATTAGAATACATTCATATATTGTCCTGTCATTTCTGACTCCTAATTAAATGGATGCCATTTAACCACCCAAAAAATTAAAAACTGAGAAAGGTTCTCTTTTGCCTCTTTTGTTTACACATTAGACTCATTAATCTTTTCTTTGAAAATTCCAGTAATCTTAGATTTCACAATGCCAATGATGATATTTATCTAACTAAGGGAGGGAAAAAACTGTTCTGAGGTGGAAAATCACCTTTATTGTACTTATATTGTTTCCTTTCATCCTATTATACTGGCTGTTATTTCTCTCATGCACGTACTTAAACATCACATTTAAAAATGGCTAAGAGAAACAGTATTCAATTCCATTCAAGTTTATTTGTATAATCCAAATTCCCACAAAAGTTGCCTCATGGTAGGGTTATCACCTACAGTGTTAAAGAACTCCAACAAACAAGTGACAACCTATGAGCAAGCACATTGTGATAGTAGAGTGGAGTAACTCCCTTTTAACAGAAATCCTCCAACGGAAGCACGCTCAGGGAGGGGCAGAGGAAAGAGAACAGAAAAGAGCACATAGGGAGTCAGGACAATAAAATGCTTTCTACTTTCAGAAGTGCCAGGTGTAATCACAACCTACACCCATTCTGAACCAGAAAACTCTCACGTGGTACAATTGCTTGTCTAATGCACATAAAATACCTGTGAGAGTATGTAACTGACCCTGATCTGTATCTGCACTTCTCTTCATCTGAGAGTGTTTTACTCTAGGCCACAGAAGACAGATCTTCCTGGCAAACCCCAGAAAGCCATCGGCTATAACTTAATCATATATGCATGCCTTGCAAGCAGCTTTAAATAAATGAAGGGAAATCAAAGAAACACCAATTATAGCACAGCCTGTGCTTGTTTTTAGCTGAACCATAAGCTGATCAGCATCTGTGTTCTCAACGTGACGGATTCAAGGAACCTAGCACAGGTTCATCCTAACTGGCAGGTGCCCTCCTTTAAGCCAGCAGCGGGGGAAAACGGTTTGTTGATTCGTGTGTGCGCTCAGGTCGTGCCTAGCAACAAGACGACGCTGCTGAAACAGCTAGCTCACTTGCTAACCCACCATATTAACTAAAGCGCAACCTGTCATTTAAATGAATTGCTAATGCACCCCTTGACTATCGGGATTAGTGTTACTGACAATCTGGAGCCGCAGAAATCGGAGCTTACAAAATGTTCCGTAATATTCGCGAACTTACTTGGTTAGCTTCATGCTAACTTTTATGCATTAGCCGGCTAACTAGCTCCCGTGTCTGTGTTTTTAACTTAGAAGTGGCATTGGGCTTTGCTAGGCTTCTGAGAAGAGTGTCGCGCCCCTTAAATAAAATCCAGCTTGCTTTCTCGAGTGTAATGTCAGCAGCTGAGTCTCACCTCACTGAAGATATCGTGCAGGTATCGAAAAGGAGGCTTGCTTAGCAGTTTCTCGGTGAGCGGCGGCTTCTTTATCACTTTGCCCAACGTGTCCTGGGTCTTTTTCACCACTGCCGCATTCATGGTAGTAAATAAAAAGCCAAGCTAAGTACTTTTAACCAAGAAAAAATACACGAAACTAACTAGGAGTGAAAAACTTAGTGACTCTGTCGCCTGGTTGCTATGTCAATGTCCTGCAATCCCACAGTGCATCATTTAAGAGGACTGCGCCTGCGCCAAGGGCTTACAGTTGCCAAGCGGTTTTTGTGTCCATAGCAACAACTAACAATCGGCTAGATAAATGGCTAGACAAAGTAGATAGATAGAAAATTCTTTATTATTTCCGCCAAAACAGAACAGCGTGGTTGAAAAGAGAAGCAACTAGATAAAAGCATTCAATATACATACAAAATAAAATAGGCCATTCATCAACTGTAAGTTTTGGAAGCCAGACTACAAAGATACAGTACTCGGAGTACACGAGGCGTAAAGAAGCATTTACCGAGTTCCGGTATCAGTATTTGCAACAACAGAAATTAATTCACTCTGCCCCATAAGTTGTGGAGACTATGGCCAAAAATTGATTAAAATTAAAATGGGCCATACATCCCTGTCTTTATTCGGGCATGGAGTGGGAGTTTCCTTTATACCAACACGTGGAAGATTCATAGAAGCAGTTTTAGGAACAACTGTACTTTCAGGGTGACACTTTTTAAGAGAACGAAATTCAAATTCAAATAAAAAGTTATTTTGAGTTATTTATTTATTCTTAATCCATAGACTGAAGTATCATGTAAAAGCCCATAAAGTATATATATGTTTTTAAACTTACAGAAGGGATAATAACCAAATTAATGCTAGCTTCCCTATCTGCTGGTGTAATCCCATTACACAGTACAATTGCTTTTAATAAGGCAGTGCGTGCTTGTTTTGTTTTTTTAAGCCTAATATGATATACCTGTTTGACAAGTTCGATAGAAAAGAAAATCTGAAAATAGAGAGCGCACATAGGAGCGTCAGAGCAGATGCTTGTTGCTTCATATTGACGAGGTAAGAGATTTACCTGCTACCTGAATACCTTCATTTACTTTTAAAAAAAGTATTATGATTCCTTTCAAAGCTAGCTTTTAGTGAGATGCCTCACTAAAGGTTTGAAAATGATTTGTAAATGAAGGAATCTTAATTATAATTATCTCAAATTACACTTTTTCACATTATTTCAGAATTGATATTTTCCCCATTACAAATACAAGTGTGGTAACTATGTGTAGAATTACAGCTTATAAACTATTTTATTTACATGGTCTCAGGTGAACCATTAATGAATTCTTGCTTGCTTGCATACCGCCTTGTAGTTAGGTGTGTTTGGTGAGTCAGTGCAGCTCTAGATATCTGTCAAATGTGAGTCAGGCTAAAACTGATTTGTGTTTTGTATTTAAATATAAATGTCACTGAATTTCCTTGGAACTCATTTGCCAACTTTCACAGCAGCTCTCTGAAAGGACAAGGAACAATGCTTCGCTGGGTCTTGCTTGCTTTGCTCATTGGCCTCTGTGCCAGTGCCGGGGACCAGAAAGCTAAAAAGAAAGTGAAGAGTCAGTCCTTGTCAAGAGGTGGGCAAATCTACTTTTGTCAATATTCACAGCTCCAGTTAATGTCCTATAAACCTTTTCATAAGATCGTGTATAGCTGTCAGACACAATAAAATCTGAACTTTGCTTGTTTGGGGACATAGTTAATGTACTGGGAACATGCAGCAGTGTTGTTGACCTATCACTGTATTTTTATTTCCTGCCTGCAGGATGGGGAGGTGGTATTAACTGGGCCCAAAATTATGAAGACGGCCTAGCAAAAATGGCCAAGAGGTAGGACTCTAAACCTTGGGTAAAGGTCCTGGATGTCAGTTTATTTTGTTCGGATAAGTCTGTTCCTTTGTTGTGTCTTTCTGCGTTGGAATGACGCTCCATTACTTTTCCATAAGGGAAACACATTATTACTTTAATCTTCATTTGTCTGTAAATCCAGCATGGGGACTTTGCTTTCTAAGGCATTTGGTTGTGTAAGACTGCCTTCACACCCTTCACTGTGTTTATTGTGTTGTGGAATGTACTGAGTTCTTACTCTGTGGTTTTGCTCTCACAGTCAGAAACCTCTCATGGTCATTCATCATAAAGACAACTGCCCACACAGTAAAGGTACTGCTGCTACTTTGGTTTATTAAGTATGCGTATATATTAAAAAATATAGGCTTGCACCTCCTGCGCTGTCTTTCTCACTCAGACTTGGGCTTGTTTGTTTTCCCGGGAAACACAATGGGTGCATTCTGTAATACCCACAAAGCAGGCAGTGAAGTATGTGAGAGTTATGTTCATAAATCACTCAGCTGGTTTTGTGAAATAAGCTCAGTGGAAGTCTCCACTGGCATTTCTTAACCCATAAACAATGAAGACCACCTACAGAGTGAAGTCTGGCTCTAAATTTTGAGTTTTTCTACGGTGGACCAAAAGCAGCCCGTTCTGCATCCTCCCGCTGAAAGTCTCAGAACACTGAAGCATTTTGTTTGATTGCAGCAAGTTGCATATATTTTTTATTAGTAATGTGTCCTCATTTTAACAAGACAGGATTCATATATTTATAGTGTGTTGTGTATTCCCCTACGTGATATTCTAAAGGTCCAACCTGCCAGACTTGTTTCTGACTTGTTAGGCAATTTTATAAATGCAGTCTGTAATAACTTAACAGGCTTTACCTCCTTCTGACATTTAATAGGCAGAATACATTTATTAATATTTCCATTCATAATTCATTCATAATTATTTGAAAGCCAGTCTAAATATAATACTAAACCAAAGTATTTCGACAGACCTGAAGAAGGCATTTGTTGCGGATAAGACTATCCAGAAAATGGCAAAAGAGGATTTCATCATGCTCAACGTGGTGGTAATTAAAGATATGTTACATATGCAGAAAAAAAAAATATATATCTATAAATATTTTATTATTAAAATCATGTGCAATAAATACTATATTGTTATACACAGGAAGAGACTTCGGACAAGAATCTGGCACCTGACGGTTACTATGTTCCCAGAATCCTCTTTGTTGGTAAATTCTTACATTATTAATATAATTTCAATATAGAAGAACAGATTGTTTACTGTCCTTGTCTGAGGTTGAACAGAGATACAAGCATAGCACAGAATAAAACCATTCAAATACAAACAGCGCCCCTTCATGGTGGAGTCTCTAATGAACAGTGAGCCAGTGAAAGGCCACTAACACTAACACTGGAGTACTTCTGCTTCTTGTCCCTTCAGTAATCTGGCTGCAGCATTTCAAAGTAATTGTAAATGAGCAAGAGATGACTGACTAACTGCAGTCTACAGATGTCCAGTCTAGATATAACAAAAGCATGCATAACCCTGCCAGATCTAATGGTGTGGATAGTCCCAAGGTTCTTTTTGCTTCCTCACTCATTTTTCTAGATAAAGAATTTTACAGAAACATATTCAGTTTATAAAATGCACATCAGCTGTCACATAATACTGATTACTTTCCTGAGCTGTTCATGTGTGTGGTTTTTCTACAGATCCAACCTTGACTGTGCGCACAGACATTACTGGAAAGTACAGCAACCACCTCTACACCTACACAGCGAGTGACATCCAAGGCCGTGAGTGACTGTTCACTCTCTCTAATGACAGTTTGCACAGCTCACCTGTCAGCAGACTGCAGACACACTAATCCCCCACAGCTTGAACCCTATCCCTTCCTCAATATTTTGACAGAAATGACGAAGTTTTTTTTTATGAGATTGTTCTGACAGAAAGAATTTTGAGCTCCATGTGGATGTTAGTGAGAAACTTTAGCAGACTTGTAGCACTAGTAGCCAAAGAGGTGGGAGGTTTGCAAATGCAGTGCAAGGACAAAGAGTCAATTTTTTACGAGGAAAAGAGAAGGCAAGTGAGGAATGTGACACTGTTTTTTCCCGATATATTATCATTAAATCATGGCTTTGTCACTGGAAACTAAAAGCACAATTAACACACTTAAAGCACCAGCATTCATTATGTCTTTGCTGATTACTGTTATGTTACTGTAAATCATTCATGGAGCTATTCTAGGTCCAAACCTTGTGATTATTGGTCCCCTGGACATTTGTCTTTAATATATTTAAAATCTAAACACAATAAGAGTTGGCTATAGTGTATCCCAGCTGGGTACATCCTGGACAGGTTGCAGGGCTAATGCAGAGACACAGACAACCTTTCACACTGTGGGTAATTTAGAATCACCAGTTAACCCTTTGGACTGTACCTAGTGTGAACATGTAAACTGCACACAGAAAGGCCCCGGCCAGGTGAAGGAGTTGAACTCATGACCTTGTTGCTGTGAGGCAACAGTGCTAACCACGCTACTGTGATGCCCTGCCTGTAACTGTAAAAACCTTAAAACAAGATATATTTAAAAAGCACAAAGTGAATCTGCCATCTCTGAAACAAACCCCATAAGAAAAAATATATTTAAAATAAGAAGTTGAAGCACCCTGAAAAGGATGAGCAGAAGCGAATGGATGGATAAGAAGTTGAAGCCATTAAATGTGTAGTAAAGGAAAAGTAGTTGCAGGTTTAGGTTTAGTAGGAAACCTAAACCTGCAGCTTAGGTTTAGGTTTCATTTCTGAACTACTTCACTCATGTAAGAGCACTGCCTTCCTCTTATTTGTCCCCTCTTTGTCCACAGTGGCCGACAACATGAAGAAAGCCAAAGTCCCGCTGCACAGCGAACTCTAACGTGGTGCCGGACGTCTCAGCATCTTCCACACATGACTGCTCAGTGGTCAGAACTGAATAATTTAAATGCTTTTGGTGCTCAATAAAACCAAAATAAAGGAAAAGAAAGTCATCTTCAGTCTTTCTCACTTTCATGCAACACTTAATATGTAATTAAACTACTCATTAAAAACACAGTGATAATGCTTATTTAGAACTGTTTATGATGGTATTGTTCCATAAGAAGTTGATTAGGCAGTGTTGATCTGTGTTGTTGTGACTTTTAATTTGAAAGTGAATATTACATCAGAGCAAAAGAACTCCGTGAGAATCACTAGAAAACATAGTGTTGATTATTTAGTATTATTTACGTGTGCTAAAATCACAGATATCAAAAAATTGGATGTAAACAAAATAAAGCATTCTGCCTTGTATCAAAGGTTCATGGTACTGGTGGTGGTGTAATGATGTGGGGAAATGTTCTTGACCCCTTAGTACCAGCTGAGCATTGTTTAAACACCACAGCTTGCCTGAGTATTGCTGTTGACCATGTCCATCCATTTATGTACCCACCCTCTGATCGCTGCTTCCAGCAGGCTACTGCACCATGTTACAAAGCTGAGATCATCAATTTAGATTCTTGATCTCAATCCAATACAGCACCATTGGGATGTGGGGGAACAGGTAATTTTTACCATGGATGCAAATCTGCAGCAGCTGTGTGATGCTGTTATCTCAACATGCAACAAAATCTTGGGGGAATGTTTCCAGCACCTTGTTGAATCTATGCCACGATGAATTAAAACAGCTCTGAAGGGAAAAAGAGTTTCCAAACCAGTACTAACAAAGTGTAACTGATTAAATGGCCAGTGAGTGTGTCTAGGATTTCATGTCATTTTTGGCCACTAGGTGGCAGTGTACTATAGCTGACCAGGGTCTCATGCTGTTGAGAATTTTTCCAGAGAAATTGAATTTACTCAAATATTAATTGATGGGATATTTTAATCTGATCAGTTATATATGCTAATAATAAAAAGGTAGTTTTTTAGTACTTTAATAATAATGTTGAACATATCAAATGACCTACATTAAATACCCCTTTTTAATTGTTGAGAGAGTTGATATATTTTTGTTAAACAAATAAGTCTGTGCTTGAAGCTCAGCAGACTTCATATCGTTGCAAAGGCAGTTTGATCTACAGTCTAGTTCCTGGGTAATCCTTGCATTTTATCTCAGGCTGTGTCTCTGCTTCAGTTGTTAAATGGTCTTCTGAAAGCAGAGAAGACAATTGCAAAGTTAAAAAAAAATCAGATAACTCAGACCTAGACAGAATGAGACCATGCTGCACTGCCACAAATAGCCACCATGCAGTTTTCCACTGTCATAGTTTGGATTAATGAGCTGCTTTTAATTGTTATGGCTCCACTATGGTGCCTTTACCTTTTAAAGCAGAAAGGCAACAGCATGTTAATGCTTCCCAAGCCTGCATTAACGTCAGCTCTCAAAACTCTTTTATGTCCATTAAGATCCATCCTAAAAAATATACACTTTCACTCTGCGTTTCTTTGAATTCAGAGAAAAGCACAGAAACAGGAAAACACTTTAAATGGGTCAGAATGTTCCATTCCTCAATATTAACATCTACTGAAGGAACTGATCACTGAGAAATGATTAAATTATTCACACTTCTGTTGCACTTTCTCCTGTGTTTCCACATTCAGCGCAGATGTCTGAGGCAATTGTGTGTCTACTTTTCCTTTATGTTTTTCAGTTTTTCTGTCTTCAGATGGACCCAAGATGATTCATCATGAACTCCTGAGATTTTCCAGATATTTTCCCTTCTTTCTTAAGAAATAGTTTCAACAGCTTACACTCCTGGGTTCATAACAAATGTGCTTCCTACCAAGGCTTTCCTGTATCCTTGGCTTGACATTTCAGTCTTTGGAAAAGTGCAGTACTGTTTCAGCGCACTGTGAGGAATAAAAACAGAAACAAATCCTCTCCAGCATCCCCAAGAAACTGTTGTATTTCTGTAGGAAAATATCTCCAACGTTACTTGACGAAAATGAAGAATTATTCAGAGATGTTTGATGTTTTCGATTTAGAGATAGCTCTTAAACTTCTTAAACAAGCTTCTAAATCGAAGCAGTTTAATGGCTGTATGGAAACACAAACACACACACACACACACACCCTCAATAAACAGCCATGTGTAAAATATTGGAAAAATACGTAAATGTGGGTGTAAGCGAGTGTAAACACGCAGCTGCCACTGCACATAGTTCATAAAAACACAGATTTGCTCCCATGCCCAAACTTTCTCGAGGTTACTTCTTAAACACAAGGTTGTTTCCACATCAGCAGCAAGTCTGAAGGTCTCATTTTACTACAAATACTCTCCAATCTGCTGTTTTCAGTCCTAACCTTGCAAAAATGACTCAGGGTGACACTGTGTGGGAAGGCAAATTATAGCATAGCATTTCATTCGAGACATGCTTATGCTGAAGGACAGTGGGGGAAAAAACATGAAAAAAACAAAAGATCTCCTTTATTTGAATATTTAAGAGTAAGCTAAGGAACTATTACTTCGCCTCTCCTTAAACAGGAATTATTCTGCTTGTAAAGATAACTGGATCAACACTCATACGTACTGTGTTGATCTTCTTTGTCATTGTAACTGTATTTGATAATAAAACAAAGCATTTGCACATTTAATGCCAGGTAAGGTAACTTTATTTATACCCATAGGCAGGTAAATTTGCCTTACAGAAAAATGATAGCATTTGGCATCCCTTCAAGAAAAAAAAACATATTAGTATGAAAAATGTTAAATAAATCTGCTTTAAACCGGCAGAACAACAAAATAAACCTTTAGACAGTTAAAACACAAGATGAATCTATGAAATGTCATAGACTGGTGATCTAAAATATAGAGGGTCATTAGGGTCAAAGGCAGCAGGGGGAAACTCAAGCTACTTATACACAGTGGGGTACACAAAGTAATGTGGGGGGAACAACACAGGTGCCGACAACTATGGGACAGGACTGCGGTTAACAAAATAAAACAGGAAGTAACAGAACAGCAACACCTCACACAGAGATGAAGACACAACACAATAACAAAAAGCTTGAAACACCATACAAAGGACATACAACTTGGTTATTAGGATAAGGCAGTCCACACCAGTCACAAGGAGAGCACAACGGAAAAATAGAACTCAAAGCCAAAAACACACAATTTGCTGACACTGGGATCATCGTGATAAAGACCCAGCACATCCTGTGTAGTCCACCAAACCAAACCAAGCTAATGCCCCCAACACCTCACACAAAACTGCTCAGGAGCAGCAGACAGATGACAGACGGATCAACGATGCTTCGGACTAACCCCAGTTTAAGTGAGCATACACGGGGTCACAGTACCCAGAGGATCCACTGCAGACATCCACAGTGCCAGAAATCACTGCAGAGGTTCACAGCTGCATTATATGTAGTGGATGTAACGTGGCGCAGGGAATTTAAACTATGTTCTGTTCATGTGGGCTGTGTCCTAGTAGTTACAGCTATCTGTGGTCACCTGCAACTTACAACCGAGTTTCACTTATTCCAAGGATGACTAGAAGTTATAAATATTATAACTGTAGTTATAAATATTACTTTTACAGTCACACTGTATGGGAGAGACTAAAAACAGGGTAAGAATCCTTACATTTACAGAAGTATTGCTGCTGACTGTGATGTCAAGCACACAGAGACGCACTCATTTCTCAGATCTTCAGTTTGACTTTGGCAGTGACAAGGGCATCAGGCTATTAGTCCTCGTTTGCACACTGCTTGGACAATTTAGCTACTCAAATAGAGCCCGCTTACTGGAAAACAGCTCCTTAATGAAGAGATGGACCGGTAATATGCCATAAAACTATTCTTTTATTCTTTCCTCGCACCCTCATGAATACACGCTGCCTGTATGCACACAGAGCCACTAAGTACACCTACGCATATGCACACTTAAACCCATACTTAAACACGCACACATACCTCAAATGCAAGGGCAGAATGATAATGTGATCTGGAGGAAATGGTGCCAGTTTTGCCACGTAAGTCAAAAAGGTCAAATTGCAAATGTCAGCTTTTTCGCCTTCATTTTAATTATTCTGTCAAGTTCAAAGAGTCTCCATCAGAAAGGAGCTGCACCTGACAAAGGAAGGCCTGAGCTCACAGATAAGCTCAATCTGCGTCTCTTCTTGACACTTTCTTCTCTATACTTAGCCTATCTGCTCTCCTCTCGCACACAGCGACTCTCAGAGTAAATTACAATGTATCGCAGTGAGCAGGGTGCCAAAGGGATGGCTTAGCAATTACCAGTGAACTACGAATGTGAAGTCAATTAATTTCTTCTGCTACTCTTCTACTTAGCTGATTTTGTAAAAACTCAGCTGATACATGATAAAGTGTCCACTTTTGGTTCTGATAGGCAGATGTTAACAATGTATTGATCCACTATTACACATACAGCACTGATAAAAGGAGAGTATCCCACTGTCAGTTCTATAGTTTTACATGTCAGGACAAAATCACCACAGCAGCTCCATCAGGTTGAAATGAAGGATTTGTGCCATTGCAACACTTTGATTATTTTCTTTTTCAGCCATTCTGCTGTTTTCTGCTGTGCTTGGGATCATTTTGCTGCTGTGTGACCCAGTTTTGCCCAAACCTTAGCTGTCACACAGATGGCCTCACATTTGACTCAAGAATGCTTTGGTATAAAGAGGAGTTCACTAAATAAGGTCCCCAGGTCTTGTGGTTGTAAACAAGCCTGAAAGCCCTCCACCACCATTCTTGAAGGTTGGTTTGAGGTGTTTGTTCTTATATGTTTGTGTGGTTTTCTCCGAATGTGATGCTGTACATTATATCCAAACATCTCCACCTTGCTCTCTGCTGTCTGAAGCACATTGATCAAAAAGTTCTGTCATTTGTTGCAAACCTGAGCTCATGTTTTTTCCTGGCAACCCTTCCAAACATGCCATGCTTGTTCCGTCTTTTTTATTGTACTGTGATGAACTTTAACCTTTAACATGCTAGCCGAGGCCTGTAGAGTCTGATGTGTAGCTCTTCACTTTTTCGTTCGATTTTTTTGCAGTTTCACTGAACATTGCATGGGTTCAGGCTTCGTATTTAGGCTTAGATTAGTAACTGTCTTGAATGTTTTCCTCTTGTGGATCATCTTTCTCACTCCAGGATGATGGAATTGTTTGAGAATGCCCTCATAACCAATCCCAGATTAATGTGTAGCAACAACTGCTTCTCTGAAAGCATTGATGACGTCTGTCCTGCTCGGCATTGTGAATGCTCCAGACCGACAAACTGCCAAAACGTTCGCTGTCACGGGCATAGTCACAATGGCTGATGATTATTTAACCAGCTGCTACTAACCCTCTTAAACTCCACAGAAGAAGTTAGCTTGTCCTCAGTTTTTCACACACTGCTTCTGCATTTTAACCAAATTTTGGTTAAATAATTAATGATGTGTAATACTGCATGTTTTTAGTACGTTTGAGGTTGTATTGACCTCATTTTAAAACCAGCGAAGTACCAGATTGTGAAAGTGAAAGAGGGTGCACTTTCTTTTTAGCATGATTGTATAACTCCAGACCTATGGCAGCCATTTTTAAGTACTTGTGTATATTTTGCAGAAATAAAGATTTTGGCCACAATTATAGAGGGTGATGCTGAAACATTGATGTGTTATGCTGACATCAGCATTGATAATATGGAAATTTCACGATAATGATATCTGCAGTGTTTTCATATATCATTTGAAAAAAAGAAAGTGTACTTTATTGACCCCCGTGGGGAAATTCCTCTCTGCATTTAACCCATTCACTCAGTGAGCAGCCATTGGGCACCCGAGGAGCAGTGTGTAGGGACGGTACCTTGCTCAGGGGTACTTCAGGGTAGCTGTTCAGGGGAATCAAACCCCGACCTTCCGATCATGGGGCCACCACTCTACCTACTGAGCTATCCCTGCCCATTCGTGCTGATAAAAGCATTGTTAATATGGAAATATGAATCTTTTTGTGTCACTGTGAAGTCAAATAATGCTGCACTGAAAAAAGAGCTCAAACAAAGAAAGTGTTTATGTTCCCCAAGCACCAAGATATTATTTAAAGTTTGGAGACAATGAAACTAAAGCTTTTTCCTAATTCGTGTGACCATGACCTTTAGACATATGACACTGAAGCATTACATATTAAAATGGTATTATCCTCATATGTCTGGAGCAGAATAATTTGAAATCTTTGGCTTTTATAAGCTGTAAAAAGTTGAGATTTAAAATTAATTGTGTTGGAAAACTTTTGCAAAACTTTATGGCATCACTGTGACTTCAAGGCGAGGCGTCATATTGAAAAAATAAAAAAGTGTGCTGTACAAATCTCTCCATGATATATTGCTCTATAGGAATTTTTTTTCAAGGTTAACTTTGACCTTGGGCACTAACAATGAAGGTCAGTAGTTATGCCCCCTAGGCCTGGTATATTGCTGTAAAGCATGAAGACAGTCCATGAAAACTGGGTTATAAGTTTTTGCTAATTTTCACATTTCGTGTGACCTTGGCTTTGACTTTGACCCAGTGATATTGTGAAAACTCTGGATGCTAGTCTGCTAACAAACTGAACTGATTACACACTCGCTCACTTTGAGCAGAGTAAGATATACCAAACCACATGAGCTGTAACTGCTGGTTTAACGTCCTCTTCTTATAAAATGTGTCATATTCATACTGTGTTAAAGTATTACTTCCCACCTACCGTTAGAAAAGCACATTTTTGGCTGTCTTGAAATGCTGTTTTATTAATGGTTCATGATTATTATTGTACGAACCCGAGGCCTAAACTTCCTCAGTCTGTGGTCCCACTGCAGCTCATTATGCCCCCTCGCAGTCTTTGTGAGATGCAGACAGCATTGATGTGCTCAAAATACATTATTTGGCACTTTACTGTTTTATTAAGTATTTCTGAGATTTTTTTTATTCCCAAGCCGTCAGAGAAAGTTTGTACTGGAAGGGCAGCTGCTGGGAAGAGAGACAAGGCTGCAGGTTTCTTGCTACTTTTTTGTTGTTGTACCTGTCGTAGCATTTTTGTCAGCGGGTCTCTCGGTGCACTACACCGGCATCAGCTTATAATTTTCTCGTTTAATGAGCTCGCTCGGGTGGACAGTCTAGTGTGTCAGTTAGGAGAAGTTTATAATCTACAGAATGAATTCATCATCGTCAGCTCATATCATCAAACACGCCGCCCTTTGATTTCATTTTTCTTTTATAATCACACTTCAGTCTGGAGACTGTCTTCACTTGTCTCTTTGCTTTGGTTTCAGTGACAATGAGTTAGTGCTATCACTTGATAAAACACTCGCACACACAGTGGGCACACACGAAGACACAAGGTCACAGACACACTCCAACCAGTGAATAACAGCAGGCTCGAGGTGGAGACTGGTCTTGCCATGTGATTCGCCACATACATCAACTCTGTTGAGCAGAAAATTGAAATGGAAATGTGGGCCTTGGAAGAGTGTGGCTTCCATTTACCCCTGGACCAAAGCTAATGATTTGTCATTTCTCTCAGGGACACAAGCTGCTGCCCTCGCTCTCACACGTATACCGCACCAGGGGGGCTGAGCCGCCTCACCGGCCTCTACTGTATGTAGTCATGTTTCATTTTATTTCCACATTTGTGCTCCGTGTGTTGCTGAGACGGTTGTTTCCAGTGGTTTTATATTATAGTAGTCTAATTTAAGTAACATTTGTGAACGTCATATCAAATTCATTCATTCATTTTCTGTCACTAGTGACAAAAACAACAACACATGACACTAACAAAGCACATATAGCTGCTGGATACTGTATGACTTTTATCTCTGACAAATGTGATAATATTAACATTTATGCAAAGAGCAACATGGTATTGGAGACTCAGCAGATGGATTTTTGCATTATTGAATTCACCTGTCACGACTGTTTGAATCTGTTTTTCGAGCTTTCATCATGTCAGTGGAGCGTGGGGGTGGGGGGTTTAAAGCAGCCATGTGTGATTTATTATTGATCCGGTGTCGGTATCTTCTGGGATGCTGATCAGACGCGCAGACAGAAACATCGACTTGAAACACATTTTAAAAACATTCTCTGTCGACTGTATGCACGCCGTGATTTCTTCGTGCGCGGTTTCACATTTTTCTGAGATCTTCATTTATTTAAAGAGTTTGAAGATTGCTTTATGGTTACCGGTCAGTCACGGTAGTAAAAATAAAACCCGAAAACAACACATGTGTCTGAAGGCCTTTGTGTTCACAGCTAAACTCCTTAAACTGACATAAACTGTGAAACACATTTGCTAATTGGGCATGCTAAAATTCTCTTTTTAATGAGAAAACTAAGCTACTTTCATGAAATAGGAGAAATGCTTGGAATGCATTTCAAATATTTTACACATTTTTGAGATTGAGAAATAAATGTTTTTACCTAAATATACCTGCAGCGACAGCAGGCAGCAGTAAGGGTGCATTTCAGTAATAATGCTGTTTGTTAATCAGCAGATTTGTTAAGTCAAACATGCATCAGAGTATATCCACTATGAACGATGCTATAAAGCACAGGCAACTTGGGCTTGAGGTTTTCAGGTAAAGTGTGCATACATCCTGTTTTATACATCCTGCTGATTAATACAGCAGCTGATCCGAGTCGGTCCATGTGGCACTGTTGTGAGTTGTGCCGGTAAGTTCATGTTCTGTGGGTATGAAACCAGAATAGCATCCAGACCATCTCCAGGCTCTGTGCTCTGGTACATTCGTCTGTACTGACAGAGCATGTTTACTTATCACAACTTAAATAATAGCTTCCATTAAAAACGACATCTTAAACACCAATAACTGAAGCTCTGTTGAAAGTTCATGTCACATCTTTAATTTGAAGTGTACATGATTATGATAAACTGGCATCAGAGCAGATAACCGGCCCTTCTCTTGGCTGAAAAGCTCTTTTCCTGCTTTTGCCACATTTAGGATTACAGAATGTGTGAATTTGATGTACTTCTCTGGCTCTGAGTACACAAAATGCTTCTGTGTACTTCTGCATCCACCCTGTTGCTCCTGTCAAAAGCTAAATTATTACTAAATGTCAAAATGCCAGCTCCACTGGCAGCGATACGCGCCCAAACCATAACAGAATCTGCTTTCCTTGCTTTCTTCCAACATTTTGATCGAGGTTGATTTTTGTTTCAGTAGACCATAAAACTTTGTTATGCTACTCTGCAGGGTTTAGTGTTGTGTGTTTTTGCAGAATACAGCCTGATTGCTCGGTTTCAGAGGCTGAGTATAGGCTTGTGATGAATGCTCTGGACCCTCTTTTCATGACCATCCTGTAGAACATTCCTCACTGATGGATTGTGGTTTTCACTACCATGAAAATGATTTTCCACTCATGACAAGATTTGTGCTCCTCGGTCCCTGTGGTGCGTTCTTCTTGAGTAAAACTCCTTTTTCGAAGTGTACGAACTGTTAATTTGATAAACTACTTCTGATATCCCTCAAAAATAGTTTTTGAACATAACTAATCTTCTTTGCATGTGTGGTCAACTCTAGTCCTGAATCCACACTCACAACTGTGAGTCTACACAAAACCTCAGCACCAGTTTAAAAGCATTTGTGCAGCAACAAGTGCCCAAATTCTTTTACCAATAAGAGCTTCACAGTTTTCAATATAGCTGGCCATGACATAAAGCCTCACGACTGATATATACAGTATAGATAGCTATATAGATGGATACTCGCTGGCCACTTCATTAGATACACCTGTTAAACTCCTCATTGATGCAAATATCTAACTAGTCGTTCACAAGAAAGTGAGGCGATGCATGTAGGAGTGTAGACATGGTTAAGACGATCTGCTGAGATTACACCGAGCATCAATGGGAAAGAAGTGCGATTTTAAATGTGTTATTGTGTTTGCTGGCTGGTCTGAGTGTTTGGGAAACTGTGGATCTACCGGGACGTTCTGCACAACCATCTCTGGGGACTACAGAGAATGGTCTGAAGGCCAGCGGCAAAACACCCACTCGTTGCAACCAAGCTATGAACAAGACCACACCTGTCAGCTAAGAACACTAAACTGATGCTACAGTTCACTCAGATTCACCAAAATTACACCATAGAAGATCGGAAGAAGTTTTCTGTTCGGATGGTAGGGTCAGAATTTGGTATAAGCAAGACAGCCTGCCTTGTATCAGTAGTTCAGACTGCTGCTGATGTTGTAATGGTATAGAAATTATTTAGGAAACACTTTGGGCCCTTGTATCAACTGATGCCCAACCAGCTGAGTATTGTTGCAGACCATGCCACTATCTTCATAACCACAGTGTATCATCTTCTGATGTCTGCTTCCAGCAGGAGATCGCACCATGTCACAAAATACAGATTATCTCAAACTGGCCATCTGTGAAATTAGCATCATGGATGTGCATTTCAACACGGACCAAAATCGCTGAGGAATGTTTCCAGCAACTTGTTGAATCAATGGGATCAAGAATTAAGGCAGAAACAAAATCGACTGATTGAAAAGTGGGATAATGTGTATGACCTGGATGTTCACATCGACCCTGCTAGCCTTTGAAGGGCTGTCACTGTATAATGATGCAATGACTCAAAGCTCAGTTTTAACTAAGTGCAGTTTTGAAGTCAGAGCTTTTATGATGTAGTATTTTCACTTAGTAACAGTTTAGTCATAGCAAGCACAAGTTAAATCCTCCACGCATTCTTCATCCAACACACATGAACTACAGTTTAGACTGTGGAGTTTGTCTCTGTGTCCCAATCTGCTGCAAACCTGAAGTGATGCTCTCGCATGATTTCAGACTCACTCTCTCTCTTTCATACACACACACACAGAAATGCGATAAAAAAAGAATCCCAACCATGTGCAAAAGTAAACTAAGAACTCTTTTATTCTTTTTTGTTCACTTTATATATCTATCTTTAGCTGTTAACTCTTTTTTTTTTCTACACGAGTCCTTTAAAAGTTTGTCATCATGCTAGGTGCAGCTTCAGTGTTGGTAGTACATGCAAAGTTGTAGTTTTTGTCAGGGGAGGGTTTCACACATTGGACAACTGCAGAAGGAGAAGAACGGAGAGCAGTGGCTCTGGAAATCAGTTAACAAACACTGACCGATCTGGAGTCACCAAACAAAAGAAACATAATAATAATAATTATAACAAATAAATAAAAAAGAACCCCACCAATGGGTGCAGCTGCAGAAGGGGTGGGGTGGAGGGGTGCACTGACCATCATTGAGGATTCACAAAGGGTTAAGCAGAAGCAGTTCAGTTCTTGCAGATAGTTTGATCCATCTAATCCATAAATGGGGACTTTGTCTTTTTTTAAATATATATACATATATATATATATATATATATATGTATAGAGAGAGAGATCATGACATCATCTGTTGACATCTTTAGTGCAGTTAAAAATGAAAACAAAATCCAACAAGCAGGCAGTCTTTAGGGGGAAATATCTATATTAAAAAATCTCAGACTTTGCAGTTTAGAATAAACGAAGAACACCAACAGAAAACCGAAGGAGCAGAAGGGGAGGAAAACTCGACACTCTGTTGGTTTTGGCCTGATGTTACAGGAGATATTATCAGTATTGCTCGAGACTTTGGTCTGGATCTGTTTGTCGGGGGGGCACTGGATACTTTTTAAGTTTTTTTTTTTAACTTTAACTCTACTCTGGGAGTCCCCGCTTCCTGCTTTTTAAATACTGACTAAAAACAAACAAACAAAAATACCCCCAAAAACAACCAAGTATAAGTGAAAGGTACATACATGACATCACACGTGCCAGCTGGTGGATGCCACTTTGAGCTTAGGCACTTTACAGTGCATATTTTTTTTTTAAAACATGGGTGGCTACAATGGGGATGAAGCATGTTGACCCCGGCAGTGTTAGTGCCATGCTTTATGGTGCCCAGTGAGTGACACAGAATCACAAATACTTACTTAGCAA
Source organism: Aulonocara sp. 'chitande type north' Nkhata Bay (assembly GCF_057382095.1). NCBI lineage: Eukaryota > Metazoa > Chordata > Actinopteri > Cichliformes > Cichlidae > Aulonocara > Aulonocara sp. 'chitande type north' Nkhata Bay. The sequence continues at coordinate 37,683,290 of NC_141359.1, forward strand.
CAGTAACATCTTCACAATCTCGGCAACAGAGGAGGGATCAAAACCTTTTGTTTTTTTGTTTTTTTTGTTCTTGAGGATGAATCGATTGTACAGGTCAGAAGACGTGTTGCCTTTGTTGCTCCTTATTTACACAGAACTAGTATTTTGCAGCAATAATGATCGCAGCTCACAATATACACATGATCACTGATTGACAGCTACAGATGCACTAAGAAGCCTGACATTTGTATTTCTCCCACTTTGAATCGAGCACATCGTTTTTGTACAAAGTAAAAGTAGTACATTGTTGTGCGGGTATGCAAAAGACCGGACAGTAAAGGGTCGATGCCACAATGTTAGATATTTGAAAAAGAAAAGGAAAACACTGGGGCAGAAACACACATGGACATCATCATCTTTGGTGAAAATCTGACAGGAATATGCTTAAAGACAACCTGAGCACACACATTAATTGCACGCACACCCGCACATAGAAATTTCCCGCAGCTGGAAATAGGAAGTCACCGCGGGAAAACATCCTCATTTACAAATTGAAAACATGAGGACATTTATGCACTCGGGGTGTACAGGAATCGAGTTAATTCACAACATGGAATATGCAGCTAACATGTTTCTTAACTGGGCGTAGAGAGGACGAGGATGAACATGACATCACACTGTGATACATTTTAGCATACGACTTCTGAGTCTTCTCATGCAGGGGTTGCATTTTACTCTGCTGTTCATCTAGCTGATTCCGCACACAATAATGTGGAGGGATTGCATCTAGTGATATACTGTATGTGCTGCTACAGTACATATATACCATGTCATCTGTCAGCCATCATTGTTCCCTGCAACAAAATGACATAATTACAAGATCTGAGAGGTCCGTTATACTATCGCTATGTTCACTGTGGCATTAGCCCCAGTCCTCAAATGCCTAAGGGTGAAAAAAATAATTGTTCCCATCCCCCCCTTCCCTCAAAAATTAAACAATCAATCACAAGAAATCTAGAAAATAGAGACAAAGATTCAAAGCTGCCTGTGGAGGAAGATGCTGGCATTCATTCAACATCATTCGCCGACGGACGCACGGGGCTCCCCATCCTACGTTTTCCGCTCTGCAGGCCTCTAAGTTCAGTTTCCATGCAAAGCCATGGCTTGGATCAAGAAAAAAATACAACGTGCAGCACCTCCCAAAGCTTCTCCCAAGACCCAGGCGAGGGGTGGGGTGGGGGGGGGGGGGCAGTCAACGTGACCCTCACCCCTCCCTCGCATCTGTTCAAGTATGAAATGAGAGTGACATAAAATAACTTAAAAATCATACGCACAGATGAATGAACACGACATAAAAATAAAGGAAAGAGCGCTACGACGCTGTCACACCTGCCTTATAAACTCTTTCCAGTCAGTGACTCAAACAGGGCGACAACATTTTGTAACATTTGTATCTTTAATCCAGAGGATAAGAACACGTAGTCTCAGCTAAGGAACGGACCAAATAACACACATTAAACGTTACAACGCTTATGTTTTTCTCAGCACTAGATTTACATCTTGAAGATTTATGCATAATTAAATTAAAATTTGTCAGTGTCATTAATTTTAGCAAAGATATATATTGTTTTAGGTCCATATACATTGGTTTTAGTCAACAAAGATCCCGTTTCTAGGCTACATTCCGACCTAAATTAGCTACTTATTGATCAACAAGACAGAACGGTATAATTTCAGCTTCCACATCTACGCCATAAGAACAAGATTTCTCTGGGAAACAAATGGGTGCGTGTTAAACGAAAAAACAAAACATGGATTCCAGTTTTACACAGTAAAATCAAAGTAAAAAGTTAAATCAAAGACACGAGGCTGATGTCCTCTGAGGAATGAGAATGATGAGTTACGGATGGTTTGTGAAACGGCGCACGTTCATTTCCACAAATACAAAGTGCACGTGCGTGCTGACACATGGGACGGAAGTAAGTGTCTGCTTGTTAATACGGGGGCTCTCTCAGGCCTGGGTCAGGGAAAGAGGAGGGGGTGGTTAAGGAATCCCTCGACTCCCTCAGGAGCTGAGGGTGAACTGGTCTTGCTCGATGGGCTTTTTGACCCAAGCCCCCAAGCCGGCCTTGTGGAAGGCCTTGATGAGCGCCTGCTTGGCAGAGTGGTACTCTGTGGCCGCCTGCTTTGCTTCGTGGTAGGAGCTCGGCTTCGACACCTTGATCCGCAAGATGGACGACAGCTGAGGACGCAGAGAAAGGAAAGTAAGCAACAGAATAACAGAAACAAACCAAAAACAACCACGCATTAATCTAAAATCTCAGCTCCTACCACACAAAGAAAAAGAAACTTGTTTGCACTCCTTGGAAGTCAGGCTCTGACTACTAACGTGTCTAAACGTTAAATTATATTACTGGGAAAGTGGACGAAGTCAGTGGGTGTATGATAGCAGGGAGATGTTCTCACACACACGCCTCAGCACAGTGCAACGCACTCCACATCACAGTCATGCCAGAAAGCGATGCTAATGTTAGAAAAAACTGCTCCTTGAGCCGATCCTTTGGACTTGCTGTAGCCACAGACCCAGCTTTCATTCTCAACATTTAAGTTGAGTCTGTTTGACACCAAAGTTGACCTTTGCTCTCTGTGCGAGGTCAATAGTGACATCGCTCACGTGCAAACAATCAGAACAGAGCTTCCAAGGAATGACCTCGTAGCTTAGCTGCGATTCCTGAGATGCCACACTGAAGTACGTGTGGTTCAGACGTGTACAGCTCGTGATGCTGACTGCAGCTGACCTCAGTCTGTTTATGACTCACTGTCACAATCACTTATGTAAGAAACTATAGTTATGTCGCGTGACTCAGCACGTCTGCGCCAGTATTACAGCGAGGTGCGTGTGAATGTGCGCTCTGGCCTCGCCGTACCTTGGAGTGAAGGCGCACCCAGCGGCTGTAGAGTGCGTGTTTGCAGAGCCGTGAGGCGCGGCCCATGTCGTCCTTGCCCGTGGTTGCGTTGATCACCTCCAGGGCCTGGTCACCCACCGTCCAGTTCACACTGAAGTTTGGAGCCTTGCCTGGCTGCCTGGCTTCAGCATTACTTATACCTGCCATTAAAAACACCCAGAGTCAAAGACCGAGCGAGGCTGCAGGTTAAAACAGAGACATTTTTATTTATAGGACCTCAGCAGAATGTAAAAATCTTTTGTTAACATTACGTCAATGCCAGAAATGGAATAATTGCACGGCACCGCTCCAGCGAATTCCCACAGCACCCAGACTTTCTATTACCTCATGTGTGGATGTATTAAACAATGAAGGAAGTACCCAAACATGGCAGTCCATCCTTCCAAAGGACAGCTGTTCCCACAGCTGCAATATCTCTAAACAGGACAGTTTTTCTTCTTCTCATTTCATTTTGTCTAACTCAGTAGAGACAAACAGTAGAATCCACCTGGGGGGACTGTGAGGACAGAGCTCGCTCTCGTCTAACACACTTCAGGGCTTTGGCCTCCACTGTATCTCAAGCATAAATGGGAGATATATGGATGCCATAAATCCCTGTGTCTTCCTCTGTGTGTGTGTGTGTGTGTGTGTGTGTGTGTGTGCATTAAGCTCCTTGGTTCCATTTGGCAGCACTTGTGGCAGAAGATGATTTAAAGGGGATGAAATCCTCAGCGCTCTAACGCCACAGCACTTTCACCGCTAAAAACTCTCTAAAGCGGAAAAGGTTAATAACCTTCCACCATTATCTCCTTTACTTGCCATTTAGAGGGAAGGAGCAGGGTGAGCTAAACGTACATCCCGGCTGTGTGATATGAAGACCCATGTCATCCCCCAGGATGTAAAGGAAATCTCCACAGTGCCACTCATTCCACTTGTTTGATATGGACTGCCCTATATTCATGGCAGCACAATGAGCAGTGTAAGCAGTGCTGTAGCAGTGTGGTATTTTCTTGACCTTGAACTTTGCTTTGCGTGTTTGTATCAGCGCACAGCTGGGCAAGAGAGGCACGGCCAGCTGGATGTTTTGGTGGAAAACAGAGCAGCAGTCCAACAAAGCTGAAAATGTCAAAATTTTAATTAAACACTGGCTCGTGTTTGATGGAGCTCAAGTAGGAAAGGCAGAAAATGACTCTCAGTTTCTTTAGAAATGAATGAATGGATTTGTATTCAGTTTGAAAAATTCAGACTCAGAATATAACACCGTTAGGTGGAGGCGGCTGCTGCAGAATAATCACCCACACCTCTAAAGAGCATCACTACCTCCTTTCCCACATGAGAGCTAGTTTTATTGGTCTGCATGTGTATTTTTAATTTATTTATTGTTTTGTGGTGTTGCTCCTTCACTTCTTCTTCTCTGTACAATCTAACTCATCAGGACAATCCAATTTCCACAGCAAAGTGTCTTCATCCATTTTATGAGGGACTGATTTCGTTTGGTTATCATCCACGAGCTGTTTCAGAGCACTGACGAATGATGCTGACAGCATATTTTTAAATATCTGCGACCTGTGACGTGTATTCAGAATCCTTCTGTCTGTTTTGGACTTTGTGATGATGCTACATGTACATGAAGAGGAACAGCAGATGTGCTTTTGAGACACTTTCAAGTTAAATGTTCGGGAAACAAAATATATGGTCTTCTGCAAAGCTCGCCCAATGGGGTTTGATGATTATTACATTGTTACATCTGATGGCAAAACCAGTGAAAGGGTACATGCCTCAAGTATCTGGATGGATGGATAGATGACAAGATCTGCACAGATCTGTAATGGTGAAGAGAGATCTGAGCGTGAAAGTGAGGCTGACAATTTACCGGTCGATCTACGTTCCAACCCTCACCTGTGGTCACGAGCTCTGGGTACTGGCAGAAAAAAATGAGGTCGCAGATAGCAGCAGTGGAAATGGAACTGAAATGGAAATTTCCTTCATTTGGTAGCTGGGCTTTCTCTTAGTGACAGGACTCTGGAGAGATTATATCTCTCGGTTGACTTGGGAACGACTTGGTGTGCCCCACCCCTCAGATGAGGTGGACGTGATGACTGTCTGGGCCTCTCTGCTTAGACTGCTGCCTCCGGACCGGAATTGTCCAAAATAACCGGATTTAAGGATTTCCGGATAGAAGGATGGACAAGTTTCTCTTTAATATATACGTTGCTAATCTCATTAGTAATCATAAAGTGATGCTTGGTTTTTACTTTAGAAATAAATCTTACTTTACTAACTTGTGTTTTTTTCCTGTAATTGATTATGATGATATATTGTATATGCATGCTTCCTCCTTCATCCCTACATTTTATTACAAATGCAAAGTCTCTGACTCACCACGACGTTCTTTATGGTTTGTGGTTTGGCCGTCTGGTATATTTTAGCATATTTTTCTCTATGAAGCCACTCTAGAACTTCCAGTCTACAGCAGGACCTTTCTCCCAGCTACACTCTTCTTAATGGTTGCTTCTGGATGTACCTATAGCTCTGACAGATCTGGGGAAAGCAACATTTTCTTCTAATGTGTCTTATAATAATTTACAGTATTTTGATTTGATTTTGATCTTAGCGGGACATCATGATAAAATAAAGGTGACAATAAAATGTGACGAAAGGACCCTGAGTGCCACTGTACAAACTTTGCCTATTATTGTTTATTATTCATTGCTCATTAAACCCATTTGGCAACTGTCAAAATCTGTGACAGCTGTAACTCTATAACCATAACTGGACTTTAGGCTTTTTTTTCTGAAACACAAAAAAAATTGCAAGAAAAGGAGCGATGAATGGATTAAACTTTTGAAATCTAGTTAAAGATTTATTTTTTCAAACCAATAAATCTCTCTGTATAAATAAACATCGTCTGTAAGCTGGTGCTGGACACTGGGCTCATAGCAGCTCCACATTTGCCAAATTATATGAGTTACGTAACGATGTTAGTGGCGACTGTGGTTCGCTGTCTGAAATAAAAACTTGTTTGTGTGTCTTTTGTCTACTTCAGTCTGAAATTAAAGACCCAGTGTTTCAAAAACAGCCCACTGCTGTCACTGGAAACTGCATTTATGTGGAAAGAAGGAGCTTCTACGACAGCTGCTACGGCCAAAGGCTTTGTGCAGATGAGTTATTGAAATCGTGTTTTAGAATCAGTTTTAGTAACAAGGAAATAATTTCTCTCTTAGCAGATAAACAGAGCGCAATAATGAGTTCAAGGACGTTGAAAAGATGGTGCAGAAAGCTGAATCAGAAGGAAAAAACACAAACTTGTAAGAGTTGGCCAAACTTCTGCAAAATGAAACAGCTGGGAATGAACAAATGCAGGGATACTGACAGGTACGCCCTCATGCAATAAAGAGGATGCATGTTATATCAGAAAAACACAAAAACTCGCCTACACAAGGCATTTTGTAGAGAGTAGCAGCAGCAGGAACTCTCCGCATTTCCACCTTTTTTCTCAAAATTAACAATACATTTTTTTTTTTCTTAATGCGGCCCTAATACTCATTTATAAGCTTCAAAGCAACTGTAAATAAGCAGGGCTGGAGCCAAACATTTACATAATAATTTATGACTTCTTGCAAATGTCTTTATATACAATATTTTAAATGAAAAACAATATTAAGTGGAAAAAGTGGAGCAGAAATGCAAATGGAAAGCAGACTCATCTTTCCTCAAACACAGCATTGTCTTACAAAAACAACCAAAGTACAAAGACTGCATGCTCTGCATCTAAAAATAGAAAGTTGAAAAGAGAGAGAGAGAAGAAAACACTGCAGGAGTCCTGGTCTATACAGCCTTTTTAAAAGGTCAAGACAATGCTGAAAATTTACACAAAATGATAAAGCTATTCAAATTCCACAGGAACTAGGTAAATGTCAGCTCAGATCCAACAAAAGGAGAAAAGCAATAACTGTCTTCCTGTTCCTGCGGGACTGACTGACCAGCAGGGTGAATTAATGTGTTTACTGCTTAGGATTAAAATCTTCCTGTCATGGTCCTGGGCCATGTGGGCCCAGTATTCTTAGTTCTTTGTATTCTCGTATTTCGTTCCTTATTTAGACCATGTCTTCTGAGTTGCCCTGTTGTGTTGTTCCCTAAGTGTTTTTCCCTTCATGGCTCTCTCCCCCCTGTGTGCCCTCTATGTATTGATGAGCCCTCGTCTCCCTTTGTGGTTGTTTCATGTTTCCCCAGCCCGTTATGTCTGTGTTTTCCCCGTGCTCTCTCTCCTCCTGTCGGAACCTCTGTGCCTCTACATGTCATGTTCAGTTCACCCCGCCCTGTCTCGTTATGATTATCAGTGTCACCTGTGTTCCCCGTGTGTGCCCACTTTCCTCGTTTACCCTCTGTGTATTTCTGTCTGAGTCTCCCTCTGTTCGGCGTCGTGTTCTCCCTCATGCTGTGTGTGATTCCCCCGTGTTTCCTGGTGAGCTTTACGTTAGTTTTTCCCAGTTTAGTTTTGTATCTCCCATTGTCTTTTGTCAGCAATAAAGCTGCTTTTTGAGTTCATCCCCGTGTGTGTGAGTTTTGCATTTTGGGTCCTCCTCCTGCCTGCCACACAGCCGAGCCATGACACTTCCTCTTTGATATTTAGACAGCTGCAGGTCGATTGGTAAAGATTAACACAGTGATCCTCTCAACCCGTGAAATCGTGATGACTGATCTATAACACCAGAGATCTGCAGAAGGAAACTTGATGATGCACTTTTCTTACTTTCCCACCTCATCTACATCAAAGAAGGCGAGGGCTCTTACCGCTGAGAAGAGGCCTGTTGAGGGTGAACTGCTGGGGCAGGTCTTCGATATCTGCGATGCGCTGGTACATGGCCCTGGAGAGGTGGTCAGCATGGTAAAGGCTGCCCAGGATTATGCTGGAGAAGTAGATTGGCTCTGTGAAGTAGCTCATCAAGGAGCCCTGGATGCCCACCACGTTCCACCTGCAGAGAGAAAAGCACACGAGCTTCACAACAACTTCAACGTATCATTGAGGCAGTTTTAGGATTTCAGTGTACAGGCAGCACATCGCTGTAATGTTCACAGGCTGGCTGGAATACACACAAAAACAGAGTTAATACTGCATATTAGTACATGAACACTGAGTCCTATCTGACGTCCTACAGCCATCTACAGTGTGAGGTATCCAATTCCATTTTTCCCAAACTTCTGTTTATTTCCAGGCTGTGCCATTAGCCATCTTTCCCCAGTCACTCTCCTATTTACATGCTCTGTGAAGCAGTGCCTGCCCTCCTCGCAGAAAGACAAATACATAAGGAGCCAGAGAGAGAGAGAGAGAGAGAAGTTTCTCTAACTCTCTCTCTCTGGGTAGATGGAGAAAGAGTCAGTAAGGGTGTGAAGGCAAAGAAAAAGCGAGAGCGAGAAAAATGAAGAAAAATAACAGATGTTGGAAATGTTAGAGAAAGGTGGTGCTGAAGGCTGCTGGCATCTTATACAGTGCATTTTATCTGTCAACAAATCCCATCGAAAGCTCAAAACCCAGTGATGACCTGCTTTCCAGACCGTGCACATGGCATTCAGCTCCAAACCCACCGAATTCAAAGACATACATCTGCAACATTTGAAATGTTTAATCAAAGAAAAAGGCTCTTTTCACTGACAGGTTACTCCTGCTTTCACTCACTGCTTGGGTACGTTTGATGAGGTCTAATGCTCCAAAACTATTTGGTTACGTTGAAGCAGCAAAGCAACTGGTTTATCTTTTTGGCCTCAAAATATTCCTGTTAAGGTTTAATCACTAAAACTATTTAGATGAATGAAAAGCTCATTTTTAAGACAGAGAAATTATGGCAGAAAATCCATGTTTCAGTCACACCAGAGGAAAATCAGGGAGGCAACCTCGTTACTAGGAATATTTGGTGATTGCTCGGTCCCTGTATTTAATTAGTTTATGAACAGTGACCGATAGCAAATAGTTGCATGCAATACCCTCAACCTCTGGACTCGACTGCACAGTGCAACCTATCTCCAAACAGACAGATTGGTGATGGTTTTTATAAAACTGCAAACCATAATCTATAATCCAGTTTTTAAACAGAGACAGATTACTAATGCACTGAACCGTCTGCAGCGACAGGCACGACTTGTGCGCAACATGTCAGATCTATGAGATTCTGAACGAAAGCTTTTAAGGTGAATTTCTGTGTATGTACACGACAGCAGCTTTGCAAGAAATGGCAACAGAGTTGAAATTTACACATATTTATCACAGTTAATCTCTGTAACTGCCACTTTGACCCAATTCAGTCTCAAACTTACATCACACTGAAATGTCTTTTCGCCATTTTATTGCTGTCCTGATGCATCAAAGTCACTCTGCAGATGGCTGAGAGTGGTTGCAGACCTAGTCTCAGCCTTCGAAGCAAACATTTCAAAGGCAATGAGACTGAACGTTCATTGCACACAGTCACAATAATTTCGTCGACATAATTTTGTTCGAGTTGTGCTCTCCAGCAGCATCAAAACACCTTTAATGTATCTTCTAGAGTCCAGTCGAGTTCACTAACAGGATGTTTGTGAGATGAGGCGTCGGAGTAATTACGTCCAATAATATGATAATAAGGGTGGGACCAATACACTGTCTATATTTATACTCAAAACAAAGCATCTATACTGTGATAGTGTTGCAGGAACACCATCATCAGTTACATCAGTTCCAATGATGACTCGTGATACTGAAGGTTTTTGACAACACAGCTACAAGGCACAAAAAACCCTAATGAACAAAAGTGTTGGTTACAAAAGTGATGCTGCTACTTAATTGGACAACTTCATCACTGGCGATGGTGTTCCTGTTGCATTCGCTGACGTTGAGAGAAAAACCGTGAGTATCACTACCCTTTGTCTTTAGGAGAACATTACAAAATGAGGGTTGGCTAGCTCTTCTCATTCTCCCTTTTACTTCAGGCAGACTGTTTGAGAGTCTGTGAAATTACCAATGTGAACCCAAAACAATCAAAAATAATATGCACACATGCAAAAGACCGCAGGCTACACAGAGGGTCCATTGTTTCCGTATGCAATATTCTGTGTGCGCGTTTGTGAGAAGGCGTGTGTGGAACGGCGGGAGGGCAAAATAAAATATCTAAATTCACTGTAGCTGCGAGCAGGAAAGCACATGTTCACACATTCAGCCCAGTCAAACAGCTTTATAATATTCTGTGCCATACACAAACTGCTGCAACACACACACACACACACTCACGCTGTTTCATCACAGCAACACGGTGACACATATACACCTGTATCCCCTCTGAAGGACACACATACACACTGGGTAAAAAGCTACAACAATCAAGCGCGCTCACACAGAGTTATGTCGTGAGAGGCATTCAATTTCATTCCTGTCAAACATCACTGTATTGCTTTATCGCTTTTTTTCCCTCCCCCCAATACCGTGCTTTGTGCGTCTACACACAGATTGTACACACTCAAATGAGAACAGGGTCAGAATAGGTCAGAAAGCACACGTGATGAGCTGTTACAGCAATAACAAAAGAAAAGAGGAAAACCGAGAGAACAATTTGCCTTTATGCTAATGAACTCATTCAAAGGACAGACACGAGGCAGAGAATGGCTCGTTCATAACGACGCCGTGTAATCAGAGGAAAATGAGAGGAGCGAAAACAATGTGTAACGAGGGAGCACTGGGGGCACGGGGCAAAGCCTGCCCGTCAGCAGCTGCATTGAACGGCAGCCCTGTTGCTAACTATCACTCACACAGGGACAGAGGCAGGTGGGTGGAGGATTTCTGACACGGCTAATAGCCGTGTCATGAGGAGGTCGCGCCGCAAGTCGTGCATAATAGTTTCTCACAGTGGAAGAAAGATACTCATACCTTAATTGCTTACATGCATTTTTTTCTGCTTCTTGATTTCAGCACTGATCTGTAACTCGTGTCAACTTTAAAAATTTAGTCAGAGTTAAAAACGTCCAACTTCCACCTTATTTTGCCCTCTACTGACTTGGATCCCTCCACGATGGACCACCACATAAAATCTAAATCACACAGTGAAAGGGCAGCTCACGTAGTGCAAACAGCATTTGCCAGTCAGTAGACATGTCCCTCCTCAAATACACACTCGGCATTCAATCACTCGATCCATTCGGGCAAAATATTATGATCCAGGGCACAGAAAGCGAGAGGAAGAGGAGGAGGGCTCATGAGAGGAGTTATGGAGAAGCTTCACCGTTCATCACAAGAGAGGCAGAGTGTTGCCTTGAACATGGACACAGACTAAAGATGCTATGATGTGTCTGCAAAGATGGCCCCGGGGGCAGTATATCAATTTAGCTGTCCCTGACACCCCGGGAAGGCTTGAAATGGCACGGTGGATGGACAAAGCAAAGATAAAGCGCTGTACAGTCGACTGAAGCAGTGGAAAATAAAACACCTGAAAAGAGTCTCATGTAACACATCTGGTCAGGGCTGAAACATGACGTGTTGCTTTATGTAGCCTTCGCTAAACTAAAGGTTTCTAATAACACACAGAAAGCAATTCAATCATCATATCGGTCTAAGAATGGGAGAAAACCCAACGGGTAACGCAAAGCCTGCAGGAGCATGACTCTATTGATATTGACATTTCTGTCAATATGTCCATGATGTATGGAATTGTTTCTATTAATATAATTCATCATCTTTAGTGACCTGGAATCACATATACTGTATAACAGGAGACTTGTAGGTATGTACAGACGTGCAGAAGCATCTGTTTTTTACATTTCTGATGGTGTTGACTTAAACCTTCAGCTTCCAGCCTCCTTCATGCCAGAAACCAGTGTAGTACTAGTCGCAGTTCCAGTTCTGAGAAAACTGATTTCACCTTTGCTCTAAAAGTTACACAAATAGAAGTTAACATATTTAATTGTGACAAAGAAAGAAAAAAAAATCTTCTTTAAAGTGTACTTTGATATTTTGGTTTATTTATATTGTTTTATCTGTTTTATTCGTGAAAGGCTCCTCGGTTTGTACTTTGTACTTAGAAACAGAGTTTCTGAATATTTCTAAGGACGACAACTGAACTCAATTTATCCCAAAATACCTCGCAATCTTGTCACTGCAGGACATGGTGAGTAATCGCTCCCCTTGAAGAACACCGTCCCAGGTCTGGATGGTGTTGCTGGACCTTACAGGGATGGTGCCCTCCCCGGACTCGATTTTGGTCCTCAGCTGACCCCGCGCTTTCCGGTTAGGATGTCTGTCTCCTTGGTCTGGGTGGCACATAAGCAGAAGCACATAAAGGAAGAGAGGAGTATGAGTTTAATTTACTCTTTTATATAGTTTTATGTGACACTTGTTTGATGTTTGGAACATGAAGTCTGTTGGTGATAGAGTGATACAGTTTGTTTGATCAGGAAACATTAAAGAAAGTGAATGTGTGGGTGAATCTGTTTCTTGGTGTCATTCTACTTTTCTTCAGTTAAAAAGCAGGAAAAATGAGGAAACGCTGTTGAGTGGGAACCTGTTGCAGTAGCTCTCTTTTGCTTTGAATTTCTTTTATTTTCATGATTTAATGCAAACTTTTCCTTTATCAAGTCTTGTCAAGTCAAGTTTTGCAAGTCTACTTGTGTTTTTTTCCTTATATTAGACTCTTGTTAATGTATATCTCCATGAGCTGTTTGCACTGATCACCCTATGGCCTGCGGCGAGGCCTGAAATCCCGGAGGAGCTACCGAGGAAACGACTGGGCTCCAGAACAGTTTCAGGGATGATCATGGGGAATGTGAGGTGTTTGGACAATAAGATGAACAACTTGCTGAGTAGACCCAGGGGGAACACTGTGGGTGTAGTCTGATGTGTTTCACGGTCTGCTGTGGTGAGATGTTGCCTCGCTCACACTTCTTGGACCACGGTATGAACATTGCTGGCTCCGGGACTTTTTGGGAGGAAGATTAATCTGAGCCGTGAAAAGAAACGATGGCACTAGTTGCGACTGACAGTTGGTTTAATCCCAGACGTGTTACTGGTGGATAGATTCAGCCATAGCAGGCATTTGTAGAAAATATGAATAAATTATCATGAATAAATTAAATGTGTTTTTTGTGTGTTAACCTAAAAGTTTTGACATTTTCGGGAACATGAAAAACTTTCCTCCATCAGCTGATGTAGCGCTTATCCAACTGACCATGGCTGTGATAGGATGTGGATAATTAACGGATCCAGGCCGTCCTCTGCATATACAACTGGTTCGTCTAAAACCGGTTAGAGCTCCACTCCCACAGTGACTGATACAGAAAATCTTTACCACAGTTTTTAGATTTACTGAATCGCTGTTTTTTTTGCCTCTGTCAGTGCGCCCCAGGGCAGCTGTGGCTACAATGTAGCTGCCAACACCAGTGTGTGAATGTGTGTGTGAATGGGTGAATGACTGAATGTAGTGTAAAGCGCTTTGGGGTTCTTAGGGACCAGTAAAGCGCTATACAAATGCAGGCCATTTACCATTTTTTGCATTTGCTATTTAACCAAGTTCCATCTTTAGTGTAACCTTCTTCTTCTGTGATTTTAAATGTGTTTTATTGAAGTTTTGCATGCTTTGGCAGCTTTATACATCCCATCCTTTGGGATGAATAAAGCATTTGCCTGTTTACACTCTTAAAGTGTCAGTCAAGGTTTTGACTTTGACATTTTAAAACAGAAGTTTTGTCTGTTGTGGTTGTGTTTTTGTGAAAAAAGTTATAAAAAAAAGTTACATAAAACCTCAAATGCCAAAAAAATTACTTTCCCCATTTCTATGCTAATATATAAACAAAAATCTACCTCCTCAACATGCAAAAACAGAAGCTTTGGTTGGAATCTGTTACACCACTGATCCACCATTTGTATTAAATTCAGTGTTTTTGCACTGCAGCTAGGGCTGCACGATTTTGCATAAAATGAGAATCACGATTTTTTTGCTTAGAATTGAGGTCACGATTCTCTCACCATTTTCTTTTCCAGTATAAATATTTATTGCACTTATTAACTGCACATCAACTTTGTAACAGTTGAGACTGAACATAAAAACAATAAATAAACATAAAAACAACAAATGTCTCACGTTTTGTTGTTGCAGCAAAATGTTGTACTGCTTGAAATTCCGTCTCCACCGTTGCTCGACACTGCGTGTACAGAGCAGGTAGTGCAACAATAGAAAAATAGTTGCGGGACGGCACTGTGTAGCGTTTGTCTAGGGTGTTGATCATTTTCCTAAATCCCTCGTTTTCACAGTGTTGATGGGAGCCATATCTTTGGTCAGGTGATAAGTAATAGCCTCCGTAATTTCTTTGTGCCTGCGGGAGTTCGACGTGTATAGGGAAGCGCTGTATAAGGTTCCCGTTACTGATGTTTGGGTGGTTGACTGGGACGGATTTTCTCCTGTCACTTTCTCGTCATCCCTGACGTGCTCTCCGTTGTTTTTTTAGCAGCCAGCTTCTGTATCACGTGGTATAAGGCTCCGCCCTTGTCATTTGTTGAGCAGGAAGAGTGAGCGCTTGTTTTCATGCAGATTACGTCCCGGATCAAAATGCGGTACAATCGTCGTCGTCTTTTTTTTTTTTTTTAATCGTTGTCATTTGGAAATGAGATCGCACATAAGTATGAATTGAGATCGCGATTTTCTAACGATTAATCGTGCAGCCCTAACTGCAGCTTAAAAAAGTTGCATCCTTGGCATGTACATTAAGTTGTTATTCAGCTGTAGAGTTTTTTGTGAGCACTTAATGGTGGACAGACTTCCTCATTGAGAATTCTGACACATACAATTGTGAAACTTAAGTATATAATAGACTGTATAGTAAACAGGAGTGATTTTTGCCACAGTCAGTTATTCTACCGGCAGTAAAAACGGCTCCCACCCAGCGTGACCCGTTATTTATTATTATGTTATCAAAGTTTTGTGCTGTTCCACCAGCAGGCGCCATCTATTCAGTGACTAATTGAATGTGGCTGTTTTTTATTCAGCCTGCCATGTGCAACGGAAGACTCTCTGACAGGAGTAAGAGGGAGGTTAATCAGACAGACAGTGTGGGTGTGCTGGGCGGCAGAAAGACTGATAGCGGCAGACAGAGAATGACAAAAAGCTATAATTACTACTGCCTTGTTTAAATGTGTCTGTAATGTGTATTTGGACAGTGGAGTAAAATTCTAATTAATTGAAATGAAGCACGAGAGGAAAACTTTACAGATTAAATTAAATTAAAAAAAACAAAACCTGTCGTCAACACTGAATACTAAACTGGACGAGACTAAACTAAAAGCACGTGAGAGCTGAGCTGGGGAGGAGACACGAGGCTGCGTACCTTCCACTCCGGCCTCGTGTGGAGAGAAAATCCTGGCATCTCCACAGGGAGAGGTGCTGATGTAGAGGTGGAACTGAACGTTATCCTTTAACCTGTAGCCTCCCTTGTCACACAGCACAAATATTGATTTGTGGTAGTCCTCCTTGTTGTTGCTATAACCACGGATCAATGAGAAATTGAAACAGAGGCAGACAAATGTCACAAAACCTGTATTTAAAACGGACATTCAAAGTCTAGAAGAACAGAGAGCTGCAGGATTTCATCAGATTATCAAAAAAATAAACAAATTGACACTGACCTGAGGAAGAACTCCAGCTGAGTGTAGAGGTACCTGATGAGCGAGCGTCGGGCAATTATCTCAGCGTGGCAGTCATTGAGTGCCAGGCCGCGGTCACTCATGTACTCACCGTTGATGCATTTGGTTCCCGTGGAGACACAAATGACCTGTGCTTCCTTCACATCTGTGCCTGTTTGGAGGACAGAGCCGCATTAGGACTCGTGCTCCTAATGCAAACACTATAAATTCTGTTCTTATGCCCTCGAGAAGTCACACTGCAAACATCTACACACTAGCTTATAAGTTGTTACTGTAGCAACCACATGATGAGCTTAATTAGGTTTAATGTCCTTGTCACTGTGTTTATGCTATAGGCAAAGTGACGGCATGGAAAGACGTGTAATTGAAGCAGTAATTGGTGGGGAACTGTAGTTTGAGAGTGAGGCAGAAAGGATCGTGTAGTCAGGATAACACGTCAACGTGGCGCGGCATGCGAAAAGCTGAGAATCCCAGCTGCGCATGAAAACAGTGATGCAATCATGAACAATTTAGCTTTCCAGTATTTGCTATCTTAACTTCACTGTCTCCAAATATCTCTCAAAACTATGTCTAAAAAATGGGTTAGTTTATCGAACTGTTTCTGATGCATGAAATAAAAAGTGCCCCGAATCCTCATCGAGCCTCTCGGCAATGAGGGGAACCCCCCCCCCCAGCTGAGCAGCAACGCACCCCTGGGGATGATGCTGAACCTTCCTGTCTTTGGCCTGTGGTGATAACGATGTGTGAACTGCGTTTGATCGACGGTTTCTTGTAAAACTGGTGGAGTTTTTTTATTAGAAGTTAAATCATTTCTGAATGTGCTACAAGCGACTACTTCTGCATCTGTGTCGTTACTAAACCGCAATAATTC
Organism: Aulonocara sp. 'chitande type north' Nkhata Bay; assembly: GCF_057382095.1. NCBI lineage: Eukaryota > Metazoa > Chordata > Actinopteri > Cichliformes > Cichlidae > Aulonocara > Aulonocara sp. 'chitande type north' Nkhata Bay. Next base: position 37,699,734 of record NC_141359.1, read on the forward strand.
AAAGAATGGACACAGTTTCACTTCTTTAAGTAAGAAATTTATAGAAAATAAAAAGATGGATACATGAATTTTTTTGCATGTTAATCTTTTGAAATTTGAAGAAACATAAAACATAAAAAATGTTGGACTTGAGCCTGGTTTTCATACCCTGTTTCACAAATTCAGCTATGGATAAGATTCCCATTTCTTTTGAATCAAGGCTACCAGAATTCAGCCTCTTTCAGCTGTTTTTGCTGTCTGACACCTTGAGTGAATTATCTACCTAATACAGCTGCTAAATGTTCCACAGCGTTTCAGGGACTGTGTCTGCTTTCTTTTTGGTACTGAATAACTCATGGACGCAGTTTTGTTTCCAGCTGAAAGCAGCTCCCTCCTGCATCCAACAACACTGTTACAAAAGCAGCAAGAGATAAAACAGTAAAGGTGGAGGCCAGACAGCTAAATGACTGTTTTTTATTTAATATATGCATAACCATCACACATATACATTAACTGAATATTTTTATTATATAGTTATTATACAGGTGCAGCAATTTTTAATGATTTTTTTTTCATATCAGTCGCTATTGCTATATATCATGATAACTAAAATCTTTCTCTTAAAGTTCAAGAAGACCATAAATAAAATGAAATTAAAATGTATTAAATGCTCCAAATTAATAACGCAGACATTAATATAAAAAAATGAAAATAATTTTTTGTATAGATTTAAACAATTTAAAACTGTTGGGGATCAACCCCATAAATAAATAAACAACTACCATTCGGTACATACTCACAGCTCAAATTCCAATAAAAGAAGAACATAAATAAAACTGACATATTCACTCGGCTGCGGTCGGCTTATGCTCTGAGGCAAGAAATAAATAAGCAAATCAAAATTACAGACTGTGCGAGTGCGGTACTGTCAGGTGGGCAGCGTCTGTTGTAATGCATGCTACAGGAGAGTGCGTCTGGGAATGTGCAGTCTTGTATTTTGTGTTTTAAAGGACGATTTTGCTTCAGATGGCAAAAACTATCAGCAGTGTTGCCTAGCTTTATGGAAACTTGTTTTTAAAATAGTAACAAATGGATGTTAAATTTGCATTTTTATGATATTATTAGATTATTAATATGATTCTTAAATAATTTTATTTAACTACATTAAATATTTGAAGTACTGCCTGGCTGTTTGAAGGCTGATACAAAACAACGGATGTCAAACTTATTAAAGTTGTCACATATGATTAAAAATACATAATCAAGGACACATTATAAGGCTATACAAATATAAAATCTTAACCAGGACCTACCACGCTCATTATTATTCTTTTACTCTAACAGAGCAGCTTCATATGAATCACTGTTCAAAATACAGCCTTTCCATATTTCCTTGGCATTTTTGCAGCTCCTCTATTCATCCTGGTCTGAAAGAAGGTATATTGACTCCGCCCTCTTCTCTTTAAGCTAACTTTCATCTGTAAATGTAGCTTTTAAACAGCAGGCGGGTGGAGTTTCTGTTCTCACAGCTTGAGGTTGGTGTTTGAGATGACCACATTAGGGATATCGTCTCTAAGTGAGACAGAAAAACCGTAAGCGAGCATTTAGAGCACTTTGAAGCCTGAACCTTCTGGCTCACAGGGTTTTTTTTTTTAAAAACATGTTTACTATGAGCATCCAGCATCCAGTAAATATGCCTTCAGCTGTATTTGTTGTCAGCTGCTTTTTCTGGGCTTATAACCACAAATTCCCTCTGATGATGCTCTGAAACAGCCTTTGCTGTGTACAAACGTGCCAATAATCTCTTCCTCCACTCTTACCTGTTGTCATGACGACGCCTGCCAGCACTTTTCGCCGTGCGTGCGGGGACGTAAAGTTGTCTGTCAGCTCACTGAACTTATCCACAACCAGGCGAGAGACCGCATCAGCCAGAACCTGGAATTACACACACGCACACACACACAAAGGCAGACAGAACAACAGGAAGCCATGCACACATGCAGACACACAAACACGAGCTTGTGTCAGATATGTCAGCTTACAAAGCATGTCTGATGTTATCCTCCCCTAGAGCACTGTGTACCTGTCACAGTGTTAGCTTCGGCTTCAAACAGCACTCGGAGCGTTGAAACAGCAACAAGTGAAACTAGGCTGACCCCCTGAGGTATACCTAACCATCTTTCAAGCAACGCTGTTTGAGTTCTGTCTGACAGCTATAATTTACCATCTCCCTCGTGACAGTGAATCACACGGCAAAAAAAAAGGAAGAGCAAAGCAAACAAGCAAACCTGAGCAACAGATGCTCGGTGACACCCCACAAAGGTTTAAAAATCGAGTCCAAGTTATGTGAGAACTTCACAAGTCTTCTGCTCATGGACACGGCTCCCCTAGCTGCTCTTTATTCATCACTAATGTGATGGAAAATGACAACAAGCATGAGGAGAGATGACGGCTGGGTGATCGCAAATTAAGAAAATTAGTCCCAATTTTACTTCCCTGCTACTTCAGAGTCACCCGCTCGTAGCCAGACCATTTGACTTTTTCCGAACGCCAAGGTCATCTATGACTTTTATTCTCTAGGGGTGTAAAAAATACACAACTTTCCTCCGCGTTTCACCAAAACATGTCCAGAATGGTTTGGTAATAAGCTACTGTCTAATATTTTCTTTGTTGCATACTGAATCATTTCTAAAAAAAAATTAATTATCATTATTTTTTTTGGTTTGGTTGGAGTTTCTATGCAGCGGCACATGACCCATTATACCATGGCAGATGGAAACAGGCTGCAGAAATTAAATATCAAGCGACAGAGAATTAATAGAGCAATTAGTGGGGGCGCTATCGTTAAAACGGGCTGCTTGCTGAACGAAACAGTTGACATGTGGAGAGCGCGAGTAAAGAAAAGGGAGGAGGCTTCGGGGAGGGGACTGTTGACAGTGTGTCGTGCTGATTAGCTTTGCTGCCTGTGTTATCTCTCTTCACACACTGCCAGTCACCTCTACAGCGGCATCTAAAGGTACCGCCTTCCTTTAGTCTCTGCTAACCTGGTGTGAATGAGATTTCAACGATAACCTCGCAGAACAACAAGAGCTTGACAGGCGGATCAATTCGAACTCAACAAGCTACAGTGGAATGAGTTCACTAGTCAAGTTATTTTATTAACAGCCTTTAATTCAAGGATCTTTGGCCAATATGTAGTGTTGGAAGAAAAGCTGATTTTTTGAAACTTCACACCTCCGTTTGCTTACAAAACCAGTCTCAGTTTTGATTAAGTGATTAGACTTCTGTCTTTCCCACTTTTGCAATTTTTTGAGTTTTAAAGCTACGTATAATTGACAACAACTGACTTACAGTGGGGCAAAAAAGTATTTAGTCAGCCACCGATTGTGCAAGTTCCCCCACTTAAAATGATGACAGAGGTCAGTAATTTGCACCAGAGGTACACTTCAACTGTGAGAGACAGAATGTGAAAAAAAAATCCATGAATTCACATGGTAGGATTTGTAAAGAATTTATTCGTAAATTAGGGTGGAAAATAAGTATTTGGTCACCTCAAACAAGGAAAATCTCTGGCTCTCACAGACCTGTAACGTCTTCTGTAAGAAGCTTTTCTGTCCCCCACTCGTTACCTGTATGAATGGCACCTGTTTGAACTCATCATCTGTATAAAAGACACCTGTCCACAGCCTCAAACAGTCAGACTCCAAACTCCGCCATGGCCAAGACCAAAGAGCTTTCGAAGGACACCAGGAAAAGTATTGTAGACCTGCACCAGACTGGGAAGAGTGAATCTACAATGGGCAAGCAGCTTGGTGTGAAAAAATCAACTGTGGGAGCAATCATCAGAAAATGGAAGACATACAAGACCACTGATAATCTCCCACGATCTGGGGCTCCACGCAAGATCTCATCCCGTGGGGTCAAAATGATCATGAGAACGGTGAGCAAAGATCCCAGAACCACACGGGGGGACCTGGTGAATGACCTGCAGAGAGCTGGGACCAAAGTAACAAAGGTCACCATCAGTAACACACTACAACGGCAGGGAATCAAATCCCGCAGTGCCAGACGTGTTCCGCTGCTGAAGCCAGTGCATGTCCAGGCCCGTCTGAAGTTTGCCAGAGAGCACATGGATGATACAGCAGAGGATTGGGAGAATGTCATGTGGTCAGATGAAACCAAAGTAGAACCTTTTGGTATAAACTCAACTCGTCGTGTTTGGAGGAAGAAGAATACTGAGTTGCATCCCAAGAACACCATACCTACTGTGAAGCATGGGGGTGGAAACATCATGCTATGGGGCTGTTTTTCTGCCAAGGGGACAGGACGACTGATCCGTGTTAAGGACAGAATGAATGGGGCCATGTATCGTGAGATTTTGAGCCAAAACCTCCTTCCATCAGTGAGAACTTTGAAGATGAAACGTGACAACATGACAATGATCCAAAACACACCGCCCGGGCAACAAAGGAGTGGCTCCGTAAGAAGCATTTGAAAGTCCTGGAGTGGCCTAGCCAGTCTCCAGACCTCAACCCCATAGAAAATCTGTGGCGGGAGTTGAAAGTCCGTGTTGCTCGGCGACAGCCCCAAAACATCACTGCTCTCGAGAAGATCTGCATGGAGGAATGGGCCAAAATACCAGCTACTGTGTGTGCAAACCTGGTAAAGACCTATAGTAAACGTTTGACCTCTGTTATTGCCAACAAAGGTTATGTTACAAAGTATTGAGTTGTATTTTTGTTATTGACCAAATACTTATTTTCCACCCTGATTTACGAATAAATTCTTTACAAATCCTACCATGTGGATTCATGGAATTTTTTTTTTTCACATTCTGTCTCTCACAGTTGAAGTGTACCTCTGGTGCAAATTACTGACCTCTGTCATCATTTTAAGTGGGGGAACTTGCACAATCGGTGGCTGACTAAATACTTTTTTGCCCCACTGTAACAAAGACAAATTTGGCCTGATATGGAATTGGATTTCCTCAAAGGCAAGTAATGAAATGGAAAAGATCTAGGATCAGCTATCGCTCCCTGGAATTAAAAACAGTGCATAATTTTCTGAATTCTTCCAGCAATAATCATGTTCTTATCTGCAATTTCTCAAAATCAACACTTCATATCGATCGCCCCACAATGTAACTCATGACCTATGTAAGCATTTAGTGGAACAGTATGTGAGGAAGCACGAGTCTATTGTTTATCCTTATGCATTATAAAACAGTCCTGCTTAACTGATACCCACTGGTGCATCTGATAGTTTTATGATGAGATATGATAATGCACATGTTTTTTTTTATAATAAGGGTTTTAATAACAAGTCTGTCGCAGATATAAATGTATAATGAAGAGCCTAAAGGCAGGATGCAATCAGAAAATCCTTAGATGACGTGTTTCTTTGGCTGTTTGAATTCAAAAAAGAAACCTCTTACCTGGGGTAGGTGAAGCTGCAATCCCTCTCTTGGTATGGGTTGCCGAGATGGTGTCTGGTCTAGCTGCATGTTGAACAGTGCAGACAGGGCGGCTTGCGCTGCCCGGGCTTTAGCCAGCTTCTTGTTGCGCCCTGATCCTTCAAATGTCTGTGAATCCACTGTTACTGACATCACAAAATTCTTGGCGTGACTCTCACCGCTCTCTGAGACAAAGTCATATTTGAGACCTGGCCTAAGCTCATTGAGGATCATGACTGGGTTTTTGCCACTGGAGGGCGAGCTGAATGCAGATGGAGGGGGCAGTGGGGGCTGGACAAGGACACTGCCAGGTGGTGTGGGCAGTGGATACTCCCCTAGTGAATTTAGGGAGCTGCTACCGTTGGAGCCCAGATAGAAGGATTCTTCCGGCGCGGCTGGCGTCTCAAAGCCGTTGAAGAGCATGTCGGGGAAGTCAGCTTGATCCGATGTAAAGTCTGTGTTCACTGTCAGCGTTCGGCCCATGGCCAGATGCGCCTCTGAAGCGTTGGGGAACTGGACGAAGGAACGCAGCGCTTTCTCAGCTGCGTTTAGCTTAGCCTTCTTCTTTGTTGGGCCCATGCCTTCAAACATCTGTCCATTGACCTCCACGGTCATGACAAACACTGGCGCATGCACCGGGCCTGTCTGAGACAGCAGTTTGTACTGTAGACCTGGTTTGATTTCATTCAGCTGCATCAGAGCGTTCTTGGGCAGGACCGGGCCCGGTGTTTTCTTGCGCTTCTTAGCCCGGAACTTGGAATGCGTGTGGCCATTGTTTCCCTCTTCTAGCGGTCGCTTTCGACTGCCCAGGCCACTGCCATTGGGGAGCTGTTCAGCCACTCCCACCCCGTCTTTGCAGGACACGTTGTCCAGGTTTCGGTTTTCCTTTACGTCGGTGCTGCTTGAACCTGCGGTGCCCAGAAAGAGTAACTTACAACGCCTTCGTTGCAGGATCTTGTAAATGCAAAATTTATAGATTCCTTTATCACTCTTTGGAACTGAACCAATGATTTGTGTTCCTGTGTCAAGTTGCAAGAGAGGCTGAATTTTTAACTACCTCCAAAAAAATTAAGATATACCTATGATATAACTACAAATAGCAGAACATCGGTACATGTTTTGACCTTGAAAAATGCTCAAAACTGTATCTTTGCCAAATTTCTGAATAAAAGTATTGCTTCATTTTATTTATTTTTTTGATCAAGGAGTCTTTAAATTGGAAATCAAAATGTTACTTTTTTCACAATTAAAGTTTAAGATTGTTATACTAAGAAAAAGGATCTATTTTTCTGGTTTCACAGTGTTGCAGGTCTCAAACATAAAGACACACATACAAGCACACGTATCGATACTCAACAGAAACACACTCACACGCCAACAGACCTTTTTCCTATTAATTTTTAATCGACTGAATTCACGTAGAAAACCCACAAATGCTTCCAGTGTTCAGTTTTAAACCACAGCAGTGAGATATATACCGTTCTGGGGAACACATATCACTGAATCCAGTTAACAAAGTGGATGGAATATTGGCAAAAATTTTCATTTATAACATCCTTCAGCAAAGGCTTGATAGGTTACTCCTTGCGGTACTCAGGAGAAAGAGAGGCCGCAGTGTGCATGAGTGGGATAGTAGGTTGGGTTGAGGGAGTGCAGGGGGAGTAGTGCAGGGGGAGGAGCTGAGGACCAGGCAAACAGGAGAGTACATCAAAGAGGCAGAAGGAGAAGACTCCACCTACTGCAGGATCCTAAATTCTTGACTGGTGACACGGTGGGAGGTTAAAATGCACTTTATTCCTTTTAGATGAGATTTTTTTTTTTAAAGAATCACTGTCATATTTAAAATGAGGACAATCTGAATTGAAAAACTGCTTCTAATGAGGTGCCATTCATAAGACCCTGCGCCTCTGAGATCCCCCCCATGGAGCTTGTCAGAGAACACAGTGTTTAGGTTGCAAAATGACATGCCGGTACCATCTGCATACTGCGACTGACACGTCTCAAGGCCAAAAAATAAATAAATAAATAAATATTCCTAAGATCATGAACACAAAATGCACATCCCTCATTTTATGAGCTGAAAACATGCAATATTGTTTGGTTTGTTCATGCATTCTGCAAAGTGATATTCATGTTTGGCAAATTAAAGGAGGTGGGCAACTGTGCACAGCTGTAGCCAAAAATAACTATAACCTATTAGAATGGAGATAATCTGTGAGGTACGGCCTGTGCTGCTGATCTTTAACCACCACAGATACCGCTGCGTTAGCTGAGTGGTTTAGCAACCAGGACATAATATAAACTAAATACATTTTAAAATGTACAGCGTGCAGCGCTTGGCTTATTTAGTTTCTTTGCAATTTCTTTGCAAAATCTGATGTTTTCAATGAAAATAATTGCATAAAAGATACAAATGCAAACATTTAGTAGTAATAAAACCTCGTTAGCCATGTTTCATGGTATGAATGGACCAAAAAGCTACTAAAAACATAAAAAACCCAAAATGAGGAGTCTGGCATGCTGCACACATACAAGTGGCACATAGAAAAATCTAGAGCTCCCTTTCCCCCCACTCTAAAATTATTTATTGAATACATACAATTCACTGTATTCGTTCTATTCACTTTATAGTCATAACTTTTCAGGATAGATGTACACTAATACTCAATAAGCGATGGAGCAACAGCCACGATGCCATGCACTGAAATATGGCACACACATGCAGTTGTGATCATTATCATGCCAGCGTTTGTGTAATCAGCATCCATTAGTTACACAAAGAAAAAAAAAAAAAGAATCCCATATGCCCGATTCTTTCAGAGCTGAAATCCTCAGCGAGGGCTGCGTGAACCAAATACTGCAGCCTGTTACTGCAGCTTCACTCAAAGAGTAACTTGTTTGTTGAGGTTTTGATTTGGGATGATTCATGTGATTAAAGAATTTCGAGAGCTGCTAAGGTTGTCACATAAAAGCTAGGAATTCTTTCATGCTTTCCTCTGGTGTTCCCTCTGTATTAAAGAAACGGGGCTCTGTGAGCTCGGGCTGTTTTATCTTCAAATCCATCTTTTGACTGGCAGTAAAAATGTAAGAAAGGGGCTTCAGAGGCTGTGGGAGACAACAAAGACTGTTTTGCAACTGCTTATTTGACTTAATGGAGCAACATAACATGCTTCTTTGCAGGGCAGAAACAGCAAGTATGACACCACTGTTCATTAGAATCGGAAGTTAGGGCTCTACAGGGATGGCAGCTACCTTTGAATATGAGCTCAAAATGGTTGTAGGTGTGTGGGAACAAACTCTGTCAAGTGTCTCCGTGCTCGGCTGCCTCGGCTGCCGAGTTCAAACCAAAGTTTCTAATTAAAGTTCAACAAACTGGAGCAGAAAAGATTTTCTAAAGCAAGAGATGGAGGTAGAGAGAATCTGAAGTGTGGCCTGGAGCACCTCAGATTTAATGATTAGCTGTCCTCTAAAAAGTTTCAGCGGCATTAGCGATATTTATTTGCGTGTGAACGTGTTGCTTTGTGCCTCGGTGAGGATAATTCACAACACGAGTACGAATGGCGCTTTGAAAAAAAAAAATCAGTTTTAATTCTCATCAGTTTTGGTTTGTCCTAGCATGTCAGACGATTCGCTTTAAAAATGTGGACTAGACGCTAGAAAAAACACTTGCGTTATGTAAGCAACCAAACTGTGTCCACACTGATTACACAGCAGAGGAAGACAGAGGGACGTAAAAGGGAAGACACGCAGGCGGACAGAAAGAAGGGAAACAAAAGTACAAGCAGACATTTAAATGTACCGCACAGACAGGAACACGGACAGACAGACGGACAAATGAGAAAATCCGAGCCGACTCACTCATATTCTCTTCCTCATCCACATCCATGGCCACAGGTTTGCTCTGACCTGAGAGCAGCCTCGCACCCGCTGCACCTGGGGGAGGACAGGAAGGTGGACTGCATGAGCACAGACAGAATGATGCACGTAAACATATTCAAAGAGCTCGGGCAGCTACGGCCATGATAAATTTCTAGCACACACGCACACAGAGAACCGTGCACACATTTCACTCTGTAAGTAGCCCCTCATGTAGACATATAAATATTCAGAGACTGAGCGACATCAAGGTGAGAGAGGAGGCCAGGGCTGACAGGCCTTAATAGCAGGAGCAGTCTATTGTGACTTTAATATCCCTCCGATTAGACCTCATTTCCTACTGCCTGCTGAGAGATATACAGCTAGTGACATGGCCAAGTCACTCTGCTGCCACATATACACCCACAACTTATCCCAAGGTGGAGAGTGCGATTAAAGCCCTGTTAAGCATTACTTTCACACTAACATAGAATCAAATGGTTGCATGCAACTGAAATGTTGGCTTATACGGTTATATGGTTGCCTTTTCACTAGTTTTCAGTTTGCGGTGATTCACGAGTGTCTGATTCCATCCAGAGAAAAAAATGTGTGGACCAACAATAAGCAGGCATTTGGAACTACGTCACCTCTCTTCATGCAGAAAGTGTGAGGAGATTAAACCCACCACAGGACCAGCTGTCAGGGGCTGGGTCTGTGTTGAGTTATTTTGTGTTTTTGAATAATTATGAGATAATGTTAAGTTTCAGTATTATTATTTAGTGTGTCTTAGTTGAGTCTTAGTCTGGTTTATGCTTCTTCTAGGTCTCCATCAGTCTTTTCCTGTCTTCTGTGAAGTCTGTCTCGTTATGCCCGTGCCATCGTCTCCCTTACCTGTTTCCATTTACCTCTCCTAGCGAGTTGGTCTTGTGTTCTATGCCAAAAGTTCCATGTTCCATTGTCAAGCTCGTGTTGTTGTGTCTTTGTCTCTCCATGTTTCCTGTGTTATTTTGAAGGGTCTAGTGTTTCCATGTTCAGTGTGTTTAGTTTCACTTCCCCTGTAGCGTCATGTTCATTTGTGTCAGCTGTGTCTCCCCAGGTGTTTCCACTGTGTATTTAAGTTCTCTGTCTTCTTCTGTTCAGGGTCGGTGCGTCTGTTGTCCTCCCTTCACGTCACGTCAGGTTTCAGGTATTTCGTGAATCTGTTCAGGTCATGTTTTGTGTTTTCTCGTCATAGTTTCTTGCAAGCTCCTCAGAATCATGTTCATTTCTTTTGGTCATAGTTATCATAAATTCAGTTCAGTCTCTTCCGCGACACCAATGTTTTTGAGAACAGTAATCTCCATATTTAGCTACTAGCTAACTTCATCCAGTCACTCGACAGGCACAGACAATATCTAAGTAAATCACACATATACACCTCCACACACAAATATCAAATACAGTTAAATAATTTAGTTTCAAAACTTTGAAATATAAAAAAGACCAAAAAACAAAACAAAAAATGAGATGCTGGACAGTTAATGTTAATTTCAAAATCCACCTTTTTACATCACATGAAAAAGAAAAAAGCTGTAAAGTGAAAGCTAAGCACGAGTCCATCTCCCTGGCAAGACTTTCCAGTTCCTCCTGAGGGATCCTGAAGGTGATAGGTGACAGACTAAAATGAGATATATATAAACCTCTTCTGTGGGCTTGAGGTCCACTCTGGAATCTCCACGCAGTTGAACGTGGCTGAAAGACCTCCAGAGGGACCAGATGCCAAAAGACCACCTCAGCTGCTTCCCCGTCACAGTGGCTTCTAGCCACTTAAAAACTGTAAAGCTAATATTTATTCTTTTAGATGTTTTTTGGTCTCCATTCGTGAAACAATTCGCGATGCCATCTTCATCAGTATTTCTGTGAATGTATTCTGTGTTCTGATTGCTGCTAGCAGGGTTTTTCATGCATACAAAAAGAGGTTTTGGCCTTGCCCCAAAGCAAAATCACCATGACCGTAATAAAAAAAACCCATTTGCATCAGTTTGTTCAAGTGGGAGCTCATTTACTTAAGTATAAAATGTGTTTCTGTGTATTAAATGAGTAGAAGAAGAACCTATTTCAGCTTTCCAGCAGCAGGCACCACCTTGGACAGGTGGAAATCAGTAACCACTGACTGAATTTAATTTTATCAACCAGATAAATCAGTTTCATAACTACTTCAACCTAATTGACATATTTTTCATCTCCAAAAATGTCACTTTTAGAAAACTAGGTTGGCTGGAAAGAAAAATACACCACTGGCTATACTGGTAATTACAGAATTAATAGTTGCAGAAAGTTTCAACTGTGTCACTCGACTGCACCATCAATTTCCCCACCAACCACTTGAAAACTCATAGAGCGACAGAAAATATTGCTGAGAGCAGGGCAGACGGGAGCAGCTGATGAAACAGACTAACAGACTTTGTTAGATGAGAAAAAGAGTTAAAGTGGCAAAGGGGGGAAAAGGCACAGAAGCACAAAGAGAGGGAAAGAAAGCAGGAAAAAGATGGCACTATGATATAGAACAGATTGTGCTGATTCTACTCTCTGCCCGCCTCCCATCAGTGCCCCCATTCCTCAGCTAGACACTTTCTTAAGCTAAACTAAATGGGCTAATTAATCTGGCCTAATGGTGGGTGACAGCAAATATGCTAGCACAATTATCACCCTATTAAAGATTCATATTCCAACCCATAATTGAAAATGAAAAGGTGGGGTGAAGGGAGGATGGGTGGGAGTAAGTCCAACCGAGAGGGAGATGAGAGTCATTTTTCTCAGGTAGCAGAAGCCAGGTGTCACGGCCCCCCACATGCTCATGTAGCAAGTGAGAATCACATCGACACGCGAGACCAGCTAGTTACAAGTTTCTACTTCTGCACCGCACCATGCTTTATGATTTTATGATTGCAGACTTTTCATTTTGAGGATTGGCCAATTGTGGGTAAATGAATTAGAGTCATTTTGTCTAAGTACAAAACCAAATTCCATTCAGTTCACTTTGTCAGTCGTATTCCTCCAACACACACTGCTGTGCAGTCTAATTAGCAGGCGATGCTAATGCGTCTGTCAGTTTTGATTTTCAGATCAGACCACCCTGGCCATAAATCTTCTAAATATGTCTGTGCTCACGTCTGCTCAGTAATGACAGCTTCACAAAAATAATTCATACAGTAAAAATCGACTACAGTTGTCAAAAATAACATTTGTAGATTTGTTAATGTGCCTAAAGTGAATGTGTTACTGGCCTATCAGATCAAATCAAATGTATATGTTTTTCTTCTTGTTTACAGTGATATCTACACATCATTTCCCAGTTTTGAAGATATCAACTTTATTAGAAATAACATGGTGCCCAAGGTCTCATCCAAAACCATGCATACCAGGTGTTTCTAAGTTAGCCACAGGTATAAATGCACGTGTTGTACTGACTCACCACATCATTAAGTTTACCTGTTAAACGTGTCCAAAGTAGATATTTAAACATGGCAACCTTCTTAAGTTCAATATGGGCACCAGATTAGGGAAGAAAGGAGACTTCGGTGATTTTGAATTTGGTGGTTGGTGGAGTGTTTCAAAAACTGCTGATCTGCTGGGATTTTCCAATAGAAACAATTACAGAGAAAGCTCTGAAAATACATGAGGACAACACTAACAGTAACTATAAGAGCTATAACTATATAAGAGCACACTCCTGTCATCTAAGAACAGGAAACTCAAGCTACACTTCACATGGGCTCATCAAAATTGTACAACAGAAAATAGGAAATACATTTTTGGTCTTATGAGTCTTGATTTCTGACTGCGATATTTGGATTGTAATTTGGCCCAACCCATGTGGAAGCATGGATCAATCCTGCGTTGTATCGTTTGGTTCAAGCTGCTGGTTTTCCAATCACCAGATCTCAATCTAATTGTGCACCGTTGGGATGTGGAGGAATTTCACACGTTTCATGGATGTACAGCTGACAGACCTGTAATAAGTGTCCATGCCCTGAGAAATGCAGATGCTTTGTAGTGTGATACACTCTATAATTAACATTATAAATGGCTTGGTAGCAACTGTAACTATGCACTTTGCATATGACAGACAACTAAGTAATTTTTACCACTGGAATGCAGCCAAAAATATGTTTTATCATAAAATAAAAATTGATTTATATAAATCTTATTTAGTACCAAGAGGATTTAAACCCCATATAGAATGAGCCAAGAAGGCTGCGAGAATATAAAAATAGGCATTCTTATGGGATTTCAACATTTCTCTTTTAAAGATCAGACATTTTTGGACATTAAAGCCTGCAAAACTAATCTGGACATTTGCATGCATGAGGATTTACAAGACACTGGAAAAGGCAAGGTGTCACGGATTTTGGTATTGACCGTTTTTTAAAACGCACATGACTGAAGTACAAAATTTTAAACGAACCAAAAGAACCTGAGCCGAGGGCTGCCAACTATCTGGCCTCACGCGCATAAACGATTGTGTGTCATCAAGTCGCGAGATGGTTCGGTTCCAGGTAATTCTGAGTGGACGCCAAGGGAGGCGGGGAAAAGAGAAAGATGAGAAAGATGAAAAGCCTCAAATTCAATCTGGCATGGTGAGAGGGACTAAGGGGAAATAAGGTGGTTTTGATTTGTCTCTCATCCCTCGCTTGCACTGTGACGGAGCGATAGAGCATCGCCACTGTGGAGGGAGTACCCGCAGTGGCCGACTGATGGGAGGAGGCGGGGTGAGGGGGAAGCGGAACAGGGCGATGGAAAGGTAAAGGTGAGTGAGGAACGCAGGATGAGAGAGATAGAAAATGCAATCCTATTCCAAGTAAAAGAGAATCATTATCTCCTTCAAAACAGAAGGAGATGGAAAGGTCTGCCCTTGGCAGGCCGTGGGGTTCATCCCATTTAAAACAAACTGCCTATGACGGCTTGTGTAGGCAGATTTTCCATCATGATTTGAGGTTTCTAACCAAATCATTTTGCTTGCATGGAAGACCGACTTAATAATTAACAAAAATGCACCGTCTGAAACTGGATCTCTATGCTTTTTATGTAAAACCTATCAAAGAAAATTGGGCACACATGTATTAAGACTTAAATCCCACATGCGAATGAAAAAGAATCACTGATATCGAAGCGATGAAGCCGATCCCCCGATACTTCTGAGAGAGGATGACAAACATAAAAAGACATGACAACAAGAACAAACGAGTGTGTGGGGCAAGTAGGCATTTATAGATGTGTTACCGGACAGTAAGCTGTGGTTCAGCTCTGAGCTTCGGATAAATTCTCTCCAGTACAAGAACACAGGGCACATATTCAACACACTGAATCTGTGATTGTGCTGAATTCTGTCGGCAACTCTCTCCAAGTAAACAACAACATCATGACGCTCTTTAATCATATTATGCTCAAACCTCTGATAAACAGGAGCCCTGAAAAACTGTAGGCATGCACTTTGTGTACACATTACCTTAGTGCTGTGTCTCAGTGGCAGAATGGGATTAACTGTGATGTTCAGTATCCTCTACTCGTCAAATACTGCCTGACTTTTCTAGTCTTTGCTTGTATACCTGACCTTTCACTGCAAATGGTGAGCGAGGGCTTTTAAAATGCTTGGGACACAGATCTGCCTGATGAGCAGGGTGCAGGGCGCATACAAGAACTCCGAGTGCCTCTTTAGATTCAAGTCTCGGTATTTGGCGTCTTTATTTGGTGGTCAGTCAGCTTTCATTTTTGACGCCAGTGCCATCCAATCCAGGCAGGTCCATCACCCTGAACTACTGCATTTACTAGCTTAGAATTATGCAACTGTGAACATTAAATAGCTTTAAGCTGCGTCAAAATGATTTAGGAGCCATTTCCTACCTTTCTGTATGTTGTACTGTCCACCCTTGCATGTGGTTTATGAACTGAGCTGACAGGTTTAAAGGGCACTGGTAAGCTCTGCGCTCATCGTCCCTATATTCTACTCAGAATGTTTCTAAACTACATCACTGCTCTGCCTTTCACATATCCTCACTCATTTGTTTCTATCTGAACCTGTCCATGTTTCAGAGGAATACAATCCCACGACTAGTTCGTGTTTTCTAAATGATAAAGAATCCCGTGCACGATGCGTCCGCCTTCCATCGCAGACGCTGGCTGTTTAAATGCAAAGAAAATATTACAAAAAAACCTCAATGTGTATCAAAAAAGGACACAAGTTACACTTTGTATCGGTGATGGCATGGCAATTGCCCCACGGATGAAATGATGGTTTCTAATTGGTCCCAATGACAACATGATAGCCTCTGATATGGGTCAGTGTAAAGTCAGGTTTCTACTGTCGTCTCAAATGAAAGGTTTGATCTTTTGTGTGATCGTACAGAAGCTGGGGAAGGTGCTAGGATTTTCAAAGCCCTTATCTCCTTTTATTTGAGTCCTTCCCTTTCACTCGAGATATGTAGCTGCACTGTAATTGAAAATAAACTGCTTTTAAGAAAAGGCTACGAGTTCTCTTCATGTCTGTCTTTGAATGTTATCTGACAGTATCGAGAAGTAGCTCGAAAAGCTTTGAACGCAGGCAGAACCTGAAAACTCCAATTGTCATAAAAAAACAACAACATTGCATCTTGCTTTTTTTTTGATGGATGAAATTACTTAAAAGCAATTCATTCAGCACTTCATGCCTCCCGTAATTTTTCAGCTTGCAGTGTTGGCAGAAAGCGTCAGCGACACCACCCAGTGCTTTGGCCCAGTGAGACAATCTACTACTGTCAGCCAGACTACATTAACAGCATATTAAAAGACAAAAGCTTCCCCCTTCAAACGTTCAGCAGCCTGACATGCTGCTGTGTTGACAAGAGCAAGACAAGCTCTGAAAACAACCCCCCCACTTAGCTCCTGTCACCTGCAGACACAAGAAAAGCATCCTTGCAAAAATACAGCAATGAACCAACTTATCTCCACACTGCTGAGGGCTACCGAGACAAAAAGTCCTTAATCTTCAGAATCATACTGGTGCTAGATTAATTCTTGGTATTAATGATCTTGTTACTATTTCTCAGCTTTATTTTTCATTGGTTTGCCATCTAATGCATGCTGGAATGTGCTTTTTAATAAAAGTACAATCTTTTCAGAGAAATATATCTGATTATTTTATCATGGGGGTGCACAGTAATTGATATCCAAGCCTAAATCTTTTGCTTGAAAAATCTATCGCTCTCCAGATAGATATAAATCTACTATTGTCATAATATTATCTTTTGTCTCCCTTTCTATAATCCAACCTTTAAACCTAAAGGCAGCGCTGCAGTGTGTGACATTATTGCAGTAGTGGAGAAATGAATCCTGTAATGGTGACTGCCCTGGTTAAGTGATGATTTTTAAAATTCATGTCCTAAAGATCAAAAGGCGAGGTCAGTCTCATTATTTTTAATGTTGTGAGCTGACCAAACTCCATGCAACTCTGTAAAAACAAAAGCCTTTAAACAGAATTATTCAACAAATTGAAAGCGTGGCAGAGAACTGTGGTTGTATTGAATGTAGCTTTTCTGATCTGTAAAGCAAAGTTACCTGAATGTTTAGCACAAGACAATTACCGAAGATGACTTATGAGAAAATCCTCTGAGGGATGAAATCACAAAACATATATGTAACAAAGAAAAAGACTGACCTTTCTGACTTTACACTGAAAAGTCTTCAAAAAAAAAAACAAAAAAACCAAACAATTTTATGAAGACATTTGCTGTAGAGTTATAAATGCGTGCTAGGTCATTTTCAGAGTGTGTAATTCATAAACTGCAGAGAGTCTTTAAACAGAAATGGGAGCTATGCTTGTCCATAGACTTATACATGCTGGTAATGCCTGCAAAAGCGATGGGTTAGCTTGGAGACTCACCTTCAAGAGTCTAATGGAGAAACTATTGACAAAGTTAGTATTCACTTCAATTCTTAACAACTTAAGCAGAAAATAGCTAGTTTTAATGTTTCGTTTATGTAACTTAAGCCAGCACCAAATGGCTATTTTCAACCACGTTTGCTTTCTAACATCATTGTGATCATGAAACAACCACGCTAACAGCTGGTTTGTACTTTACATTAACATTTCTGCTGGTAGAGCACAGGCACACAGAAGAAGAAAAACCTTTTCAGCTAAGTAGTTCTCGGGGGTGGACCCCAGTGGGAGGGGATCAGTCGCTGGAATTGTTTGGTCTCAAAGAACATTTAGTCTACAACCTGGTGGGCAGCAGGAATCCACAGCAGAGTACAAACAAGCAGTGACTAATGATATATATCAGAAATATAAAAAACAAAACAAAAACAATATAAACTGTATTAGCATTTAATTCTGCGCAATTCTACCTGAGATTATCACGCTAATTTGTATGAACTTACACAGCATAAGTAAGAACTAACCAATACACAGGTGTACATGTTACATGTTAACATTCCTTTAAGTTTACTGTTTTATCTTAAAACTATTAGAGTGAAAAGTATGTATAATAAGCAAAGACATTCAAAATTGCTTATCTTACTGACACCATGACAGCAAACACCTTTGTGAGTGCCATCATCTGACAGGCTCTCTGCGGTACTGTTGTTGGAGTGCCAGGACAGGCTGGGTAATGAACCAATACTGAAGCTCAGCTGTGAGAGAAGAAGGAAAGATGGGCACTGCCCTTGCTCGCTCACTCTAGAAGGAGCCCCCGTAGCGTAGCTAATGCAAAGATGCACCGCTCCAATTTGATTTTGGTATGTTACCTTACTAAAGCAACTACAGAGCAGGATGACTTTTTACTAGCTGCGTTACTATAGTTTAGCTGGTATATATTCCAGATGAATTATGTGACTTGTGAGTGTTTGGGTGTGTCACCGTGGCAAAAACAAAGTATTGGAGGTTTCCAGGGTAGTCTGAACCACCACCAAGGCAGTGAGTATTTTTGTAGGTGTCTGTCTGTCAAGTGAGTGTCAAATTCAATTTGATATATAATCATTTAGGCATGTAGGTGTGGTGGTTAGCACTGTTGCTTCATAACAAGAAGGTCACAGCAAGAGTTTGACTACATCATCTGAGCCAGGGCCTTTCTGTTGGGACAGTCCAGAGACATGCAGTCAGTGGAGTTAGCTTAACTGGTGATTCTTATTTTCCCATGAGTGTGACTGGTTGTCTGTCGCTCTATGTTAGCCCTGTGTCAGATTGGTGGATGAGTGGGTGTACCCCACTTTTGTCCTATGGTAGCAAGTTTAGGCTCCGCCCCCCGGGACCCTGATAAGGATAAGTGGAGGAGAATGGATGGCTCACTGTGTTAATAGACCTCTCTGCATTGAATCATACTTGTTGTCCACAGCATGTCTTTATCCTGTCTTCCTTCTCTCGCCGCAACCGGTCGCAGCAGATGGCCCCGCCCCTCCCTGAGCCTGGTTCTGCTGGAGGTTTCTTCCTGCTAAAAGGGAGTTTTTCCTTCCCACTGTCGCCGAAGCGCTTGCTCGCAGGGGGTCATATGATTGTTGGGTTTTTCTCTGTATGTATTATTGTAGGGTCTACCTTACCTGAATTAAATGTTCAATAATCTTTACAAAAAACCCCTGAAACCACATATACTCAAAATTGAGCCAAATTTTCATGCAAATCTGACCATAATCCTCCTAAAATACAGTCAGAACTAACCAACCCCACAGTAATGACTGTTTACTCAGGATTAAGAAATCACCTCATTGAAGGGCGTTGCTGCTGGTGCGATCCCATCACGAGACGGTCTCTATTCTTTGACATGAACTGAATTGGCAGTACGGCTGCAACTGAAGCTGTTTCCAATGTAAACAAAATATAACATTTCCTTGTTTTTAAAATCGAATTTCACATTAAAGAAAAGCAGCGAATGTCCACATTTGAGAAAGTGGAGCCAATGAAAATTCAGCACCTTTGCTAAATCACACCAGCGTTCACTTTGTGATGAAAACAGTTCCTGCTAATGTTTTATAAGTCAGAGAATGGATGTTAAACATGAAGCCTGCTGTTTTTATAAGGTTATTATCTTTACACTGGTAATGCCTCACTGTGAATACAAAAACTAAGCTGAATGCCTGCTGTGCAAATATAATAGACTTTTCTTTCTCCAAAATGTTACAAAAAATGTTTTAGAGACAAAAAACTGATGAAACTAAAATTGGAGAGATGCGAGGTGGAAAAGGGAGAGAATCAACCTTTTATTGTGTTTCAGACTTTAATATCTGACAGTCTGTCATTTATCATTATGAAGTGCTGATAGTGGGAGTGGAGAAAGGTGGAGAAAACAGAGGGAGAGAGTTTCAATATGAATTTTTTATTTGATGGATTTTATGAGGAACTGCATTTCAGAATACAGTCAGAGTGAAGGTTCATGGAGGAGTGAGAGGATTGAAAGAAAGGCCAAGTCAAAAAGGCTAGGCGAGAGATAATGGTATTCCTGCACCCGAACAGCACACAGACTTCTGTTTGCAGCACACTGTAATCTATTCTCCACTACAGCGCGTGCATAAGAAGCTGTAATCCAGAAACAAAGCGCCTCAAATTTTAGCATTCTGCTTGACTCAACAAAGTCGCCCATGCAGTTTCAGTCTTTTGTTTCTTTAAACCTACACATACCTTTTGATTTTTGCCTTTCATACACACACAGTCATTTTTTCTCTGTTTTTCTTTACTGTACGCACACAAACACGCATGCAAAGCTCTGAGGCTGGCTGCAGGTGTGGTCATAAATCATCAGAGTGAGCGGCTATGATTCCCCTTAGCACCAGCGAGCAGGGCTGCTGGGCCAGAGAGAAGGCTGCGGTTAAATGGCCGCGCTTGTTTCCTGTGTCCATCAAGGCCAGAAGGACTCACTGTTCAGCCTCTGGGTGCCAACTCACTGCAGAGCGCTGACATCAGTTACGCAGAACCACAAAAACATCTTTTGATCAGCAAATCGACGCTCACGTACAGCCGCAGTCAGATGAGAAGAAAGCATAATTCACTAAGACTAAATTACTGCACAAAGTTTTCAGATGCATTTCAGATTTTCCCTGCTTGTTTAAAATTTCAGCCAAGGTTTAGTCATCCTCATGTGTGCAATGAATAGACAAGTTACAAATTATAATGTAGGCTACAGCTAATATTTGTTCAAACTCTAATAATAAAGTCATTTTGAGCTTGATGTCTCAAAAAAAGTGGAACGGGACCATGTTTACTGCTGTGTACCACCCACGTTTCTTTCGACGACAGTCTGTAAACATCTGGGAACCTACGAGAGCAGCTGCTGGAGGACTCTAGCTGCTTCTGTGTTCTATCGTTCATTTCACGTGCCAAATGTTTTCGGTTGGTGAAAGTTGTTCTGGGCTGCAGGTAGGCCAGTTTAGGACTCACACTCAACAAGACATGCTGTTGTAAAAGGTGTAGTATGCGGTTTAACATTGCCTTGGTGAAAAATACAAGGACTTCTGTGAAGAAGATGTTATCTGGATGGGAGCATATGTTGCTCTAAAACCTGTATATAGATTTCAACATCGATGGTGCTTTTCCAGATGTGCCAGCTGCCAGACCCATAGGCACTAATTCACCCTCATACTATCAAAAATTCGGGGGTTTTAAGTGGGCGTTGATAAGTAGCCAGATGGTCCCTCTGTTCTTTAGTCTGGAGGACTCCATGTTTTCCCTCTTCTAATCTTATTTATATTCAGAGGTGCACATAAGTGGTCCGCATGTGCGCATTCGCTGTCAAAATAAAAGACGTGCGCCAGATAAGAAGTTGCAACGCGCGTTTGCGTACATATAAAAGGCAGTGTTTTTGTCCACTAGAGTGGGATTTTCACAGCATATTCTGCACCACATCTCTGTGCGTTCCTCGTTTTGAAGCCAACTCACCTCCTGCAACCACTTTTCTGAGAATACGCGTTTCTTTTGCGGTTCGGACTCCTTCTGACACCAAAGTAACTGCTTAAAGGAGTTTGCTTCTTCGACATCTTTAAGAGTTCTAAACAATTGTCTGTCCTCCTCCAGAAAATCGTATGTACGCAAACACGTGTTGCAACTTCTTATCTGGTGCGCTTCTATTTATTTTTATTTTCAGCGAATGCGCACCTGCGGACCACTTATGTGCAGCCCTGTTTATATTGCACCAAATCACAACAACAGTTGCCTCAAGGCGGGAAGGTAAAGCCCCGACAATAATCCAGAGAAAACAAACAAAACACCAGCGATCATATGATTGTTGATGAGGATTTTTGAGTTCATATGTTTAATAAGTTTACAAAATGTGCTAATTGTTGGCTTGTAAATCTTAAAATCTAAAGCTTCTCTTATAGTTTAGGCTTTTCATTTAGTCACAGATCTTCTTTTTCTCCGACTGTGTTTAACATGACAAATAAGGACATAAACAGTTGTTCAAACCACAGATGTAACGGCACAGAACTGGCACGAGATAAAGTGGAGAATGAGATAGGCACCAACAGCTCCCAACTCCAAGGAAACCAGAAATAAACATCTGCTCGTAATGACTTTATATAGTCTGTTTACAGCTGTGCGGTGGCACACCGTGTTGAGTTTGACACATAATAAAACGAATGCCAGAAAGATTAGAGAGCTGTGCTGCAGTCTGGTACAACAGAATGGTGGGAATTCAAAGCTATCTTGGTAAATCTTAATTAAGAACATATCTGATATGTGCTGTTGTTTTGATACGAAGTAATCAAAGGAACAGGAAAAGTAAATGTAAGCGAACACATTATTTAGCTTCATTGCTAGTCATCTGCTAGAAGGATATCAATTTCCCCGCTGATCATTAAGAGCAACAGTAATCCTCCAAAATGAAACGAGGCTGGAACAGTAATTACTGAAATGACTGAGAAGTGTTTTAGCAATAATCATCAGCTTTATAAGTTGATACAAAAATAATATGTTTCGTTGAATTGATGGATGAAAGTGTAGTAACTGCAAAATCTGTAAATAACCGACAGATTCGTTTAATCTTTTCTTTTTAACTCAAACAGATGAAAACATTTCTAGAGGGCTGCAAAAGTAACATGTGTAAAAAAAAAAAGGTTTACTTACAATCAGGTGTTCAGTGGACTACAGTGATAGACGTAAATATGAAACATCATCAGGTCTACTCCAGTTACTAGTTTTGATTGCTAAAGCAACTTGTTTGCCGGGGGGAATACTTGGAACAAAGGAAAACAAGAGTGTTGTGGTGGTGGTGTGGAAAATGCAGAGAACCAGAAAAAATAGCAGATCGAACAAGGCTGAGAGTCCAAAATGAGCAATCGAAGACGAGGGGGAGGAAGAGATGAAAAGAAAAAAAGGGGGGGCAAGGATAGGGAAAGAAAGTGGACAGAGACAAATGGCCATGGGAAATGGCCGGTGCAGGCGAGCCTGCCTACGAGACAGCCCTCTCAGCAGCCTTAACACTGACTGATAGGCTCACCAGGCAGCGCCACCGTCCCTATCCATTCCATTTGTGTCTGATTCTCCGGTTATTCTGAAATCACATTTCAAGCCACATCAGGCCGACCCAACTCACCCTCATGTGGTAAAAGGTGCTCGCAGCAAATCTGAGACCGTCAAGTTAAATGTGAAAACAGGTCACAGAATTAGATAAACAGTGAAGATAGCTCGTGGCATTAAATGCAATCCTCTGTTTCCCACATCTTTCCTGATTTGTGGTCATATTTCTATATTCTAAAACATGAGAAAGTTTACAAGATTGTAGCGAGACCAGGTAGAACGTACGAGTTGGAGATGGTGGCATTGGCACACGGACAGCTCAGGTTGGAGACAAAGTTCGAGAAAAGAGGCTGAGATGAGGCTGAGATGGTGCATCCACCAGCAGAGCTGTTGAACATGGAGCTACCAGAGTAGGAAGATTCATAGATGTAGTGAGGGAGGTCATGTGATTGGTCATGATGGCAGCACTGTGGCGACCCCTAAAAGGAGCGGCTCAAATGAGGAGGAGATTCCAAAACAAAGTTTTTCCATTTTGACTCCTTTTTTATAGCTTGAATTTGATAATGTCGCATGTTAACTACCTACAAGATCTAAACTCATATATTATAGTAAACAGGTTCATGAGGTTGAAAACATTTCCACGAATAGATGCAGAAATGAGACTTACAAAATAAATTTAGAGAGGGACAGGAGGAGGAAAGCAGGGATCGTCGTTAACTGTCCAAGTATGCAGTTAGATAAGTGAGTGCTACTGTCGCCATCCCACAATCCCATTACTTTCCCGAATAAGACTTTGGCAGGCTAGTGATTACCTCAAGGAAGAGTGAATGAGGAGGAATCTTAATAGAAACAGGATCGGTTCTCTTTTCCGTACAGCCCCGAGCCTCTCCCGCTTCCTGAGGTGATGTCTCCAGGCACTGACCAGGTAATGCAGCGTAATGGAGTACACGTGTGGGCGCCGGTGGCCTAATGGAGAGGGGTCGCGGGAGAAAGAGGAGTGCCTGTCATCCCGCCTGATTGAAACTGATGGGCCAAGGTAAAGGGGGCACAAGAGTATGGTCACCCAACATGGCCCTGCCTGCCTTATCAGACAGACTTGGACATGAACACACATACATGCACACTTTACTTCAGAGCCCATTATTCAATTTGGCTGTTCTAATGACCAGTGAATTAGGCTGCCAGAAGTGATTTGCCTCCCGAGCCCTGCTGCTGGATGTACATGTTTTCCTCTGCTCTGCATATTAAGAGGCAGGCATTCGGACACTGACGTCCTCTGAGCCTCCAGCGATCGGGGAATTTATGCACCTGGATGAGGATAGTAAAAAATGGGCTTCATGTTTCCCTCCCAGTTTTTAGACAAGAATCAAATACCCACTTAAAGAATGAGTAATGCTGTCTGGAACAACTGACACAACACGAGTACACAACTCTGAGGTTACAGGATCATAAAACTGCTTTGGTCTCATAATAAACAGCATGGAAAAATTAACCTACGGCAGATCATTAGCGCAACAAATCTTTGCCCCGGCATGTTTTGTTATTGCTATTATTACACTGATCATTACTGGATGGATTAACAGCTCCCCGATGAATTACTCGTGATTTTTGGTGGTTATTATTCCATTAACAAGACTGCTTTTAAGTATTTTACAGCGCCCAGTCTTTTCCTAAAGCTACAGTAAACCATCAAAATTCAACAGCAGTTGATTCTGTAATTATTTCCTCAGTTACATCCTCACATTTCACAGCACGGGTCACAAGCATGGTCACTAACTACTATCACTGTATGTGGGTTTTTTTTTCTTTCAAAAAACTTAAATTACTGATCTTAGTTCCCACATGAAATTTGGATTTTTAATAAGTCCGAGTGAATCTTTACACACCCACCTAACAGTATAATAATAAAACAACATAATGTTGAGATGGGCCTGTTTACCTTTAGCTGTTCAGCTAAGGCTTCACTCACACAACCCTACAGACCGCTCAGTGACCCACTGACAACCACCCTGACTGGTTGCTGAGTGACTGTTGGAGGTTGCTGGCTGTCAGTGCTGGACCACAAACCTCCTTGTGACTGCTTTGATTGTTGATGTCTGCAGACAAGTCGCCGTCTCCAAAGCAAACTGCAGACAAGTTTTTTGGGGCAGCACCGTACCCCTTTTTGCGATCACCAGCATCCTTCAGCAACCACTCCCAATCAGTCTGGGACTACGGTACTCTGTGGTTGTCTGCCCTCTAAACCTGTATCTGCTTATGATCGCTGATTATCATCGTCAATATCCTCCATGTTATATTTTAAAGATTTACCATAATTTGCTTTCTCTTCGTGCTACGAGTCACAGTGAAACTCTGCAGTGTGCCCGTCTCTTCTAAGCAGCACCACAGTGAAAGCAAAAGTGTAGGAAGCTGCATCGACGCAGCCCCGTCGCTCTTAGAGTGCGTGGTATGGTGGGTACGTTACCCAAGTGCAGCAGTAAATCCCCCCCACCCACCCATCCCCAGCGGGCTGGTTGCCAGCTCTAAACAACTTTTTTGGCAGCAACTCTGGAAGCCAAAGTCCGCCAAAGACACAATAACCGTAAATACCATCATATGGACTCATTGCACACAGTGCTTTTATAGATGGAGTGGTCACCGTGGTAACACATCATGCTCACACCACCTAGATACTTGCAGTTTGCTTCGTATGTGCACTGGGTGAAAAACTGTGCTGTCAGTCTTTTATAGATTCCTTAGGTCCAGGTATCAGGTTTCATATTAATAAAACTTCTCTACTTTTGCTTTCTTCCATCTTTTCAAGGTTGTTGGGTGGCTGCCTCTCCTCTTTTCACTAGGAGCTGTAAAATCTATTTGACAGCTCTGATTTATGACACAGCATAGGTACCGAGCGCCTGTGGGGAAGGGAGTGTATGTTTGAGTGTGTCTGGAAGTGTGCGAAGGCGTGGGCGTGTGAGCATGCCCAGGACCACCACTGCTGTGCTCAATGCTCAAGCACCCAACAGAGCACACAGGTAGGAGGGGACTCACACGCAGACACAAACGCCCGTGTCTATCTGCTGTATGTCAGAGTTTCTACACTGACATCAAGTGTTGATAACATAGATGAAAATTAAACGACTGCCGAAACGGCTAAAATGATTTAAAAAGTTTCTGTGGACAAAGCTCGACAAAAACCAACAACTAAGGCAAGAAAAGTTTTAACAGGAGTTCAAGAACATCCTACAGAGCAGTAAGAACTCACCGGTGGTTCCTTTTTCTTCGCAGCTGTTTACTTCTGAAATTTATCACTTGTTTTCCCTGCTCCAGCCTCTCCATCTCACCCCTCGCACAAGCCTCTCCTCCGTCCTTCTGCTCTCCTCGCCTGGACGCCCAGGGCGCTCAAACCTAACACCGTTTGTCACATTCAAGGCCGGGTTAGGGGATCCTGGAGAGAGCGGTGAATGTGTTTGTGTGTTTATATGAGGATGAGGAGGTCTGGAAATAAATGCAGATTTCTCCTGTCATCTAGCAGTTGAATTTTTACACCGCATGCTCGGTGCACTGACGGACACTCGGGAGAGGACGAGGTTGTAAACCTCTGCTGAATGAAAAAGGTCCTGACAGGTGACAAAGGGAGGGAGAACGTGTTTATACATCCCTAAGAGGATGAGAGAGGTGGGAGGAAAGAGAATGGGGGAGGACAGATGTACAGTCCAAGGCCCTTTACACAAAGCAATATGAACTGCGATGGAGCGCTACATGTGGTACAAATCTAATGTTTAAAATTAAGCACAGCGCGTATTGCTGGCAAAGATTTCCATATAACACATTTGTTGGCAAAATCGCATTTTCATCACTACGTCTTGTTCCATTACCTCAAAAGAAATTCCTCTACACCTATGACATGGAAGCAGCAGAATAACCAGCTGCAAAAGCAACATTTCACTATCCATATCATTTAAATGAAAGGCGAAGCTGAATCTATACGAATGGAGTTTTTCTGGGAGGTGATGAAGGGAGCCGACGCAAATCCGTGTATGCATCTCTGGGGCTGTGAAGTGTCTCTGCGCCTGTTAAACACACCTCGGCGTCTTGTGCAGGCTCACTACAATGTCATGCCGTTACAGTCATTAGTAGCATGCTAATCAAAGCTAATTACACTGAGACAGGCAGACACAACTCATTTCTTATCGTGACAGAGTGCTGCTGTGTTTGTGGCGCTAAATGAGGCACCGCTCATAATCAACAGTTTCTTTTTATTGTTAGGTAAATGGATGCGACCGCGTTTCCTATCTGAATTCCTCTGCCACCGTTGTCAAATGTTAATCAGTTTGTCGGAGGTTTTTCGCAGGTTGTAAATCAATTCTTTTGTGTGCACACGCAGCTTAGATGAATCTAAAAGGAAATCATTAAGAACGCACGCTTAGTATTTGGATAGTGACTTTTATAAATGGCAGTGAGAGTTACTCATTTTAAAACAAGTAGTGGGAAAATTAAAAGAGATGATGCCGGTAAATGACGGTATAAAAAGCAGGAGAAGAATGTCTTCGTGCAGAGGACGTAAGGTTATCTAAGAGGAAACGAGTGGCGTTGCAGGCAAAGTCTCTTCCACTGCGATGGATAGCAGGCGTCAGGCAGTGCAGAACCCCCCTCTGCCCCCCTATTCAAGTTGCAAAAGCTCATTTTGGAGATTTTGCTGGCACGGCAGAAAAAGGCCTCTGTTCCCCATTTTCCATATTTCATATACGGCCCATTGGAAAGCATCGTCTGCGAGTGTCATGGCTTGGCACATTTATGAGAGATGCATTGAAGAACTTATCACTTGGAAGATATGCTTAAGTTCAGCATTTTGAAAGTCACTGTGCACTGTATTCACTTACAAAGCAAAGGGACATTTACATGGTGAGTAGTAATGCTATAGGTAAATATGAGCTCTACGGTGTGCGTCTCCAGCTGCTGCTTGCCGCGAAAAATAACCAAGAAATACATCACATCAATACGATATAAAGAACAAATGTGTTCTGCAGATTTATTTCCACCGCAGACATTTTGAGTTGCGACTGTGGAAAAAATCACAGGTGTGTCTGTTAACAATCATTAAAGTCCTCTCGCTACAGAATTACCAGAATCAGCTGAAATGCCTGTAATTCACACCCACCAGCACTCCGGGCTCATTACTGACTTATTACCTATAGTCTGATCACACATCCAAACTGAGCCTTCATTTGATCTCAGCTTCACACCTGTAAAGTTTCCTGACAGCATCGACACATTTATTGAAAATAAAAAATAAGAATAAAATGACTGAAGATAAAGAACGCCTGCTAACATACTGAGCACCGACTGTCTATGTTTTTTAGCTTAAAGAGAGCTTCCCCACTTAGTTGATGTTGTCAACAATAAAGATCTGAAAACACAAATTTCTGCATATTATTTTAAGGTTTCATTAAATCAGTTTATAGAATCAGACTAAACTATTCCTGACCCCACAGCAAAGCAGTTATTAGAGAGCTTAATCTCAACTAGGCACTGCTACATACCTGCAACTGCACATATTTCAGCAGATGCACCAATGCAGCCAGCGTTCACGTCACACAATAAATGTAAGCACTTAAACTGGATGCAGACCTTACTTATACATTGTAATATTATTGTGTTTTATGCAATACTGTCTACAAATTCCAGTAGAAAACGACACCGGGCGTCATTAGAGCACAAATTCAATTCAATTTCTTTTCTTCTCAACAAAAAAAAAGTAGATAGCACCGTGTGCTGAATGCAAGTCGAACCTTTAGAGCGACAGAAGCAGAACGTACGTTTGAAACCGAGCTACAGGAGGATCATTAAGAGGCAACAATAGACAACCATGAAGGGGTTTTCTGTCATTTAGACTAAAAAGACTTTTCTCAGTGTGTGCAGACTTTGCACGATAAACACTTTACTTCAGTCTTCAATGAGCTTTGTTGCACTTGTGGGGGAAAATTACAGGTTTATCCATCTTATTATGTGGCTGAGTCCAGAGAGCTCATGTAAATCCCTACACTCACTCAGTCACAAACTGAAAGGACTTGTATAAGACCTCCTCAGCAGGGCATTTCTTTTTACATTTGTTACAGATAAATAACAAAACTGGCTCAGTTATATTCAACAGTTTCAGCCGTCTGTCACACTTACATGCTTTACACTGACAGTGGCGCAGAGCCAGCGTTAAGGTCAAACGCCATCAAGTTCCTCTGTGACGAGTCCAAAAGTCTGCTGTGAAAAGGTTTGAGGGTGTAAAAAACCGCCGCACAAGAAGTAGACACGAACTGTGTAATGACAGCTGAGGAGTCAGTGCACGTAGGTGTGGTGGGGGCGCGTTTTAAACTGTGTTTGCTGTTGAAATGAATGTTTAACGACAGTCTCCTGTTACACTTTTTCTCCAAATAAAAAAAATGCATTTTTACCAAAACTGGGGATTTAGACGTGATATTTCCTTCAGAGCTGGAGTGTCAGTGTGGGTTAGTGTCACAGACACGTGCGCACTCATGCGGCTGACCCTAATCGGTGCTTGCATTGACAGAAGGAAGCCTTCGTGTGGAAGACAATGATCTACTTAAAACGGACGCTCCACTTCATGGAGGTGCTCTGACGATTCGGCCCTCGCTGTCGGGGAAACCGAGCAGTGAGGTTTGCTTGACTCGCTGTCAGATGATTGTCGCCAGTGAGCCTATAAGCTCATCTCGGCTAGCATTAGCCGCTAACCCGTGGGACACTCTGAGGAACTCAAGAACTAAGCAACTTATCGGGAGGCTTCCAGTTCAGGGCATTAGAGCTGACTAAGAGCAAGCAGGGCAACACTGGCCCAAAGTTCTGCTTAGTCGTCGCTTTCCTCAGTCTGGTGTAAAAAAGTGCCACTTTCATTTCCGTGGTGATAAGGGAGAGCGAAAGGCGGGAAACAGACCTGTGTAATACTGATGGACGGAGTCACTGTGCGCGAGCGGGGCCCGAGTGTGCAAATCGGAGGCTAAAAATGCAGCATCAGCAGTGGTGGATTTACTCTGGATGAATGGACTTGACTCGGTGAGGGGAGCAGGGCGGGGGTGCGAAGGGCGGTGGGTGTCAAAGCAAGTGGCTGAGACACGGCTAATACTGCCAGTGAGCTGTGGCCACCTAAGTAATTACTACCTTTGCTGTTAGGCTAATCCCCAGAGCAGAGCAGCAAACTCAGGGGAGAAAAGCTTCGGAGCCTCCGGGGCTCCCGTCACTCGACTTCAATTACACAGAGACGCGGACCTGTCTCACCCAGAGAGAGGGAGCGGGGAGGATGAGATACAGGGCAGGGAAGAAGCCGCCTATCTGCTTCAAATGCATTTAAATAATTCCTCAGAAACGTTCGGTGAACTACGCAGGGAGGACAAACTCCAATTTCAGATTCAGATTACGCTAAGAAAAAAAGAATAAATAATAAACAAGAGGACAGTCACATTATACAACAACAGAAGAACGATTTCTAATGCGCTCTCTATAAATGCTGCTCTCTCCTGTATGTTCATAAAAAGGTAAACACTGAAAACAATAAAAAGAAGGATTTGAATTGAGCAGGATTGGTTTTACTGTTCAGGTATACGTGTGAAATTTCTTCCATGCTGACTAACACTTTGTGCAAACATATAGTGCAAAAATATTTAAAGAAATGTAAAGGTTTGGTTTGTGACATAACACAAAAATGAGAGGAACAGTCACTGCTCTAAAAACACATTTGAAATCTAATCACGCATCGAGTTTCGTCGGAGCAGGTGAGTTAATAAGGCGTGCTTGATTTTAAAAATTCAACTCCGGAGAAACAGTTTAAGCTTAAATCAAACACAAATGCACGGAAACAGAAACAAAGAAAAACTACATTCTGCACACTGACTGTTTGCAACCGAGAAAGAAGAAGGGATTTCACAGCACTCTGGTGATGTTACTAATTTAAAATTTGACAGAAAAGTGAGAGTAAATGATTTATTACATCAAGTGAATAATGTTTCTCTTCCTGCTGATCTACATAAGCCAGCTCAGCATCAGTCTCAGTCTGGGAACTTCCACTCTGTGGGTTACCTTTGCGTTCGGAGCGTTTCTTGCGCCTCCTCTTGAACCTGCGTCGGATCAGGCAGTAATAGGAGCCCAGACTCTGTGCGCCGTTGGTGAGCAGGGCCATGACTTGGTGCACACTACTAGAAATTCCACTAAACGGCTGCCTAACTCTGGCTGAGCGCTTCGTTAAAACTGGAGCAAATTAAACTTGAACTCACACACGTGGTCTACCTGCCCTTCAACCTTCGCCCTCGTCCGCTTCACAAGCCGTGCACCGCTGTTTTCAAGCTACTGACATGAAGAACGCTCAACTCCACACACCTCCAGCGTTTCTTTGTTTCTACTTTAGTCCTTCCCTCATATCCAAACTCCCTCTCTCTCCATCCCTCCCTCCCTTTCCTCCTCGCTGCTTCTCTCCTCTGTTGACTCCATGTCTGCCCTATCAGTAGTCAGAGAGGGGAGGCGATGGAGTGGAGGAGGAGGGGACAAGCTGAGGAGAGAGACTCATGTTTTCATATGGATAAGAATTAACACACAGACCAAAGGCAAACTCTCTACCTGTGTAATCCCAGCTCAAAGTAACTGACACATCCTACAAGCGACGCCAATGTCATCCACTGACTTCCTCCACCCGCTTACCAGTTCATCATACCGTAGCTTTCTGTGCTGTGTGAGTGTAATAAGAGTCTATGTTTAACTATATTCCCTCTGCAGTGAAAGTAAGA
Source organism: Aulonocara sp. 'chitande type north' Nkhata Bay (assembly GCF_057382095.1). NCBI lineage: Eukaryota > Metazoa > Chordata > Actinopteri > Cichliformes > Cichlidae > Aulonocara > Aulonocara sp. 'chitande type north' Nkhata Bay. Next base: position 37,731,241 of record NC_141359.1, read on the forward strand.
GTGTCGGCTCAATGCATCTCCAGTACATCCCCCCGTTTCTCTCACACACACACAACACACTCAAACATATGACATTAAAATAAGCTCATATAAAAAAGTTACAACTGCAATATTAAAATCATCCATTACTTGTCATCATACCCACCTGTCTCCTTCTTTAAGATTTATATTTTTTGTATTCCCCAATAACGAGCAAGCTCACCACTTGAGAGGGTGAGAACTTAGAAAGAAGTACTCTGCCTCCCTCTAGTGGCCATCTCGTGTAATTGCAGTTTTGCTGGGCCCAAACCACTTTTTTAAGCCACAGAAAATCAAACAACACTTATGATGGGAGCGCAAAGTTATGTTAGCTTTGTTGACAAATGTAATACAATTCTATCCTGGGTACAAACTCAGTATAGAGACAGACAAAGAAAGGAAGGAAGGGAAACGGCAAAAACACTTACCTGTGGCTGCCGTGCAGTCTGTGACCGGTAAAATCTGCAGGAGAGACAGAGAACACTTTACTAAACGACAGCGCTGACCAAGAAGTGTCTGCCAAAGCTCTTTTAGAGACGCAGTGCAACCAAGTTAGTGGCAGACAACAAGGAAATATGCACATGCTGGACTCATTCTTTCAAATTAGCCGTTTCCACATCAGCTCATCTTTCCCCACATTGTTCCAAAGAATTCCTGGATGGTTACCTAGAGCCACTCTTTGGATGGAACATGGGCTTAGGTGCCTGATCCCATTCATTTAGCTAAAAAACACAATTTTGTCAGTCGCTGGACTGTTTCAAGGCTTCCTGATATTTTATTTGGCAAAAACTACGCCCTTATAAGGAAATGTGATCCCTGTAATTGGTACACAGATCACTTATCTTAGACTGCAGGAACGGTAAGTGGTCAGCTGCGTGGTTTTTTAATATGTTTCTTAAACGGCTGGAGGAGAAAAATCATACTGGTGAAACCAAATAATCTACAAAGCTTAAACCCGCTGATCTCACATGCCAATGTAAAAATGTAAAGACTGACTGCATGAAAACGTCTGAGTGGGTAATCAGATAAGGCAGATCCTGTTAGCATTATTCATTCACTATTATAAAGGGATAAATAAGCCAAGCACAATAAAGCCTGATCACGTCAATGCTCCAGACAACCTGCTAAATCTGTCAGCCATTAAATTGGCTGCTAATGCCTACAGATAAATGTGGAACGGCATGTGTGTTCTTGATGCTGTTGTCAGTTTTTTTGAATAATTAATAACTACCTCGTGTGATTGTTTATTAACTGGAACCTTAATAAACAATCACCCCATTTTCACCCCTTCAATATGTTAATATTTTCTATTAACAGCTTTTATTTTCTTTGGTATGCATGCGTACAAGTGCTTATTAATGCAAATATCTAATCAGCCAATTACACACCAGCAACTTTTCAGTACATAGACACTGTCAACACGTCCTGATGAGGAGATATTTCTCCTGACTGTTTCAAGCAGATAAGAAGTCAACTGTAGCTAAAATAACCACTCATTACAGCAAGTATGCAGAACAGCATCTCTTAACCTTGAGGCTGATGGCCTACAGCAGACCACACTGGAAACCACTCCTGCCTTGTGTCAACAGTTCAGGCTGCTGCTGCTGGTCCTCTTATTATCAACTAAACATCATCTACATGCCACAGCCTACCTGAGTGTTGTTGCTGACCATGTTCATTCCTTTATAACAAGATAAAAAAAAAAACCCTCCCCCATGGAGGCTTCCAGCTGGATGTCACGTGTCACAAAGCTCAAATCATCTCAAGTTCACTGTATTCAAATGTCCTCCACAGTCACCAGATGTTGGGCAAATAGAGCACCTTTGATATATGGTGGCATGAGAGAGCCACATTGTGGATGTGCAGCCAACAAATCTGCAGCAGCTGTGTGATACTGTCATGACAATGTGGAAAGAAATCTGAGGAATGTGACCAGGACCTTTTTGAATCTATGACACAGAGAATGAATCCAGTTCTGACTGCAAAAGGGGGCCTGAGCCAGTACAAGGAAGGTGCACTTAATGAAGAGTCCAGTTTAATATAAAGTATATAACGGTAAGGCAAAAATTATAAGAAAAAATGTAATGTCATACATGTAATGATATAATGCGATATGTAATGTGTAATGATGGGAGGTACAATGTGATATTAGAGTCCAAAAGGTACTGGATGTGTGAGGCTAAGCTCTGAGAGCGTTGTAGACAATTCAGGGTTTTTTTGTTCTGTTCAAAAAAATAAACAAACAAACAAACAAACAAACAAACAAAACCCAGCAAATCTCTGACATCACTCTATCCAATATATCTGTGAATGGCTAATATCAGCTACTAGTAAAGGCCAACTGAAAGGCTCCATCTGAAACACTGCTACATGACCTACACTGCTCTATGAGTGCTGGGTCATCACAGACAAGGATTAAAAAAAGACATCGCAATTAAGCTTTAGCTTTGGTATATTATTGCTCTATGATGTCCACCAAACTAAAAATGACTAAACAAAAAATGGAGAGAAATATACACGTAACAGGTGAAGGAGGGTGAATGGAAAAAACAATCGATACAGAGAAAACCCAGTGAGTGAGTACATAAAGCAAAGGAGGCCAGAGGGAGAGAGAAAAGGTGAGGAGACAAGAGAAACCCGCCCGTATAAAACATAAAATGAAAATGTAATCCCAAAGTAAGCTCTTTTAACATGGGAGGCTGATTACAGCAGGTGAGACTCTTGTGTCACGGCTCAATATAAAAGCTTAAAACTGATTTATCACTTTTGGCCAGCAGTGGTTTGCTGTGTCATAGCAGGAAGGCAGCTCGCCTCTCCATGACCCCGGGTACAAAAAAAGGGTTAATAATATGGATGGGTGGATGAGTAGATGGATGGATAGATGGATGAATGAATGAGTAGATGGATGGGTGAATGAATGGAACAATGAGCAGATGGATGGATGGATGAGTGGATGGATGAATGGATGGATGGACAAAGGAGTAGATGGATGGATGGATGGACGAATGGATGGATGAATGGCTGGATGGATACATGAGTGGATGGATGAAAGGCAGGTAATGACATGCTAACAAACAACAAAGCAGAAATGTGGGGCAAAGAGGCCTGCACAAGAAAAACGGTGAACGTAAATATACTCCAGACGCAATTTCATTCATGCTTCTGTGTACAAGCCAAGCATAACTCCAGCTGGCCAAGTTTCACCACGACAGGCCGGCTACGTGACTGTTTTCTGTTTGCTTTGTTTTTTTGAACGGGAGACCAGTCAGTCCGCTTCCTTCAGTGTTTTCTGTTTACAGCGACTGTGCAAAGAGCTGCAGACAGGCCAGAAGAGACTGCGTGCACGCTCCGCAGAGGCACATGTTGTTCCACAGCAGAGACTTCAACCTCCGCTCTCTCTCTCTATTTCTTGGCATTTGGAGCACATACTGAATGGACAAGGGGAAAGAGGCTGTGGTTAGGCAGCCAGTACTTTGCGGTTGAATTTAAAGGCATTCCAAACTCAAATAACAGCCGAACTCCTGGTGGCCTTCGCTGTGGTTTGACGGAGAAACACGATCATTGACAAAAACAACCTCTTAAACAGTTTTACAGGGACAAAATCCAGGCTACTGTGGTGAACCCATCTGTTGGTTCATGCGTGCACTCACAGAACACTACAAAGCACAAAGCTCTAAAAATAAACTCAATGGGAACCTTTTTTTACGTTTTGTGTTTTCCCCAAGTCATTCTGAAGCTGTTCATCTAAACGTAAGAGACAGTTCCAGGGATGTAGAGTTCAGTATGAGTCTAGCTGCTTTACTAACTAGCCAACTTGTCCTATTATTAATTTAATTATTCCATAATTAGTCACAACAATGATGCTGAAAAAGATCTACACTGTGCAGTGCAATATAACCGAACACCCACTAAGATGGACATCTCAAAAAGCGGTCAAATGGTATGTCAACACACTACATTTACACTGTACGCTCATTGGCATTCATCAGCATGCCTCATTAAAACCTGGAACCAAACCAAAAGCCATCGAGCTAACAAGCTAGTTCAAAGCAAAAGGAAACCAATGAGCTACCCGACTGATCAACATCCGGAGAAAAACAGAAAACACAAACCTCCGAGTGCGGCCCTCAGATGCTGATGAGTTATCTAGAAAAGCTGTGCTTGTTTTTTTTCTTCACTCTCTGTCTGAAAACCTAAAGTTTGCCAATGTTTTTTATCTTTTTGCACTGAAGCAGTCATCTTACGTCAGTGTGGAGAACCAAGTGAAAACCTAACGCAGAGATTAAAGCGTGTTCTGCGGCGCTTGAATACCTGAATGTGAAGTCAGATGAAAAATGTCCAGGCAGAAGGAGCGCAGCTTCATTGCCTTGTGAGGAAGTCACGCTCCTAAAAGTAACACTCCCTAAACCTCATCTTGTGAACAGTTTGGTAAGAAGGAGAGAGAGAAGGAGAGATGGTGTGTGAGAGATTTGTAGTAGACTGACGAGGTGGGGGTGGGGGGTTTCAGAGGACGTCCTCTTACTGGAGCCCTTTGATCAATAGAGTCGGGGGCAGAAGGTGCATGGAGAATAACACGGGCGGTTCAATAGGCTTGACAGGGACAATAATTAAGTCTGAGAGGTTCAGCGTGGGGGAAAAAGGTTTATGAAAGAGAAACAGAAAATCAGTCGACCGCGTGTGATATGAGGAGTGCGTGACTGTAAACCTCAACTCTCAGTCTTCAGCCAAAAATTAGGTCAATGGCTCAGTAACCGCTGGCCACACACACACACACACACACACACACACACACACACACACACACACACACACACACACACAGTCTAGCCAGGGTCCTGATAAGCCATTAAGCAGCTACCCCTCCTGCTGACCTACCTTTTCTTGCTACTACACACACACACACACACACACACACACACACACACACACATTTTAATTAATGCATTTAATTGAATGCGTGTGTCGTATTGAGATTGATTGCGCGCCTGCCCGTAAAAAATTCATGGGAGATAAAAGCTGGATCACCATGTGCAGTTTTCTCCACGATGACAGCCTGGAAATGTTTTTGCTTTTCTTATTTGCCCAGCAGAGGGCAGCACTGTGACATGAATGTTATTATGATGCTGTATGTACACAGGGAACATGTACAGAGGGAATCATTGATTTTCTTTCTTTTATCTTTGCTTTGATGAGCATGCTGGGTGTAAAATCACCTCACGGTTTCTGCTTGCACATAAAGGAAACTCAAATCTCTTAATCAATGAGGCCGCCTCTCTTACACCAGCACCTGTCCCAGGTGTCGGTGCGTGGAAGAAGAAGAAGAACAACTTGAGTTTAAAAAGCACAAGCTGGAGCAGAAGGTGCTGACTAAGACAACACAAATGACACATGCGCAGGGCGACTGCCAGCACTTTAAAAAAGTCGCACAGACACGAAGCCAGCAGCCTGCCCACATGCTAAATGCAGTGAACTTATGTGGGAACATTTTTAACATTTTTTGGTGAAAACTCTGCAAAACTTGTTTTTTTAGTTTAGTTTTCTTTTTTAAATCAGCGTGACTCCAAAAATGTTGCACAGCTCTGAGTTCCTTTCCTCTGTATTCAGATCGATGTTGTGAGCGCTGTTCTAGGGGGAGGATTCTGTGATGCTCAACAGAAGACGCCTCAGGAGAGCACATGCCAGGCCTGTAAACACTCAGCCAGAATTCACAATGCAAGAAGATAAAGTGCTATACGTGTATATTTGGCAGCGTGGGTCTTCAAGCATGGCTTGTTATTGTTTATCAGCTTTTTTTTACATGAAAAAAAGATAAATTTCAAGGACTAGAATTCATATTAATATTACAATGTGATGTATTTTGGCCACCACAGAGACTGAGCAGTCCATCAAACAGCTGCTAGCATGAGAAGGCTGTGATGGATCATATAACTGAGTTTACACTCGATACTCCTACACTGTGACCAGGTTCTATGTAAAACTACAGTACTGGCAGCATAATAAAGCTTACAGTACAGCTGCTGTAATCATAACAGTTTTTACTGTGACTTGTTTCCACAGCATGTCTTCCTCCCCTCACCCCCAGCCGGTCATGACTGATGGCTGCCCCTCCCTGAGTCTGGTTCTGCTGGAGGTTTCTTCCTGTTAAAAAGGAGTTTTTCCTTCCCACTGTCACCAAGTACTCACTAGAGGGTTGTTGGGGTTTTCTCTGCATTGCTGTAGTGTCTTCACCTTGCAATTTGACACTATATAAATACAATTTAGGTAAAACTAAAGTATACTTGAAATATATAACACATCATGTGTTTTGTTGTCATTTTACTGTTCTTACTGTAATCTCTACCACAGTTTATAACTGCAAAAATGCACCGGAGTCCTGCAGAGTCATTAACACCACATCTCATGCTGAACAGGTACTTAATCTGCACGAACCCACCCGTGCACCCCGAATTCAGCTTTTTGTCCTTCCAAAACAATAGCAGGATGTTGCCTTTTGTTTCCACCACTTCTTCCACCGTGTGAATACGGGGAATGCTCCTGCGCTCTACATTTTAATAACCAGAAGATGAATGCTGGCCAGGGGTGGTTAATTAATTTAGGAGTCCCAGTCATGGTGGCAGCTCTTTGCTTGTTAAACCTGAACGCAGTTCTCAGCAAAACAAACAATAAAAAACAAACAAAAATAACAACAACAGCAGAGGGACAACCCATAATAATCCACAGCTAATGAAGAATAAACTGCTAAAATATTGATTTAAACATAAACACTTAAATTCCCATCTGTGCCGCCACTGTTAGACTGCACATATTTCCTTATGTTCCTCTTAAGGAAATAAGAACCTCAACACATAAATTAGATGATTTATGGTTGGACCGAAGCCTGTGTGTCCGTCACTGGTTTCTGAAACTTTGAGCGTTTTTCACGTCACTATCTTGAAGTAAAAAGAAAACAGATGAAAGCTTGCTCATTGGCTTACGCTTTGATAACCGATGTTTTTTTTACAAATAAAGTTTACGTTTTTTAATTCAATGTGACTAAAAACGAGTGACCGAGCCCATAAACTCATCAGGCAGATGTTCACAGTGTTCATGTCAGAGACCAGAGGGGACCAGAGGCCTTTTTGCAACCGCAGCGATCGACATCTGGTGCTCTTAAGATCAAATGCAGGTTTAAGGCACTTCCATGCTGGCTTGACTTTTGAGAAACAGAAGCTACGTCCAAGCAACAGAGTCAAATCCAAATAAATTAAACAGTCTTAAATTGTGCGATTTAACACAACACTGTACAGACGTTTCACATAAACATCCATTTTATTCATTTGAGGATCACATCCCACCATCGATAGGGTGTCTATCCCGAGGCTTCACGAAATCCAGCACATTTACAATATCGGACATGTTACTGTACAAAACTGCCTACATGTTTACAGCGACTTGATGAAGCGCTTGTCAGATCCAAGAAAATGGATGTCAAGTCTGCAGGGGACTCCCTGAACTTTCATGTTTGTTGTGCCCTTCTGATGAGCCTCCACTGAAGCAGATGACAAAGCAGCTGGTAGCTCCATGTGCATCAGAGGAGCCAAACGGCCTCTTCACCTTCGCCAACAGCGCGAGTCACAGTGACAAAAAAACTGCATGTATTGTATGGGAAAAATTCAAATTCAGGTAAAAACACGACACGCCGCTGCAAACCTCACCAGCATCAGCTAGATAGCACCAAGCTTGAGTGAAAACACTGTGCTGTTAGTGAGAGACAAAAATACTGGCAAGATGAGAGCAGAGATGAGCGAGAAGGAGAAGCCAAATGAGAAGGTGGCTGCCTTCGCTAAAATTAGAGCCTAATGTGAGGGAATACACATAAAGGAACACACACATCTACCAAGTACCACACAACAGCTCGTGAATTCTCTATAAACAAACCAGATAGCTAAAATAATCTTCTGACTTCAAGCAGCTTCCAAAACTCTAAATACTCACTGGATTTAAAAAAAATCATTTTATCAGCTCCTATATTTTACTGCTCAGCTCATGAAACGGGAGTCTGGTTCTTCTCTAAATAAGAAGGCCCGTAAATAGGAATGACTTTATTCTTCCTATGGGAGTTTCCTCTAGTTCCCAAGCCTACCATCAGCTCCCACTACCGGGTGTGGTCCACTGCTTACCCAGGCATCCAATCTCTTTGCCTGGGACACATCCGCTCCACTGCTTGTGGCTTTGGGCTTTTCGTCTGGAGCTCGACCAGCAGTTGCACGCGTGTGTTTGTGTGTGCGGTCGACGTTAGAACGGGGAGAACAATGGGTGGCTCTGTGTTTGCCCTTCTGGCAAGATATATACCTGAAGGGCAAAAGCAACCAGAGTGGGAGAAGGGCAGCAGACTGCAAGCCACGAAGGCGGCTTTCAAAGGGCAGGCTGAGATGACTGTTTATTAGGTGCCGTGCTCCATTTTCTAGGGTGCAAACTATATATATATATATTTCAAAACAAATATACACCGAGGCAGATGTCATTACACACACATCAGAACCTGTGACAAAATGCATCACGTCTCCTCCGACGCCCACGCTCCTCCAGTCTGATTTGGCTTAAACAAGGTGCCCGACCGAATACCAATAAAGCCGAGCTATTTTGATTTGGTTCCACAGTTGTCATGTCGTTTCTCGTGTCAGCTCTGGCTCAGCTGAGCTGCTGCAGGCAACAATATGACAACAATCTCAGGGAAGTCCTCAAAGATTTGCACCGTGCAACAGAAACACACACACACACACACACACACACACACAAATAGCAAGTTATGTGTTTGAGCTCCAGATGCAGGTAAGCTGCTTATGACTGTGTTTTGGGAATATTGTAGATAGGTCAGATCACAGCGTCGTGGAAGCCACAGCTGCGATACCCCTGCGTGAACTTCACGCCTACTTTAGTCACGAGATGTCAACGCAAATTATTGGGCAGCGTAGCTCAAACTACTGACGATGAGCAGTGGATCCTGTAACCGATGCTCAAGGATGCTTTAGCTGTAAATTGATGTGATGATAAGCAGTGCACCGGAGACTATCCACGCACACTTTCTGCCCCCTCACACACATAAACACACAAGTTTGTTTCTCACAATCTCCAACAGAACATCTCGTCTGCTTTCTTTCTTCGGTGAACTTTTTTCCTCACTCGAATCGTCCTCCTTCTCCTCCTCCATCAGCATTTTCTCCTATGACGAGCAAGTTCGCTCTCTCAGCCTATTTATCTCTCTACCCTGCTGCGTGCCATGTCGACAACATAAACTTCCCTTTCCTGTCTTATAGGAAAAAAAACTGGAGGTCACAGAAAAAAGGATGTGTAATTGTCAACCTAATCTGAATTCCAGTAAGACCGTCACATCAGCCAGCACCGAAGCTCTCGGGCCGACTATATAACACACGCTCGCGTACTCACTCACTCAAAGTGTTTTTACTGCACCGCAATGCAGTGTGACATTGAGAATAATGACTGCACTCACACTCACACATGCACACACACATCCCTGCAGAAAAACACCTACAATTACACAAAGAAGAGCCAAGGTGGGCAGGCACGGTCACCCACAGTTTTCAAGGAATTTTTAGTCAGCACACAGATGAAAAGCCTCGACGGCTCTTTTGTTATCTGCAGTATTTAGTATTTTGTGATTTTCTGATCTTACACCCCTCGTGGTTAATTAAAGTAGCTTTGATTTGTTTTCATGGCTGGAACAATGGAAACTTGTAACAACATTTCAAGTATTCACACAAAAAAGTGAATAAAAAATCTCTTCAAACTAAAGTCTTACTAAAGGTTTGTTGCATCAACGAGCAGCACTGAACAACAGTGCCAGCTTCGGCTCCATAAAGACAATATTGTTTTAAATAAAGAATTAAATTACATATGTGGTAGTGCGGGAAAATAAAAAATACTGTGCATAAAATAATATATATGCACAGAATCTTATGGCGATAAGTAACTTAGTTGATGGAGTCAAAGTTTCTCTAATCACAGGATGAAAGACACTAAAGAGCAGCTCAAGGAAACAGACCAGCACCGACGGTTAGCAGCAAGGGAATGAAACAAAATGCTAAAAGCAGTTATAAAATATATACTGCTCAAAAGGGGCAGCGATTAAATCATACAACACATCTTGAATAATGAAATATTACGGTTCAAGACTAGTTTTACACCATGTTGTTCTCAGCAGAGGAATCCAGAATCGCCAAGCTAATGAAGGCTGAACACAAAATCACCCCAAAAAATCAAAATCAGAAAAGTGTTGCCTTCACTTTTCTGAAGAGCAGTACTTGGGAAACTGTTTTGTTACAAACACAACGCTGTCAAACGAAGCTTTAAAGTTTTGATAAATGTAGGCGATTAAAGCTAGTTTAGCTTCAGGGTGCCAATACGGTTACAGAAAAAAAATGACCTCCAGCCTCCAACCGTCAGAGGGTGAACCAGAGAACACGAACAACAATCACTACTTGTACAAGCAAAAGAGAGCAGTCATGTGGGAAAGTTGTTATTTTTAGGGCTCAAACAAACTGACACACAATCAGTCAAAGAGCTGACGTATTAATACTGATAAATGACTCTGTGACATTCTGTATTGACTCAGCTTAATATTCTGAGCTTAACATTTCCAGGATCTGTGCATACAGTTCTTTTTCTTCCTAAACATGCTGCTTTTTGCGGGATCTTTGCTCTCCTTTTGCGTATGCACTGGATACCATCGTGGGAAATGAAGAAAAATACTTGCTGACAGTTACTCTATTATTTTTATCCGACGTGCAAACTGTTGCAAGATTTGAACTCGTTAAACTACAAGCTACTGACTCGCAGAGGAACTTTTTAAGACACGGGGAAACATTGCTGCATCAGGAAAGTTTGAGAACAGCCCCAAAAATAAGCCATAAAAACTCCAACTATCCTTCATCGCCTGCTCTGGTGGGACTGCGCACGCATCTCTGTGCGATGGGCTCCTACGCAGGTGTACAAATGAGTGTGTGTTCGTGTATCATAGAGAGCGCCTGTGTGTGTGTTCTTCTCCTCTCTTGGAGTGTCTATCTGGGTCAGACATCTGGGGAGTTGCCAAGGCCTTGGCGAAGTGGGCAGCTGGCCATCACAGCTGGTTCACAGAGGGAAGTGCAGAGCCACCAGGTAACATCTGCATTGCCACCGCTCAGAGCAAGTATCCAGCGCTGCCACCTGATCCCTCATTACCATCTCTGGAACTGAAGAAGTGAGAGGCAGACCTTCACGTCCGTGCGAGCCCACTTCAGGACAAAATGCTTGAGAATCGGTCTGACTGTAATTATCGGGGAATGCGTAAATGCTTGTTTGTGTATGTTTGCCTACACTTGCATGATACACTGACACAGCTTAATCTCACTGGATAGGAATGCGGAGTACAAGCTAATTAACCACTTCCAAGATGGCGACTAAATCCATCCCGCAGAGCCTCTCCAACCTCCTTTTCTTTCAGCCCTCCTGCTGTACAATGGTAGTTAAGGCTTTCCCACACCGCTTCTATTCACTGGTCGTGGATAGGATTACAACAGAGGTGCTCAAAAAGTAGGCCACGGCATGTTGTGTTCACATCTGCGTGTGTGTGTGTGTGTGTGTGTGTGTGTGTGTGTGAGTGAGTCTTACATTGCACAGAATGGCATTATAAAATCTGTGTATGTAGTAAAGTAGGTTGGGGTTTTCACCTGGTGAAATGAGAACTGTCAGTGGGCAGACTTGATCGGTGAGACCTTTTTCCTGGAGGACGGCACACACTTAAGATGCAACAATAACACTGAGTTTCCACGGGAAACAAGTTAAAAGCTTCCTTCAGAGGCTTCATCCTGCAACGGGATACGTGTTTATCTGTAAACTTTATTGAATGGACACTCGGATTTCACAATCACAGATTAATCTTTGTCAAGTTACCTTAGGGAAATATTGGTACACAGGGATGGAGATTGCATAAGGGTTTATTTTTCTGCATAGATGCTCTGACTGGTAGCAGCTTTTCCTAGAAAGGGTAAGAAACTGCACACCAGCATTTTATAGTCAGAGGAATAAATCGAGTGAAGCAAATCTAACAAGACAGTTTGAGCTGGGTGGTCAACTCGAAGAAAAAAGAAGAAGTTTTCCTCCCTGAATTGCAATTTCTGACATGCTTCTCGGTCGGTTCTGTTAAGTCTACAACTACTGCATGCATCTCTGAAGCAGAACAAAGAAACAAAATTACAAAATAGAGGAATTCATTAACTTTACCTTTCTGTGTAAGAAAAAATCAACAATTAGTCACAGAAGAGCAGAAAAGCAACAGCACTACTATGAATGTAAAGAAGTCCCCTGTAGCGTTGCTGTTGGTCAATATGACAGGCCAGAAACCACAGAGGGCAAGTGAGGCACAGCAGATGTCCCTCTATCACTCTGCCAGGCATGCCCTCAGCCCCCAACCCCGACTTCCTTGGTTTCCACTCATTGTTTTTTTCTCTTTATGAAAGTCTTCCACTGTCAGCCTGATGAATGACAGTTCAAACAGGGCGTCAGTGCACACTTCTAGTGCTGTAAGGCCCTAAATGGGCGAATGCTGAGGCCCCAGCGGAGGCTATGTGGTTGCCAGTAGCCATGGTAATTCCAAAAATTGAGATTTCTTTTTTTAAAAGCAATCTGCAAAATCCTAAGAGAGTACAGTTTCTTTCAGAGGTTAAAGGCAGTCAAACAAAGAACTGCCGGAACATACTGTGTCTGCACTAGGGCTGCCACGATTAGTCGACTAGTCACGATTACGTCGACTATCAAAATCGTCGACGACTGATTTAATAGTCGACGCGTCATTTGAAGCTTTGTAAGATCACAAAAGCAGGAATAAGTAGTAGGATTTAAGAGTGTAATAACGGACTGAAACAGAAGATGGCAGCACTGCATGTACAAGGATGCCAGCTACCGTTAAACCCCGAAGAAGAAGAAACTGTGTCCCAGAATTCATAGCGCGGCCCAGCGCAGTTGTCAACAATGGCGGCAGCTAGTTAGTTTTAATATTACTCTTATTATTCTTTCTGGGTCACAAAATAAACGTTTAACATATTTTCAGGCGAGAATGTAGCTGTGTAAACCTCAAATATCTGCTCAGTTTATCAAGACACCGCATATTTTCAAAAGCGCTCCGACGTTTTCGGAGGCGTCTGTTACCCACTAGCTCGATAGCTAGCCGGGGGCCATGAGAGCACCGGACTCCCGGCAGATCGTTTTCAAACCCACCGCCCTACTCAGGTTAAACATATACAAGTCACTTAGATAACTTAAAAATGTTATTGTTTGGCTTTTTTCAGTATTTTATTTGTTCCTGAGTAAATCGGCTGAGTTTATTAAACTCCACCGAAACAATCTGCACATTTAATTAGAATTCAATTAACTATCATCTTGTCTTTATTTTTAGTTAGCACAGACCTTAAACACTTAAAGCTGTAAGCTAATGATAGTTATATAAGAGCAGATGCTGCTGGTGCAATAAGCTGTACTTTTACGTTCAATGGATGATGATCTGATTAGTCGACTAATCGCAAAAATAATCGGTGACTAGTCGACTATCAAAATAATCGTTTGTGGCAGCCCTAGTCTGCACAGTGCCATTGTTTCATCAAACAATCCAAAATAATTAAAATTAAAATCTGTTCTTTGAATAAAATGTAGCACAGTTTCTGCACTTCTGCAGGACAGACATGCACATATCTGTAAGTACAAAAACAGCTATTTTTCTCTCATTATAATGCCTTTTTTGTTTTTGCTTAGTAGTTGCACTCTGAGAAAGTTATGAAGCCATTATGCTGCAGAACTGCCGCTGACATCTCCTTTCACCGGGTAAAGGCCACGGTTACATAAGGGTTACTATTTTAGTTTGCCAGCCAACATCCCTCTGATGGAAGGACCAAAAGACTCCAGTCAGTGCTGCATCGCTAATGGGTACTCTTTAAACACACACACACAAGATAGAAAACTGCTGGTAAACAGGAGTTTTATAATCCACATATCTTTGTAATTGATTTTTTTTATTTTTAACCTTGTTGATTCAGGCAACAGGGATAAGCATTTATAGTCATTTTGGCATTTTATTAAGCATGCTATGCTTCTGAAGCTTCAAAAAGAAACAGCCTCAGGTGTAAGTCCTTCTCATCTGTTTTGGTGGACAACTCTACAGTGGGCTGAAGGACTAATGACTTAATGGGATGCCAAAATGCTGACCAAGCATGGTTTCAAAGTCATTTGCTCATTTGGTCACCGAAGGTAAACCAGAGACTGTGATAGTGAGAGAGGAGACAGGGAGGCAGAGAGAAAATGGTGCTAGAAGCAAATGCAAATGTAAAATGTAGTGTTTTATGGATGCAGAGAGAGAAAGGTCAAGCCAGCGAAAAGCAGTTCACTGCCATCTATACCTCGAGTGCATTTTCTTTGTTGAAATATGAATGAAATGGAACCTGAAAGCTGCAACTGAACAGGTACCAAAAGAAAACTTCAAATGATGACCTAAATCATTTATTACAATAAACTCCGGCTGAAGACCTAAAAAAAAAGTTTTTCTATTGAAACAAAAATCAGCCCCTATAACATTAGAAATCTGTGTTCTGTGTTAGGGCTGGGCCATATTATACCGTTCACAATAATACCGGTATAATGTTAGGCAACGATAGGAAAATGAAATATCGCGATAGAATGGGAGTAAAACGCGCATGCGCAGTGCCTTTGTTTTCATACGCACATGGCCGGTCGTTGAGTGAAACAGATGAACCAGAATTGGTTTGTAAAAATGGTGCAACTTCCGTGATGTGGAACTGGTTTGGTGTTTGTCCGTCAGATACACAACAAAGCACATTTTTTTGCAGAACATGCAAGCGGCCGTTGTTATTGTCGTATTTGTCGGACTAAGATGCTCTTAAATCTGGGAGCAATCTGGGTCCTAAGCTCCGTATGCTTCAGGTCAAACAACACTGCAGCATCACTTAGAGTTAAAAACTGTCTAAATTCTTTCATCTTTAATAAAACGATCACCATTGCTGCTTTACCAGGTGTAACTATAAAGTTTAACTTCCAGGCATCCATGAAAACAAAAGTTATTACATTTAACGGAGTTAGAAGTTAGCAGGAAGCTAGCGGAAGTTAGCTCGCTAGTTTCGCTAGTTACCTAAGCATGATATAGCATGTTCTGACAGAGATTTCTGAAAAAAAATCAAACGTACAGCTCTGCTATCACTTCCAACATAAATGAAGACAGGAAACTAAACAGCAGTGACGTTTGTAGGGTTACTGAAGTTGGGCTAGCTGGTATATAATGATGTGCTACGTGATCGCTAGCGACACAGCTATTTTAGCATAACATAAGCAGTGAAGCTGGAGGACGAACACTAACACTTTTCCACTTATAAAAGTTAATGTGAAGGTTCTTCATGGTTAGAGACAAATGCAATCGCATGGCAGGATGCTGTAAACGGACCAAACTTCAGTCAGGAGAACAACTGAGATAATCCATCCACAATACGAGGTTAGTTATTAATATACTGCAACAACATGGGAATAGAGCCGCTGCAGAGAATTCAACATTAATGAATCAATGTTACAGAAGTGGAGGAAGCAAGAAGAATGAGTTTAATAAAGTTTGATTTATCTGACTGCTTTGTTTCGCTTAATGTGCCTTATAATCCTGTGCACCTTATGGTCCGAAAAATGTGTACTGCACACTGCAGTTTAATGTTGCAAAGCACCTCTTTTTAACTTCAGTGGATATTATACATGGTTATGCTCAGGATATGTCAGCCCATTTCTACTGGAAATGCCTTTTGGTTAAACTTTCAGCAAGGAATTTGCATTTGCACTGTTACATTTTTATAAAGCTTTAATGTACATAAAAACCAGCTTCTTGTTTAAGTGAAAATAAATGGAAGGTTGTCTTTTTGCACTAGTAATGTTGTGGAGTTGTATTTTGTCTCGCATCAATTATATCGTCGGTTATATCGTTATCGCAAATTTTCAAATATATATCGTGATAAATATTTTTGGCCATATCGCCCTGCTCTATTCTGTGTGTTTGTTTCTTTGACTGCAAACTCCTTCTACACCGTCAGGAGTTGAGCAACCAAACTTGGCACATACATACATCTTCAGCCGCTAGAGGTTCTGACCCACATCAGATGTTATGACGTTACCCTGTTGCCTAGAAACCACCTAGCAATGGGCTAAAATGACCTGTTTTTAGCATTCATCCACCTTATAGAAGCATCCTATCTATGGGCTACAATCTTTTTCTAACAACAATAACATCACAAAATAATATCTACCACAATTTTCTTTTGAATAAGTGTATCAAGAACACCTACTAGTCTGAAAATAAGTAATAAATTATTATAAATAAATAAACTTTATGCACAGTTTTTTGTTTTCTAGTCTTGAGAAACGTGTTCAATTTATTTCTTTTGATTTACCTGCAATATTTACATCTTTATATTTCACCTTGCAGTCATTGTGCTATGTGACGTGTAAAAGAAAATATTCATTTTCTCATGAAATCTTTGCTCTGTGGGAAACTAGAGAAGGTCTCTTAAATATTACTGTTGTGTTTGGTTCTGTATGGCTGAAAGATAAAAATAAACACTGCTGCATCCAGATACTGCAGCTTGGTGAGTTCTTCTTTACTATTTCATGAATAAAACATTATGAATGTGATCCATGAATTAACTTGTACTATCAGCTACTGAGTAACAGCTGATCCCTTATCTCGTCTTGTGACCGCTTTGGTTACTAGACACGATTAACAATTTATCTCCTCTTAATATCCACCAGGTTGCTGGTAACCCCGTTTGCAAAAAACTCCCGCAACTCTCACTGAAACCGTCTCCAAATATCCGCCTCGAAAACTCCATTAAATTTGCAATGGAGAAATTTCCCCGTCTGAAGTGTGGCTCTGGAGATCCGCCCCATTTGCTTCAAATTCTCCTGTCAGGCATGGATGCTTCACTGCCGGCAGGAAAACAACAAATTAGAACTTCAAAGGAAAATGTCTGCTGGACTCACCTCGGCTCACTTTTTGTTTTCCGTCTCCTCTCTGGTCTGCTTTGCAGATCTGGTCTGGCATGTCACGATATTTCGATATTTCACCTCTGCGTTGTTGACATTTGAGCCACTGCCCTGCGCGGACCGCGGTATTAGCCTGACTCGTTTGAAAGAAGGCATCAAGTTGCTACAATAGATGCTTCTGAACAGGAAGACGATACTGAGTATTCATGAAACAATCTGTCTGTCTTCGCTGTGCCCACAATCTGCAATAATTCTACATGAGAATTTGCATGCGAGCCATATTCGCCGGATTGACAGAACAATCAATTAAAGCAACTTCCTCAATCACCTCTGTTTAAGCACATCATCACATCACTTATGACAGCATAATCAATTCAAATCGCCGCTCTCTTGGAATTTGGTGCTCATGTGCGTGTTTGTGTGCGCGCGCGTGCGTGTGTGTGTGTGTGTGTGTGTGTGTTATTTCGGGCTACTCGTGGAACAGAGCAGCAGCAGATGTGAGAGGTAATTTGCAGCCCAGAGAGACTCTCTCTCTGGTGTATTACAAAGCATTATGGGTAGATTTGCCATCATTGAACTTGAGTGGACTTCAATGACACAGTGTTCCTTTTCAACCGATACACCCGCACTCACACGTGTGCGGTTCGTTTTTAGCTAGCCCTGACCTTCCAGGTCACATTCAGTGGGCTGCAGAGATTCAACTTTACTGAGGACAAAAAAGAAAGCCTTGTTTCGCACGCTTTCTTTTGTCTTGGTGCTTTTTACTTTCACTCTTAATCCCAAATTCTGAATGAAAACTGATGCAGAGGTTGCACTCCGTGTACTGTGTAGGGCCTGTAACAGGCTGGCGCTGGTGTGGTAAAATGCCCCGGGCAGAGTTTATATAACTAGTGTCCTAACATGAACTTGGTTACAGCCACGCTGCGATGATGACACAACTATAGAGGCAGGAAAACAAGTAAACCTGAATAAGGTGCGGTTTGTTGCATAAATGCCCCCAGATCAGGCGCGCATTCATCACACGCCGGAGAAAGACGCTGTACGGTTGATGCTTGTTATTATAGCAGAATGAGAGAAAGCAGGATGTAACAGAGCTGAAAGGAAGTGACATAATGGGACAAACCGGCATCTAAAAGGTTGGCGGTGGCTGAAGCAAGCAGAGGCAAACAATTGGCAGCAACATTTTTGACATGAACAGACAATGAGGTCATGGGCTGTTTTTGGTTATTTTCGGTCCTGTTGGAGCTCACCCTGGGCCTCTGATAGCACCCAGCGCTGACGCCGGTGTTCCCGGGCCGTAATACCGCCGCTCAGGTCTGTTCAGAGTGACTTCAACCGCTGTCCAGCCATTCCACTACACTCAAGGAGACACTAGGGCAGGGGTGGGCAATCTCAGTCCACGAGGGCCGGTGTCCCTGCAGGTTTTAGATGTGTCCTCGAACCAACACAGTTGATTTAAATGGCTAAATTAGCTCCTCGACATGTCCTGCAGTTCTCCAGAGGCCTGGTAACGAACTAATCATGTGATTCAGGTGTGTTGACCCAAGGTGAGCTCTAAAACCTGCAGGGACACCGGCCCTCGTGGACTGAGATTGCCTACCCCTGCACTAGGGCAATGATGCTCACTCCAGTGTAGCAGGCAAAAAACACACCAGCAGAAGATTGTTTAGGGGAGGGAGGAGAAGTTGTTCCCACCACTGGAGCGACGTCAAATCAGCCAACGATACATAATGTCATCTGACTGCTTAGAGGAGCACTTAAACATGCCAGCAAATTTCTGTGATTTTACGACATGCAACATTCAAGAGGCAGACATTTTTCTTTCTATCGCATCAATTTTTCATATATTGACTGAGCGGGCACAAATGGACCGGCATTTGACAACACCACAACATCAGCAGCACATCTGAGTGTAGGTTTTAAAATGAGCTACAGAGGTCATACGTTTTTACTGAATATAAGCAGGAAAAAGGAGGGAAATGGACGAATGGGCAAACACGTCGCTGCGAAAGGAAGCGAGGGAGTAAAATGTTCTGCAATGCCTTATTTTCGTCAAAGATTCGCATTAATAACATTCTCGTTCAACAACACATTACCAGGCATATTTTAAGCTCTCTTTTAAAACCTGCTGGATTCCAGGTAAAACAGCGTCAGCTCTCTTAAAACCTCTGAATTGTTTCCCTAATGTGCAGCACTCCAAGTGCAGAGTGTCACAAACAAACTGCAGGAGGTAGTTTCAATTAAAGATTAGCCCCCAAAATAAGCAGAGCTGCTCTGAGTAACTAAATAGCTATTCTACTGCATTTATCTCCATTTCAGGGAGCTTACTTCGAGTAGCGCTCTTGTTTGAAATCCTGCCAAAACTTTCATGGAACACCACCTCCAGAATGACACTCCTCTCGGCAAAACACCACGGGCAAACCAGAACAGCGCAACGGGCTTTAGTCAGCTGTAGGCAGCAAATCTAGATGTTGAAAGCTGTGAAAATAATTATGACCGCAAACCTTCTGCTTATCATGAAAACAAATTGATTTTTTCCCACATATATTGTTTGGAGCATTTGCTTTCCTGTAAATAGAAGACCTGCACAGGCGTAGCAGCCCACAACAACCCACCTCCTGCCAACATACACCAGGATGATAATGAGTGACTCATCATTGCTAATTTGCTGTGCTAATTTTATCAGCAAACTTCACAGGCTTGAAGAAACCTTGCTATGGCAGAATGGCTGAACAGCTTGATGCGTTACACAAGCAAGGTTGCAATGTCAAAAGAAGCGCTGTGTTCTCCAGTCAAAGTGATAAATGCCATTCAGCTCTGATGAAATCTTCAAAGACGCTTTTTAGGTTTTTCCCTCACGGTCAGCGTCGTACAGCGTCGATGTCGCCTTCGTACCTTTACAAAGGCGACATCAGTGCCAAACACAGTTATTCTTAATCACAGAAAATGTGTTGGTTGCTGAGGTTTCCTTTGTTATGTATCTGCATCACTATGTAACAGATTGACGCACCAGTGGAACCAGCTGCCTCAACTAAATCCAGATGCAGACATCAGATCACAGTCCACCGTTATTTCATTACTAAAGCTGCTTCACCAAACTCTAAAATATCTACTAGCAAAGCAGGCCAAACGTTCTGTTGCTGACTACATGAACAAACACAAAACAAACTTCCTGCATCTGAGGAACCAGTGTCCTCACAGGAATAGTTAAACCAGTCAGTGCAGTGTGCGAGTGGCTAACAGCAGAAAATGAAAGAATGTTGTTACAGCCTTTGCAGTACAGCACATTTAATTTCTGATGAGCCCTCCAGAAATGGTAACACAAACACACGAACTGGACATGGAGCTTCTGGTTAGCGATCTACATGCTTCACCTGCATAACCAACGCTGCTTTGCTGCTTCCTCAGTCAGAGCACATAGAGGTTTTTGACAAAATGACAAAAAATAAAGTGAAAACCTTCAGACTCATCCTGACAGGCGTCACAGCGATGTGCAGTGTTTAAACAATCACTTTTACAAAGTTTGTGCTTCAGTTTTCTTGTGTTTTCTTTCTGTGCTGCTTAGCACTAATTAGTCAACGTTTATTATGCAGTCTGCCACCCAAGCTAACAGGTTATCACTGATAAATTAGCGCTCCAGGTTTCATCCATATAAGGTGACGTCATCTAGAGCTGTAGAGAAAATTCAGATGGATCCTAAAATATGACAATGATTTTTTAATTTTACAGCCAGGATTACAAAATAAGTCGAGTCGAGTGTCATACTCGGGAGAACTACATCGTGGCAGCCAAAACACAAATGTTTGAACACCACAAGCACTGGGTGACATCACCTCCACATCCACGCTCTGTAAAATAAATATTATAGCGCAACCATTTTATTATAAAATAAACCGTGACCGCTAAGCTAACTAGTTTAAATATTTCTATTAACATTAATCTCAAAACAAAGTAAAATAATAATTTTTTGACATGCTGGTAACCGACTTGTCCACCAGTATGGTGCTGACCACAATGTAAGGCGACCGACTGGAGCATTTGAAAACGTGAGTGTGTGCGACAGCAACTCCACGTGTGTTTAGCAGTATGTCAGTTTGGCATAGCTATTCCTCTTATTTCAGTTCTTATATAATGGAGATCATTCCAGAAAAATGTGACAGCCAACTCGCCATGACGCAGTCATGTTGAAAGGGCCGAGTGCCGCAGGGAGAAAACAACATCACTACAGATCACAAATGTTATTCACTCAATGGAGATAATGAAACACACACACACACACATGTTGGGTATTCATATCTTGTGGGGACGTCTAATTGACATAACGCGTTCCCTAGCCTTTTACCCAAACCCTAACCATGAAAATGAATGCATAACCCTGACCGTGACCCTAAACCTAACCATAACCAAACTGTAACTCTGTCACTAAAACCACATTTTGAGTCTCAAAAATGCCTTCAAACTTGTGTGAACCAGGATTTTGGTCCCCATAAGGGCTGTTGGGCCCCACAAGTATAGTAAACTTCAAATTTGTGTCCCCACAAAGATATGAATACACGCTCACACACACACGCACCAAATGAATCTTTGCAAGTTACTCTATCTGAAGCACCTTTTGACCTGTAATTTATACACGTGCTTGTTTTTAATCAAAGCATGCAGTTTGTGATTATTCAGTATTTGAGCTGACTCGACTGCATTTGTTTTATCAGAACAAAAATACGCCCCATTTCAAGGTGTTACAACTTTGACATTCACTCTTTTCAAAGTTTTTCCAACAAAGACACTGTAAATGTTTCACAAATTGAAATGTCACGACCTGGCATTTAAGCTAGTTGATTAAAAAAAAAAAGAAAGAACATCAACAAATAACTTCACTGCATGGGAAATTATTTTCAAACACTAGCATTGCTGAAGTACGCTTTGTTGCCTGTGTGAGAAAAGGAGAGAACGACAGTAAGGGACAGTGAATCATGTGGTTTGAGGCATGGTGTCAACATCACCCACCGAGAGCAATCTGCTGTGGTGTAAGGATGGGGCTTTCTCTGCCAGGATAAATCTTAGTTGGCTAAATCTGAATAAAATGATTTATTTTCTCTTATATTTTTAATATTTTTAAACCTGAAAACAAAAATCAAGATTTCAGACTACGCAGATTTGTAAAAGCTAAAATCATTAGCTTCACTACACTTTGTCGGTGTCTAAAATTAGCAAAATGTCAGCAAATCCTGAGATATTTTTAGCTGTGTGACATTTCAGAAGTCAGTTTGTGGCTTAATGATTCGTCTCTGTGTGCAGGTTACAGTTAAATGATGGCTACTGTTTCAGGTCCAGATGTGACAGTGGTGCTATTGGGGATCTGTCCCCGTCAAAGAGTCTGTGGGTGGAGAAGCTTGGTTTGTGGATAAGTTGTGAGCAGTTTATTTATGTGATATCAGAAGTGTTTTAAGTTTTTAGCGAATATGATTTAAATGCAAACAACAGAACTTGTGTATTCCCACATAAAACATCTTGTTTAAGTGCTATTTTAAAATCCCAAGAGCCACAACTCTTATCTCTGACTTAAATATTCAACAGTGTCTTGAAAAGCTATAGAACAGAGCCGCAGCGTTAAAGCCAGCAGCTATGTGTTTCATGGGTTACACAGAAAATGGTCAGTAAATTTACTCAGCTGTGGGTGAGTGTTATTTCTCTCATCTGGCAAATAACAAAAAAAAGAAAAGTTGGCTGTTTCCTGCCTATTCTTCTCACCCTCTGTAGATTTTAAGCAGAACCGTGGGAGGACTTCACAAACAAGCAACTGCATTATGTTATCTGATACCAGTTATATCAGAGCGATGCAAATCTGCGATTTTAAATCCTAAAAGACTTGCAGTTTAATATACAGACATAATCGCAGTTGTAATGTTGGCAAAAATAACACTTTTTCTCCTTCAGTTGGTAGGTTTTTGATATGATAAAGGCTACAACGATAATATTATTGTTTAGATAGCTTATAAGATGCAGACATACAGCTCTTGTGCCGTCACTACAGGACGTCGGTGATATAGCAGGGTTGACTGTAAGTATGTCATCATCGTTATCTATCTCAGACCTCGTGTCCATTTATCTACGCTTCCATGATTCCTGGCTACCACTGTTTACAGACTGATGGGTTTACTATGCGGTGGTAGGGAGTGCGTAGCTTGTTGAAAACCTGGAGTGTACAAAAACAGCTCATGCATGCACAATGTCTGGTGTACACTCCGTCTCTATTAATATTTGAAACCCCGCAGCTCCATCTCTTATCGCTCCGCTTCTCCCCTACCTCTGCTACCCTTAGAGCAGCTTCATACAATCCATCTGGTTTGTACTGACTGCACCCTCAGTGAGGCAGAGGGGGGGTACGCTGTGATTCATTTTAAGCAATCTCTGAATCTGGTTGCAAGACACTTTATGAAGTGCAACTCAGGCAGAATTTATATTGACCAAGTGCATGACTGTCATCCTGCAGCTAGGTATCCCAGGCTATCTGTATGTCTTATGCTGATTATGGTTAAAACGCCTTTCAAAACCAGTCGGGTAGTTGAAACGTCCGTCAGAAAACCAACAATAAAGCAGAGACTTAGAAAAGGTGTCCGTGTCAATCTCAAACATATCAAACAACAGAAAGTTGTTCATAATTTCCATTTTGATGTCTTAAGGCTGGGCTTCCCTGCTTTTTTCCTGCACCGATGTTTCTTCTGATGTTCATTAGTGTTTGAACTCACATACTGATCCTCCGGGGACTTCAGGGATAATGAGTCGAGTACAGGGTTTTTCCTGCACACGAGCATTTTATAGCCTTTTTTAATATTAAAACAGGTTTTACCAGAGGCAAACAAAAAAGCAGCAGCACTGTGACAACAGATATTTTTAATCAATGACAGCTACATTAAATTAAGAGACTCACTGCCTTTATTGTGTATGAGACAACCATGATATCCACAATCCAGTGTTAATTTTTAGGTTTAAGTAAATCCACACATCCACAAATAAATACAAGAATATACATATATACGTGCATCTCTTTAAACACAGTCTCTTTAAACCTGCAGTAATTATAGCTCGCCAATTAAATCCCTGACAGCTGTAATTATGCTAATTCTGATGTGTAATCTGATCAAGGTGAGGAGGACCACACAACAGGCTCTCTGTCCTGCCGGACATGCTGGAGAAATTCAGTAATAACAGCAGCAGCAGGACTGAGTGAAAACTGGTTAAGACCAAAACAATCTGATCTGATAAGCCACCACGCCGATTCGACTCGGTGTGGCGGCTGATTAGCGGGGCAAGCATTAGCATGTCAGCTCGGGGCCACTGTGGCACCTAAATGAGCCTCATTAATTTAAGAATGCATCTTTTCAGGAATGAAACACAAAGTAAGAACAATAGTTGGCCACCCACAGCACAGCAGCGACAACAACAAGCACCTTTAAGAGCGCAAACCTCTGCCAAGGAGGTGTGAATTTGTGTATTTTTTTTGTTTTAACTGTTCACTGTCAACCTGACTTTTTGTTTTCCTTAACAAGTAATCAAGATGTTTAATTAAAAAAGGAGACGTAGCATAACTTGCAGATTTCAGTTCATATTTCAGTCTAACGTTAGCTACCAAGCTGATACTGAAATCCCCCAAAAACTGCAGCAGATGTTCTCAAAAACACAAAGATGGCTGTTTGTGTGTTAAGTGATGTGTTTCTGATTATGTTTTGTCGCGGACTGTTTATAATCCATCTCGCAGTGTCACAACGGAGCCAAACACGAGGCTGGTCGTGAAAATAATCTTCGCTTTCATATTTTACATCAATTAGATGTCAGTTTGAAGGTGAAGTGCTGACCACCACCCTTTGTTTTATCTCTGCAAACGTAATGCGATAGTCCCGAGTCTGTCAGCTGTGTAGTCTGTGCTCGTGGTGAGTGTGTTTGCTCGTGTTCTGTGATCACATTTGGATTTCTGTGCGCTATTTCCAAACATGTGTCTCTGCAGATCTGTGCACAGACATCCGAGGAGGGTTTTTCCATTTGAAATGATCTGAGAATTATGCTTAGAATGACAGATAACCAACGCAGACATGGGTGATGGATTTTTATTCCTGTGGGGGCGCTTCCATTAGTAACACTGTACGGTTTTATCTGCGAGTCTGTCGGTAATTATTGTGTAAATTGTCTGTCTGATCAAATGGGCTGATCCGAGGTACACTAATGTGTGATGCTTGCCAAGCTGGTGTTGTCTTCAGCAAGTCAATTTGTGGATGTATGTGCAAATGAATAAAGAAGCTCAATATACAGCTGGCACAAAGAAGCAATCCATATGGTTATATGACACTGAGGATGCATCATTTGCACAACAATTTAAGATAAAATATTAAATTTGTTTAATTACTCATTTGTTTTTTGGGGTTTGGGATTTTCATCATTTCATTAATGAAATTCACTAAAACCTGCAACACAAACTGTCCTGTGGTTTCTGCACTCACATGCACTGGGTTATAGAATAAGACCAGTTCAAGTTCGTCATGAACAAGCAGGATTATTGTTGTGAAGAGATTCTACTACAGGAAATCTAAAAGGTGGATGCAGCTAACACCCATTAGTTTCCATGTTGAAGCTTCCATATGAGCCCTTTAGCTGTCTTGGTGTTTTGTGATGTGATTGTAAGAGTGACGAGTGGATCTTACTGTGAATCTGCACACACCGGCTAACAACTGGTCAATCACAAGTCGTTAGCCAAAATCCATGAAACGGACTTGATCAGTATGACCTGAAATAGTTGACTGACAGAGCACCGCTTTCCCACAGACATGTGAGCACTTACAGTATCTCGTGACACTGATTCGTCTGCCATTTTGAATGCATGACAATCATGGTGACAATGTAAGATCAAATGAATAAGGCAGCAGTCACACAGGCTGCGCTGCGACCATCTGGCAACCACCGGAAAAAATGTGTATTACCCAAACAGTTGGCAAAAACCTTGTGATCGCTTTAGTCACTTGGATGAATGACGAAACATTTCTCCCTCTGAAAACAACGTCTAGATGAACACAATCGACCTTCTGGGATTTGGTCACTAGCATACTGGTGCGGTTGTAGTTTATAGACGTGTCCACAAACATGATCCAGCGACTCTCTGAGGAGTTGTGAAACTGTAAAAAGTGCAACATGAACAGGAAGCAGATTCTCTTTGTGTTCAAGGTAAAAATGATGCTTTTTCAAACATGTTGGTGCAGCGCTGAGGCACAAGTTTTCCTCTGAAGGTGAACCTTCTACAATTTCTTTATACATGACACTTTCTAAAGTTTAGTTACTGCTCATTTAGCAGTTATAAATACTTGCTAACTACAAGCTAATTACAGGCAAATGTGGCAAAATGTTAATAACCAAAACAATCAATCTGAGACGTTTGGTGCAGAAACTTTTTTGCAACCCTTTAGCAACAGCCAGCAACCTCCAGGAACCCCTGCAGCCAGTCAGGAAATGCACATTTTCTGGTGGTTGTATCATATCTCCAATATGGCAAATAACTTTTGAGCAGAGTGCTTAAAACATGACATCACGTGACGAACTTTAATATGACAGGAAGCCCTATTCAGACATGAATGGCATAAATGTCTGAAGTAAAGTTTAAACAGTGAATGGCTGCAGAATT
The DNA here is from genome assembly GCF_057382095.1 of Aulonocara sp. 'chitande type north' Nkhata Bay. NCBI lineage: Eukaryota > Metazoa > Chordata > Actinopteri > Cichliformes > Cichlidae > Aulonocara > Aulonocara sp. 'chitande type north' Nkhata Bay. Next base: position 37,757,978 of record NC_141359.1, read on the forward strand.
AAAGCACTTTGAAATCAGATGATTCTTTCTGATACACCTGTATATTATCCAAGGGGTTCTATTACATGCCACAAGTGTAGAGTCATACCTACAGTGACTATATTTACAATATGTCAGAACCAAATAATAATACCTACCTAATAATTTATCCAAGAGGTATACAGAGCTGCTGTTAAAGTGAAGATATGTAAACACAATCCCGCCATTGTAGCGATAAAAAGTTCAATCATGGTCTAACGCTCTGTCTGGCAGTTTGTGCGGTTTAAAACAGATGTCATTGAAACACTAAGCAGACTGAGTCTGCAGGATTGAATCTACACTATCAGCGACAGCAGCTGCTTATTGCAGATTTGTCTGAATGACTGCACTGTTTTCACATCTGGTCACTGCTTTCCAGCTTCCAAAAAGATGCGGGCTTTGATACCGGACGCTTCGCCGTCGGTGTGGTCAAAGGCGAGGATGGACGGGCAGACAAGTTCAATAACCAGTTACATGCTGGAAAAAAAGAAAACGACAAGCAGCTTAACAGGGTGTCGGTAATAAGTGTGAAAAAAAGCAGCTCCAGATGCGTTCTTCACATATAAAGACGCGTTAATCAAAGCGATCCGGTGCTCTGAACCGCTCTGGCTGCTGGATCACACACAACATATGAGGCATCTGAAGTGAGACGAGCCAAAACACTGGAACATAATTCTATTAAGAAATAAGGCGATGTTTATTTTATGATACTTTACAATGCTGATGTTGATTTTCACACAGCACACTGTGCTCATCAGCAAAGCATCCTAATCAGCTGCTTTCCAAGAGCAACATCAGAGGGAAATGATTTATGAGGATGAGAATCTGAGATTAGAGGACAGATGATGGAAGGAACTTTGAGGCAGAAGCCAATTTTACACAATCACGTCTCCTCTCTACCAATAAAACTAATACTGTTCCAGCCAGGCTTTCACTTTGACTGAATAACTTGTTCCTTGTGTTTCTCTGGATTTGATTTTTTAGGTAGACACACTTGACAAGCTGCTACGAGTAAAGACATCGGCCCAAAGTACAGTACTGTGCAAGCATCTTGAGCCTCCCCTCATTTCTTTACGTTTTGCTTCCAAAGAAACAGATTTTTTTTTTCCCAACGTGAGCTTGAGAAATTCATTTTGATTTATTTCACTGAATGCATGCAAAATACCAAAGATAAAGCCGTTTAAGAGGCAGCAAAGTGATTCCCAAAGAGCTATTAGCTGAAAATTTGACACTTCCCAGCAGGTTCGCAGTGTCCTAAAAAATGTTGATGAAACTGGATGAGTGGAGGATAAAAGCAGCAGATGAACAGTATTTGAAAGTCATGTCCTTAAGAAAAAGGAAAACATCCAGTAAGGACCTGAGAGTTGCACCTGTTCCTTCAGCTGATCCATCTGCTGTTCACCGAAACCTGATCAGAAAAGGTCTCAGTAGAAGGATGGCTGTATAGCAGGGAGAAAAGGCTGAAGTGTGTGAATATGAAAAGAAGAATACAGAAGAGAGATATTACAGTGAACACATGCAACCATCTGTAAAGTACGGTGAAAACTCTGACACGGTTTGGGGCAGCATTTCAGCCTGAGGTGCTGGAGATCAAGACGGATGAAAATATAAACACAGAGAAGTACCGTCAGAATCTACAAAGGGTTTGGCAGCAGATTCACTTTTCAGCACGACAATGATCCCAAATGCAGTAAAAGGACACCCGGATGGAAAAACACAGAGTGGGACACCATCAGTCATGGACTGGCCTCCCCAGAGCCCGGACCTCAGCCCTACTGAAGCAGTGTGTGACCAGAGAACAGAACAAAAGGCAGAAACATGCAAAGGAGAGCTCTGACTGTCCTTCACAGAGGCTGCAGGACTCTTCCTGAACATGCTTAAAGAAATGAGAGAAAGACTCAGACTGTGCTAAAGAATAAAGGCGTTCATATCAAATATTGACTTTCAAGCTCGTTAGAATTTTACAAACAGTTTTTGCCAAACAAAAACAAAAACAGGCCTGTTTGCAAATGTTTCAATAAACAGCTGCGCGTTTTCTCATTTTTCTAGCAAAATATTTAAAATATTTGACTTTTTACATATTAAAAAAGATTTATTGTGGAAACATCGAACTTTGCTTCAATTCCTCAGGAAAAGTTTGATCTGTTTCCTGAGCAACGGAGACCACATCTGCTTTCGGCTTGTTACAGGGTTCCTGTAACTAAAACATGTGGTCATCTAATCTTCTGCATCTGGTCAGCGTCAGACTGGTCAGAAACACGCTGGACAGAAATATATGAGGTGACAGAGGAAGTTGCACAGAGAGATATTGACACAAAGATGCCATGTGACGTGAGACGAGCAGGTGGATGTTGGTTTCGGGAAAACAAACTGGAGTTTGGATCGCTTACACTGCAGCCGGCAGATGTGGTGAAGAATCATACTCGTAATTGGAGTCAGTCAAATCTGAATAAACAGAAACAATTTTCCTATTTTTAGATTCAAAGTGACTTACCGGCCTGTTCCCAATTCCCTCCCTGATACATGGGTCGTGTAGCCCTCCAAATGTGCGCTGCTGCATTGCTTACACATGTATAAAAACGGTGTACTTATGACACCTATGAAATATGTCTAGCCTAGTTCTTTTGGTCATAAAGATTCAATCATCTGAAGGAGTAACCTCGGCAGCACCAGCACAAAGTCTACAGCTGAGCTACCTTTTCTTCTTAAATCTGGTGCTTTGGTCACTGTGCACATCGCCTGCTCGCTGAAAAATACTAAAAAAAATACAGAAATGCTGTCAAATGCTTTTTCACCCAGCAGCATCGCATCACATCGTAGCTGGGTCAGTGTCAGCTATCTCGCCAACACCGCACTAAATATTCATTACTATAATGGCGGTGAGGCACAATACTGCTGGCTGTGTTTCCAATCACAGAAACTACGAGAATGTTACACACACACACACACACACACACACACACACACACACACACACACACACACACACACACACACACACAGAGAATAAGGCATTGGCTGGAAATTTAGCATTACAAATAATGGAAATTAACAGCAGGTCTGGCTTGCATGTCTGTATGGAAAGGGGCTGTTTTTTAATTAGAAGATGTAAGCAAACAAATATGTGCTTGTGTCGCCAAATGTGCATTGTGTGTCTGTATTCGTGTGTGTGCGTTTGGGGTCGATTCAGATGCGAATGCTTGTCGAGCCGTGAGGTAGATGTTTGCGGTTTAGGAGTGTCTGCTCAGCGGGAGCAGCAGATGACGAAGCCAGACATAGCTGGCCATGATGCTTCATGATTTTCTATACTTTTTTACGCCACCACCTTCACCCTGGGATAAATGAAACAGTCCTTAGGAAGTTCTCTGCAGGGTGCCTTCACCTGAGCCCCGCGGGGGAAGGCCTCATGTTGTGAAACGCGGCGATCAGAGTCTTTTCAAGATGGCCCTCTTCGCTTCCTGACAGTTCCTCCTCGCCGGGCACCCAGCATGAAAATGAAGACTATTTAGGAGGCGCACAAGGAGGACGGTAAATGTCTCCTCTTGTCAATAGCACAGCCCAGGTCGGAGCGATCCCTGGCTCTCAGAGATAACGTATCTATTCAACTTAAGATATCTTGCTTTAAAGACGTGCTCAACCATAAAATAGGCACCAGCAAGAGGCTTATACTGATCAAAACTGGGACAGCAGAGGCCAAGATATCCAAACCTCCAGGTACTAAGTGAAATCAAAATCCAGACTGTGCTGTATATAACATATAAAATATATCAAATAAGTGCCTGCATGCTTTCTAATGACCAGCAGGGGCGTTTTATTGCAAAAGTAAACCAATAAGTGTGTTCACTTGTTTTTATTGTAACAAAAATGAATAAATCAATAATAGTCGTTATAAAAAAATATAAAATAACACTTAAAAATCGAAGTCAAGTTCTTTGAATGATGAGGAAAAAAACAACAACAGCTAAACATCGACCACTGACATGAGTCGGTGTCGTCTTGGTCGCCTAAAGACCCCAACAGTCAACGACGCTGATGACTTTTTAAAATTTGTTTTTACTGCACAGCTGCAACATATACACATATTTGCACGGCTTACAATGAATCAACCTGACGCAGAGGAGCAGGGCTTGTGACATTCAGCTGAAATGGGGGTAAATGGAGGAGATGTAGCAAAGGAAAGGGGGAAGAGTGCAGGATCCCCCGGTACTTGAGCAATTCTAAAAATAGAAACACTGGAGCAGATACACCGAATGGGAAAAAAAGACATGAAAAGGGGAAGAGAAACTGCGAATATCCACTGTGTTGTAAAGCTGAATACCAGGAGTGATGTGTGCTGGCATCATGCGCCGATATAACTGACACCGCTGTTTATGAACTCTGTCTCGTACCGAACACGAAGCCGCTTCATTTCTCACTGACAGGTAATGTTACCCCTCATTTGGCCACCATCACTGGAGGGACTCCAGCTTTGAATGAGTCCTGTAGTCAGCAGATGTCACCTTATATATAATACCGAACGTGTCTCGCATGTTCCAAACAACTTTTTGTTGACTAGATTGTCTCCACAATAGATGACGAGAGCGTAGTGGTACATTTCTACAGCAAAGCACTAAAAAGCTTCTTTTGCTGAACTCACCGTTGTGCAGAGAACTCTGAGGGACAGCAGCTATTTACCACACGCCGAACCTGAAGGAGAAAAAAGAAGATTATTAATAAAATGTGTGACATGTAAAGGTCCTGGACACATTTCTGCTGCATCAGTCTCACACATATCTAAATAGCTATTAAAAATACTGAGATATTACGGTGATGTTGTGTCCAGTTAAAACAAACAGCCCATTTGTCATCGTCGTGTTATGGACTATAGTGTCACGCACAGAGTGTATTACTTCTTAAAGAGAGCTGACGTGACTTCTTCTGAAGAGATGCTGGAAAATCATGCCGGAGCAGAAATGAAACAAATCAAGGTCAAGAATCTCTCCCGGCATCCAGCACAGTCACGGATCACCACGGCATGTGAAGAAACTGCCCGGCCACCATCCCTGACCCCGCCCCGGGCGGCTCGCTCGACTCTGACCAGCAGCGAGACACAGCACAGCAGCAACGAACAAACAGTGGCAAGAAACACGCAACACATCCGAGGAGACTTGTAAACAGGGAGCAGATGCTGAGCCGTTGTCCAATCGCATTAGTAACTGTTAGAGACAGAGAGGTGTCCCGAAAACAACAGGCAGAGTTGACACTAGAAAGGTTAGCATGGACTGAAAGTGAATGGCAGGCTTCTAAATGAATTAAAGTTACTCGTCTCACACTTCCCTGCAAACCTGTCCTTCAACAGTGACAAAGAGCGAAAAGAGCAAATGCCACAAAGTTTAAGAGTCAGTAACACATTTAACGCTGACACCAGGAAAAGTGCATGAGGAATAATGCTCTCACACAAGTTCCATTAAATGTGTGTGTTAAGAGTAACACTGTGGCTGTTAACCCATAATCCACTTTATGAAATCACTGCAATATCATTTATACTTTACATAGTAGGGCTGCACGATTAATCGTTAGAAAATCGCAATCTCGATTCATACTTATGTGCGATCTCATTTCCAAATGACAACGATTTTAAAAAAAAAAGAGAGAAAAAAAAAAGAAGACGACGACGATTGTACCGCATTTTGATCCGGGACGTAATCTGCATGAAAACAAGCGCTCACTCTTCCTGCTCAACAGATGACAAGGGCGGAGCCTTATACCACGTGATACAGAAGCTGGCTGCTAAAAAAACAACAGAGAAGACATCAGGGATGACGAGAAAGTGACAGGAGAAAATCCGTCCCGGTCAACCACCCAAACATCAATAACGGGAACCTTATACAGCGCTTCCCTATACACGTCGAACTCCCGCAGGCACAAAGAAATTACGGAGGCTATCACTTATCACCTGACCAAAGATATGGCTCCATCAACACTGTGAAAACGAGGGATTTAGGAAAATGATCAACACCCTAGACAAACGCTACACAGTGCCGTCCCGCAACTATTTTTCTATTGTTGCACTACCTGCTCTGTACACGCAGCGTCGAGCAACGGTGGAGACGGAATTTCAAGCAGTACAACATTTGCGGCAACGACAAAACGTGAGACATTTGTTGTTTTTATGTTTATTTATTGTTTTTATGTTCAGTCTCAACTGTTACGAAGTTGATGTGCAGTTAATAAGTGCAATAAATATTTATACTGGAAAAGAAAATCGTGAGAGAATCGTGATCTCAATTCTGGGCCAAAAAATCGTGATTGCCCTATTACATAGTATATAAATTTGAATAATTGTGAACTCTATAGTTAAAATTACCGGTTACAAATGCAAACCAGCATTTCTTTGTAGCTGGAGCTTCACATTATGAGCATTCATTATAGTCAAATAATGAAGCAGTCGCAGGTACATCAAAATGTTCGTCACCGACTTCGTGTTTTTAATGTGTCTTTAAAACAAGACAGCCATCATTTTTGCATTTTTTGACAGCAGATCAGTTTGAAATATCGCACAAGCGATGGAAGAAGAAGGAGCAGCCTAAGTTAGCTACTAGTGACAATCTGCACATCAGGCTAAACAACTTTCACTGCACACTGTTTGCAGACTAACACCATGTGCATGTGCAGGACCAGACAGCAGCTGCTCAGAGGCTGACGGGACACACCAATTATTAGTTTGTTCCGGTATCCCCAAATTTCTCTGACCTGATGGAATAAAATATATTTGCCGTCACCAGCAAACCCATGTTTACTTATTGTCAAATCAATAACACCCAACAAACCAGTTACACAATGAAACATGAACTATTAGCTGTGCATTTAAAAAAGACTAAAGGGGGCCTCTGGATATCTGGAGTTTTGATCTCCTCCATACCCGCTTCACACCCTGGAGGACGGGGCTGTGGCCCCCCCACACTCCCTAGCAGATCATTACATGGAGAAACCTTTGGAATGCAAGCATGCTGATCCACACAGGTATGCACACATGGGTATTCACAGACGCGGACTAAAGCTTTCTTGGCTGCTACCTCAAAGCACACTGTGCGCTGTCTATCTTGCGTGCTGCACAATATCGTTTATTATTTAGTAAATATTGATATCTATGACTAGCTAGTTTATTGTGATGGTGCTTTGTTTTCTCTATTATTATGTTGCTCTTTGTTGTTTGCTGTCTCCTCTGTTTGTTTTTTTTGTTTGTTTGTTTTTTTTCTCCATACAGGTGACCCAGGAGTTCTTTTTTTTTTTTTTCTCTCTCTCTCTTCCCCCCCCTTCTCACCGTCTCTTCTCCCCTTTGGTTTTCTTTCTTTCTCTCCCCCTCTTTCTCTCATTCATTCCCCCTGTCCTATTTATTAAAAAAAAAAAAAAAAGACAAAGGATGAACTGAAGCTCTGCCATCACGTAATGTCGCATACTGCTGTTTCTGATGTCATTTAAAAAAAAAAAAAAAAAAAAAAAAAAAAAAAAAAAAAAGACTAGCTGGGTCTGTATTGTGGACCACGTGGTATCTGCTGGGCATACGTGCAACTCAGTCTATGTGTGTCATACTCATATCTGTATTCAACACAGTCGCCAGGATGCATTAAATCTCTCTGAGCTTCCTCAAGGAGCCATCTTCCTCCAAATTACACTCAGTTTCCTCCTCCTAGGTTCTGTGCACCACCACAGACTTCCTTAGTTCAAGAGCTAGAACAAAAGCATAGCATTAGCTGTTTAGGAACTGCAGCATTTTTTATACACGCCCTCGTTTTCAGAAGCTCAAAAGTAATGGGACAAACTACTTTTATATACTCGGATGAAAATCCTTTGCAGACAATGACTGCCTGAGGTTTAAAACCCATGGAAATCATCAAATGCTGTGTTTCCTCCCCTGAGATGCTCTGCCAGGCCTTTACTGCCGCCTTCAGTTGCTGCTTGTTTGTGGGTGTTTTTGTGGGTTTTTGTGCTTTCACTTTTTGTCTTCAGTAACTGAAAAGCCTGCTCTGTTGGGTTGAGATCAGGTGAATGATTTGGTCACTGAAGATTCTCCCTTGAGAAACTCCTCAGTTTTGTAGCATTTGGATGAATCTGTGCAGAGACTACAGCCTCGTAAGTAACGTTTACAGGGAGTGCAGAATTATTAGGCAAGTTGTATTTTTGAGGAATAATTTTATTATTGAACAAAAACCATGTTCTCAATGAACCCAAAAAACTCATTAATATCAAAGCTGAATGTTTTTGGAAGTAGTTTTTAGTTTTAGTTTTAGCTATTTTAGGGGGATATCTGTGTGTGCAGGTGACTATTACTGTGCATAATTATTAGGCAACTTAACAAAAAACAAATATATACCCATTTCAATTATTTATTTTTACCAGTGAAACCAATATAACATCTCCACATTCACAAATATACATTTCTGACATTCAAAAACAAAACAAAAACAAATCAGCGACCAATATAGCCACCTTTCTTTGCAAGGACACTCAAAAGCCTGCCATCCATGGATTCTGTCAGTGTTTTGATCTGTTCACCATCAACATTGCGTGCAGCAGCAACCACAGCCTCCCAGACACTGTTCAGAGAGGTGTACTGTTTTCCCTCCTTGTAAATCTCACATTTGATGATGGACCACAGGTTCTCAATGGGGTTCAGATCAGGTGAACAAGGAGGCCATGTCATTAGTTTTTCCTCTTTTATACCCTTTCTTGCCAGCCACGCTGTGGAGTACTTGGACGCGTGTGATGGAGCATTGTCCTGCATGAAAATCATGTTTTTCTTGAAGGATGCAGACTTCTTCCTGTACCACTGCTTGAAGAAGGTGTCTTCCAGAAACTGGCAGTAGGACTGGAAGTTGAGCTTGACTCCATCCTCAACCCTAAAAGGCCCCACAAGCTCATCTTTGATGATACCAGCCCAAACCAGTACTCCACCTCCACCTTGCTGCCGTCTGAGTCGGACTGGAGCTCTCTGCCCTTTACCAATCCAGCCACGGGCCCATCCATCTGGCCCATCAAGACTCACTCTCATTTCATCAGTCCATAAAACCTTAGAAAAACCAGTCTTGAGATATTTCTTGGCCCAGTCTTGAAGTTTCAGCTTGTGTGTCTTGTTCAGTGGTGGTCGTCTTTCAGCCTTTCTTACCTTGGCCATGTCTCTGAGTATTGCACACCTTGTGCTTTTGGGCACTCCAGTGATGCTGCAGCTCTGAAATATGGCCAAACTGGTGGCAAGTGGCATCTTGGCAGCTGCACGCTTGACTTTTCTCAGTTCATAGGCAGTTATTTGGCGCCTTGGTTTTTCCACACGCTTCTTGCGACCCTGTTGACTATTTTGAATGAAACGCTTGATTGTTCGATGATCACGCTTCAGAAGCTTTGCAATTTTGAGACTGCTGCATCCCTCTGCAAGATATCTCACTATTTTTGACTTTTCTGAGCCTGTCAAGTCCTTCTTTTGACCCATTTTGCCAAAGGAAAGGATGTTGCCTAATAATTATGCACACCTGCTATAGGGTGTTGATGTCATTAGACCACACCCCTTCTCATTACAGAGATGCACATCACCTAATATGCTTAATTGGTAGTAGGCTTTCGAGCCTATACAGCTTGGAGTAAGACAACATGCACGAAGAGGATGATGTGGACAAAATACTCATTTGCCTAATAATTCTGCACTCCCTGTATTTACGAAGGGCCTGACACAGACCAGTGGTCACATTAAATAATATTAAATGCCATTAAAACAGCACATAAACAAGTTAAAATACAGAATAAATTAGACCAGTAAAATTATCAACAAAAAGGTTTTGAGTCCAGAGAGTTCGCTGTAACTGTAACACCCATCTTCAATCCGTGTACACTTTAGTATTCATCCCGCTGCTCCAATCACCAGTCACATCATCAATAAACATGTGGTGTCCCGGTTCCGCTGCAAAGCCGTGCATGACCATGCTGTAACATTTCCTTCACCGTATTTGATGGATAATGTGTTAAGCTTTGGATCAGGAGCTTTTCCACCCCACAAACTGCAGAACTTTCTATCTAGGAGAAAACAAGCGATCAACAAAAAATATGGTCTTACATATTTAATTCTCCATTTCACACGCCTCGTGAAATATTGGGTTGACGCTCAAGTCCCTGAAGGTCAGTGAAATACATTCTTCTCTATAACGAAATCAAACACCACGCCATTCTATGTCATGCCTATTCAATACACCCTGAATCAAATACTCCTCGTGCTCTCCATATTTACAAAAACACGTCTAACTTCTATCTGGTCCTCAGGACCCCGTATTGATTTATCCTAAGTAAAGCTGACTGTTACAAATGAATGGCCTCGGCAGAATTTAGTGATCCCAAAACGTCAATACATGAGTAATGTCTGGGTCACCGTCGCATTGCATTGACTAATATTACCCACCATGTACACTCCATCCTTGGTTTCGTGCAATACAAATACAGTAAAATGCGCAGTAAGAAAAAACAAACACTGCATATCAAACTGGAGAATCTACGAAGTGTGTGTATAACAGCTTTGGTTTCTTTTTGTTAACACAGTGTAAGATTTGTTACATAAGCTGTGAGTCACCTTGTGTTTCCTCCCTCTTGTGTCTTATGACCGAGTATCACAACAGAGGAGGAGCAGAGGCTACACTAGCCATCGTGCCGCCTAGTCTCTCAGGGGGCGAGTGTATGCTACCGCTAATTTAGCAGCAGCAAATGCATCAATTTGAGTTTAAGAATATTCAGCTCCTGCTACTATCTGCTCTGGGGATTCTGCCTTGCCTCCTCCGCTAACTATCATGAGCAGAAGAGGAAAAAAAGATGTGAGGCTCATGGTGACAGCACGGAGAACGCTGCTGGCTCTTGAACTGTGAGAATGTCTGAAATGAAACAATGCTTTAAGAAAGTGAAATCTCAGAGAAATGGAGGGTGATAACTTGAAATGACCCCTTCTCCCCACTAGCAGAAGCAAAGATGTGCAGCTAGGTCTCCAACAAACACGGCTCCTGATTCAGTGTTTTTTCTCTCTTCCTTGCATAGACTCTGCACTCTTAGTGATTACAGCTGTACTTTCCACATGAGCAGCCAGAAACAGAGGCAGATGTTACTCGAGATAAACCAAAGACAGGAACTGGTATGCAATTTAACGTTAACGAATCACGAACGACATCGGCAGGTTGCTGATTCCTAAATGCGTTTTACATATCATACGGCTTAATTTGTGAAACAAACAAAGGCTTTTCAAGTGCCAACTGCTGTTAATGAAGCCTTCTGTACGCTAATCCAAACTTTGAACACAGTCCAATTAACCCCGATTCCACACTGAGAAAAAGTTCACTTGTATTTTAACATCACATTTACCAGAGGGCAAGACGCTCAAATCGGTGCTCAGTGATCTGTTTCTTCCTTTCAGTTAGAGAAGAGAGAGTCGCTGCCATGCACAAGAAAAGTGTAATAATATAATATTAATTCATCAGCGGGTTCACTAGTCATTTTAAAAACATTTGCATTCTCACTTCAGACCAAATTGCAACCTCTGGGGCTGAAAAATGAAGCCAAAGATTAAGTGCCAGAAACTGCAGCTTCTCGAAGCAAATCAATCCCCACAGAGACCCGAGTTCAAATCCCCGACTTGACAGCAGAAATAAACATGTTTGCAGACTGGTACGAAAACTGCTTTGGTTGTCAACACAGTAGCTAACTGGGGGGATGCTTTACCGTGAAGTCTACAGTTTACGAGCATACTCTGGATTGACATAAATGCCACGTGTGTCTTATGCTTATTAGCCACGTGGACTGATTGGAATTCCAGAAACCACCAATAACTCCACGACACCGCTATCTTACAGCACCAACACATAAACGCCATTCATGCTTAAGATTGGTTGTTTATTTTATTCCATTGCACTCACACTCCATTACATAATCCAACTACGGAAAACACCCCACCCGTGCAACCCTTTCCCAACAGCGTCAGTGAGCGAGCTGTGAAGCAGCCTCCAGCTTCGATCATTGATGAGGAACAATGGAAGTTGGGAAACGTCTTTTAATTACATAACCTCTCTCATTGACCTCCGTGTGACATTTACTACCCACGATTCAGAAGCATCTGTAAGAGTTACCACTGGGTGGAAGCAGGTCAAAGTGACATAGTGGATAATGCTATGTAGGTGATAGATGACTGCAGCAAACTTCAGCGCGCTTCAGCATCATTATGCAGATGGTGTGACAGCTGACGGTTTTTTGAGGCTGTTTGCTGCCAAAAAGCCTTCACTTTTAAAGCTGAAGTCAGGGATTAGGATGAAAGTCACATACGAGGGAAGTGTGTGAGGGGGGAGTGAATGACTCACTCTCAAATACTCCAAATGCTGCTGCAAAGGTATCTTTGGGGAATTAGCATCTTGTCTCTCCTGTGGAGCTGCTCAGCGGACCATCGCAGATGGCTTTAAATGTTAGTTGCTGAGTCCGTGTGAAGGTGGGTATACGCGGTCAGCAAATCCACCCTGGTTAATAAATTATTTTAAGCTACGTGCAGCAGCATAAACCTTTCCACCCTTTGAATTAAAGAGGTGATCAAAGCTGCCCTGCTAATGTCAAAATATGACATGAAGAAACAACTGATGCAACACAGGGTTTCATATTTGACACATCAAGTCGAGTGTCACAATGAAATAAAGAACAACAAAGCACAGAGTCGAATCTTCCTTTTACAAAAATAAACTTCATGTCTTCCTAAAAACAGAACCAGTGTGTCCAAAGCTCTCCAGTGCCTATCTTATTTCCTTGTCCCGCCCAAATCTCTGCCCACATCCTTTCTTTTCCCCCAACCATCTGTTTTTCTTGCTTGCTCAGAGAAAAAATGCCTTTTTTGACACCTCTGACAGCTTTGTGCATCTTGCCAGCATTCAAAGCGCCAAAACATCTCAGCCTAAACCCCACAAGATGCTACAGCAGGTTCAGTTTCGACTGATTCTCAGCAAAAAGTAAAGAAATAGTAATTAAGCCCAAAACTCAAACAAATTCTTTAAATATTACTAATGCAAATAAAGTCAGCATCTGAGGATTACATAAACAAATTCATTAACTGATAAGGAAGTAAAACAATCCAATTTTATGAACACCATAAATGAATCTCATTTCACTTAATCAAAATCAAACAGGCGATCTGTCAACGCACAGCTAACTGATCTGACCGCTGCATTTCCCCATCTCTGACTCAACCATTGCACCAAGGGGTATACCACAAAATAAATGAGACACTCTTGACATTTCAACAGAGGACAAAAATACAAATACTTCATAAATAATAGTCACCTCATCAAGAGAAATTATGCCTGAGAGCCACTTTTACATAACCCAGCGTGGCACGGCTTACGCACAATGTACTGTAGCAATGTGCAGACACACCATCAGTCTGATTAACCCTTTGGCTTGTAATGTAAATTATTCAGAGCCACACATTAGAATGGAAGCAACGCGCTGTTGTACTAAAAGAGGTCAGTGCTGTTTGACTGAGCACATTACTTACATTTTGACCTGCGGCGTCTCCGACAGCAACAGTGATTGCGCGTGTTTGCATTAACAAAATGTATGTAATCTGCTCTTAGCTCTTCATCTGGACATCAGTAGTTAGTTATGCACAGTGACTTTAGCCCTGTAGTCATTTCAGAGTGTTTAAGCCTTAATTCTGTTACACTATAAGCAGTTGGTATGAACACATAGTAACTCAAATTTACAATAAAAAAATAAGAGTCCTATAATCTGCCATAGTGTAATACATCCAAATTAATTTGAAGATATCTTTATGAAGGTGAATATGCGGAATTTTCAGGCAAAGGATAAGATTTCTGGTACCTGGAGCTTTCTGGTTTATTCTGTTGTAGCAGTGTTGGCCAATCATATTGGGGCCTGCTTTGATTGCATGCAGGTAAATCATCCATGTGGACAGTAAAAAAGGGATTGCATCTGCAGAAATGGAATCTCACATCAACTACTGTCTAATAGTGATTTAGCTTTTATTTGCTCTTCAAAATTTATCTGCACTCGTACTAATCTCCAGACGCAACAGGAAGTCCTGGCCTGGATATGTGCTGACTGTACTGGAAACCCAAAAGCACTGTCCCCAAAGGCTAAGTCAGCAGATCAGAGGATGGACTGTTTCAGAAGAAATTATTATTATTATTTTTGTGCTTTAGGTGTCGTGGTCAGATCAGTCAGGTTAATATAATGGCAACATTCAGAAGAAGCCAGCCATGTCAGTGATCACCAGAACCTATGGCCGCAGCATCTTTTTTACCATTTCGAAGCATCAGTGTCACAGGGCTCTTACAGATGGCGAGATAAGCAGCTCCACAACAGCTACAAAGGTCTCTGAATCGCAAACAGGGCCCGCCACGTGACTCTAACACTGTAGGAACCAGTGCAGGATGAGAAAGGAGAGCTCTGGATCATTAAGAACAGTTCCCATAGGAAAGTACAACTTTTCCAGCTAGACATCATCCTCAGATTCACCTCTGCTAAGACAGCGATCACGGACTATTCTGTGTGAGGAGGGAAAGGAGACTGCCCGAGTGAAGAAGGAGTCGCACACAAAGCTTGCAAATGTACCGAAGGACAGTAAGGGCAATCATCCATCATATGGAAGTCAGCTGAAAGGCTTCAGGAGACCATTAACTCCGCATTTCCTAAAGTACCTAGGAATCCCTGGCTTCGGGCTCAGAAAGGTGCTTAAGGCTGTGGCAGATGAGGCAGAAGAAGGAAGCTTCTAGCACTGGTACAGAAGGAAGGACAGGACACAGAGGTAAATACAAGAGCCCTAAAGTCTGTAGTGGGGAAACATGCCGAGAACTGTTCCACCACCTTGGGCTGTTCAGAGATGAAAGGAGTAAAATACAGGTTGACGGGTGGGCTCCTGGCTGACTACTGTACATCACACAGCAAAACCTAGTAACTGGCTAACCTGTAGGGGTCTTTTGTTTTGTTTTTTTGTTACTCAGACCAAATAGTTCCATTTAGCTGCTTGGTACTACAGAGTTTTGACCTCAGTACATAATAATGAAGTATTTCCACTATAAAACCTACAGTTTCCATAAAGCTGCGATGACTTTGAAGTTTGGCTGGCGTGTGAGTGCGGTGAACAAACCGCTTTGCTTGACATACAGCTTTATGGGGAGTAAAACCCACATCAGTCCACTATGCAGTTAAGCTGATGAGAGACAACAGAGACAGTGCTGGTCAGTGATTCAGCAATGAGTGCTGGTGATTCAGTCGCTTAAAGGAGAATGTCACCCGTTTAAGAAAAATATGTTTCCTTCAGCTTCTCCAGAAACTGGAGGAAGTTATTGGAGCATGTCCAATAACTTCTTACCTCAGATACGTATGCGTCATGCTCCAATTTCAGTGCAACATCAGTCAAAGACGTGACATCAGGAAAATGAACGCCTTACATGAAGCTGATGAGAGACAACAGAGACAGTGCTGGTCAGCGGTGAAGCCGAAGCCCAAAACATCTTGCAACAGCCTGTTTATGCATCTCTGCCACAAAAATCAACAGCTTCTGTGAGGTCCAGTTTGACTTGGATTCTTACAGACTCCTGCATGTTGGAGCTCTTCCCATCAAATGCTTTTGAGCTAAATACCACAGCAACACCCCATTACACTCGCTGCTCGTTTAAAACTTTCACTGTGAGATTTAACTCAAATGTGTTCTGACTGGAAGTCAACAAGTGTACACCTGGCATACACCACAGATGGGTTGAGTTAGCCAGCATCCTCTGTGGCCTGCAGGGTTTAGCGCTCGCTCTTCCTGTGCTCGTGCCACATGTAAACACACACAAACAAGGTCCTGAAGCAAATCAAGTGCAAATCACACCAGTCACCTGATGGAATTATGACTCTGTCTGGCAATATGTTAAGTCTACAGGTCAGAAACTTAACATTTATGTAACATTAAGAATGACTTACTGACTCACTAATCTTTTTAAAGTCTTTCCTCCAAAAGGAAAACATCTGATTACCTCCCCCAAGTTCTGTCACCTCACTATATATCAACAAAGACGTGGTTTGGTGACCATTAGAACCGTTTCTGGCTTTTTCCAAAGGCAGGTGCATCAGCAGAGACCACCCTCACTAACTTCAGAAACCAGCCCAAATCTAGTCATTTTGTTCTATAAGCAGGCCTGAAATATGACAGAATATATAATCATACTCCAAGCTGCAAAGAGTTAAAGCGTGCACAATACCAACATGTAAAATGTTCAAGGGCCAACACCCCTTTAAAGGGCTTTTATTTGGACACATTTTCCTTCAGAGTCATCATTTTTTCCAGAGGACACAACTCCCAGAACATAATATCACTCTGACAACCCATCAAAAAGTGTTCACAATGATATGTGGCAGCAGTGGACCGACTACCTCGGGATGGATGCTTGCTGAGTATACTCTGTGCAGAACAGGTGAGCTAACCTAAAAAAATGAAGTCAACAGGATGCTATCCAAAGTGGGGGTGGAAACCGTTCCCCTGAGTTTTCATAAAAAGAAAAGGTATGAGGAGAGACTTATCGTAAGCAGTAAGCGCTCCATGCAGGAGAATGCGGTAAATAAGGCTTCCATAATGCATTCAAGCTGTAAAAGTAATTAGTCTCTTTATTTTCTTTCTGCAATACTTTCTCGCCGAGCGCACCTAGTGCCTGCTTTTGCACAATTCTACACAAATCCATGAAATGAGGAACATGTTTAAGCAACCGAGTGCAGGAATTATTGATGTCATACAGTGTGAAGATCTGAGCGCATCTACGGCTGTGAACACGACCTCAACATCATGCAGAAATTCTATTTTTATTCCCCCCCACACATACATCAACTTGAATGAGACGGGAAGTTATTTTCATTGTACTAAATTGCAAATGCACAGCAACAACGTTTCTGCAGATGTTTAACTTCCAGCTTCAGCTGGAATTGAAGGATTTACCAAAGTTATATGAAAGCATAAATGTTAATAAGCAGGGGGCCTAGTTCGGGGTGGGCTCTCCCATCAGACGAGACAACTTGATAAGATGTAGACAGAAAATCTGTTGGGAAAAAAAATCTTTTCACGATGGAAACTATTCCCCAAACAAGATCTGAGTACAGATGTGTGACGTTTCAAGGAAAACCTAAAGCAAACCCTGTTCTACGAAACGGCACGATAGCGACAATCCATTCACCACATCAATCCAACCCTCAATTGGAAAATTCCAGTCAACACTGGTGCGGCACACTCACAACAGAGTGTAAATTAGTGGTTCTCAAACTGGGCTATGGTTCCCCCTGAGGGGATGCACAGCCGTTGAAGGGAGGGTATACACGTTAGGGTGAGATGATTCATAAAGAAATGAATCAAACAAACCCATTCAGACACGCAATGCCATCAAGACACATAAATTTGTTAATGGATAATAAAATTTTAGTCTCCACCTGCTAATACATGACTATTTTACGTACAGTGGATGGCGTTGGAATGAATCTGATTATAGCCACTTTAAGTCAAATCTAATTAAACCTTTATTAGAATAAAACCTTAATGTCTTATTGTGGATTTAACTGTTGCAAACCAACTGAATGATTATTCTGATTATAAAATGTTTGTTCACATATTTAGGGCACTGAGAGGAAACTGAATCATCTGCACAGCCTTACAGCATGGAGAATGGTGCCAACTGAACATATGGAAACTAGTAAGAGGGAAAGAACGGGGAGATGTGTTGTGGCCCGGCTATAGTGACGCATGTCTGGGAGACTATTTTGAAACAGCTTCCATTTACAACTCAACCCCACCCTTGCTTTTCCTGCCAGCCACGCAGGCCACCCGTTAGTGTCACAGACTCTCTCAACTGGGGTCCTGCACCCAGTCAACAACACAGTCTTTGTACTCACAGCTTACAACATTTTCCATCTGAGAAAGCCAGATTATAATGTGTGTGTATATAAGCTGCCCATGAGGCAAGCCAAATGTGATAGTATTTAATGATGCATGTGCTGCGTAAAAGTCACTGATTTCTTTATGTGTTGTTAGGAAAATGGGATTTATTCACACGTGCAAACATACATGAAAGGTATGGTATGACCACCTTTATTCTTCAGCACAGCCTGAACTCTCTGAGGCAGCTTTTACAGAAATTCCTTTAAGACGTCTTCAGGAATAGTTCTGCAGAGTTCTTCAAGAAGCTTCAAAGTTCTCTGTCAAGATGATCCCACGCCGTTTCAGTCATGTTGAGGTCCAGGCTCTGAGGAGACCAGTACACGACTGATAGTGTTTCACTGTGTGTCTTTTACAAGACCCCAACACCACTGTCCATAATGCAGTCAAACCCTGACAGAGCTCCACCGTTCTTGTGTAATTTGGCATATCGCAACCTTTTCTCCCTGTTTCCCTTCCTTAAAATTTGCTTCATGACAGACATCCTTCCACTGAGAGCATTTCTGGTGAGGCTTTAGAGAACGGCAGATGTTTCAGCCACAGGGTCAGATGCATCTCTCAGATCCTGTGGGTCTTTGCTGGATTTTTTCCATTTTTGTTAAAGACACGACATTCAAATACTGTTCATCTGCTGTAGATAGTGCTTAGCCCTCACATTTCTTCTTTCGTCCAGTTTCCTTACAAATTTTAAGGACACACTACCAGTGTAAAAAAAACACTGTTTTCTGCCTTACAAGCTTTTTTCATAGTTTCAGCTAAATAAATATATTTTGTGGGTGCTAGTGCATAAAGATAACATTTTAAATCAATTGTTTCTGTTAACAGAAAGTGGTCAGGTAAAAGGATTGGGACTGAAAATGGGCAAAAAGGGAGCCAATATCCAAAGAAAACCTTTAACTTATATATACTTATATTACAATATCTTGGAAGTGAAATATGAAAAATGAGGAGTGATTCAGGACTAGCACAGCACTGTCTGTTAACTCAAAATAAAAATATGAATCTGCACAGAGATGAAGCTCTGACAGATTTAAGTCGGGCGATGTTTTATGTGTGTCCGTGTCAACTTTCCGACCTTGCCAAGATAATTCTCTTAAAGCAAGTGTAATACTGCGGGTTCTCCTGATCCGTTCGCTTCTTCTCCTCTCATCTCTTCTTTTCTCATTCATTTGATGTGCTTCCCCTGTAATCTTCCCAGGGCTGTCGACCTCACCGAGACACAGAGGACACGCTCAGTCATTCAGCCATAGCTTCTCATTCACACAGCAGAAAACGCTTTTCTTGTTCAGTGTGCTTAAGTGTTTGCCTCCGTCTCCACGTGTGTGTGTGTGTGTGTGTGTGTGTGTGTGTGTGTGTGTGTGTGTGTGTGTGTGTGTGTGTGTGTGTGTGTGTGCATTTTTCAACAGTTTAATTTGGCTGCGTGATATCAGAGTCGCCAGCTGCACAGGGAAAAGTTTCTACATCCAGTCCACTGTGTACTGAATTACAATTCTGCAACCAAGTGCCATACTCTACTCGGCTCTATTTTGTTACCCATGAATGGGAACTCAGTGATTCAGCAATGAGTGCTGGTGATTCAGTCGCTTAAAGGAGAATGTCACCCGTTTAAGAAAAATATGTTTCCTTCAGCTTCTCCAGAAACTGGAGGAAGTTATTGGAGCATGTCCAATAACTTCTTACCTCAGATACGTATGCGTCATGCTCCAATTTCAGTGCAACATCAGTCAAAGACGTGACATCAGGAAAATGAACGCCTTACATGAAGGTCTCCACCCAGGAACTTAAGTGATACCTACTTTTTTTAAACGTCTTTTAAAGTTGTACTTCTATACTGTGTGCACAGACACAATCTCTTCACATCACTGACATAACGTTTATTTTTAGATTGTTTATTCCATATTTTGCATCCTTACAACGTCTGAACTGCCAAACGTGTGAGACAAAGCCCCTTCTGTGTGTGTCATTCCCTAGCTGCTGCATTTTTCTGTTTGCTTGTTGTTTTGGTTCATGTACCATATGTTCACTTATTTTCATCTCCTAACAAGAAATGTAGTTGAAAGCCAATAAAAATTGGTGGATGTTTGTGTTTTCTTAAAACAATCTGATATTTTTTTAGTAATCTGGAGAAACTCAAGATCCCAGTTTATTTTGGCACCTGTATGTCTGATTATGACATGAAACAGGCCAAAGATACCTGAGCTGTTTGTTACCTGACACAACAAACGAGAGTTTACATACAAGAAAAGCAGACATGCAATCATTGGTTAAATCCAAAGACTACCAGGGAAGCCTTGGATCAGAGAGGTCAGTGAGTAATTATTCTCCTAGAATAAAACACTGCTGCAGAGAAGCATTAAAAAGAAGGAACTTTACTCCATTACTGAAGCTCTTATGCAAGCAATGTGCATCATAGTATAAAAAGAAATGCTGAGAAAGAGCTTTCCTGTGGCGTAAGAGTGTTTCAGACCTATTATGGCCACGGGCTTTTATAAATTCTAACATGCGATGATAAAAACCATCACTCCTCCAAGTGCTTTCAAAGTCCACTCAGCCATGTCTGAGATATCACTTGTGACACCCAGATCAACAATGGAGAACGCCCTGGGCCAATCGGAGTAATTGTGGAAATGCCAGGATAGAGTTGTTTAAAAAAAAGTTTTAAAAAAAACACCAGCTCGTTTTACATTTTACCAGAAAATTGAAAAAACAACAACATTAGAAATGGAAAAGGGAAGGTAAAAGTTGTGGCATAGCGGAGCAAATGAGACCAGTGGCAAGTGACTAATCCCTCAGAGGGGAAATAAACCACCACAACACAACACATTATTTGTCATTAATGTCCAGCAGTCACACTCAAGGCATCCTCCCCAGCTGTGGGATTGTGACAGGGACAACCATTCATCTGGAAGTACACTCCACCAATGTGTAGTGCCTTGAGTGCAAACACATGCATGATAATTAAGTCAATTAATATCAATTAGTGAAACACACTGTACACCCTCGGCTAGGAGACGGTCACGTAGAGAACTTTGATTTGTACCTCAAAGCAGCACTTCTGTTCATATATTCACTAAAAGAACATCAATAATATGGTCTTTAAGGATATCGTCAAGCTGAAACTGTTCCGATCAAACCGCAGATCTGCGTGAGATGAGTCTATAAGCTCCGTTTGGGTAAATGAAATAAAGCCACATTTGGCTTCCTGTCCTTTCTACCTGAACCATTACCTGACAGGCCAAGTTAGTCTTTCTAATCCAAAGACACACACCAGACTGAACTTAGCCTAAAATTTAAAACTGATTAAATAAGATCTAAATAACAGCAGAATATTAAAACATTTACTCCAAAAACATCAACAGATACAGCTTCTTTCAGCTGCTCCCTTATTTACACTCAGTGTTGACTGTGTATGCTTGAGAACCCTTATTAATGCAACCCTCAAGGACCTTTCAGGTAAAAGCAAATGTGTAAACCGCCATACCACAGAGCCGCTAAAAGCTAGAAAATTATTAGCATTCGAATCTTTATTTTGTCCACTTCATGACACTTTCAAACACCTGCAGAGCAGGGCATCATTTAAGTAGGCAAAGGCAGAAACTTTACAGAAGAGCTGCTGTTTTATGAGTTTTGATCACAGAAAATTTTTATTCCAGTTACTGTACTTTGACCACCTTCTTGACTACTCGAAATAAACTTACTCCTGGGACACATTGAAGCGCCTTGAGGCGACTTTTGTTGTGATTTGGCGCTATATAAATAAAATTGAATTGAATTGAATTGAATTGAATTTAAAATATTTGTAAGATTTTCCAATGCATCTGCGCTTCATAACATGAACCCTCCCTTTGTTGCTGGGGGGATTCCCTTAATGCACTGGGTATTTCTTCTTCAGTCACCTTTCTCACTCACTATGTGTTAATAGACCTTACTGTATTAAATCGTACTTGTTATTAATCTCTGTCTCTCTTCCACAGCATGGCTTTTATCCTGTCTTCCTTCTCTCACCCCAACCAGTCGCAGCAGATGGCCCCGCCCCTCCCTGAGCCTGGTTCTGCCGGAGGTTTTGTTCCTGTTAAAAGGGAGTTTTTCCTTCCCACTGTCACCAAAGTGCTTGCTCATAGGGGGTCATATGAATGTTGGGTTTTTCTCTGTGTGTATTATTGTAGGGTCTACCTTACAATATAAAGCACCTTGAGGCGACTCTTGCTGTGATTTGGTGCTGTATAAATAACATAAAATAAATTAATTGAATTAACATCAGTCTTTCTGTTCGGTCGATCGGTCAATCAGCCGTGTTTTAGAACATTTATGAAAAATCTGACATTAAAAATGTTCTGAGCTAGTCTATCAGCAGATGCATCACCCGCGCAGCCCAAAAAGCACGCTACAAGGCCTAAATGTATAATTATCCATCACTTCTCACTAAGACACATAAATATTGTCCTGGACTTTTTAGATTGGTTGCTCTGGCACAAATAAATAAATAAATAGATACATCGTGGCTCAAGAGTTGGGAGTTCGCCTAGTAATCGGAAGGTTGCCGGTTCGAGCCCCGGCTTGGACAGTCTCGGTCGTTGTGTCCTTGGGCAAGACACTTCACCCGTTGCCTACTGGTGGTGGTCAGAGGGCCCGGTGGCGCCAGTGTCCGGCAGCCTCGCCTCTGTCAGTGCGCCCCAGGGTGGCTGTGGCTACAATGTAGCTTGCCATCACCAGTGTGTGAATGGGTGGATGACTGGATATGTAAAGCGCTTTGGGGTCCTTAGGGACTAGTAAAGCGCTATATAAATACAGGCCATTTACCATTTTTCAACAAGAGCTTGATTTTAGTAAAATACTATTCTTTGGCTACATAATGAAACAATGACGCAGTTTTTTTTATCGTGCTTTTAATTTGTGTTAGATGCAGTGCATAAGGTCTGAAGGGTGGAGGATTTAATGATAAACTATGAAAAGCTAATTTAACACACTGCATGTTGTTAATGTGTTAAACTATAATAAACAGATGCATAAATGGGGGTTCAAAGACAGCCCATTCTGTATGCCACTTGTATACTGGGATCCAGATGAGCAGCATCAGTAGCTGCCAGCAGCTTGCCGAGTGATTTATGGCCTGACCTGGACTTAAAATAAAACAGGTGTTCTTCATATACGAGTGGATCTTCTTCATGTGTTTGCAGTCTCAGTCCCACCACAGGCACAGCCAACCAATCAGCTCTACAAGTCCTCAGCTTCATTTTTTCCCCGTGCAAAAATAAATCAAACCAAGGGTGAAATGGAACAAATTTCCAGACACGTTGACTGATTCAGGCAAAAGTCAAAACTCCCCTGGCATCATGTGCCACATCCAGGGAGCAAAAAAGGCTGCTCGTGTCCTACCAGTGGTAACACTGCCAGTCTAGTGACATTGAGCTTCCTGTAAAAGATGCTTCAAGGACAGAAAAATGGCACTCTCCTGACCAGAGATGGTAGGCCACAACTCTCTGATTCATCGGCTGGCATGCATGTAATCAATTTATAGGGAGTAACCAGCTCACTGATGACTAAGGACATATAACTGTCGCTGAGCAATCAATCAAAAGCTTTTGTCTTGAAGTTTATGATGACTCCACTGAAAGGTTTGTGCCTGACAGCGGTGGCAGAGTGGAGAAGCGCAGGCACAGCTCATTGGCTGACTAACCACAATCCCATTTATCTCAGCAACACAGCAATCAAACATCAGGCTCATAAATCATAAAAGCTGTCATCATTGTCTCTGCTCCTGTTAGCTGTCCGTAGACTGTAAACAAATGGAGAGAAAATTAATATCATAGGAGTCGTTCACTGTGCGCATGAATCAGGCCTCAGCCTGCAACACTGAGAGGAATATTTCAAGCAGACTACACCTATGTAGACATGGCGAAGGTCGTGTTACGTGACCAAAACCTGTGTTGACCTTGTCTTAGAACAACACACATTTGTTAATTTCCACAGTTTCATGGTATGTTACTGTGAAGGCACTGGGTGCACTTAAAAATAAACTAAAATAAAATGATGTACTGTGTAGAATCTGTTTCTCTGAGCCTGCTATAAGCTGAGAAGGGAATATGAAGTTTTTCACTGCAGCACTCTGCCTGCATGTTAATAGCTTGGAGAAACACCTTCAGCAGCAGTTAGTTGAAGTAATCAGCTGATGATGACTGGAAGTTTCCAACGCAGCCATTCTGCTGTCGGTTTGCTGGTGATCTTTTCCTGCTGCGTGACCCTTTTTGGACCAACCAGACAGCCTCACATTTGACTCTAGAATATTTTGGTATACAGAGGAGTTCATGGTCCATTCAATGACTGCAAAGGGCCCGAGATCCTGTGGCTGTAAAACAAGCCTAAAGCATAATCTCTCCACCGCTGTGCTTCACAGTTGGTATGAGGTGGTTGGTTGTTGCCAAAGGTGATGCTGTGAAATATGCTCCAGAGACCAAAATGTGCTTTTATAGAGGTGGTCACATGTGTAGATGATAAGATAAGATAAGATAAGATAAGATAAGATAACCTTTATTAGTCCCACACGTGGGAAATTTGTTTTGTCACAGCAGGAAGTGGACAGTGCAAAAGTTATGACGCAAAAATTAGAATACAATAAGAATAAATACAGTACACAGCTGTACAGAATAGAATAAAATAATATACTATATACAGTAGAATAAAATAGAATAAAAATATACAATAAGATAAAAATAGAATACGAATGCTATATACAACTGAGTAAAAATACAACGATGCCAGAAAAGATTATTGCACTTAGTGTTATTGCTGCGAAATCTCTCCGTCCCACACCGTGGGTGCCGCAGTCTCCCACTGAAGGAGCTGCTCAGTGCTGTCACAGTCTGCTGCATGGGGTGGGAGACGTTGTCCAACAGGGATGACAGCTTAGCCACCATTCTCCTGTCACTCACCACCTCCACTGGGTCCAGAGGGCATCCTAGAACAGAGCTGGCCCTTCGGATCACCCTGTTCAGTCTCTTCCTGTCCCCAGCAGAGATGCTGCCGCCCCAGCAGACCACACCATAAAAGATAGCAGAAGCCACCACAGAGTCATAGAAGGTCTTCAGGAGTGGGCCCTCCACCCCAAACGACCTGAGTCTCTGCAGCAGGTACAGCCTGCTCTGCCCTTTCCTGTAGAGGGCGTCTGAGTTATGAGTCCAGTCCAGTCTGTTGTTCAGATGAACACCAAGGTACCTGTAGCTGTCCACAGCCTCAATGTCCATACCCTGGATGTTCAGTGGTTGCAGTGGAGAATGCTTGTGCCTGCGGAAGTCTACCACTAGCTCCTTGGTTTTACTGGCATTGATCTGGAGGTAGTTCAGCTGGCACCAGTCCACAAAGTCTTGAGTCAGTCCTCTGTACTCCTTGTCGTCCCCATCAGTGATGAGGCCGACTATTGCAGAGTCATCAGAGAACTTCTGCAGGAAGCACTGGGTGGAATTGTGGGAGAAGTCTGCAGTGTAGATGGTGAAGAGGAACGGAGCCAGAACCGTTCCCTGTGGGGCCCCCGTACTGCAGACGACCCTGTCCGACACACAGCCCTGAGTCCTCACATACTGTGGTCGGTCGGTGAGGTAGTCCAAAATCCAGGTAGTGAGGTGATGGTCCACTCCAGAGTTCTCCAGGCAATTACATGCATTTGACTAGCAGCACCTGGCTGCTACTTACACTCTTAACCCCTCTGGAAGCAGTAAGGATGCACTTAGTTTTTCATAAACTGGCTTCGTCTTTCTTAAACAAATACTGACACAGTGTATCACGTGTGTTGCTGTTTATGATCTAACAAGATGATGTTAAAACCTTAGATTTAATTTCTTTCCTTTGACTGTAAATACAGCATGTTAAACACATAGTAAGTAATAACTAGCTAATTCCTAAACACATCAACTTCTTTGTTTTCTTTCAATCATTTTCTTTTCTCTATTTGTCTCATTATACTGAGTAGTATGTGATATACCTTCAGCAGGCTTGTTCACACATGACCACTTGTTGTTGTCATTCGTTGTATTGTTAGTAAGTATGGTACAATTAGCACTTTAAGTCATGTTGAAAATAAAAATCCTGGTTTTTATTGCAGGCTTAATCTCAGACTTAACTCTTAGTAACTATTGGCTGTGTTAATATGTAATGTTTTGTACTTGATCGTCTGCTCATCTTCAATTTAAAGTTCCCATAGATTAAATTCTCAAACAGCTAAATACACCAATGTGGGTCATAATGTTTCTTAAAGCAACTTCTTTTTTTTAAAAGAAAATACCCTTACATGACGAGAAAAGTATCTTCATTACAAATGTGTGCTTGGCATTGACCAGCAAAGTCTGTCTTCCACAATTGCATGAAGTCACGATGTTGAACTACTGAAGCAGAAACACATGGAGGAGATGGGAAGCACAAGATGATTAAGGCCTGCTGCGGGCACAGGTTAAGCTAGAAAGACATGCCCTTGTCATCTATATTAGGAGTCATCGTGCACATAAAAAGGTCTCTAACTCCTCACTTGGTTCAAGTTGAGCAATGAAGACAAGGTCAAAAGGACTGAAAATGGCTTCGGATCGACTGCACCTAAAAATACAGTTAAAATAACTTGCAGATGCACACTTACAGATCTGAGGCCTCAAGAGTGATGTGCTTTTTTCATGTGATTGTACACAGTACACCGAGTCAGCACCAAACCTAATAAATGTTGAGAAATTCTGCAGTAATGTCTGATTTTGTGGGTGGAGAAGATGTGTGCTTGGGCTTGTTGGGTTAAAAAAAAAAGAATCTATCATCATGCACAACTGGAAATGTTTCTAGTTAACATTTAATAGGAACGCAGTGATATGCTATTATAGATGCAGTAGCTAAAATATCTCAGCAATCTAAATACGAGAGGAATTTCTAGGGAATTCCCCGGATTACTGCACAGGAAAGACAGCCTCCCATCAGCCGTGACTGACAGCTACAAAACACATTTGATAATGGCTCACATTTTTGCTCTCTCACTGACTTTTCTCTTGACTGTTTTTATTCAGAAGCAGTGAAGTAAATGGTGTTATAAATACACATTCATATCCATCCATTTTTTCAGATTTCTCTTAATCTCACAGAACCAAACTGCAGAAATTAGTGAAATGAGCAAATGATGGCCATTGAATAACAGAAAATAGATCTCTCCTCATGCACAAACACCAACAACGTGAATGTTTGGCTTTAAATGTTCAAAGTTTTATAAATTACATAAAAGCTGTAAGAAGATCAGACAGTTTGGTTTTGATGGCTTTGCAGAAACAGTGTTATGTTCTGTGTGTTATCTAACATTCACAAGGGTCCAAGTTTCAGCATCAGAGAGCAAACACAACGATGTGTGCAGCACAGGCATGAGGCTACGAGAGCACCAACAAGGCGTCCATCCTTTAAGCAGACCTCAAATATCTAGAAAAATGGGCAATGACAACATCTACTTGTCCATAGAGTGTACAGCTGTTTGTATCCGGATGTGCAAAGGAGCATAATCCCATCTTAACTCATATCAATTTAATCTAATCTCTGAGCTACGGAGATCAGCTTTGACTTGTGGGCAGAATAGAGCTGAACGGATTTGGACTTTTCACTCATAAAACTTATATTTTTTAAGCTTTAAATCTGAAGACTAACTGAAATAGGCCACGGGCAAGCCAAGAGGACAATTTCAAGTTTTAGTCTTAAATGAACAAAACATTGCTCAAAACAATCGGCACGATGACACGCCGAATCAATCCACTGAAGCAAAATGGCGTCTATTCGTCTAAGCCTTCAATAAGTGCAGACATTTCTAAATGAATTAAAAATAGTTTTCCATTTTATCTTTTCTTGCTACTTTAACATCTCGTGACAAAACATTCCTCAACCACTCTCACTGTAAATAAGAGCAGCTCTCGACTCTACGAGCCGCCTGCGAGCTGGATGTCAGCTTCAGACTGGTTCCAAAATTCAGAGGGGATTACCTGGCATCTGCCCAGTCAACTCAGGACATTCAGGCTGGGAGGAACTGAAGCCACTGAGCAGAGCTACAGTATATGCTCTGCTTCCTCAGCAGATCAAATTTCTAATTCTGAGAAGAGCAAGGTGCTGACCAGTCAGAGTATCGAGAATGTAAACCTGTCGAAATGAGCTGGAGAACTGCTTTACATCTCGTAAACTAAACCTTCACCTAACACAGTCGAATAATCTGCTTATTTCTCAGGGTGACACACAACTTCACATAGCACCTACAGACAGGTAGCACGCAGCCCCTCCCCTCACTAAAAGCTGAATTAGTTGATATTCACAACGCTGAACAAAAAAACACTTTATTCAGAATTTCGAGAGGTTGGTGAAGCTCCCATTTCAACAACACTCAAGTATTGAACAGTTATCATAAACAGGGCCTCTGGCGGTCACAAGCTAGTGTACTTTCGTGCTGGTGTCGGTCTCTAGCCTGGATGATTAGGACGGTTGCATCAGGCAGCACATCCGACATAATCAAACCTGGGGAATCCATCAACTTTTTCCATCTACTAATAATAAAATGATAACGTCAGTGCTGGAGCAAGGCAGCAAATGTCATTAATGCTGCCCGTCTGCAAAATTAAACTAGATGATGGTAATTTAACAGGGTTATGTTTCTCTTAAAGACTGAAGCTGAGAAAAGGAGCAACTAGACAGAAATGATGGCAGCCCGCTGTAAGAGCTGGAGAAAAGTCACCAGAAGCTTAGGACAACCACAGACAAGCTGAAAATATCATTGTCTTTATTGTTCTTGCCACTACCTACGACAGATGTTGAGAATTTTCTGGGAGCATCATAGCAACTCCTTTCCCTAACGTATGGGCTGATGAGCTGAAACCTTTAATACATTAACTTTTTGTATGGATTTCCCAACAGAACAATCTCAACATTATTGCCACATTGTTCAGTATTTTCCACAAACTAAAAGGAGACTGCTCAGTGTCCTTTGCCACACACTGTTCTCCACACTGGAGCACCGGCGGTGTCCGGTGTTAACTCTTTTTACTGCCTAATCAGTAACAAACATCAAAGTTGATTTTTCCAATCACTGAGTGGCAGTTAATCCAAGCCAGTGTTTGGAAACATCTTAAGAGCTTCTTTGCCTCGGGCAGATTCAAAGTACCAAAGCCAGCTTTGGCGTACGTGTAGCTGGAGCCATAATGTGCCGTTTTAAAAAGCCCTGAAAGATGCTGCTCCAGCAACAACGCTTGATATTCACCCAAAGTCTCCAATTTTTTACAGACTTTAACATGCAAGAGGCCTTCAGCTGAATTTAAAGATGAATTTAAAATCGGGGGCTTTCATAAACATGCAGCTTCGAATTCCTGCTAATCTCACCACTGTGGCCAATATGATGTCACCTTTCCAGGTATCTGCATCTATGCCGGCTTTATCATTTCCTACTTTGAACGAAGGCAGATTAAACAAGCATAGAGTTAAGTTTGTTTCTACTTTCTTTCAGTTTGAAGATGAAATTATTTATCGAGTCAACAAAAGCTGAAGTCTGAACACATGATTTATGTGTACAATTCTAAGGACTTTCAAAGTTAATAATTGCTGTGACCACTATTATTCTTCAACACAGCCTGAACTCGAGCGAGGCAGCTTTCTTGGAATTTCTTTAAGAAGTCTTCAGGAATCGTTCTCCGGGCTTC
Organism: Aulonocara sp. 'chitande type north' Nkhata Bay; assembly: GCF_057382095.1. Classification (NCBI taxonomy): domain Eukaryota; kingdom Metazoa; phylum Chordata; class Actinopteri; order Cichliformes; family Cichlidae; genus Aulonocara; species Aulonocara sp. 'chitande type north' Nkhata Bay. The sequence continues at coordinate 37,787,639 of NC_141359.1, forward strand.
TTGAAGGACATTCCAAAGCTCTTCTTTGGATGTTGTTGCCTTTGGTTCTGTTTTCTATCAAGATGATCCTACTCTGCCTCGCTAAAGGTGAGGTCCAGCTTTGGTTTGTTTTTTTTAATCCAGGTTTTACTGCACTGGCAGCGTCTTTGTGATGATTGTTATGCTCAAACTTTTAAGCTGCTGCCAATCAGATGCTTTCCAGATGGTACTGCACGGTGGATATAATTCTGGCAGCACTTCTGCATTCATAATTTCAAATTTGACAAGATCTCCAACAATGCAGAGAGAGCCTCCACCATGTTTCTCCACCACCATTCACTGTTGTACCACTCTCCTGTCCTCCTTCACATATAAGAAAAATTGGACGAGGATTTGAATCACTCCATCACACTTGTTGCCACTCACTTTCAGTCTAGTGCTTGTGTAATTTGACATATTTGAGCCTTTTCTTAGAGGCAAGAATGGCTTCTTGACAGCCACCTTTCTACTGAGACCATTTCGAATCGATCGAATCAGCTGAAAGTCCAGATGCTTGTCTCAGGTCCTGTGTCAGGTTTATGATAGAATTTAGATTTGTTTCTATTTCTTAAGGATATGACTTTTAGATACTGTTTATCTGCTACAGGCAGTCTTGTTGTTTTTGGATTCATGGCTTATCTCTGCATGGTGTGTAACGTTTTCGGCTAATGGCTCTTTTTGAAGAATCTTTTTGGTGCAAAAATACAATTTCATGCCTGTTCTCTTTGGCATTTTTTGCAGTTTTTCAACTAAAAACAAACTTTGTTTTTGAAACTTTCAGAGAGTCTGGGAAAAAATTTGAGGAAAGTCTTGTTAATTGGAAGCAAAATATAAAGGAATAAGTTGTGCTTTTGAACAATCCTGCATTTCAACATGTTTGGTTTGATAACAGTTGCACAACAGCGGGCACATCTAGTCCCAGTCAGCTCCATTTGTTGAACAGTCGAGCGAGTTGACTGCAGTCCTACCAAGGTCCATGGGTGTCAAGTGGGCCCGTGGCAGTTTTTGAATATATTAATCCAGGCAGGTCCAGTGTTAAATGTGGGAGCACACCCTGCAAGAAAGGACACTTCCTACTTACAGCAATCACATCCATCCATCAACTTTTTGTAACCCATCCCTGTGGCACACTGCCTTTACCCTTCACCTCCTACCCTGCGGGGAGCATTACATAACGCGCACAGTTTTGACTGTGAAGACAAAGACGCTCTGTGGCGTAAGGCATATGCATCAGCAGACCTGATGATATGACAGTGAAGGCTCCAGTTTCGCAAGGTCACACTAGAGGACAAGGAGACAGATTGGAGCATTACAAACAAAGCAGTGCAAGGGCAACAGGAATAGAGACTGACTGTGAAAGACAGGATAACTAGTTGGAGAAGGGGGATGAATCAACAAAACTGTGCTGTCAGCATCCCCGGGGCCAGCAGGAAGCATTAAGTGAGTTGACGTAGGCCGCTGAGTCTCCCTCCTTTCCTCCTTCCTCCTCTTCTCCCGTCTATTTTTCCCTTTGTCTTTTTCTCTCATCCATATGGCAGATTCCACCTCTTCCCCTCCCCCTACCCTGCTGAGCACTCTATTGAAATGGCCTCTCGCCCACATACAAACCCACGCCTGCTTGCACAAGCTTCCCACATCCCCTGAGCCACGTCTTATTTACGGCTCGATTACGGACGACCGCCCTCCAGGACAAACGTCCTTCTCTGCTGCCTCTCTGCCTTGTACCCAGATGTTGCTCAAATAATTAAGGGAAAACCTGTTTCATCCACCGGGGTCATGACAACATCTGTGGCAGACGCAGCGAGAAAATACAGCAGCATAATCATCGCAGCACTGGTGCCCGAGAAGAAGAAGAGGAGAAGAATCGAGCCTGATATGCATACGCAACCCGTGGGAAGAGCACATATTTATTTCAAACACACAGAGGCAATTTTTAGAGGTTGATACAAAGACTATATATTAAACAGCATAAACCCCTCTGGGAATAAAAAAAAAAAGATCTGTACAATACAGAAGTTAAGAGCAAAGGGCTCTGCAGCAAATGCACACGCACACCTTCACAGAACAAGGTAATAAAGTGTGCACCGATGATTGAACCGAACCCCTGGGAGGCACAAAACAGCACTATCCCTGCTACAGAGGTGAGTAATAGGACTGCTACATCTTCCTTCCAAAAGCCACTAGCGCTGCCTGCCTGCTGACACATTCCACTGGAGTCTGCAGCACTCTGCTCTGCAGTCTGGAAATCGTGAGGATGCAAAGCTCCTCTGTGGGATAGAAACCCTTCCTTTGTATGAGCTGGTGAATGAGGCAGCCCGTCTTAATGTGGCATGCTTTCGATGATTAAGAGGTCTTACCTAACGTGATGTTACCATTAGGTCAGAAATTCTGTTAGAGAGTTCACAATAGCAACTTCTACTGATCCAAATGAGCACGTGAGGAGTCGGTATAAGAATTAAGGGTAAAAAGAAGGTCGCCCATCTTTCATTAATTTGTCAATACCAACTTAAAGACTATAACATGAGCTCTCTCTGGGAATTGTAGACCAAATTGCTCCAGTAATATTTGAACATTTTCACAAACGTGCGAGATGTGAGAGACATCTAAAGCATTCAATTTCGGCAGTTGATGCCTAATAATTTAAATTATTATATTTTCTTTTTTTGGAAACAAAGATTAGAATGAACTGATGGGGGTTCAAAAAAACCCCACATTAACCAAATATTTCAGGGTCGGTTCTACTTTTTCCGTTTATTCAAAAATGGCGCGTGACGCTGATCATTCTTAGCAGTGCTGCCACCTACAGGTGTTACAGCCAAAGTTACGAAATAAGTCCAGGTGGACTGAATGATGCTTTTAGGGTTAAAAAGTCTCTTTATGAAGTCACGTATTACAAATGCTGCTTGTCCTTTCAGCTAACACTCAAAAACTTTAAAAACTGTACCACACACAAAGATTTGATTCTTTCCTTTGTCATCTGAATGTACTGTGTACACAGCTGAAATCTCCCATTGAAACACTATCTGGTCGTTAAGCGATGACGTGACAAATCCTACTTCCGGGCCTAAAGTAGTCTGCGTTTAATATGGCTTTTGTGTTGTTAACATGTTTAATGTTTTGTATTTTCTTCTATTTAATCTCAAAAAGCTCCTAAAACAGTCAGTGATCCCTGTTGACCTCCCTCGGCTTTTATTACCGCTAATCATTTATTTAAGCTCAGTTTTTAAAACCTTAGGATGTAGCTACAGCCCAGCCCATGCAGCTGTATATGAATGACTAACCTCGTATAGCTAGGTTTCATTTGACGTAGACGTGACGTCGACGTAAAGCGCGAAATTTGACTGGCGGTCGGAAGTGAAAAAGATAAGCGCAAAATCACAGACAGACAGTACGCAAAATGCCTATGTCCTGTTGTGTTTACGGATGCTCCAGTAGGTCGACCAGAGAAACTGATAAACGGTATTTTAGGGTACCAAAAATAGCCCAACGAAGAGGAGAAAAATGGAAAATTCTAACCGAAAAACGTAGGAAAAAATGGATTTTAAATTTACGTTTACAGTCGGGAGGAGCAGAGTCTGCCAATGCCCGTGTCTGCAGCGACCACTTCGTCAGAGGTAATGTTATGTTTGCAAACGAACTTATTAGCATTAGGTTGTCGTTAAATTCTCGTTTACTTAGTGCTTTTAAGTTAGTAGTCTAATATTGACTTGATTGGGACTATAGGCTGCCCAAGTGCTTTGGATGACGAAGAGTCGGAGGACTGGGCTCCGACGGTCAATCTCGGCTACGAACGAAAACCCAGATCGGAATCAGTTCTCAAACGAGAGAAAAGAATGAAGCTTAAGGCAGAACAGCATCGATGTGCAGAGGCGATTTTGGATATGCAACAGACGGCTGAGAGCCCGGATTTGAGCCTAGTGACAGTGGAGAACAGGCTACTAACCCTGCCATACAATTGCAATGAGCTGCAATCACTTCTCCATCCTCCTTTGCAATTACCCAAGTCTTCAGAGGTGTCTCGTTAGACCGCTGAGAATGGTTTACCTTGAAACAAACAACTGTCACTCTAACGAAGTCCTAAGGATGTGGCATGTTTGTTGACGTTAAAGCCGCTACCGCTAACTGTTAGCGTGTTTAAGATAAAGCAATATAAGAACAAACACTCACCCTTGCAAACACCAAACTGTATCCATCACGGAGACGTTTTGTTCCAAGGTTGTGGACCCACCCGCTGACAAAAAAATTGTACGCCTCCAGACTCTTGAAAGCTTTCATTTGCTGCCTAGTGTAGTAAGAAGTCTGGAGGACCAAGTAGTTGGTGATATCCACAGCCTCGATAGTAGGCAAATCCTTTACTTCTGTGGTGTATTCGGACATTTTCAAAGAATACGGATCACGTCCGATATATTTTTTAACTATCTGTTTATATCTCTCCCGAGAAACGGAGTCTAAAGTTGCACAATAGCTGCTCTCCTGACTCTCCACAGTGTCCTCCATGTTTACTTCCGTCCTCCATGTTTACTTCCGCCCTCCACTCAAAAATCGCGCTGCCTCCGCACGTCATCAGAACCACGTGACCGCAACCCAACTATTGTGGATGGATTGTCTCAGTTGTTCTCCTGGCTGAAGTTTGGTCCTTTTACAGCATCCTGCCATGCGATTACATTTGTTCCTGACCACCGAGAACACTCACGTTAACTTTTATCGAGTGGAAAAAAAGTTAGCTTGTTTATATTATGCTAACATAGCTGTGTCGCTAGCGGTCACGTAGCACATCATTATATACCAGCTAGCCCAACTTCAGTAACCCTACAAACGTCACTGCTGTTTAGTTTTCTGTCTTCATTTATGCTGGAAGTGATAACAGAGCTGTACGTTTTAATTTGTTTCCAAAACCCCGCAGTCAGGACATGCTATATTGTATTTAGATAGAAGCTAGCGAGCTAACTCCCTGCTAACTTCTAACTCCGTTAAATGTCATAAATTCCGTTTTCATGGATGCCTGGATGTTAAACTCAATTGTTACACCTGGTAGAGCAGAACGCTGATCATTTTATTAAAGATGAAAGACTTTAAACAGTTTTTCAACTCTCAGTAATGCCATAGTGATCGTTTGATATATGGAGCTGCAGCGCAGTTTAGGCCCAGACACGGCTAGTGACGTCAGACTGAACAACTGGATTCTAATTAATATTTCATAGAGGCGTCTAGAAAACTGCACAACTTTCTCAGGAAATTGAAAATTGGAATCTGTAATGACTTGAACAATGGGTTAAATTCAAAACTTAAAATAATCCTGTATTTCTTGAAGCTGAAGACAAAGTCACATTAGCGCGAATGGTTAGACGACCGGTCATCAAATCCAAACAAAGACCTCCGTCATGCCCAAAGAAAGGAAACAAGCTGCAACAAAAGCTGCTCGATTCAACACAAAAGCAGAGATGCCCAAAAAAAGCAAGCATTCCTTTTCCTTAAAACGAAGCACTTCCCTCTGAAGCGTGGATCTCTCATTAGAGAGGTCTTTGTGTAATCATGCCATGTTTGAAGGCTATGCACTCTCTAGCTCTAATTCTTTTCACCGCTCCCGCTTTTGTTATGTCTCACAAAGCTCTTTAAGCAGCACAGTAATATTTGTAACCGCAATCGCCCGCTGTGGCTTTGACCATTGCTCACTTGAGTAATGATTTGTTTATTTTACTACTGTACTCATTGTAAGTGTCTTCAGACAAACAAATCAAGCAACTGCACACATTTAAATGGACGTGCGCAGAGAAGCAGCCATCTGGCCCACTAATCCCAAACAAACCAGCCTTACTGAAAGTGTTGTTCCCAGACTTTCACCACCATTTACACTGCCATTTAAAGGCAGCACTTCTTAGGCATGCGTGCGGGTCACTGTCACTGCCTGAAAGCTCTCCAGTCTGTTCATTTAGGTCATCAGGTTGGGTTACAACACAGCTTTGACTCAAATGGCAGTCATCCTTGTACATTCACTTTGTCTGCAAATGCACTGATAGACTTGGAGGCCTTAGAAGCAGGTGATAATAGAAGAATGGTTTTTTTTAGAATGAGTCCAGGTTTATCTAAATTAAAATTAAAAAAAGCAAAAGAAAGTTGATTTTTCCCCCACAAGCATGTCCTTTGGGAATCTGTTTCAAGAGCCACTTTAGCATTAAAGAGAAATTTATTAGGCATCCAATGGCTGTCAAGCATTTCTTACCACCGCATGACATTAATGAGTACACCATTGACTCCATATTCTAACTTGGTGAGTTTAATTTAATACCCACGAACCCTCTTGAGGACTCTTGAAAAGATTTTCACTTATGAAAAACAAAATCTACGAAAAATGTCCTCAAAGGACGTGCTGGGAGGTTTAATCACATACTGCAATATAAAGGTGTTGATGGAAGTGCGAGACTCTTTCTGCAAGAAAAAAAAAACCTGATAATGAAAAGTTCAGCTGCACTCAGTGCACGATTGAAACGTGTAAGATTTGGGAGAGGTGCTAAAAACTTACACCTGCACTGCTAAAGCAAGACATCCTAATTTAGGCACATCTTTCATCACCACTCGGTCTGAACAAGGAAGCATGTTGCCTTGAGAGAGAACTTCTCAACCCTGGGAATAAAAATGTGTGCGTGTGTGTGTGTGTGTGTGTCTGCTGCGGTGCATGCAGCGGCCCATAGAGGGTTTAGGAAAGCAAGCAAATGAAAAACTGACAGAAAGAAAAATTCAAAGTGACACAAGAGGAGCCCCTGAACTAAAAAATAAAACATTAATGATTCATAATTAATACCCATGTTGTATTTGTAATTATCAGCTCCCATAAACCAGCACCACAATGAGATACAAAGTGTAGAAGCATCTCATCAGCTGCCAGTGATGAATTTCTTACTGACACTTGCCAGATAAGGAGCCAAAGGACGAGGGCCAGAGCTAAAGTGACAGCATAGCAGGCCTTCACCCAAAACTACTCAACTGCAAGGGCACCCTGGTCTTACACTGTAGTAACTTTTCACCTTTCATCACGACTGGGTGTGAATTCAGTACTGACACACGACTGCAAACCCTAACTGAAACAGTACTATCATGTTAAAGTCAGTATGTCCATATAACATGAAAAAAAAATCATGTTATATGGAAAAATGTGTTTTTCCCCTCCAGAAAATTCACTGTTTGGTTCAAGTCTGTCAAAACAATAACTGTGAGCACAGTTTGTGGCTCTGCTTAGCACAGGCATGCAGCTAAGCATTAGCGGGACTGATAAGTGCCAGCAGCAAACCAAAGTTGGTCATAAACACACGAGGTTACCATAAATTTGTGCGACATTCAGAGCTTAATAATACATACAGAGTTGACAGACTGTACGGATACCTCACTGAACAGGCAAGCTTAAAACATTCAGACAGGCAAACTGTAGCCCTGCTCGCAAGCCATCAACACAGTCTTTATTTATGCCACAGTCACGTTCGGGAAAACAACGGTTGGAGTCAGTCACAGTTGGACCGTTCGGAGGCCGGTTGTATCTCCAGCATGCACGCACAAACTCTGGGCAACCTGTGCAATTGTCTTGCAGTCAAAAGTGATCAACTACTTGCAATCGGTTGCAGTGCAGTCAACGTGCAACCACTGATGTTGTCTAGTCACAAGCGAGTTACCATCCTACTAACAGCGAACACGATTTTTACACCTTGTTTGAAGATTATTCTTTTATTCGTCCACCAGAACAGCACATTTAAGGATAAACGTAGTAATGAACACACCTCCGGTCGTTTCTGTAACGGTGGTTTGGAAGCTTTCTCTTGTGGCTTTCCTCGATATCAGCCAGCTGTCTCTTCAGAAGGTATTTTGTCTTTTGCATTTCACTTCTGACAGAACCTGCAGCAGATGGAGAACTTCTTCACGTGTCGCTACACCGAGCACACCGTCGCAGCAGTGCACAGCAAGGACTTCCATCATCAGCTGTATTCCTGGATGGAGTAGTTGGAGTATATCCACAGCATGATTACAATGTTTTTTATTGTCACAAAGTATATACAGGTTTTGTTTATATTGCCCATACAAATAAAATCTAGTTCTGTGGGAAGCACTGCAGAAGGTTTCCCTGTCAGAGAGCCTTTAATGACCCTAAGAGGACTCTTCGCCTTTCTCTCAGAGCGATCACAACTCTGACACCAACAATGCTGCCTTGCTTTTCATGCCTTTCATACTGTGACTGACAGTCAGTCAGTCTCAGGTCCCCACATCCCCAAGCCTCACTCCTCAGCTGCATTTTTAAGCATCCTTGGGAAGAGAGCTGGAGGGCTGTGAACTACAGCAGTTGTCTTTTAGACATCTCCCTTTAGAAAAAGCTTCATTACTGAAGCTCAGTTAAACATTTCAAGTTAAAGCAACCAAAACCAGCTTTGTGACGGCTCACGTATAGCGTGTGTGCCCAGGTACGAAATCTATCATACGTTATACCAAAACACTCAACAACCAGCTACACATGGATACTGGGAATGTTTCAAGTGTGAAACTGAGGAGCAGCAGGAGTGCTGCTTTTTCAACTTCTACACCAAACTGAATGAGAGACAGTGAGGCAGAAGGGTGGTCTCACAGTCACAGCGAGCCTGAACCAAAACTGACAGAAAGCATGAAAACAAAGACTCACAAAGATTGTGGAGATTTTACACAGGAAGCGCGCACATGAACAAAAAAGTAAAGAACAGGAACAAAATCTCTGAATTTTCAGTTAAATTATAGGAGAAGTAAGAATTCCACTTAGAAAAGTGTCGGTTTAGCCAATTAATCTTCCACACTGTATTGATTATTCACAGAAAGTTATGGAAAGTCTGAAAATAAGAAAAACTGCTATTTAAAAAGGAAATGTAATTTTTCTAAGGTGACATTAAAATGTTAGAGCAGCAAAAGCTGCGAGAAAGAGTTGCCTTAATATTTTGTTAGACTTCTCCAAAAGAAAAACTAAAATCTGTCATCGGTACAGGATGTGATGGTTGCAAAGATTTTAAAATCAGCCATGAGTCACAGTTCTCGTCTAACGATTCGCACTCACTGGACTATTAATTAGAGGGAAACCTCTCACTATAAGTGCCACAGACGGGGACAGAAAGCATCAGTCTGCGTAGCCCAAAGATTCACAAATATTTTTTAAAGGAAATCGAGACATGACAGTGCAGATTATTAGATCCATCTGCTCTAATTTACTTACACACAAACTTTAATTTCTATCTATTTCTCCAAAAAGTGCTACTGAGGAATGAATTTGGCTTAGGAGAGAAACTGAGTTGCAACTTTAGGCACGTAAAGTCAGAATGGAGAACATTCCACTGTGACGTGCACAGATTTTCCACTGTGAAAAAAACAATGCTGTCGTTATCTGTGGCAAGCACAGGCTGCGTGCTGAACAAACTTCCACCAACTGAAAGACCTGTCATTATTACCCTCAGAATGAAAGAATGTGCATTAGATTAATATCACGGAGCCCACAGCAAGGCCTTTGTGTTTTTTCCCCTAATGCGGCACGGTGTTACTTCTTGAGTGTTTCCACTGCCCTAAAGAATGCGATGTGTTGCAAATGAATTCAAAGCGAACTCTTACAGCAGCACCTCCTAACCAAATACACCAGGCACAGCTTGATGACTGATTCTGACAACGCACCACTCCTGCATCAGTACAACAGTTTCTTTACAAGCGCTGACACAAACTGCCCAGGGCCAGAACAAATCCTGACCTGTTTTATAGAAACAAAGGGATCAAATTAAAATGTTCCCACTGAGTGAGCAGAGTACACAAATATGCCCCCATGGACTGGCAGCACCTGCTATGCTCTGTTCCCAGAAACCCCCCCCCCCCAACTCCTTTTTCTCTGAACCGTGTTATGCTCCAGTGTATCATCTCTATCACCTCTACAAACAGCTGACCAGAGAAAAACACCGACATTTTCATCCACTGATCAACATCGCTTGCAGATTTCAAGAAATGCCACCAATGGACTGTTTGCTAACTAAAACTGCCGTCCAATCAAAGTTTAGAAAGCATAAGCAGGTATGACAGACCTAAAAAACTTTCTTCCGATTATTAACAAATGCCAAAGCTTCCATGAGAAAAAACAGATGATTTATTGGATGAACTGGTGCTGTTGCCACAGAGTAATCATTATCACATCGGGCTAATTAGTTACATTTCTGTATTAGAAATGATTGTTACCAGAGTCGTTCTAGGCAAGCACCACTGGGCAGCGATCTGGATTACTGCCCTGGGCAGTTATTTCAGGCTAACACAGAGGCACAATCCCCAGTAAAAGAGTGAGGTGACTTATCCTTAAGTAGATTTGAAAAGCCAGCCAGGACTTAAACAAATGCCAAGATAAATCATATCATGAAAATAAAGTAAATAAGTACACTGACCTACATATTTACTGCGATAATGATAAACACAAGAGCTGGCAATTAATTCAGCGTTCACTGGGAACTACTTGACTATTCAAAACTATTCAAAAACAACCCCCTGCTTTATCATCCCTATGCCTGACAGCGAGTGATGCATTCTTATCATATATGACAGTGGCAGTCATACAGTTAGGCACATTTTAGAGCTCAATCAAACAACCAGAAGCAGTTGTTAGATTTTTTTTTTAATAACTTAAAAATATTTAAATGTTCAGTATAGAGTTTAATTGGTTACTTGATAAATGACATCTTCTGGAATTCTCCCATGGATGTCCAAAACAGGGGTCCAATAGACTGACAACATATTTCCACCCTCAATCGTTCACCTTTTGCCCACTTCTTAAACTTCATAGCCATGCAAAAACACAAGGGAGGTGCTAGAAAGACTGTCCTTTCACAAAGGGCATTTAGCCAGAAGGTGTTGTGGTTAATTGAGGAAGTCTGTCTGCCAAAGTTCGACCTCGTCACCCTGAGTCAGTCCGGCACAGACAAAACACTCCACTGCCTGTATGTGCGCATCATTAACCCTTTAAAAAATGGAGAGCTCCAGTGACGTCCCCGGGACGGCGCACTAAAGGCACTCTATTTTTCATAATAAAGCTCCTCCTTTTTTCTATATATAGACATATCACCAAGGGCTCTGCAGAGCTCCAAAGAATACGGAGAAGAAGGAAAAGGAGAAGGTTGATGAATATGAAAAGGACAGGCACAGGGAAGAGAGGGTACTTCATTCATTCACTTATCCAGCTGCAGACTCACTTAAAGAATTCATTGTCCGTGGGCAGCGGATTTACTCTGATTGTGTCCAAGCAGAAGAGTAGTACTTATAAAACTAGAAAGAAAAAATATGTGTTTTCACAGCTATTCCATGTGCATGCATTATTAATAGTCTTAGAATAGTCCAGAGTGAATACACGTAGAGCCACATTATGACCCAATCCGTGTTTTCTGAGGTGATCCACATGACGTGAACCTATGTGCGAATGTCTGTTCTCGTGCATGTGCTCACAAAGCCTGCCCAACACGGTGCAGGAAAAACACATATAACACTGCACTTATCCTGGCAGCTCACTGTGAGGCAACATGTTTTTCGGTATTTTTTTCCAGTACTCTGGTCCACTTCACTTCCATCCAGAGTGTGAGAATCTGGGAAAGCCTTTAAAGTAATATGTTTTAACTGGGTTAGGTGACGAGGCTTAGAGGTAAAAATGTAAAATACTTGTTAAAACTGATACATGCCATTTGGTTTTAACACATATAACTTATAATCTTATCCTGCACATAAAGTCAAAGGACAGCAGACAAAAATAAACAATTCTACACATTTTTTTGTGATTAAACCCTCTAACAGATTCATTCTGAGCCACCAGGCCACCTAGTAGTACGACTACTACTTAATTACTGCAGAAGTATTGTGTTTGCTACTTTAAATGTGGCATGTGTCCACACTCGTTCTTATCCTGCAACTTACAGTTTTGAATAGCACGAGAAACAGATTTAATTTTCTTTTGGTTGGTACACAAATAAGGAACATTTAAGTTGTCAAGGTGCATAAAAAGCATATATTATAGTATATATTGCATATATACACCTCTCTACATAAATATTGAAAATATTAAAAATAAATACACACAAAAGGAATATATATATAAACTACCTACAGATACAGATATGAAATACAATTAGAATTTCAATACATTTAAATCTCACTTTGGTGGCTGAATAAGGAGACTTAACAAATTTGAAAATTCTTCCAAATATTTACAGGGACTGTAAAATACACAAAGACACAAAATAATCGATCCCTCAGTGACAGTTTTTAGTTTACTGTGATATACAGTGCTGAGCAAATTTATCAGACCACCACCCAGTGCAAGGTTTATGCCACAGCTGCCTTAAATTCACAGCTGCACAAGCTCTTTAATCAAAACTGTATTTTTAATGTTAAAATATAATTCTTGTTTTTATCCCTGAATTTTAAAATGTACTGTTTACCAAAAAAACCTGAAAAAAACAAAACAAAACAGTACAGCATGTTATTCGTTTTTGATTAAAATGCTAAATTATTTACTTGCATTCCTGAACATGAAATTAGTTTTAGTGGCTGAAAGTTAGCCTGGATTAACTCTTCAGAGTGAATAAAGTTCATTTTTAGTTTTAAACAAGTTTGACAGACTTAAATATTTGTGCCCTCTTGTTTTTAGAACAGATGTTCTAATAAATTTGATGAAACCTGCGTGTATGTAAGAATCATCTGAGAGGCTCAAACTGGGAAAAGAGGAACGCACCATTTATCAGGACCGACTGATCACTGCAGCTTTTCACACATGTGAGCCCGTATAGGTTTTTACGTTAATTCATCAAATTACTGAGGTGCTGTTGTTGGTAATGACTAAAAATAACAGCAGCTTTGTTTTCTCTTTATGCTCCCAGTGATGCTGGAAACACTTAAATACATTAGCCAGATTAATGAGTCAGGCTGCTAAGCTAAACAAATGATTGTGGACATGAAGCTTCTTTGTAACAAAATACACCCTTAATAATTTGATACTGTAGACAAATATTTATGAATAACTAACATAATATTGTCAAGTATAAGTACCTAATTAACAATCACAGAGGTAATGAAATAAGTTGCCGCTACATCGCAAAGTTGATGCACCTCTGAATGAGTGCGACCATAAATGAGAACTACAGCAGGCCCCCTACAGTATCATGCACTTTATTTATTCATGTGTTCTCCTGTTGATGAATTAAAACTTTCAAACGGACGCACAACCTTAAGATAAATTGCAAAACTACTAAATAATTCTTCTAAATGTGAAAAACATCACCTGATGGTTTACAGCTTTCCTGACTTTGACAAATAAGGAGAAGCTAACGGGAGAAGAATGTTTTTTCTCAAACTGCCTGCAACGACCTGCAGGTGCAGCTTCTGCTGACTGAGATAGTGCTCAGCTTCAATGAAAATTATTATGTAATAAAATAAAATATTGCAGATGTTTTTATTATCACTATCATTATTAATATTATTAATGCATACACAATAGTATGTGAGGAATATTTTATTTCTAAGGGAACAATAGAGTATGCAAGCACAGGACACTACACTGGCATTAAAATCCCACAATGCGTCACAGTAGCAAATTTCAAGGACAATGAAAGTTTTATATTTTTGTTAATTGGTTTTATCAGTGCTTGAGTCCAGGCTTCCATAAAAAGTCAGATTCGGTGACTGCATTGGGTCGTAACTCACGTTCATACTCTGTTAGTAGAAAGGACAGGAAACCCCACCCCTGCATCTGTGATTTTACACCAGTTCTTCAAAATGAATTGAGTCTGTTTATTTTAATCTGGGATCATGCAAATGTTCCAACTACTCCACTACTTTCCTGGTGTGTGATGCTAAAATCATTGCCTAATGCTATGTGCTATAATCCAGATGGTTGACAGCTGTGTTGAGTCTTTTCATAAAGGACACAAAATGTAAATTCTCATGCTAACCTGAAAGATCCAAATTACAGACTTTTGCATCATTTAGAAACTTGTAGCCTAATAATTGTGCAAAAATGTAAAAGATATCCAAATGCATTCTTTTTGTTTTTCAAACGAGCTGATTTCTCGCTCTGTGTTTAAACAGGGAAACTTTTGTCGGGCTGGCTTAATAGACCTAAATATGGGGTTCCTATTGGTGGAAACAAACTTTTATATCTCTGCTACACACCAGCTTAAAAAAAGTAACATTTCCCACAGATCAGCTATATAACTATCTATCACTCATCTAAAATGGCCCCATGCAGGAAATCTGGCACAGTGCTGCACAGCTTTAAGCCAACAATGGTAATCCTGCAGGAACACCACTCTGAAAAAGGATGGATAAAAATTCTCTGCACACACTCTCTGTCATACTACTACCACTAATAGCAACACATCAACCTATAAATTAGATTTATTTATTTTTTTAGCTTGACCTGACAATTCCCTCCTTCTTTAGGAGTGGAGAAGAAACTGGCTAAACAATTTTTCACACACATAGTCAAAACAAAAAGAGACTAGTGAACCTAATACCTGTCAATACTCTGAAGGCTAGCCTGTGGAGCATTTCTGCAGCTGAGTGATCCAGTTAACTATGACGAGCCGCAGACCCAGAGGTCTTCCGTGTCCTGCCCTTTGTAGTGCTAGCATGCATGTGTGTGTACAGCATTGACTGTAATGTCACATTTACGCTCTGGTGATAACCGTGTCTGGCATGTGCATTAGCCCTTTCTTCTGTTTTCACTGAGAACTCATCTCCAGCGAATGCAGAAAGAGGTTATAAAACACCTTTGAAAAGGTGCAGGCTCTCCTCGTGTTCAACTGTCGCCATCTGTGCACACTCACAACATACCCAACGCCTCACCTTTAAAGGTTACTGTTTTCCCTAACGTGAGACTAATGTACATCATGCACACACAAGTGTCTTGCTTAATGTTTGCTATATGAACAACGGCCATAACCTGTAACTTTCTCTCTTCACAATCTGGTGACAGGGCTGATGGAGCAGCATCGATGTTGCACACTTCAGGCAAGCACATTATGTCTCGGCTATACAAACCAGGGTCGTGCTCCTTCCTTTGCAAAAACCCTTACCAAGTATCCATATCATGTCATTCTCCAAGATGACAGCTTGTTGTCTTTTCCCTCAGTACACGCTCATCCATGGACTAAAGAATCCGACACAAACAAATCCTCCATTTAGGCTTCTGTTTCTGACGGAAAGGTCTAAGATTACTTTGGCACAACTTCTGTGTTTGCGTGGCCTAGTTTAGTAATTTGATGTAGGTCCACAGTGGATTAAGGCATGGAGAAAAAAACTGTCTTTGGCATCCTTGGCAATGTGTTTACTTTTTTAAAGTGTTGAACTGAAATCGAAAACAACCCAACGTTTCACACAGAATTACACTGTATGTGTGAAAGCAAGAGGGCATGTGTGAGCATGCATGCCACAGGAGTTGCACCTGTGCTTTATTTTTATTGCTTAAATAAATAAAACCACATTCTCTGAGACAACGTGCAAAGGAGAAAAATCGGTTGCCTCTCCAGCTAGTGTCTTAATGTGTGGATGGATTTCAGCTCCACCGTCGTGACAGTAGTCCCCGTTGTGCTCTGCAGCCTCTGCACCTCTCTATCTGCAGTGGGTTCTGGTTAGAGCACCCAAAGGTCTGCAAAAACCCAAAGCAACAACTACTGTATTTTTCTGACCATAGGAGACACCGGATTATAAGGCGCATTAAGTGAAACAAAACAGTCATATAAGTCAAACATTACTCAACCCATTTTTCTTGCATTGATTCATTAATGTTGAATTCTCTCGCAGCTGCTCTATTCCCATGTTGTTGGGAATAGAGCATGTTGTTAGGAACCCTTAAGTTAACTTTTATTGAGTGAAAAAAAGTTAACGATGAAGAGATGAGTGTTCATTTGACTTTGGGACCTGAAGAAGATGGAGTTTTGGACCCAGATTACTCCGCGAGGCTCCGGACTACGGCCATGAAGTGGTGCGGCTTTGTAGCTTACCAAAGTCGTACTACAACATTTTTGAGCGCCGTGTACCACATTAAATCGGTTCGACGCTAGTAAGCACAACCAGAATTCATACACTGTCGATTTTTGAGAAAATTAAAGGATTTTAAGGGTGCCTTATACTGCAGAAAATATGGTATTGTTCCCAGCCACAGTTCAAGATGTTAGATACGAGTCTCTCCAGCAGCTAACCGACACTGACGACTGCCACAACGGCATCCTGACTGCAGGCCTGTAGGAGATACCAATGTGACCGTTATAGTCGACACTCTCACTGCATATCCATGTTAGTAGTTGAATAATAATATTCATAAGTTAACTGTACACAGTGAGCAATGGTAGGAATTCAGTATTCCGACTGAATTAACGTCTGACAGTCAGGGCTGATGCCTGTTTTTTTCTGGGACTATTACATTTCAAAGGAGTGTGACGAATCAAGCGAGGTAAAATCCCAGTGATTATGCACCAATCAGTGAAACATTGGTAGGTGTGTCATTGTTTCCAAAAGTCTCC
Organism: Aulonocara sp. 'chitande type north' Nkhata Bay; assembly: GCF_057382095.1. Lineage (NCBI taxonomy): Eukaryota > Metazoa > Chordata > Actinopteri > Cichliformes > Cichlidae > Aulonocara > Aulonocara sp. 'chitande type north' Nkhata Bay. The sequence goes on from NC_141359.1 coordinate 37,804,186, forward strand.
ATTTCTCTGGAAACATTTGGAGACTATTAATCCAGAAAGCCCCGGAGTTTTCAAAAAATGGTCAGCATTTCCAAAACCCAGCTTTTGGAGTTCTAAAATGCCAGAGTAGTGTGGATGGCATAAGTTATGCATTTAAAAAACATACTAGTGTGGACATGGCCTGGAGGCAGATTTTTGCTCTGTAAAAAAAAAAAGGATATACACACTCCCTCACCCAGCATCCATAACCTGTCCCAGCACATTATTCCAACATCAGATAGGAGCGGCTTGTGCAACTTTGCATTTGCATCCTTTTTACAGTGTAATTAACCGGTCTTGTGGACAGCAAGGCACATCTTTCTTCATTTGTTAACTAGTTATGTTGTTTTTATTGAGTACAACATTAAGTGAGATCATCAACATCTCAATTATCTCTACTTTTCAACATGTTTCTGCCCCTCCCTTCCTCTCTCTGTCATGACAGAGAACTTTCCCCGTGGAACGACTATAAGCACGTCTAATTTGTAATGTGGTTGGGTCGGCATGTCCTGAGAACGAGTTCTAAAAGAGACCATGCAATGACCCATATTCCCCAAGTGATGAAGAAATGCTGAAAACACATAACACTACAAGGTGACACGGGTGAAAGCGTCTACACCTGCAGGTTTGTTTTTCTTTTTTATGCAAAGTGCACTTTGCATGGCGTGCCTTGTACATCAAGGAAAACTGCAAAGCCAACACTTTGTAGTGACAAAGCAGCAGGACAGAACATGAACTGGGGGTTTTGGGGTATTGTCAGCAAATCCAGCAATGCATCAAAAAGGCTTTTGGTATTTATGCTACAACTTTTCCTACGCATTGGCATTATTATGTAAAAACTTGAAACCATATCTGGTCCTAAATTTAGCTTGAGCAAAAAGTCCTACGATGTGACAAGAGCAGAAAGACTTCCAGACTGCATTGTTAAACCTTCATTATATCTGTGCAACATACCATAGATTAATTTATACCCTTGAACCTGTCATCTCCAGTGTTTCAGTTTGTAATTCAAATTAATAACAGAAACCACAACTATCTAACACTGCAACAAAGATCTTTACACTAATACCAGCCAGTTCGTGCCTTCTCTTCTCTACTGTAAGCTCAAAGAACAGTAGCCCTTAGCAAACATTATCGTATAGAAGCATGTTTTACACAGACTGATTAATTGATTGAACTCTCCCCTTGCGTGCAATTAAGTCAAAAATCGATTGCAATTCTAATTTGAACTGGACGGGGAACAAATGCATTTCTGACAGCTGCAGTGAAACGTGAAACAGCAAGGTCATCTGTGGCCTCATTATTTTGTAGCAAAGATGTGAAACTGACATGGACTGCATGGTACGCGGGCTGTGCTCATGCTCGTGATTTTCAAGCCGAAGAGGACAAAGCGCTTTACAAAGCCTTTCAATCACCCACACATCCACAGACATTACTGTCACTGCAGAATTCGCACAAACCAACAACAGATCCACACATGACCACAGCAGAATTATTAGCGATTTTCTGCCCTGCTACACTGCTGAAACATCGGGGTGCATGACAGCTGGTCAAATAGCTTTAAAATAAGGACGACTGCACCGCAGAAGAGACCAGTTTACGTAAAGCTTTTGGCAACCTGTCTCAAAAACGATGGTAGATTTTTACAACGTTAGCCATAAATAATGTGGTGACAATAATTTCGAAACAACTCTTTCTTATTACTGCTTAATAGGAATTATATAAAACATCTTGGATTGAAGTTTCGCTACGTAAAGCACTCATTCAATAAAGTTGTTCCAGTCTAACTGTGCTCCTCTCGTGGCAACAATTAGCAACATTCACTGATTTGAGGAAACATTGTAAGAAAGAAATCACACTTTTCAAACCCAAAACAGAAACCGTGATTTGTTTTTAAATGCATTTTTATATTGATTTCTTTTAAAAGGCTAAAATCAATTTAGCCGTTGACCCCAAAGCAGTGGACTGTTTCTGTGCTGGCCAGCGCCTCTGTCTGATACTGAAATGATGCCACGGTGAACAAAACAAAAACCACTAAGAAAAATAAAATGACAGAACTCACAACTCTTTTTATTTTCCAGAATAAACAGTCTCAGTTTGAACATTTCATCTTATCTTTGTACTACTTTTAATAAATTATCGAGTTTCCATTCTCCTGCTATTTACATCTCACACAGTGCTCCAGCATTTGTTGGAGATGTGTTTGTAAACCTGTTTTGTACTCGTAATTCACTTCTGAAAAGGTAAAAACAACACAATGTGAACTTTTATCTCTGTGGTTACATCATATGTGTAGCTTTGAGTGTCAATAGAAACGTCAATTTTATTTATGCAGCACATTTCCTCACATGTAAACTCAATGTGTTTAACACAGGAGACAAAAACATACAGTGGTCAGTAATGGCTGGGCAGTAAGCCTTGACAAGCTGTACATGAATGCATGTACATTATTTTTCTGTATGCAAACTATTGTCATTCTCAAGTTTATGATGTGTATCGAGTGATACTCTGTTTAGAAGTTATTACACAGGCTGTTGCATGCAAGCATAAATGCTGTAATTACAGTACAGCTTAATTATTGCATTCAGTTCCATTTTCCAGATTGCAGTTCTGAGAAATTCCTGCACTTTTCTATAAATGTTGCATTTGTTTGAGCTTGATTTAAATAGTTTCACCATGTCAGGCCTGCAGAACTTGGACTTCTGTACTGTAAATACAGTCAGATAGTCATATCCTTCTGCTCACTCAGAGGCAAACACATCTTTAATCTCAGCTCAGTATCATATCTTTCTCTTAAAACTCAAAACGAGAAGAAGAATTTTACTCATATTTGGTCAAAACAGGAACGAGACAAAGGTGTTGAGTCTGCAAAGTGTCGCACAAGAGCCCGACGGGCTGACGAGACTGACAGGCTGACGCAACACTCTGAAATACTAGCTGCTGTTTACTTTAATCAATAACTAAGTGAGGCAGAAGAAAACAGGATGCCTGGTGTTTTTCAGGAAAAGTGCACAGGACAAAAGATGCAGAGCTTACCAGAAGCTGCTTGATAAGCAGTACCGGGGAAGTCTAGAGCGTTCTACTCCATCGAGAAATGTGTTCGTTTCAAACCGCTCACCAAAAATATGTGAAAACAATATATAATCGCACTACGAGGAACCCCCCCTCCCCTCCCTGTGTAATTGCAACAGTTATCAGGAGAACAGTTGATGTCCCTGCACACCATTCTTACAGCAAGTCTAGGGTGAAATGTGTTTTTGCAGCACTAACCCAGTCCTGCTGGGGAAAGCAAACATATTCGGGAAGGCATGCAGAGCGATTCCATTTCATCCAACCTGCGTATTCAAATACTTTGCTTCAAAATAGCCACTCATCATTCAAGCAGGTACTCCTCTTGCCAGTGAGACAATGCGGCCAAGTTTGGTGTTTGGCAGTGGCTCATTTGGTCTCCGAACATCAGAATTCCTGACACTGTGGCAGGAGCTGAAAAACACCAAAACAGCGTGAACGTAAAGCTCACATTCAGCACTTTCTCAGCAACGCTGCACTGGGTCCCTGTGGTTTTCTTCAAATGTGTATTCTCATCAGTGCCCATTAGCCTGCAAATCCTAAAGAAATGCTTTCTCTTTTTTTAGAGTCTTATCCGCATAATGGGCACTGGTGCGTTCACCGGGGTCCGTACGCCAGTGTCCAGAAGGCAGGGAACATATGGATCGCTGACAGAAGCTTGCTATGCCCACACGGGGCTGTGTGAAGGTGATGGGTAGCCGTTCTGTTGCCTCTGGGTTTGCATTACAGGAGCATGAAAGGAGAGCACGCTGACAGCCAGCAACAAATTATTAGTGTGAGTAGCAGCAGCCTCTGTTCTCCTGCTGCTGCTTCTGCTGCTGCATGGGTTCACTCATACAGCAGCATGCAGCATTCCTGCAGCTCACACACAGTTAGCCATGCGGTCAGCAGCACCCGGTCTGAGCTGTTTTTTACTCAAAACTTGTCACCTCAGCAAAGGGAGCAGTACTGCAGCACTTTTTTTTATGAAACATGTAGTGAGGCTTAGTGTAGTGTTGCTGGGAGTATTTGCTAAGGTAGCCCTGACAGGCTTCCGTTTTAGCTGACTACTGCAGCTGGATTTTGCAAAAACCTCACTTTAACACAGCAAATCAGCAAAGTGGCTTGCCTCACAGAGCTGCAAACAGATGCCATGTAATTCATTTAAATGAAAACAAGTGTTTGTCAGCAGCATGCTTCTCCTGCATTGCTGTTCTGTGAAATAATCCCACTTGTGCTGCACTGGTAAAAAGGAAATTGTGAGTCATTTAAGCCAGATCTCACAAATCACCACTACTATACCTTTAGGAATGGAAAACATGTTTGCTTTATATGAATGAACATGACCGCAAACCATACACACACTCAGACGGTCTTTGATTGCCATGGTGACAGTATGAAAACAAGCACGCACGCAAACAACCGTTCGGGGGTACTCGTGTATCGCCACATGTCAGAATAGCCTCTTACTGCCTTTGCTGACACTTTGTTGACAGTTACAACAGAGTCCACTTAAAGTTTGCATGAAAAATGTGCCTTCGGGGCAAACTCGCAGAACTGCAGACCAAACCTTTTTTCAAACGGCAAAGTGATGTTATTGGAAACTAAAGGTTTATACTGGTGGTACAAGATAAGTGCAATCCTATAACTCCTAAAAATCAGCAATGTTTCAATTATCCATCTGGCTCTAATCAACTTTAAACAGTGAAGCCACGTAAATAGTGCAGCTCAAAGTGCAAAGAGAATTTCAGCACAAGAAATTTCTAACAATTCCTACCTGAAAAAGACACTGAGACAGCTCTGTATTACTGGCATAATCTCAATGTCATGTGAAGACGTCTAAGGCTTCTTTCACTTGTGAAAACAAGATGCACAATTTTTGGAAACATGTTACCAAGTTTTGTTTGGAATTATACAATTCAGTGGCCGACTGTACAAGGCAGCTTGACTTTTGTAGAATAACTGAATCTGAAAGGCGCCTCACACTTGCTCTGTCCCGTAAGAATGTATGTTCCAGTATTATCTAGATACAGGCTGTGCGATGCACTGATGCCATCTCTCTCTGCACATCACAAGTCTAACTGCCTCTCTGTCAATACTAATTAAGTGGTCTTAAATGAGCAATAAGATGAAAAAGACAGGTGGACAAGAGACAAAAAAGAGAAAAATGCTGCTTAAGGTGCAGTGAGGGGATGGGTCAGTCAAAAACGTGAGCTTTAAAGCAAATGTTTTGGCAGTTTTCTGGTGTGGAGTGTTCAGGTGTGTCATCAGAATGACACAATCTTTCTAGGAGAGGCAAATATAACCCAAATTCAGACGGTGCAGTGAAGGGCAAAAAACCCAAGAGCTACATCACAGACTCTACAGGCCTCAGTTAATATGTTAAATGTTAAAGTTCATAACAGTACAGTTAGAAAAAGACTAAACAGGTACAACTGATTTATAAGTGTTGCCAGGAGAAAGAGTTCATCTCTATAAAAAAGCATGGCAGGACAGCTTAGGTTTGCAAAGTTGCTTCTGAACAAACCACATCCTTTGGATAGATGACAGCAACGTGGAGATGTGTGGCCATAATACGCAGCACCATGTTTGGTAATAAACACACATCCCATACCAACTGCCAAGCACGGTGGTGGAGGGGTCATGATTTGTGCCACTGCTGCCGCAGAACTTGGGCACCTCGCCGTCACTGAATCGACCAAAACTTCCTCTGTATACCAAAGTATTCTAGAGTCAAACATCCGACAGATAAAGCTTTGCCAAAATTGAGGCATCAAACACTGTAACGATCCCTCACACATCAGGAAAATCTATGTCTGAGAAAGCCCAGACCTCAGCCTGATTGAAATGCTGTGGCAGGATCTTTAGAGAGCGTCCCATAAATAAATGCCCAGAAACTTTTTCATGTTTTCTTCTTTTTCACATGAATTTAATTACATTATTGTAGCTTTTTTTTCAGTTTTGGAGATTTTTTGTGCACTTTTGCTGAACTTTAAAGGTGATAATTTGCATATATGAGCTACCTTTAAGGTCAAACGGCTCACTGTTCTGTGTCGTTGACCTTGTATAACTACATGTTTGAGGATTGAGGCATTTTGTTTTTGGAAGCTGGGTCCTCTCCTCCCACATAAACATAAAGCAGGCAAACAAAAAGCTACTAAACTGGCACTTGTAAACGCAGGTCATGAAATGTAAAAATTCATTTTTAATATCAGGTTAATAACAGCAATAGCATGATTAATTATTGCTGCTGATAACTTATGATTACACACTTTCTCTCCACATCCCTTCAGTCGTATTAGAAGTAATTCACTTGCAGTAACAGACACGCTGTATAAAGTGCATTATTTTGAGCACAGTAAAGGTTTAGTGTGAAAAAAACAAACAGTCCACGGGGGTTTGTGAACAGAGTGGCCTGAGATGAAGTCAAATTCTTGGCCTGAATCCGCCTCTGATACAGTTATAACACTTTTATACATAAATGACTTCTACAAGACAGCAAGCCTGAAAGGAGGCGGCTTCACCGTGCACGGTGAGTGGATTGTGTTGCATGTTTTTCTCGTGGACAGCAGCGAATCTAAAATCACACCTGCATAACGTAACAGCCCAGCGTGCTGCAGCAGGCACAGGCTTTGTAGTACGATATCACTGTTAATTGTGCATGATGCAGTCTCCTGAGCAGACCTTCACAGGCACTGACAGGGTAAAGCTGATAACAGCAGTAACAGCAAGGTGAATTTAAAAGGCTTACGCGTTTATTTAAAAGCGACATATCCTGGCTAATTATTCATGTAATTCTGACCGGTGAGCCCTAACGTCTGCGCTGCTCCGGAGGATTACCAGCCTAATATTATATAAACACAACCGGAACCCAAATCACATTAGCATGTTTCATCCACTGCAGACCCAAAATAACACAGAACGGATACTTACTGATGGCCTCAACGGGAAGCCGTGAATTCAGGATACGTTTATATCTCGTCCGCCACTTCAAACCCCAAACGCAGATGCCTCGTCTTCCTCCGTGTCGTCGCCGCTGTGGAAGAAAAACGAGCACAGGCTGAAGAGAGCGGCTGTACGGTCGCATGTACCGCAGTGTTCACAGCCTGCCGTCGGCCTCCTTCTTCTGCTCCGTGTTTCGCCGCGGCTGGGGAAGGAAACGCTGCATTACTGCCGCTGAGCGGTGCGGAGTCGGTGCAGGTCGGTCAGGGATGTCCTACCCCCCTCAGACGTCCGTGAAGTTACCGTAGCAGTAATTAGCTTCCGCTCGGGATTTTCAAAATAAAACACAAAGGCCCGCAATGAACCCATCTTTCATAAACATCGTATATAAAAAACACACACACACATAGCGAGAAGGTCAAAGACATAACGCTCAGTAACTGTTGACTTTAAAAGCGTTTAACATGATATTTAGTTTGAAATCTAGTTTGCACAAAGCTCCTACAGGGGTGTTTTATGCATACTGTTATGCAAATATCTGAAATATTATTTTTATTCTTGGACTAGAGTTTCAAAATTCACGATAATTATTATTTACCTTATACTGGACCTTGGTGCAGCAGCTACTTATTTCATTCACTGTCAGATGCAAGCAGTTTTAGACACCACACCACACCACCCACAACCATACATAGATAAATAATAAAGATATCGAAACTTTTAAACACTGTTTTTGTTATCTGTTATATTGACCACTGACATCTTATATGTAACTTAGTTTGAAATCTAGTGTGAATAAAGCACTTAAAAACAAATCAGTTATGCAAATATCCAAGTTCATATTTTGTTCTTGGACTGTACTGGAATAAGTTTGCACGTTTCAGTATTCAAGATAACTTTATACTGGACCTCAACCATTGTACACACAAGCATTGTACACACAACAGTACCCACTCTCTAATATAACACAATAGACAGATAAATAATAAAAATGATTGAAAATTAAACAATATTCCTGTTATTTATCTAATAAATTCTTGATTTATGAAGTTGTCATATATAAACAATAATACTGAATACCTATTATTTTCTAAAATTAATAAAAGAAAATTAATGAAATGTGCATTTAGCTGAGTCGAAATCACAGTCGTTGGGCTCATTTGTCTGACGTCATTATTTTAAATTACTGCGTTATGTTTCTGATATCCTCTGAAAAATTTCAACTTTTATGTCCACTTTAAATGTACATTTAAAAAAAGAAATTCTAGTGTTTTAATAATAGTTTAAAAATAATCCTTCCAATAAATAACTTAAGGTGAGAGTAATTGCGTTAAAAGACACATCAAGCGAAGCTGAACTAGGGCTGGCTTGTACTTTCATGTAATAGGGTTTTGTACCACAACATGGTCCAGCGAGCAATGTCAGCTATAATATACCAGCAAGCCATTAAAAAACACATTCATATTTACATTATCACGCTGGAGAAGGCACAGCCTCTTCAAGACATAAGGAAGAGCCAAAAGAAAGTGTTACAAAATGGTCAGACATGTTATGCTACTGAAAAGAGTTACATCATTGTATTGAAACATGTGCAAACATGCATGGGAATACAACATACAAGTATAAAAAAAATACACAGAGTTTGTGCAATTCTAATGAGCTTCACAGTCAATATTTGCTATGTCCACCTTTCTTCTTCAGTTTAGTTTGAACTCTTTTATAATTTCTGTAAGTAGTATTCTAGAATCGTTCTTTAGGCCTCTTAATTATTGATTCTCTGTGTATATTCTTTAATAATTAGAGTCTTAGTTATTTGTTCCAGTTTTTGATTATAGTTTATGAGCTTTGTTCTTAGTTCTAAATTTATATCCTTCGGGTTTCTTATTATTGTAATTTCTGTGCGGTTCTTTTTCGTGCTTGATACCTTTGTAATCTGGTTTTCTGTAGGAGTTTTTACATTTATATTTTGATCTATTTTTTATCACAATATTTTGCTAATATTTAAATCTTGTTTTAGACTAGCATTCTGTGTGTCTTTTTAAGTCTCTGTCAGTTACTTCCTGTTTTATTTTGGTAGTCTTTTCCAACATGTGTCTTGTATTTAATTTTACTTCCTTTGTTCCATTTCATTCCTTTATTCATTTCAGCCTTGTGTTTTTACCCTGGTGTATCCCATCTACCTACAGTAGGCCTTCTTTTGTCCTCCACATGTGCAATTCCCACATTTTTTTTAATTTGACAACACACTGCATAATATCGGTTGTGTCTGTCTTGATGTTTTTTACCCTCCCCTTTCCCTTTATCTTCACTTATGGACTTTTCTAGTTGTATGTTTATCTAGTGGCTGTGCACTGATTACATATGGCAGGCAAACACTTTTAAATCTTCGCTCTTTCCATTCATTTCGGGCCGACCCCTGCTGGAGTGTGGGCAGTGCTAATCTACCACAACTGGATTCGTCTTTCGGCTTCTCCTACCTACCACTCTCTAATCTCCACAAGAAATGCTACAGGAAGCGGGGAAGAAGGAGTGGCCGTCGCGTCAGTCTCAGGGCCTTCCTCAGAGCCAGAATTACGGACCATGTACATGCTAACCTGGACACTCCATCATTTTCTCCTTGCTGGATTTACCCGGTTGATCCTCAAGCCTCCTATGCCCGTTCTGCTACACGCTTTCCTGCTCGGATTTGGATAATTTCACGCCGACGGGGAGTTTGTTGAAGCAATCTAAGCACTCTACGTCATGCTTCTAGAGGTGACTTAGTACCCTGGCCACAGATGGCACTGCTTAATGTCAGGTCGCTGGTATTTAAATGACTTCTTCTCTACTAGCGGCCTTGATGGTTTATTCCTTACGGAAACCTGGATTCGCCCTGGTGAGCCCATCCCTTTCTCTGAACTTCTTCCTTTGGACTGTGCCTTTTTTTGTTCACCGAGGCTTTCTGGTAGGGGAGGTGGTTTAGCTTCGGTTTTTAAAAACGTATATAATGTTCGGCAACTTTCCTCACCTAACTTTGCTAGTTTTGAAGCTCAGTTATTGGAGATGACTGATTCCACAACCCCTCAGTGTGTGTTGGTCTATCGACCGCCCAAATATAACAAATGTTTTATCTCGGACTTTGCCAACTTCCTGGGTTCCATTCTTTTTAAATATGACTCTGTTCTTATTCTTGGTGATTTTAACATACACCTGCTTGCTAAAGACTTTCTTGCTTTAATGGACTCTTTTAACCTCCTTTAGTGGGTAAATGAACCAACCCACGTTAAAGGCCATATTTTGGACTTGGTCTTTACGTATGGCCTGGATATCTGTATTAAGAATATAAATGACGCTGGGATTTCTGACCATTTCCCAGTTTCTTTTGATATTGGTTTATCTGCCCCTGGATCTCAGTCTGGAGCTCTTTCTCGTCCACTACGTGTACTCAGCTCTGAAGCTGTGTCAAAGTTTGCTGTGTCTTTTTTGGATTCGGCATTTATGATTCCTGACTGCTGCTCAGTTCGCTTATCTGATGGTTATGCTAATATTTTGTTATCATTATTTTCATCTACCCCTGATTTGGCTGTACCTAACTACTGTTCTCTCTGCTTGGTTGATGGTTATGCTAATATTCTGTTATCTTTTTGTTCTTCTATTCTTGATTCTGTTGCTCCCATCAAAATGAAGCGCTCTAGAACCTACTCTCATTGCTGGCTAAATGATATTATGCGTGCTTTACGCTGTGTTTGTCGCCGTGATGAGAGAAGGTGGAAAAAAGATAAACTTCAGGTTTCTTATGATATGTTACGGACCAGCCGCTCAAGTTTTCAAACTGCTGCTAGAATGGCTAAGGCATCTTTTCTTTCCAAAGCCATTGTGGCTAATGGTCACAACCCCCGTGTGCTATTTAAAATTCTTAAATCTGTTGTTAATCCCTGTTCTGATATGTCCTTGCCATATTCACAAGCTCTTTGTGAGCGTTTTCAAATTCTTTTTTTAAACAATTTTCATGGTTTTATAATTGATACGTGCCAGGTCCTTTTCTCTTTTCCCTCCCATCTCATTTTTCCTATCTTATTTTGTCAAGCACCTTGGTATACCCTTGGTTTTTTAGTTTGCTTTATAAATAAAGTTTATTATTATTATTATTATTATTATTATTATATAAAAAAATGATGGGTGGCTCAAGACTTGTCCCTGTGCAAAAGTCAATAAGACTTTATGCATTATACCCACACTTCAGCAATTTGCAGATGATTTTTTTGCAATAATTTATCTACAAACGTCTTTATTTATACAGCACCAAATCACAACAACAGTCGCCTCATGGGGTTGAAAAAAAATCAGAAAGCTCACACTGAAGAAAATGAAGTATGGTGAATATGATTCACCTCAAAGAAATAAAGTATGGATTTCTAACCAGAAGCAATATAATCTTGCACTCTGAATTTAAAATGAAAGTAGCAAAAATTGCTTACAGAAGCTCATAAAAGTTAAGTCAAATTTAGTTAACAAACAAAACCTGATTTCTTGATAAACACAACTCGTTTGCTGTGGTAAATGTTATTTTAATGAATCAGAAACTTTATTGTCATTGTCATGAGAACAACGAAATTAAGAATGGTCCCCGATCATTGCATCATCCCTAGCAATATCAAAATATAAATAAAACAATAAAATTCAATAAATAAAATAGATAGAATACTTAAAATACTAATAAGATATAAAACATTCACATACATTCCCACACACATGCTTCAGACCGTGCATAGATTAACACAAGAGTGGCGTGATGGACATTTTTTTGTAGTATTCAGATGTGTTATTGCAGTTGGATAACAGCTGTGTTTGAGTCTATTAGTCCTTGCTCTGATTGCCCTGTACCGTCTGCCTGAGGGCAACAGTTCGAACAGGGAGTGGCCAGGATGTGAGGTGTCTTTTATGATGTTTTGGGCCTTTTTAAAACAGTGGGCGTTGTGTAGAACTTCCAGTGTGGGGAGAGGGCAGCCAGTGATCTTTTGGGCGGTGTTAATGATCCCTTGGAGTGCTTTCCTCTGAGCCCCTGTGCAGCTAGTGTACCAGATGCATATGCAGTAAGTTAGAACACTCTCAATGGTGGCTCTGTAGAAGGACACCAGCAGTCTCTGTGTGATGTTATTCCTCCTGAGAATTCTCAGGAAGTACAGTCTCTGTTGGGCCTTTTTCAGCAGCTCGGAGGTGTTCACACTCCAGGAAAGGTTCTCCTCTATATTGACTCCCAGGAAGCGGAAGCTTGCCACCCTTTCTACACAGTCCCCATTTATGAATAGTGGTTGGATCTCTGCCTTTTTCCTTCTGAAATCTATTATGAGTTCTTTGGTTTTTGAAGTGTTGAGGAGGAGGTTATTGGCCTTACACCATGACGTCAGCTGCTCCACCTCGTCTCTGTACGTAGACTCGTCTCCCTTGGAAATGAGCCCCACCACTGTGGTGTCATCTGCAAATTTCACAAAGATGTTGCTGTGGTGGCGAGGAGTGCAGTCGTGTGTGTAGAGAGAGTAGAGCAGTGGACTGAGCACACAGCCCTGGGGTGAGCCAGTGCTGAGACTCAGGGCTGAGGATGTGTGATGGCCAACTCTGACTCTCTGTCTACGGCCCGAGAGGAAGCTATTGATCCACATGCAGGTGCTGTATGGAAGCCCCAGGTCTTGTAGCTTGGCCACCAGTTTGTGTGGAAGGATGGTGTATTAATCTAACTCCTGGCCGAGTCTCGGGAGAGTAAAGAGTGTCTCTAACTTCCAGCAACTGCAAAAAAGTAGCTTACAGCACCTGAACCGCATGACAGCACTAATTTAACACAAAACAAACAAAACACCAAACTCCAAACAACCTGCACCGCAGAGTTACACAACGATGGCACGATGAGGTAAGATGCTCACATGAATGTATTGAAAGCAGATGCAGTGCTGCTTAACTGGAGCACAGAAAGTGTTGAACATGGAAATGAGTCTCTGTCTTCACTGTTCAGTTCTGCTGCCACTGCCGCCAAGTGCTTGCTCATACAGTACATCCATGTTACATAGTAGAGTCTTTACTTTACAATATAAAGTGAACCAAGTGCCGGCTGCAAACCTTATGAGGGGGCTGTACATGTTAATGGGCATATAAACACATTCTTAGTTAGCGTATTGTCTGTCTTGTCTTAATGTTGGTTTATGTTGGTTTATAATGGAGCACTGTAACAAAAAAAATAATTTCCCCCAGGGATCAATAAAGTATTCTGATTCTGATTCTGATTCTGAAAAGGAGGAAAAAACTCACAAAGGAGAGTGGAGTGTAATGACCAAGGGGCCAGTGAAAGAAAAGCAGTTTTCAGCCCCATGCGTGCAGTTGTTTTACATATTGCCCAAAGGGCATGTCCACACGTACTGCTGATGCTGCAGGAACCAGCCTGTTGATTCATTTTACTCACTCATCCTTCACATTTGCACTGGCTCTGTAATGTGCCCCTAATATTCTGATTTTAATCAGGTTAAAAGCTCAAATAGAATATAAATGTTCCATATAAACACCCAGCTCAAAATAAACAGACTAAGTACAATTTCATTCTGGGCTGGTTTAAACGTTTTTTTTTTTTTTTACTTTGAGTTGAAAAATGTGATGCCATCACAAAGTGACCGTGTTGGTGACCAGCATGAGCTGTGTATGCTGCTGAGGCCCATGTTTGTAAAATGAATAAAGTGTTGAATTCCCAGTGTCAATAATCCAGTCCATTAAACAACACCAAACAAGAGTCAATAGCAGAATAAGCTGTTTGGCATTGGCAGAGAAGATTTGTGATTTTTTTTTCTTCAACCTACATACGCAGCTCTGCCGCTCAACCACAAATACATTTTCCTTATAACTGTGGCACCATTTAAGGGAGACCAAACAGGCTTCTTGGCAATAAGATTTATTGTCAAGTAGCCTTGTTACAACAAAGAAATTATTAACCAAACACAAACTTCCTTTCTTTTTGTGCTAAGTTTAAACCTGATCGCTTTCAAGATAGATTCACCCAGTGAATGACCTCTGTCAGTGTAAATATGTGTAAATATATGCATATTCAGTGATCATTTGGAGTTATACATAATAATGACCTATAATTCTGCTCTGAATGGTTTAGGACCAAAATACATCAGTGACCTCCTGACCCAGTATGAACCATCCAGATCCCTCAGGTCATCTGGATCCGGTCTTTTATCAGTTCCCAGAGTCAGAACCAGACACGGAGAAGCTGCATTCAGCTTTTATGCTCCTTATATCTGGAACAAACTCCCAGAAAGCCTCAGATCAGCTGAAACACTCAGTTTATTTAAATCCAGGTTGAAGACTCACCTGTTCTCAGCTGCATTTGAATAAAGCACCAAATCCACACTTTTAAGCTTAAATTTCAAAACTTACACTAACTACTGATCTTATCTATTTCTGATTTTATCTGTTTTGATTTTATATACTGTTTTGTTTGTTTGTTTGTTTGTTAAGTGGGTTTAGAGCTCTGGGTAGCTCCCCAGCTGGGTCTAGACTGGGTCTAGAGAGTATTTTAAATTCAGGGAATTTAAAATAGAAAGTAGCTCGTCCACAGAAGGACTGGTAGCTCCCCTTACGATAAGGGTTCAGATCGCGCGAACAGGTGTGAAATGTGTGTGTTTAGTTAGTTAGTTTGTTTGCTTGTTTTAATCAATTTTAAATCATGCTTTTTATTTGTTTTTGTTTCTAATGTCTCTGTAAAGCACTTTGAATCACCTTGTTGTTGAATTGTGCTATACAAATAAACTTGCCTTGCCTTGCCTGAACAAAGAGGTGTGAAACACTAACATCAGCCAACGGATCCCGTCCACCATAATTTTCTTCCCACTGAAATAAACTTAAAGTGGGCTCTGTGACGTAACACTAAATCCTCAGACGTCAAAATATCTTAAAAGGCACAAAGGCAGAACTGTTTCCAGAAAAATGAGTTCCAGTCAAATACATCGGTGTGCACCAGACCGCATTAAATGATTTGCACGGCTGATTTCTATAACTGATTCCAATCAAAATTCAAATGAATGTTAATAACTGTGCACTAACATGTAACACCTTGGTTGAAATATCCTTCACTGCCTAAGTCAATGAATCCTTATGAAAGCATCATCAGATTAGGTGTAAAGAGTCTAAAAATCCCAAGCATTTCTCAGAAGACATCATGCTGACAAACTGGAACATGTCACATTCCCACTATCAGCCAGATTACTTACTTCCTGAAAAGCTTAAAATAAAAGCATATATTTACTGTTATAGTCCACTTTATCTTTCTAGCAGACATTTACTTCTAAGGGATAAACGGTGTCTTTAATTATCTCTATTATAGTCATTGACTCAGGAATATACTTTTATTTATCTGATAACTCACAAAAGTCTCGTTATAAAACCGATTTATTTGACAACTCTGAAACAAAGTCATTAAATATTGTAATTGTTTTATTCAGAGATAAGAGTGGACAACAGAGCAGTAACAAACCTAATATTGTGTCAGCAAATGGAGATAAAAGTGAAAAAGTTAAGGTGAACAATGATGAAGTGAAAAATATAAGAAACCAGACAGCAGTTTGCATCCCGACCCGTAGGAAACAACGCTGATGAATCGTGCTCCATCGTTCTGGTTCTGTAGAAAACATGTTTTGTGACAACTAAAAGAGTTTAAGCAGTCTGAGAGTGCTGAGAGAGAGCTGTAGTTTCACATTTATTTTAACCATCAAAAGTACATTTAGTGGAAAAATATTAAAACCTTCAAACTGTTTAAACTATTGTCAAAATTTTCAGACAACTTGCAATCCATCAAACAATTTTCAAGTTAGTTGTATCGTTTTTAGTGGTGATTTCAATATGAGAAAAAACAAAGTCTTCTAATGGTTCAATAAGTGTTAAATGTAAAAAAGATAAAAACTCAGAGAAGAAAGAAAACACTGAACTGAAATATGATCCTTCTCCTGTCGTACAGGAGTGTCCCTTCAAACCTGCAGGAACTCATTCAGAGCTGTGGATAAAACTGCTTCATTCTTCTGGCCGTGTATCACTTTTATAAGATGGTATAATATTAAAGTAGAATGACACTCTGATAGCTCTGCCACATTTAAAAATGTTTGTCTTTGTCATGTGCAGTCTCTACAGTAACTAGTCACTGAATATTTTAAACTGTAATGAGAAGAGAGGCTGTAAACTTTTATTTTGTGTGAATTTACAGCCCTTCTACACACAGATGCTATATAGTAATTAGGCAAGTGAACATCAAAAATACATGTGTTGAAATGGGAGCCACAAGAGATATGCAGATAAATATTAATTTATATCTGCTTAGACTATTACAAAAAAATTTCAGACAACACAAAATTGGAGTTTTCTTAGACCTTTTTCAAAGCACATGATCTTTAACTGTGCATGATTATAAGACTATGAGTTTCCTTACTAAATAACACAAAAATCACTTAGTTTTTAAAATAACAATAAAAACTTTTTTCTGAATTTTGGTCAGTTTGAAACCGTACATGAGAGGATTCATGACAGGAGGAATGACAAGAAACTCTATTGCTATAAAGTTTTGAAGGACTTGAGGTAAAAACTTTGAACCAAATCGCGCACTCGTGGAATCGAGAAGCATTATTAAAACAAAAGTGTGTAATGATACGAGATGTGGGACACATGTTTGCATGAACTTTGCTCTGTTTTCTATAGACTTTACACATGTTTGAATGATATAGATATAGGACCAAACTATAAAAACACCATGAAGTGCATAAATAATTATTGTAATATTTGCAAATATGCCATTAACTATAGTTTGTGCTGGAAAACAAGCGAGTTGAACAATACTCGAGTTCACACAGAAGAGTTTGGAAATATACGGGCTGCATAACTTCAATCTAAATGTTAGAAAGGTATTCACAGCCATAATGCAGAAAGTTGTTGACCACAAAAGACATGCAAACCTTATGACTCTTTGCTTTGACATGATAGAGTGGTACTTCAGTGGCTGACATATGGCCACATATCTGTCATATGCCATGAGTGCAAGAATCGACAGTTCACTACAGGCAGAAGAATAAATCACCTGAGTCTGAATAAGGCAACCGTAATATGAGATGAGATGAACATCAGAGAGGAGATCCCAGAGAAATTTGGGAAAGAAACCTGCTGTTCCATAAAGTGCATTGATGCAAAAGACACAGAGCAGAATATACATTGATTCATGGAGGTTGCTGTCCAAGATGATGATCACAATGAGAGAAACATTGACGAGGCAAATGATGCAGTAACACAACAAACTGAGGGAAAAGAGAACAAACCTGTGACTGACTGTTTCATTGAAACCTGAAAGAAAAAACATTGTTATTACAGAAACATTATTCATTGTAGGTCAGTCCCTCATTGTGTCTAATCTCTGTTCTCCTCACTTCTTTATCTAGTACAGATAACAGCAACATGTGAGCTGTTAACCAGCCAATCAATGATCTGGAATGAAAGCTCACAGCTTTGGAAGATCATAGGACATTTAATATGTTTCCTTTACCAACCATAACATAAAACAACACAAATGTGCAGGTTCTCAAGAAATTTGAATAAAACAACTTTAAAAATATTTAAATAAATGCTTTCATGATGAAATATGTTCATTACTTGCATTTTGTAGATTCAGAAAAATAATAATTCATGTTAGCAGTAATGACAGCCACTTGTGTCAATCAGAGATCATTTTTGTAATCTCAGTCTCTCATTGAGCGCCCTCCTGTCACTAGCCAGCACGTCATGGAGTGGGTGGGAGGTATTATACTGGACAGCATCCACCTCTCAGACACCACCTTAAGAGAGTCCAGCTCTGTCCCCATAACATTACTGGCCTTGCGGATTGGTTTATTGAGTCTGTTGTCATCTGTGACCCTCAACCTGCTGCAACAGCACAGAGGATGGGACTGGCCACAACAGATAGCATTGTCTGACAGATGTTGAAGGACCTCAGCTGCCTCAGAAAATAGTCAGAAAAATGACTCTGGCCCTTCCTGTACAGTGCAGTGGTGTTTTTAACTCAGTCCAGTTTATTATCTGTGTGTAATCCAGTGCTCCACAATATTCACATTGACCCCCTGGATTGAAACATGGGTCACAGGTTTCCTGGTCCTTCTAAAGTGCACAATCAATTCTTTGGTCTTTGCCACATTGAGCTGCAGATGATTCTGCTCACTCCACGTGACAAATGGAGTCAACCACAGCCTGGTACTCTGTCTCATCATCCTCACTGATGCATCCAACCACCGCAGAGTCATCAGAAAACTTCTGAAGATGGCAGGTATCTGTGCAGTGGCTGAAGTCTTTGGTTTAGAGGCTGAAGAGGAAAGAGGAGAGGACAGTTCCTCGTGGTCCCCCCTGTGCTAAACATGCTAATGACATAATTTCTTGAATATATTACATAGATGTTATAACAGTAGTTTTACCTATAATGTATAGATTGTATAATTTTAAAAGTGAATTCTTGTCTCACAGGTTAGCGTGTCCAGCAACTTCCAAATCCCGGCCCAAATATGCTCTCTAATCCTGTCGCTGTGATTTTAACACAACGAAACAGTATCCCAGGAATCACTGACAGAAAGTAATTACAGAACACAGCCATAAAAACAATTTTTCTTTGTATTTTCTTTAAGAACTATGCAGTTAAGAACTCCAGGTTCCCATCCAAAAATCCAATAAGTATTGGTATTCATTTAAAAGTAAGTCTTACTGTTGATGTTTTGAGGTCTAATAAGAGTGTGATACAGCAAGCAGCAAGGTATCCTGCTGATATCAAACCACATTCATTTCTGTAGTTTTTACTTGAAACTTCTAGTTATAGACAGTGGTGGAGATTTAAAAAAATAAAAGTTTTCATAATAAATAAATAATAAGAATAAAAACAGCTTTATTTCAAACCTTTGGTTAATGTTCATGTGAATTGTGGAGGGAACAATGAGTCATTTGAAAGAATGAAAAACACCTATGAAACAGAAATGTTTCATAGGTGTTTCATTATATGTATGAAACACCTAAGAAGACATTTTAATATTATGTCAAGTAAATGTTGATCCAGTTTTCCAGCAGGGAGTGCTATTTATCTGTTATTAACCACAAGGAGGGCTGTTATACCCCTCATGTCAAACCAGTGTTTTATGGCCTCTTTATCAAATAATTTATGACTTAGGAAGTAATACAGGAACTGATAAAAGTTCATGTCAGTCATAATTTTTCTGACTATTATAAAATTATGATATTTCATAACTTGTTAGTAATCAATAATCATATGCACAAAAAATATGATCATGAAAAATATGGATACTTGTGATAGTTTGAGGTTAAGACAAAAAGTTCACCTTATTTGACCAAAAATGACACTTTTTAAGACAACTGTTATGGGGGCCCTGTGTGTGTGCACGTGTGAAAATGTGTTAAATGAAAATAACAGTCTTATTTAAACAGGTGCTTTTGTAACAGTGAGGATGGGGAGAGTTGGAGGCTGCGTGCCCCGATGGAAAGGTTTATTACATTTTATTTGCGCCTTATCAACACCTTGGTTAAATTTCTGATGTAATCCAGAATTTAAAAACAAACAAACAAACAAACAAAAAACATTAAATAAAAATAAATAAATTTAAATAAAATTAAATAAAATTAAAAAATTTGGGATACTCCCCCGCAAGCTCCTCATGTGTCAGGGCTTGGCTCTGTTCCTGGACTCCTGTCCTCTGGTAATAATAATAATAATAATAATAATAATAATAATAATAATAATAATAATAATAATAATAATAATAATACATTTTATTTGAGGGCGCCTTTGTAAAACCCAAGGTCACCGTACAAAGAGAAAATGACATAAATAAAACAGTAGATTAAAATAGATCCTAATAAATTAAAATATAAAAAAAAAACAAACAGCAAAATACAACCACAAACAACAAATGGTAAAATGGTAAATGGCCTGTATTTATATAGCGCTTTACTAGTCCCTAAGGACCCCAAAGCGCTTTACATATCCAGTCATCCACCCATTCACACACACATTCACACACTGGTGATGGCAGCTACATTGCTACAACAACAAAAACAAACAAACCCCCCCCCCCCAAGATTTGACAGTAAGTAAAATCTGTATTAAAGCGAGTAAGCCAGTTTAAACAAGTAGGTTTTGCGTTGTGATTTAAATAAGGGAATCTATATTTCTTAAGCTGAAGGAAGTGAGTTCCAGAGCCGAGGAGCAGAGCGACTGAGAGCTCTGTGCCCCATAGCGGTAAGACGAGCAGAAGGAACAACAAGATGAAGATCTGAGAGAGCGGGAAACTGTGGTGATATGAGGCATATCACAGAGATAAGAAATGCAAGGTTATGAATGCACTTAAATGTGAGAACTATGATCTTTCCATGCAGTGAACAGCGGACATTAATGTTTTTGTCACTTTTTATGGAATCAAACTCAAAGTAAGGTCAGTACTTCCACGCTTTAAACGCTGCACGCTCATACTCTCTCCTGCACTCGATATATTATCAGTTGTTGATCTGCAGACAGCTGTTGTCACGAACGTCGCACTCGCTTACGTCACTGTCATGAGACACTCTTGCAAAACAATCTCGGTTTTTAGTAACGCAGTAACGCAGCGTTCCTACGGGAAAGTAACAGTAATCTAATTACCTTTTTTGCAATAGTAATCCCTTACTTTGCTCATTACTTGAAAAAAGTAATCGGATTACAGTAACGCATTACAAGTAATGCGTTACTGTAATCCGTAATACTGTAACCCATCTCTGCTAACTACACAAGACAACACATTAACTACACACTCCAAACACCTAAACGTCACAAATCTCTCACATCTCAAAACTCGCTCTCTCTCTTTCTCTGCTGTCTTTATCTCTCTCTCTCTCTCTCTCTCTCTCACCATCACTCCTAAGCATCTTGTATCTAGTATCTTGCCAAATATTTCCTTGGGCAAGCTACTAACCCCATGGTTGCCTACTGGTGGTGGTCAGAGGGCCCAGTGGCGCCAGTGTCCGGCAGCCTCGCCTCTGTCAGTGCACCCCAGGGCAGCTGTGGCTACAATGTAGCTGCCATCACCAGTGTGATGTGTGTGTGAATGACTGAATGTAGTGTAAAGTGCTTTGGGGTCCTTAGGGACTAAATAAAGCACTATACAAATGCAGACCATTTACCATTTTTTACCTTAGACAGTAAACGTGACGGAAGTATTCAGGAAAAACACTGCGTATATATTGTTTATCATGAGTCTGGTTTTACGTGGCCTATCAACACAATTTAAAAACTGGTATATATATCACCTTGTTGCTTTGTCTTTAAGTGGTCATGTGATTGGCTTACCACGACTACTTTATTCTTCCTCAGTCAAATAGCAGCACTCATGCGATTGTTTTGCCCCCCTAGCTCCAGGTGTTGTGCCAAAAAGTGATCGTCGGGCACAAAGTGATTGCCGTCCGAGGGAGCACGCGCAGCTGCTTAAAGCTGTAGCGCACAGATTACTTATATAGGCAGCTACTTCTGTGCAACTGATATAAGATGCGGTAAACTGAACACAGCTTCAAGCGTCTGTTTGTTGAAAAATAGTAACGCGACCGCTCCGCATTTTCTTGTTAGTAATGGTAACGGCATTGTAACGATAGAAATAGTAATTAGTTAGATTACTTGTTACTGAAAAAAGTAACGCCGCTACTTGTAACACAGTTATTCCCATAACTAGAAACAACATCAGAAAGAAGAGATATATGATAGTGTGTTATTGTAAAATAAAATGACTATGATTTATGTGCAATAAAATTATATAAAACATACACCAAAGTACACGCAGAACTTTTTATTAGTAAGTTACAATGCGATCACATGCACTGCGGAAGACGTTTCAAAAATAATGCAATGACATTTCATCATGTTTCAGTTAGGCGGGTTAAGAATCAAGCAGTGAAGTGAAAAAACATTTGTTCTGTTTATAACTATTAGAAAATGTCTGATTGAACACAGAAGAAAAATGCACTTTACTGCACATCTTCATTTTGTTTTTCTAATTCCATTCAGAGATGGACTTGCTGTTGTGTTTTGGATCATTGTCCTGCTGCAAAACCCAAGTGCACTTCAGCTTGAGGTACGAACAGATGGCCAGAAATTCTCCTTCAGGATGTTTTGGTAGACTGCAGAATTCATGGTTGAATTTACCATAGCAAGTCTTCCAGGTCTTGAGGCAGTAAAACGGCTCAAGAACATCACACTAACGCCACCACATTTTACTGTTTGTATGAAATTCATTTTCTAAAATGCACTTTAATTTTCACACCAGACATAACGGCACACAAACCTGCCAAAAAGTTCTACTTTTGTCTCATCAGTCCTCAGAGTATTTTCCCAGAAGTCTTGGGGAGCATAATCATGAGCCTTTATGTCTCTTTTAATAAACGTGGTTTTCGTCTTGGAACCATTTTTGCCAAGTCATGAACACTGACATTAGCTGAGGCAAGAGAGGCCTGTAGTTCTTTGGATGTTGTTCTGGGGTCTTTTGTGTCGTCTTGGATGAGTCGTGCCTGTGCTCTCACAGTAATGGGATGGTTCACCACTGTTTCATGTTTTCACCATTTGTAGATAATGGCTCTCACTGCGGTTCCATAATTTTAGAAATGGCTTTATAGCCTTTTCCAGACTCAGAGATCTCAAATACTTTGTTTCTGATTTGTTCATGCATTTCCCTGGATTGTGGCATGATGTCTGGCTTTTGACGATCTTTTCGTCTACTCCACTTTGTCAGGCAGCTCATATTTAAGGGATTTTTTTGATTGAGAAAATGTAGCACTTTTTCACACAGGACCATGTGTTTTTTTGTTGGTGGTGGTTTTTCACCTTGATTTAGAAACTGCATTTTGTGATTTCGTGTGTTATCGTCATCTTAAATTTGTTCGATGTTCTGAAACATTTAAGTTTGACGAACATAAAAATAAAACAGGAAATCAGGAAGGGGGCGAACACTTTTTCACACCACTGTAATGACAAATGTTGTTACTGGTGGTGGTTTTTCACCTTGATATAGAAACTGCATTTTGTGATTTCGTGTGTTATAGTCATCTTAAATTTGTTCGATGTTCTGAAACATTTAAGTTTGACGAACATAAAAATAAAACAGGAAATCAGGAAGGGGGCGAACACTTTTTCACACCACTGTAATGACAAATGTTGTTACTGACAAATCTGTTATTGTCGTAAACAGGAATGACGTTGTAAACTCATATTTACTTTAGAATTAGAATTACAGCCTCTCTATATGAATGCTATATGGTAATTACAATATTGTAATAATGTAGGATCTTTATCTTACAATATTAGGCACCTTGAGGTGACTGTTGTTATGATTTGGTGCTACATAAATAAAACTGAATTCAATTAAATTAGGCAGGTGGTCATCATAAATACATTCAGTGCAAAGATATGTAGTGTTAAGGTTCACAATTGAGGAGGGAGAGTACAAACCACTCTTGGTCCAGAAGGTCTTGGTCAAACAATGATTTTAATGAACACACGTGTGGGAAGATACTCTGTATGCAGACAGCAAGTAGTCTTCGACTTAATCAAAGCATGAACAGATATTTTATAGCATCAGGGTTTGATTTACTGACGCCCCTTCATGCGTCACAGATACATTTTATACATAGATTTATACAAGATGATCTTCTGGCTTTTACCCCAGAAGATCATCTTCTATTTTCATGGCTGGCCCTTCCTGTCTACCTTTCAGTTCTTGTCTTGTTCCTCTTTTACCGAGACACTTTTGCAGTTACAGCCAGACATGAGTAACCTCTCTCTCCTCTAAATAAATCTAACTCATGTGTGTGTGTCACGACCTCACATGCTCTTTCTCAATTCACCTGTTGCACTTCTGACCTTTCACCAGGACAGAGGCTCACTGAGACTATGTGTCTGTCTTCTACTAAATAAATGTTTTAACCAAGAACCTCTACTAAAACCTTAATATAAAATGATCTGATATATAAGTGTTTTGTAAGCATGTATTGCAATTCCTTCTATGGCTCCAAGTCACTTGCACAATAGATTGTCCGAACATCGCGCCGAACAAAGCTTCCGACCCCCAATTAATTGACCGAGCTCCAACTCTTTAATAAGCACAGATATGCATTGTGTATAAAATAGTCATAACTGCTTAAGGCCTTCTTAAAGCTATCTGTTACATTGTTAAAGCCTCGTCTTAGCCTGCGG
Organism: Aulonocara sp. 'chitande type north' Nkhata Bay; assembly: GCF_057382095.1. Taxonomy (NCBI): domain Eukaryota; kingdom Metazoa; phylum Chordata; class Actinopteri; order Cichliformes; family Cichlidae; genus Aulonocara; species Aulonocara sp. 'chitande type north' Nkhata Bay. The sequence continues at coordinate 37,828,454 of NC_141359.1, forward strand.
CTCAAAATAACTTCCACTTCTGCATACAACTTCCTGTCAGCCTGCAACTCAGTCTTTCTGAAAGAGACACTGTTTAACCCCTGAATGCAATATAAACTCCAGATTATATTATTAATGCAATGGTAATGATGACAATTATTTAACAATAGCAGTAAAATAATTTCCCTGCTCCACACTCCCTCTCTCGACCTCTGGAACACCAGAGGTCGCAATACATTGTGTCCTCGCTCAGACCCTCTCTGGTGGTTTAGCAGGCCTCGAGATCTCCAGGATCCTCGCCCCTCCTGTGGTCGCTGAGATCTTCTGCAAAGGAAACAAAACACCTTTTCTTGCATCTCCCTAACTTATCCTTTTTGGGACTCTTTAATCAAAAGCATGATCCTAATTATGCTCTTAACTTATTGACTTGTATTTATGTATATTCTTCAACGTTCCTCATCACTTTAAAACTCTTTAAGCCCTGCTTTCACGTCCAGTTGCTCGCTCTATTTTCCCTTATCTGATCATCAACATCCTGTGCACAAATTGTCGCTGCTGCAAGTTCCTCTACTCTAAAAGATCCAAAAGAAAACAACCACTTTAATCAATTAAGTTTAAGCATATAAGCAATTACTCCTGCATAAATTTCATCATAGCTAAATGCTGCCTAAAAACAACTCCTATGTGTTAACTTCATTTTAACCTCACATTTCCTATGTTATAACCCATTTTGGTATAGCCTTTTTATTTCATTTTGCTCCTTTTAATGTAACAATACCTTCTAATTCTAGTTTATCAGATTTAACCAAAATATATGCTTTCCTTCCTCTTTGGTCCTTCTTTAAGTTCAGTTAAAAGCTAAATGAATTTAGGGCCTTTTGCCTGGAATCAATACTGTCATGTGTGTTTCTTAACTCTGTGTCTGTAAGCGTGTGCAATCCTTCAATAACTTCAATGACTCATCTCAAAAATGCAATATGTATAAAAATCATTTCTATTTATAAGCTCTCCCCTTTATCCTAAAAATACCTCCTATGTAATATCTGTATGTGTAAGCCTACATTATAACCACTACTTCTAGAAATCAAAAAGAAATCAAAGCTGTTCTACTCCTTCAATCCTCACTAATTTTCCCTCTAATATTTATTCACGGCTTTGAAAAACCGGCATTGTATCTTCTAAACAGGATTCAGTTCTGTCATGGTCCTGGGCCATGTTGGCCCAGTATTCTTGGTTCCTTGTATTTTCGCTCCTTATTTAGGCCAGGTTTTCTGAGGTGTCCTGTTGTGGTGTTCCCTAAGTGTTTTTTCCCTTTGTGACTCTTACCCCCTTGTGCCCCTCTGTGTATTTATGAGCTCTCGTCTCTCTTTGTGTTTATTCCATGTTTCCCCCAGCCTGTTATGTCTGTGTTCTCCCCGTGCTCTCTCTCCTCCTGTCTTTAACCTTAACTTAAAAATAACAGTTTCAGTTTTACCATATCCAAATGATCAAAAACCCAAAAGGTCCTGAAATGATCCTAAATTATTAAACAATTAAATTATTAAACCCTAAACCCCCCTTTATCTTGATACATTTCATGTGTCAAGATACTATACAAAACTTAAAAATGCTCAGTTTCCCCACTCATGATCCAATCTATGTCATAAAAATAAACTTAAAACAGAACAGTTATCAGTCATGTGTTTCTTCAAGTAATGATAACTGAGTTACATCAAAAAATATTTCCCCTTTAGCATTTGGCATTCTCCCAACAATATACTATAATCCCATAATCTAACCCCACTTAATAAAACAAAACAGAAATTTTCTCTAGTAAAAACAAATTGTTTGTCCACATTTATTCATCCTCACATTCACTCACACATTCACTCCATATTCTTGCTAATAGTGGAGCTTCCCGCGTCAGATTCTCCACCCTCAGCAAAATGAGCTCAGTCATTTTTTATTTTCCATAGGAAAATATTTCTTTATGCTTTTGGACTGGATTGACTCGCATAAAATCCTTTTTACAGGGACTTACGTCCTGAATAGTCCCCAGGTAGCTTTCTCCTCAGCCAATTATAATCTGGAAAGCCCACCTTATATTTGCTCCTCCCGAGAATTTTCAGCGCCGTTATTCACTGTTTCAGGCCTGCTTAGAACAGAAATGAAAAAATAGAGCTGATTGTTAGCTCATAAAAACAAAACAAAATCACCTGACAGGTTTTCTTTAAGTGCACTGTTACAAAATAATGGGCCCAATTTTTTAGACATGTCCATGTTTCCTAAAACTCCCTCTATTAAAACAAAAACAACAACCCAAACCTAACTGACAAAATCAACCCATCACCTCAACAACCTCAACAACCTTAAACACACAAAAGTTTTGCCACCACATAATTTCACCTCCTCAATACACCGAAAGTCTCATTAAAACCACACAATTTGCAAACAAAAATCACCCCCTTATGCTCTTAAATTCAGCATAAGAGCCCTTACGACATCATATAATCACTAAACTATAAATTCCCTACCCCAATCTGCACTTCTCTTGTCTGCCATGCTTCCTCTTCTGAAAGTCACTTCCTCAGTCACACACACACAGGAAGCTCCTACGTCACCACTCACTCCAACTAATTTGCATACTGAGTCATCTCTCAATGAGTTGCTGTAACAACAGAAACATATGTTTAAACATCACCAACTCATTAAATCATTTTATTTCTTTCAACAGTGATCACTAGTGTTGATCACTCAGTACGAGAGCACTCCTAAGTCACTCTTTTTTTTAAAAACTACTTTAATCACTTTTTTGTTTTCATAACTCACTCCCTTTGTCATATGGCTTCTTCTATTCCTCAATTACAAATTTAAATGCATTTTATTAAACATTCACACCATTGTATCATTCATACAAAATAGCAAGCTGTTCTTCATTGCATATGTTTGTGTTCTTAGCCAGGTTTAATCAGTGTCTATGCATTAAACTCCATGAGCTTGTCTTGTCTTTATAAGGTTAATGCATTTTCTGTTTGTGTGTGTGAATTTGCATATGTTGCTTTTGCAGTGTGTCAGACTCCTGCACAATTCTCCACTCAAGCCGTCAGTTGTCTTTCCCAAATCTGCTAACCCAAATTCTGATTTCCTACCTTAAATAGCAGCATTCCTTGTCCTCAGCCAGAAGGTAGGGCTCCACTTGCCACTTACCCCCTCTGCCTCAGCCCAGCGGCTTTACCCGTCAGGTCCCGTCTTCTTACTGAAGCCGAGTAATCGTGACTGTGCCTGCCTTAGGTTGTCCCAGGGTTTCGAGGTGGGATCTTACCCGTCATGGGCTATCCAGCCTTCCATACTCGCCTGATACGGGGCCCAAGTGGGCAGGGGAGGGAACACACTGGCTCTGGAAATTAGAGGAGTGTAAGCTGCTTCCTTCATTGCATCTTATATTAAACTATCTCACTTCTGACTCCTTCCTAGAATAATTTCACATATGGCACTTTGTGTATGTGTGTTTTCTATTCATTAATGTAATTGTCAGTTATTTTCTCTCTTCATTTTACTATTTATCTGTTTGTTTGTAACGTTCTACTTTAGTTCTACTAAATCTTGACGTAAAAACAATACACCCTTATTTCGCGCACACCCTCTGCATTTTGCCTACGCACACACTTCTCTCTCAGACTTCCTCTGTTCACACACCGCCTTGCACTCACTCTACTATCAACTTTCATAGTGTTATTATTATTTAGTATTTTGTACACCTCACACAGAATCATTCAAATCGAGTACTCACAGCATTCACATCACAACCTTCAACTTTCACTTTCAATCCTGCAAGACGCAGAGATGGACATCTCCTTCACCTAACATAAAACTAAATTACCATATCAACATACAATTACTGAAATTCAAACTCAAATACACCGTCTGTTTTAATAAAGTCAAAGAGTAAACAGGTGTACCAAGTGTATGTACTTATGTGTTTTAAACTGAAAGAAAAAGAAACTCAAACTCTTATAACATCACTCATGCCTCTCTCAAATTAAAAACACTTTCAAACTTTAAAACCTCCTACTTTACATCACCAAAGAAATACCTCTCACACCTTTATTCATCATGTCAAAGCTTTCGCCATTTTGCACAACCTGCCACATGTTTAACAAAAAATCGCTGCCCGAGAAGGCTCCCACATATCAAGGTGGTCGTTCTCACAAATTTCCAGCAGACCCTCAAATAAACAAAAACAACGACCCAGGCAGGCTTCCAGTTCAGCCTCCTCAATTTCTATGCACACCGAAAACTCATGGGGAGATTCTTCTGTCTCCCCGTGTCCTACACAATTCACCTCCAAATGATCCCCTACAATTGAAATTTCAGTGTGGAATGACGCAGAGATTAACATTCCCTTATTTATTTACTATATGTAACCTGAATTTTTCTCTCTCTTATCAAATAACAAAGGTTATCTTTAAAATTTGTTATTGAATTACTAATTAAGTTGCTTTTTATGGTATCAATGGTAAACTACCCCTAAAAAGTCCACTTTATTGCGTGTTCATTGAGTTACTTCTATTAAGGCTATTTAACAAGTTCAATTTACACATACTCATTAATCTGTCACGCTTATTAGTGGCTCATGGTTGCTTAAAACCTATGTCTGACTTGACCACAGAGTTAGAGCATCATTCAATCCTCTCAGGATGACCACTCCACTTACTCTGCATCCAGTCAGCTCATGAATTAACAACACTTGCCGACTGTAACCCTTTTATTTTTTGTTTATGCCTTCAAATCCACCTTAAATCTTCTTACCTAAACGTTGGTTTTAAACACAAACAATTCTTATATTCTATTTTGAAACGCTGTCACCATTCATATATTTACAATGTTATTATCTACTAAGCCAGCATTTTAATCGCAGACATTTATCCACATTTGCAAACAATAGTTATAGGGCTGAATAATCACACAAAACCGAAAGCATAGTCCTCTCATGCGCTCTGCATCAGCTGCCTCATTTGCATGCACACACACTCTCCATCTAAAAATGGCAGCAGGCAGTCAGTGCATTACTGACTCGACACACAGAGATCTCTCACACCAAATTTTCTTATTCTATATTACAACGACGTCTTATATTTACAACCACTGTCAGATCTGTCAGCTTTAGCGCCTACCCAATTTCGACAAATTTAAAATAACCGCCCAGCGGATAAACTCCCTGAGTTTTTTGCGACCAATTAACCAGTATCAAGACTTTAACTGTTTCTGGCCTCATCTCTAAAATCCCTAACACAATTTAAAAGCGTCAACCAACCCAAACTTTGCCTGAAGCTCTATTTTTGGCGTTTCACAGCCAAGGCTTACCCTGAAGTTTTAAGTTAAAGTTACATGCCCGAAGTCCAACTTCTTCTGACCAAAAAAGCGCAGACTACCGTTCCAAACGGTAAGGAGACTCTATCTCCTAGTTATTCTGGAGTGCCCCAAGCTCCACAGTGACCAACTGACTATCCCTCTTCGAGGACAATGCCTAAGCGTCCTTGGCATTGGCAAGCGTTACCTCTGAGCACTGCGCTTCCTAGAACCCCCACGGTTCCGTTCTAAGATAATTTATAATACTTTGGAACAACAGTAAAACACCCAACAAAGTGTAAGACTGAAGCAGGTCCAACCTTATAACCAAAAAATAACCAAATTCCCTAAGATACTAAAATCATTGAGCAGTCCAACTGCTTACCACGGTCCTAACCGTATTAAATCCTTTTAGCGGTCCAACCGCATTCAATCATTACCAGCAGTCCAACTGCTTTTAAATCCTCAGTACTGTCATGAGATTCTCATCAAAATCAAAGCAGACATTTACCGGCAACTTTTACTGAATAGACATTTAATTTTATCATCCAATTCAGCACACTTCGGATAAAATCAACAGGCCTGTGCCTACCTCTTTTTAAAGGCGCCTGTCCCCTCAGTTTGGTTGCCGGGTCACGCCTGCCTGTCTGACCACAACGGACCATACATCACCGTCTACACCTCCAATCCTCCCTCCTCAACCACCGGACGAAGCCCCCAAATGTTAAGGTTCACAATTGAGGAGGGAGAGTACAAACCACTCTTGGTCCAGAAGGTCTTGGTCAAACAATGATTTTAATGAACACACGTGTGGGAAGATACTCTGTATGCAGACAGCAAGTAGTCTTCGACTTAATCAAAGCATGAACAGATATTTTATAGCATCAGGGTTTGATTTACTGACGCCCCTTCATGCGTCACAGATACATTTTATACATAGATTTATACAAGATGATCTTCTGGCTTTTACCCCAGAAGATCATCTTCTATTTTCATGGCTGGCCCTTCCTGTCTACCTTTCAGTTCTTGTCTTGTTCCTCTTTTACCGAGACACTTTTGCAGTTACAGCCAGACATGAGTAACCTCTCTCTCCTCTAAATAAATCTAACTCATGTGTGTGTGTCACGACCTCACATGCTCTTTCTCAATTCACCTGTTGCACTTCTGACCTTTCACCAGGACAGAGGCTCACTGAGACTATGTGTCTGTCTTCTACTAAATAAATGTTTTAACCAAGAACCTCTACTAAAACCTTAATATAAAATGATCTGATATATAAGTGTTTTGTAAGCATGTATTGCAATTCCTTCTATGGCTCCAAGTCACTTGCACAATAGATTGTCCGAACATCGCGCCGAACAAAGCTTCCGACCCCCAATTAATTGACCGAGCTCCAACTCTTTAATAAGCACAGATATGCATTGTGTATAAAATAGTCATAACTGCTTAAGGCCTTCTTAAAGCTATCTGTTACATTGTTAAAGCCTCGTCTTAGCCTGCGGCTCAAAATAACTTCCACTTCTGCATACAACTTCCTGTCAGCCTGCAACTCAGTCTTTCTGAAAGAGACACTGTTTAACCCCTGAATGCAATATAAACTCCAGATTATATTATTAATGCAATGGTAATGATGACAATTATTTAACAATAGCAGTAAAATAATTTCCCTGCTCCACAGTAGGAAATGGAAATGACCTGAGATATGAAGATAGAGATTAAAGCTGCAGAACTGCTTACATTAATATCTTTTTTCAATGCACATAAGAAAAGGATCTGATCTGTAACTGTCCATGATTACAAAAAATTTGTTATCTTACTAAATAACACAGAAGTCACTTAGTTTTAAAAATAACAACACTACAAATTGTTTTCCGAATTTTGGTCAGTTTGAAACCATAAATCAGAGGATTCATAATTGGAGGAATGACAAGAAACTCTATTGCTGCAAAGTTTTGAAGGGTCTGAGGCAACTCTTTCGAACCCAGTCGCATATTTATAATGTCCAAAAGCTTTGTCACAGCAAAAGTAAATAATGAGACGAGATGTGGGACACATGTTTGCATGAACTTTGCCCTGTTTTCTATAGACCTGACACATGTTTGAATGATATACAGATAGGACCAAACTATAAAAACACCGTAAAGAAAATAAATACTTATTGTAATATTTGCAGATATAGCATTGATTGCAGTTTGTGCTGGAAAACAAGCGAGTTGAACAATACTCCAGTTCACACAGAAGAGTCTGGAAAGATACGGGCTGCATAACTTCAGTCTGGATGTTAGAAAGGTATTCACAGCCACAATGCAGAAATTTGTGAACCACAAAAACCATGCAAACCTAATGACTCTTTGCTTTGACATGATAGAGTGGTACTTCAGTGGCTGACATATGGCCACATATCTGTCATATGCCATGAGTGCAAGAATCGACAGTTCACCACAGATAAAAGAGTAAACTACCTGATTCTGAATAAGGCAACCGTAATATGAGATGAGATGAACATCAGAGAGGAGATCCCAGAGAAATTTAGGGTAGAAACCTGCTGTTCCATAAAGTGCATTGATGCAAATGACACAGAGCAGAATATACATTGGTTCATGGAGGTTGCTGTGCAAGATGATGATCACAATGAGAGAAACATTTAGCAGGCAAATGATGCAGTAACACAACAAACTGAGGAAAAAGAGAACAAACCTGTGACTGACTGTTTCATTGAAACCTGAAAGAAAAAACATTGTTATTACAGAAACATTATTCATTGTGATTGAGAGAAGTGAAGCCTAGTCTCTCACATCTGGTCTCCTTTCTTCACTCTTCTCTGTCTAGTTTTGTCTACAGCAACATGTGAGCTGGGATTTCAAACCAGTCAACCAATGATCTGGAAAAAATCACAGGGGATTTAATATGCTGCATATACTAAACATCTCCTTCTGAATTTATAAGTTCGCTCACAAAGAAATGGATAGTGTGTTCTTATGATACTTTTATTTTATGGAGAGAAACAGAATATGAACCAAACAAAAGAAAAACACATTACATAAAAGTTATAAACTAATTTGCATGTAACTGAGTGAAATAAGTATTTGATCCCCAACAACCCAGACAGAACTCCAGCTCTCACAGATTGGCTGTGTGTGGCATTGCAGATTACAATCAGTCAATCAATTACAGATACTCCTGGGCCCTGTTTCAGGAAGCCGGTTTGGAAAACTCAGAGTGAAAAACGACACTCACGGTTGAGTAACCCCGAACTGTCCAACTCGGAATATTCCGTTTCAGAAAGGCTGATAACAATTAGTTCAGTCAACGCGGAGTTGCTTTAACCCCAAGTGAAGCGCGCGGACGAGGATACATAAAGCCCTGATAAGCGGAGCACAGATTAAGCGAGTCACCATGGAGACGGAGGGAAAGAAGGCGCGGTCAATGTATATCACAGCGCTTGAGGCCGAAATTCTGATGGCAGCATATGCCGATAACATGCAAATTTTGCGGAAAAAAGTAACACAGCCACAGCTGCAAAAGACAGGGAGCATGCATGGCAAAACATAGCCGACAGAGTCAATGCGTGAGTGTTAATTTAAACATTGATCGAGGGATTTCCACCCATTTAACACGTTATTTTATCATATGTTATTTTATCATATGTTATTTATTTGTTATTTTATACATTTTATTTTGTGATGTGATGTGAGCGCAGGTGCAACCCAACAGGCCCCAAACGTGCCTGGCAGCAAGTAAAAATGAAATATAAAAATATAGTCCAAACAGGTAAGGTGTAATTGTATTATGAGCCATAGTGCTTGGTCTGTTTGTCCCATGTAAATCAATTGCAGTTAGAGGCTACATTAATTTTCTTTCTGTAAGCACTTATTGAAATTATCTGAGCACATTACAAGTACATATTTGCTTACTCTGTATGCTCAAATGTGGCCCGTTATAGCCAACAGAAAAAAAGCGGAGGCCCGAAAAACAGGTGGGGGTCCTCCACCACCACCACTCACAGAGGCTGAGCAGTTGGCCCTCAGCCAAAACAGTGGGCGCCCTGTGGCCGAAGGCATCTCTGCGGGGACATCCTCTGAGGCAATAACCCCGCAAGACACAAGTGCCTACATAGGGGGTAAATTCTAAATAATACATGATGTGCATACATCCTTTCTTCACAGTCACCTTTGCAGTGCGACACATTCATTTGATAAACTCTTTACCATAATGGATTATTTTGTAGTGAAGTTATTTTCCTACTGATTTTGCCTTCCCTCAGCCTTGGTTGTCTTTGAGAGCATAATGACAATGAAGTGTAAGGTGATTGGTATGTTTGTTAATTGCCATTTGGTCCCTTGTAAGTTATAAGTGACCTGTATAAACCTCATATTCTATCAGTTGATGGTGATGGTGTACTGCATCTGGTGCAGCCTCCTGTTGAGCCAGACCAACATGCAGTTGTGAGTAATACTCCACAGATTATATGAGTTTACAGTAGAACAGCAATGTTGTCTATTTCTTTACTACAGGAAAATAATGAAGAAACATTGACAGCTGTTACAGAGGAGGAAGCAACAGAGACACTTTATGAGGTTTACATCTTTTAATACTTTGTGTACAGGAAATACAGGTGACCAATAAAGCCAGTTGAACAAAAAATCTGTTTATTCTTCTTTCAACATGTTGAGGTGATGGGTCAAAAGAAATGATTGTGACATATGGTGTCTCTGACTGCGCTTCCATCTTGTATGTCCGTGGGAGGGTCAGGATGTTCATGGTTTGGATCACTGCTGATGTTTGGTTCAGAAGGACAGTGTTCTCCTCTAATTGTGGCAATGTTGTGAAGAATCACACATGCCACAATAATGTCACATGCCCTTTCTGGGGTGACCCTGAGTCTTTGCAGGCACTGGAACCGGGCCTTAAGCATTCCGATAGTCATTTCAATTCTGGCTCTTGTCCTGCAATTAGCCAGATTATATCGCTGCTGTGGGCCCGGTTCAGGGTCAGGGTAAGGGGTAAGCAAATAGGGTAAACATGGATACCCCCTATCACCAAGCAAGTAGCCAGTGAAGTCTCCTAAGACAGAAGGGTACACTTCAGTTCAAATGTCCCTGAAGCAATTGGTCTTTATATATTTTAAAGTATTCTCAACTCACCATGTCCAAATTTTGTGCTCAGTGTACATTCACGGAATATTTGTGAGTCATGGACAGAGCCTGGCCACTTGGCTTCCACATTTGTGATAATGTTGGCAGCATCACATATGATCTTCACAGTGCAGAGAACACAAATTAGCATCCATTACTATAATGAAATAATTTGTTAGTTTGAAATGCTACAGGGAACTATGTACCTGTACATTAATGCTGTGGAAAGACTTCCTGTTCACATAGTCTCCTTCATTTACTGAAGGAGCAATGATTGGAATGTGAGTGCCATCTATACAGCCAATCACGCCTGGGAACCCTGAAAATAAATGTGCAATTTAAGTAGTAGTCCAAGTATCACCACATCATAAATTAAGTTTCGTTCATCCTGATACCTGCAATTTTGTGGCATCCCTCTTTGATAAATCTTGTGGGTCTGTGACCGGGGAACACCACAGACGAGTACAGGAGACGTTTCAGTGCAACTGTAACATTCCTGACTGCCCGACAGACGGTAGCCTTGGAAACGTGCTCAGCGTCACCAATATTATACAGAAAGCTCCCGTTTGCAAGAAACCGAAGTGCAATACAAATAATATGCAATGAACTGAGAGCATGTCCGCGATGTGTCACATGCGTAATATATGGCCTGAGGATGTTATCCAAATAAATTATAGATTGTGCTGAGAAACGGTAACGTTCGCACAGAAAATCATCAGGAAATGATAAAATGTCCAAACGCGCTCTGATCACTCTCTCCCGGCGGAGAGCTCTGCGGAGAATTTGGGCTTCACGATCTACTGGCTCTTCAAGGAAGTGGCACGCCATGTCCGACACTTCCTACTGTCAGGTTTCCGACAAAGGGGCGGAGACAGTCAGGGTTAGTTGTAGTAAACCTGCTAGGGGGCAGGTTAGCTTCACGGAGTGTGTCGTCATAGTGACTCACTGAGGCTTCATCTGAACTCGCTTTGTGAAACCGAAAACCCAGAGTTTTCGTTAACTCAGGGTATACTTACTCAGTTTTTCCACTAAACCGGCTTCCTGAAACAGGGCCCTGATCTCAACTCATTATGTACATAAAGCATACCAGTCCACAGAATCAATTTCTCCTATTTGGATTTCTCACCCAGTAGCGGTTTTAGATACGGGCGACACGGGCGTTTGCCCGGGGCGGCATCGTGGTGGGGGGCGGCATCACGGGCATCGGCAAAAAAAAAAAAAAAATGCTCGTACTCATGCTGCCCCGACGTCATGCCAGCGCATATTGTGAATGGCATAGGCATCGATCGGTTTTCTATCGCCCATTTGCTGGGAGTAAGGGCGCCCTCCGTTTGCGAGGTGCGCCTGCTGCTTGCTGCACAGGGAGGAGAGGGCGGGGCGGCATCTAATAACCAACTCGCAAAATAAAACAAAATAAAAACAAACACAACAAACACAAAAACACCAGACATCATGATACAGACTTATAATTTGCACCGATGTTTTTTTGAAATTCTATACCCGAAAAGTGAGCGTGAGAGCCCTCGGTGCGCCTGCTCGCTGCTGAAGTCAAAGTAAACTTTATTGTCATCTCCGCTACATACAGTGCAGTATATATATAGAGAGACAAGACGACAAGGCTCCAGTTACAGCAGTGCAAGTAAACAAACAATAAATATAAGAAGAGTAAGAAAATAAATATACCAGTGTTCACCCAGGGCGCCAAACAGGCTAGGACCGCCACTGTTCTCACCACTATGTCAAAGACCAAAGAGCTGTGAAATTACATTAGAGACAAGACTGTAGACCTGCACATGGTTGGATTAGGCAACCACACCATCAAGAAGAAGCTTAATGTGAAGGTAACAACTGTTGGTGCTATTTTTCTTAAATGGAAGAAATATAAAATGACCATCAATTGCCCCATGCAAGATCTTACCTCATGGGGTGAGGATGATCATAACAAAGGTGGTGGATCAGCCTAAAACTCCACAGGAGGATGTTGATGACCCGAAATGAGTTGAAACCACAGCCACAACCACTGCCATAGCAGACTGAAATCTTGCATAAACCACATGTACAGGGCTGTTTTAAGTTTGCCAGTGAACACCTAAATGACTTTGAGAAGGCTTAGGAGAAAGTGCTGTGGACAGAGGAAACCAAAATGGAGCTCTTTGGAATCAACTTGTTTTTCCAGGAAGAGAAAGGTCTTCTTTTCCTTTTCCTTTTTGATAAGTTATAAAGTAAAACAGTAAATTCAATCATTTTATGCTCACTTTCTATTACATTTTTCTTAAGGCAAGTAAAGGTTTGATGGTAACTGTAATGAACAAGATTAATATGACTATCAAGTCTTTAGAAATTCATAAAAATGTCATTTGCTTCAAATGTAACACCACAACAAATATTATTTCAAATGTCAGTTTGAAGCTGTAAATGGGAGGTATGACAAACCAGCAAAGGTTAACGTTTAATTAGGTAGAAAAAAAGAAAAGCGACATTACTGTAAATAATCAGATGGACAAGGTTGTTCCAAGTCTTGATGACTGGCAATATTTCAAAAGAAAAACAGAAATCAGTGAAGTAATCACTGAAGAAAACAGTTCACGGTGCATACGGCTTACTTCAAGGTAATACAGAAAAAATATGGAGTTCTTTGTTTAGAATAAGAAAAAAATGACTTATGGAAACCCACAAAAACTACACTGTAAAAAAACAATCCTAAAAAAAACAGTAATATTCCAGCAGCTGGGGCACCAAATTAATCCCATAAAATAACAGAAAATAACTTTCTCATAAAAATACGTTTATTTTCAGTAATGACACTACAGTTTGTTGCCCTAATTTTACATGTGATTTTGCCTTTTTCAAGTGCTTTTAAACATTAAATTAGGAACATTTTAATGTGAGTAAACAATGAAATTACCTATAAACAACGTCAATGAATGCGGCAATATGAATAATAATACTTAAATGTACAGAAATATACAGTTAACAGTTGGTTTAAATAATAATAATAATGATGGATTGCATTTATATAGTGCTTTTCGAGACCCTCAAAGCGCTTTACAATTCCACTATTCATTCACTCTCACATTCACACACTGGTGGAGGCAGCTACAGTTGTAGCCACAGCTGCCCTGGGGCAGACTGACAGAAGCGAGGCTGCCATATCGCGCCATCGGCCCCTCTGGCCAACACCAGTAGGTGGTAGGTGAAGTCAGTAGCGGTTTTTGATACGGGCGACGTGGTGGGGGGCGGCATCACGGGCATCGGCAAAAAAAAAATAAATAAAAAATTGCTCGTACTCATGCTGCCCCGACATCAGCCAGCGCATATTGGGAATGGCATAGGCACTGATCGCTTTTCTGTCGCCTATTTGCTGGGAGTAAATATCAATAACAATTGAAAATTTATAATTTACAGTTTGATGATTTAAAGTCTCACACACAGCCCGTCAAAAGGGGAGAGGACCAGCTGCTTCCAAATAGAGCACATTTCATTCATAATGATGTAAATCCAAGCCCATTATGTATTCATGATTTGAATCCTGGGTTGTGTGAAATCCCAGAAATAAACTGTGGACAAAGTGAATCTGTGAACTAAGGTGTAGGTCTATTAGGTTATGTTGTGGTGATCCTCGGGTTGAGGGGTTTGTGTTCATACTGGAGTGCAAAATGAAAACCAGTGGAAGATGGACAAGAAAAGTTCAAAGCCATCAGGTGCTCAGTTTAGAAAAAAGAGAAAAGAAGAGGAGGAGAAACGAGCAAAAGATGCAGGTAAGCAGATGTGTCGTTGGATAATGGCAGCTCATCCTGAAACAATCAGAGTCAGAATCAGAATAGTTTATTAATCCCTAAGGAAATAATGTGGATTACAGTTGCTCCAAAAAGAAATGGTAAAAATAGTAACAGTAACAGACTAAACTCCAAACAGTACATTATGTTACAGATTTTAATGTTAATTAGTCATTTTCAATTTGTCCTGTTCTCATTGTATGACAAATTATGATGGCTGTTTGGTAGCTGTTTGCATTCAATGCATACTCTCTCTCTTTATATGTGTGTGTGTTTCTCTGGCGAAATTCAGTATGGTTCCGACAACAGTTTTATGTTAATGTATAATCCTTAATATGTTTTATGTGTGTGGGGCGCCAGAGGGAGTGTTCACCCGGGGCGCCAAACAGGCTAGGACCGCCACTGGGTGAAGTGTCTTGTCCAAGGACACAAAGACCGAGAGTGTCCGAGCCAGGGCTCGAACCGGCAACCTTCTGAGTACAAGGCGAATTGCCAACTCTTGAGCCACGATCGCCCTAAACAACAATAATAATAATTGTCATTTGATGTAAAAAAAAGTTTATAAGAATCATTTTATATATTTTCCATAGCATTACATTTGAATTTAACAGTTCAATCTTTCAAATAATGGACAGATATTTATGAAATTATGATACATTTGTGAATGTATTTTAACAATCTAAATATGCTCATGTAAGAAAATTATGTTTTATTACATTTACAGTGATTTTACGTTAATTTACATTTGAAATGTAAAATCACAGTCTATTTATGTGAATTTAATGATATTCTGGAAAAACAGTACAAAACTGTAAAATACACAGTAAAATATTTTATATTACAATTTTTTTTACAGTGTAACAAAGGCACAGCACAGAAAAGAGGTTGGAACTAATAAAGCAGAAATACTTTGCTACTCTAGAATTTACAGGTATCTACATCTTTTTACTTTTCTTCCCTACATTTTAACGCAAATATCTGTCTTTTTCACTCCTTACATTTTAAAACAGACTCATTGCTTTTGGTTTAACACATTTAATTAATGTTTTTTTCTTTTTTTGCACACTGGACACTGCAAATGAACCCGAACAGGTAAAATATAAAAAAAAAACCCTTTCAACTAACCAGACTTGCCAAGTGTAATGAGAAGACAGGACAGTTGTGGGTTTACATTTATTTTGACCTTCAAAAATACATTTAGTGCAAAAATCTTGGAAATGGAAGTAATCTTAGATATACACGAAATATTCCAACTTTCTAACTAATTACACTAGAGGTGTCAACAAGGCCCAGGAGCCGAATTTGGCCCAGCAAAGTAAGAAAAAACAAGTTACAGAAAGCCTTAGAAAACTATACTAACTATAAGTGCGAAACTGAGCTGTGCAATGTGCATATGGCCTGAGGGATGTAACAGTGGGTTATATCACAGTGTTCAGAGTAACAGCCTGCTTGAAGAAACTGTCTTTGCGTGGCTTGTTTTACTAAACAGCGGCAGAGCCTCCTGAATGCAGCAGTTTGAACAGTTCGTGTCCGGGACGTGAGCGGTCTGCAGAGATTTCCTAACACTGGACCTCTACAGGTCCTGGATGGAGGCAAGATCAGCACTGATGATCAGCTCTGCAGATCTGATTGCCTGTTGCAGTCTGGCCCAGTGACTGATGTCCACAGAACAGACTACATGATAGCAATATGGAAGATGACCAGCAGCTCCTGTGGCAGGTTGTAGTTCCTGAGGCAACTTAGGGCCTTCTTCTGGAAAGAGTTTATATGCAAGGATCACTTCAGATCGTGTGGAAAGGTGGATCCTAGGAATCTGAAGGGAACCACAGTAGCTACTGTATTGTTAAGCATCAGAAAAATCTGACTTAAGGATCAGACCAATGATGGTGGTGTCATCAGCGAACTTAAGGAGTTTCACATATGGGACAAGAACAGCAGGGAGAGAACACACCTGTGGGGGAGGCTGGTGAGGGTAGTTTGTGTGTGGGATGTGGAGCTTCTTGGACTCACCTACTGCTGGGAAATGAGCTACCAGAAATTTTTTTTTTTGCAAATTTTACACATTTATTTCTTACTATTTAACAGATTTCTAAATTTTGTCATGTAGAAAAACTGATTTGCACTGTACATCTTTAGCTTCAACTTTCAATCCTTCAAACAATGGAAAAGCCATTTAATTGTACAAGTGTTAAGTAAAAACAGACTTTCATGTTTGATTAAGCAGAAATTCTAAAACTGGTCCAGTTGCTAAAACCTCTGACTGTTTCAATAAGTGTTAAAGAAAAAGAGGATAAAACTGAGAAAACTACTAAAACTGCTTCACATCCATGTGGTTGTGGATCAGATTTATAAGACAGCATAATATCAAAATAGATTGACACTCTGATAGTGCTGCCACATCTAAAACAGTTTGTCTTTTAATCCTTTTCACATGTGCAGTCTCCACGGTGCCTGTTATTTCCTTGAACGGTAATGAGAAGAAAGAGAGTGAAATTTACAGCCTTTCTACATATCAGTGTTTTTTTGGTAATTAGGCAGGTGACCATCAAAAATACATTTAGTGCAAAGACATATACAAAATGTAAATCATCTGGGAAATGCAGATAAATAATAAAACGTCATATCCGCTCACATCAATAGACATGTTTTCAGACAACTCCAAATAAAACACAAATTTCAGTAAAAATTAAACATTTTTTTGGACTTATTTTAAAATGGATGTCAAACAATGGGTGTGACACTTAGCTGTGTGTGAAACTATTTTCTGATCGAATAAAACAAAAATTAGTTCTTTTTAAAATAACAACACTATACAATTTTTTTCGAATTTTGGTCAGTTTGAAACCGTAAATCAGAGGATTCATAATAGGAGGAATGACAAGAAACTCTAATGCTACAAAGTTTTGAAGGGTCTGAGGCAACTCTTTCGAACCCAGTCGCAGACTTATAATATCAGTAAGTACTGCCACAACAAAAGTAAATAATGAGACGAGATGTGGGACACATGTTTGCATGAACTTTGCTCTGTTTTCTATAGACTTTACACATGTTTGAATGATATACATATAGGACCAAACTATAAAAACACCATGAAGCAAATAAATAATTATTATAATATTTGCAAATATTCCATTAACTATAGTTTGTGCTGGAAAACAAGCGAGTTGGACAATACTCCAGTTCATACAGAAGAGTCTGGAAAGATACGGGCTGCATAACTTCAGTCTGGATGTTAGAAAAGCATGCACAGCCATAATGCAGAAAGTTGTGAACCACAAAAACCATGCAAACCTTATGACTCTTTGCTTTGTCATGATAGAGTGGTACTTCAGTGGCTGACATATGGCCACATATCTGTCATATGCCATGAGTGCAAGAATCGACAGTTCACCACAGACAAAAGAATAAATCACCTGAGTCTGAATAAGGCAACCGTAATATGAGATGAGATGAACATCAGAGAGGAGATCCCAGAGAAATCTGGGAAAGAAACCTGCTGTTCCATAAAGTGCATTGATGCAAAAGACACAGAGCAGAATATACATTGATTCATGGAGGTTGCTGTCCAAGATGATGATCACAATGAGAGAAACATTGACGAGGCAAATGATGCAGTAACACAACAAACTGAGGAAAAAGAGAACAAACCTGTGACTGACTGTTTCATTGAAACCTGAAAGAAAAAACATTGTTATTACAGAAACATTATTCATTGTGATTGAGAGATCTAAGTGAAGCCTAGTCGCTCACTGTATCTGTTCTCCTCTCTCCTCTATCAGGTACAGATAACAGCAACACGTGAGCTGGGATTTCAAACCAGCCAATCATTGATCTGGAATGAAAGCTCACAGCTTTGGAAAATCACAGGGGATTTAATATGTATCATGTACTTAACACATAATAAAACAAACCTGCAGGTTCTTGAAAAAGAAATATTAAAACGTTTTACAACTTTATTAAAAAAAATGCTTTCTTCATAATACTGTTAGGAATTTTTTACATTTATGCCAATTAAACATAATTGTCCAGGGCTTGTTGTGGTTTTCTTCTGTTTTTCGTTTGTAGTCTTTCGTAGTCCAGTCAGATCATTGTTGCTTCAGTGATAATGATCAGGCTCTCTGACGTTTGCTGAAGTCACTAGTAAGACAGTAAGAAGTTCTTGTGAATGTTGCTTTGTCTTTGCCTCTTAGTAACTCTGTGGAAAAAAGAATTGTTTGCACCTGTTACCTGCTACTTACCTGTTACTCTGCCGCCTGCTCACTCTCTACCTTTCCTATTCCACAATGGAAAGAATCCATCCCAGGTACCTCTCCAATTTTCTGCAGAGTGATGTAACCTTATCGTTGCACCACGATCACCCCCTTTTCCTCCAGCCCAGAAAAGAGTAAATCAAAGTTTTTTTTGTGTAAAACCATGGTCTCAGAGATCAGGTTGTAAATTCTGAGTTGCTGCAGGAACCACAACCTCTGCTGGGCCTTCTTCTGGATAGAGTCTATATGTGGGGACCACTTCAGATCGTGTGGAAAGGTGGATCCTAGGAATCTGAAGTGATCCACGGTAAGTACTCTATTTTTAAGGATAGTTAGGGTGAGTCTGAAGGTTCACTGTCACCTCCACAGTCGGGTCCAGATGGTTCTGACTGCAACAGTGGAACAGCTGGTCCACCTCCTGTCTGTACGTGGACTCGTCTTCATTGTGGATCAGACCAGTGATTACCAGTTTGCAAATCATGCGAACAGATCCACAGAAGATGCCATCAATGTAGCTCTCCACTCTGTGCTGAGCCACCAGGAGCAGCGGCAAAGCTACGTCAGAAAGCTCTTTGTGGGTGTTCTCAGAATCTCATCTCCACTTTGTGGTTCTGTTGGCTTCATCAGGTGATGGCCTTCTGCTCGCTTTGGAATGGTTCACAGCTGAGTGTGAAGCAGTGGCAATGAGAATCAGCACCTCCAAATCTGAGGCCATGGTCCTCAGCCGGAAAAGGGTGGAGGGCCAACTTCAGGTCAGGGACGAGTTCCTGCCCCAAGTTTAAGTATCTCGGGGTCTTGTTCATGAGTGACGAGAGACGGGAGATCGACAGACGGATTGGTGCTGCGGCTGCAGTGATATGGATGCAATACCAGTGTGTTGTGGTGAAGAGAGAGCTGAGTGTAAAAGCGAAACTCTTAATTTACTGGTCGATCTACGTCCTTCCCCTCCCCTATGGTCATGAGCTGTGGGTAGTGACCGAGATTGCGGATACAAGCGGCAGAAATGGGCTTCCTCTGAAGGGTGGCTGGCCTCTCCCTTAGAGATAGGGTGAGAAGTTCAGTCTTCCGGGAGGGGCTCAGAGTAGAGCAGCTGCTCCTCCACATTGAATAGAGCCAGTTGAGGTTGTTCAGGCATCCTGAGCACCTCCTGAATGAGGTGTTTCGGGCATGTCCCACCAGGAGGAGGCCCCGAGGCAGACCTGGGACATGCTAGAGAGATTTTATCTCTCAGCTGGCTTGGGAATGCCTTGGTGTTCCCCCAGACAAGTTGGAGGAGTTGGCTGAGTAGAGGGTGGTCTGAGCTTCTCTGCTAGGGCTGCGGCCCCTGTGACCCAGCCCCGGATAAGCAGATGGATGGATGGATGTTCTTTGTGGATTACAGCTCAGCTTTCTATACAATCATCCTGGATATCCTCTTCACCAAACTGGTCACTCTTGGCCTTTGACTTTCTCACCAACCGGCCCCAGACTGTAAGACTTGACCCCTATCTCTCCTCCACTCGCATGCTGAGCACTGGCTCCCCACAAGGCTGTGTGCTGAGCCCCCTCCTGTATTGTCTCTAGACCTAAGACTGCAGTTCGACCCACAACAACAACATCATCATCAAGTTTGCTGAAGACACCACATTAGTCAGACTTATCTCAAAGGGAGACGAGGCAGACTACAGAGAGGAAGTCCTGAAGTTGACATCATGGTGTTCAGAGAAAAAACTAGCACTGACCACTATGGAAACCAAAGAGATCATTGTCGACTTCAGGTGGCACAGCACTGACTTAGGCCCCCGATACATCAACAGTGATGGTTGGAGAGGGTCCACACCTTCCGGTTTTCCAAGAAGCACAAACTGGACTCCAACCTGCTGCTGATCTTCTACTGCTCGTCCATTGACAGCCTGCTGACATACTGCCTCAAAGTAAGGTACGGCAGCTGACCAGATGGGAACAGAGTGAAGCTTCACAGTGTAATCAAGGCAGCACAGAAGATGAGGGAAGCGCTACAGGTGCATCAGCACAAACACTGACAGACTTAGGAACAGTTCCTTTGCAAAAACCATGAGCACCCTGAACTCACAGATGAACCGACGACACAGTTTCACCCCCCAATTCAAGCCTCTCCTCTATACACAGAATATACAAACACTACCACCACTGTGCAATATTTAATTTATGTCAAAATACCTCACTGTAAATATAGACTATTTATTTTTTCCAATATTTGTATATTTGATATTGACCTGCCCATATGTATACAGTGCCACAGAACTGTGCACCTCACCCCCCTTTCTTCTTTCCCCACATGTCTGCACTGGGTAGGAGATGCTCTGAATCTCTTTGTACATGTGTATAGTGACAATAAAAGGCATTCTAGTCAATCTGTCAGGAACCTGGGTCCTTTTGACCCAGCGTTTTGTGTTTTCTATTTTTGTCATTTTGGTTCTGTTCTTCCTCGGTTAGTGTTCTTTTCTTTCTGCCCGTGTATCCCTGTGTCCAGTCTGCGTTTCTGAGTCTGTGTCATTACCTGTATGTGTTTCCTGTTTTACTTGGAAGGTCTCTTTCTTATGTCTGTGTTCTGTTTACGTTTCCCTTATGTAGCACTCATGTGCGTGTTTCGAATACTCCCAGATCAAAACAAGAGTATGTCACCCAAATTTGACATCAAAGAGCTCAAAGATTTGGACCAGTAGGTTCGGCTACGTACAGGAGAGGCGAACTGAATGAGACTCAGACAACCGCGAGTTTTGAAAAATAACCGGAATTGTATTTTTCTTTTCAATTAGAAATAACAGGACATTATGACAAACATACAAAACACTTACAAATGAAATTATTCCCTTTCGGTACCAGTACTCTCTTAATAATACCTTTTGGCAAAATCACAGTGATCACTTGATGGAAAAAAAGAAATCTTACCTGGGTGCACCCTTTCTAGAGGTACAGTTCACATCCAACAATGAACCACAATTTCAATCATCAGCATATAAATGTTAACACTTATTTGCATTTTCACAGACTTCGTTAACAAATAGCAACAGTTAATCAGCTGGAGGGTTATTTCCAACCGCTCACACTCACTTTTGTTCACATTCATGGAATGTACAGAGTCCGTAAAACGAGTCCTTAAAACCACCCGCCCGTGAGTCCAGGGGGATGTGTGTGAAGAAGGGGGACTACGAGTACAAAATGGCGTGGTGTGTTTCTGTTTTGTTGCATCTGGCCTACCACACTCTGATGTGCAGGACAGAACAAAGTCATTTGGTCCTTCAACGGGGTTGGCTCGCCATCAATTTCAGGATCCGTTGGAATGCACCAGGAAGATACAAACCAAAGAAGCAAAAAAAAAAAAACCCCAAAACCAAACAAAAGAAAAAAAACCTGACCTGTCAACGACAGTGTCATGGGACATATTAAGTTCCTCATAAAATCACAATTCACACATTCACTTCAACTGCTGGGTTTCAGTAAATTGAACAAAGTTTCCTACAGAACATTCCTAAACAATTATCATTAAACACTGGAACATTTTACTTGCAAGGCATTCATGAAACACAGATAAATAATGAACAAGTAAAACACTTTGCTCACCGATCTCAGAATTAGAAAGACGGAGCAGCGCGAGATGGCGCACGACCGATGAAATGGCGTCGTCTCTAACTCCCGACCTTTCTCGACTAAGCAATGTAAAAAGAACCAGCTAATTACTCGTCTTAGCAATATACATACAGTAAAACAATCTTTCGTAAACAGTGAGTGCTAGCTCTCCGTCTATATTACTCTTTTTCATACCTCGTCTCAGTAAATCGCCGTGTCTCGTTTCCTCACTAGCTTGCTCATGGAAGGTTCGCGAGCGGAAGAGAGAAAAGAAAAATCTGTGTCCTCCTAGGCAGGGGCGGCAGGCGGAGCCTGTATCACGTTTCAGCAGCTCATTGGCCTAGAGTAGCACGTGTCTAAACCAGAACAGTTAACTCCTTAACGGCTGCACCTATGGTTTATTCATTACAAATGAAGTGTGCTGTTTAGATTAATGATTCTTTTATTCTGGTGTATTCTAGTTAAGCCATACTCAAATATGGGTTACACTTACCTCGTCAGCTGTTATGTCCCCCAGATATGTTTCCCTCCTGTTTCCCATCCCCTGATTACTGGTATGTGTATTTATAGTGTGTGTTCACCCGTCCTCATTGCTGGTTCGTCTGTGTTGTTTCCCACGGTCTCTCTGTGTCTCTCTGTGTCTCTCTGTGTTTCTCTGTGTCTCTCCCCGTGTATTTCCCCGTGTATTTCCCCTGACCTCCCTGCATCGTCATTTCTGGTTTGTTTTGTTAGTTTTGCCCAGTTTAGGTTTTCCAGTTTCATGTCCACCCGCACCGTTTGCTGTTTGTATTTTCTCTTGTCATTAAACTCAGGTGCACCCGAGCTGCCGCTTCCTGGTCCTAAATAATTCCCACACGGCTTGCCCCGGCAGACCGTGACAGTGTCAGTTTAGAAGGTCAAGAACAGCAGGGAGAGAACACGCCTATTGGGGAGGCCTTTGCTGGTAGTTTGTGTGTGGGATGTGGTGCTTGTTGGCCTCACCTGCTGCTGGGAAATGAGCTACCAGATCTTTTCTTTTTGCAATTGTACACATTTATTTCTTACTGTTTAACAGATTTCTCATCTCTTTTTACTTAATACAGTAAAAAGAAACATTTTGTCATGTAGAAAAACTGATTTGCACTGTACATCTTTAGCTTCAACTTTCAATCCTTCAAATAATGGAAAAGCCATTTAATTGTACAAGTGTTAAGTAAAAACAGACTTTCATGTTTGATTAAGCAGAAATTCTAAAACTGGTCCAGTTGCTAAAACCTCTGACTGTTTCAATAAGTGTTAAAGAAAAAGAGGATAAAACTGAGAAAACTACTAAAACTGCTTCACATCCATGTGGTTGTGGATCAGATTTATAAGACAGCATAATATCAAAATAGATTGACACTCTGATAGTGCTGCCACATCTAAAACAGTTTGTCTTTTAATCCTTTTCACATGTGCAGTCTCCATGGTGCCTGTTATTTCCTTGAACAGTAATGAGAAGAAAGATAGTGAAATTTACAGCCTTTCTACATATCAGTGTTTTTTTGTTAATTAGGCAGGTGACCATCAAAAATACATTTAGTGCAAAGACATCTACAAAATGTAAATCATCTGCAGATAAATAATAAAACATCATATCCGCTCACATCAATAGACATGTTTTCAGACAACTCCAAATAAAACACAAATTTCAGTAAAAATTAAACATTTTTTTGGACTTATTTTAAAATGGATGTCAAACAATGGGTGTGACACTTAGCTGTGTGTGAAACTATTTTCTGATCGAATAAAACAAAATTTAGTTACTTTTAAAATAACAACACTATAAAATCGTTTTCGAATTTTGGTCAGTTTGAAACCGTAAATTAGAGGATTCATAATAGGAGGAATGACAAGAAACTCTAATGCTACAAAGTTTTGAAGGGACTGAGGCAACTCTTTCGAACCCAGTCGCATACTTATAATATCAGTAAGTATTGCCACAACAAAAGTAAATAATGAGACGAGATGTGGGACACATGTTTGCATGAACTTTGCCCTGTTTTCTATAGACTTTACACATGTTTGAATGATATACATATAGGACCAAACTATAAAAACACCATGAAGCAAATAAATAATTATTGTAATATTTGCAGATATAGCATTGATTGCAGTTTGTGCTGGAAAACAAGCGAGTTGAACAATAATCCAGTTCACACAGAAGAGTGTGGAAATATACGGGCTGCATAACTTCAGTCTGGATGTTAGAAAGGCATTCACAGCCACAATGCAGAAAGTTGTGAACCACAAAAAACAAGCAAACCTAATGACTCTTTGCTTTGTCATGATAGAGTGGTACTTCAGTGGCTGACATATGGCCACATATCTGTCATATGCCATGAGTGCAAGAATCGACAATTCGCCACAGACAAAAGAATAAATCACCTTAGTCTGAATAAGGCAACCGTAATATGAGATGAGATGAACATCAGAGAGGAGATCCCAGAGAAATCTGGGGTAGAAACCTGCTGTTCCATAAAGTGCATTGATGCAAAAGACACAGAGCAGAATATACATTGATTCATGGAGGTTGCTGTCCAAGATGATGATCACAATGAGAGAAACATTGACGAGGCAAATGATGCAGTAACACAACAAACTGAGGAAAAAGAGAACAAACCTGTGACTGACTGTTTCATTGAAACCTGAAAGAAAAAACGTTGTTATTACAGAAACATTATTCATTGTGATTGAGAGATCTAAGTGAAGCCTAGTCGCTCACTGTATCTGGTCTCTGTTCTCCTCTCTCCTCTATCAGGTACAGATAACAGCAACACGTGAGCTGGGATTTCAAACCAGCCAATCATTGATCTGGAATGAAAGCTCACAGCTTTGGAAGATCACAGGGGATTTAATATGTATCATGTACTAAACACATAATAAAACAAACCCGCAGGTTCTTGAAAAAGAAATATTAAAACGTTTTACAACTTTATTTAAAAAATGCTTTCTTCATAATACTGTTAGGATTTTTTTTTACATTTATGCCAATTAAACATATTTGTCCAGGGCTTGTTGTGGTTTTCTTCTGTTTTTCGTTTGTAGTCTTTCGTAGTCCAGTCAGATCATTGTTGCTTCAGTGATAATGATCAGGCTCTCTGACGTTTGCTGAAGTCACTAGAAAGACAGTAAGAAGTTCTTGTGAATGTTGCTTTGTCTTTGCCTCTTAGTAACTTTGTGGAAAAAAAGACTTGTTTGCACCTGTTACCTTCTACTTACCTGTTACTCTGCCGCCTGCTCACTCTCAACTTTTCCTATTCCACAATGGAAAGAATCCATCCCAGGTACCTCTCCAATTTTCTGCAGAGTGGTGTAACCTTATCGTTGCACCACGATCACCCCCTTTTCCTCCAGCACAGAAAAGAGTAAATCAAAGGTTTTTTTGTGTAAAACCATGGTCTCAGAGATCAGGTTGTAAATTCTGAGTTGCTGCAGGAACCACAACCTCTGCTGGGCCTTCTTCTGGATAGAGTCTATATGTGGGGACCACTTCAGATCGTGTGGAAAGGTGGATCCTAGGAATCTGAAGTCATCCATGGTAAGTACTCTATTTTAAAGGATAGTTAGGGTGAGTCTGAAGGTTCACTGTCACCTCCACAGTTTGGTCCGGATGGTTCTGACTGCAACAGTGGAACAGCTGGTCCACCTCCTGTCTGTATGTGGACTTGTCTTCATTGTGGATCAGACCAAGTATTACCAGTTTGCAAATCATGCGAACAGATCCATAGAAGATGCCATCAACATAGCTCTCCACTCTGTGCTGAGCCACCTGGAGCAGCGGCAAAGCTACGTCAGAAAGCTCTTTGTGGGGTTTGTCAGAATCTCTTCTCTAGTTTGTGGTTCTGTTGGCTTCATCAGGTAATGGCCTTCTGCTCGCTTTGGAATGGTTCACAGCTGAGTGTGAAGCAGTGGCAATGAGAATCAGCACCTCCAAATCTGAGGCCATGATCCTCAGCCGGAAAAGGGTGGAGGGCCCACTTCAGGTCAGGGACGAGTTCCTGCCCCAAGTTTAAGTATCTCGGGGTCTTGTTCATGAGTGACAAGAGACGGGAGATCGACAGACGGATTGGTGCTGTGGCTGCAGTAATATGGACGATATACCATTGTGTTGTGGTGAAGAGAGAGCTGAGTGTAAAAGCGAAGCTCTCAAGTTACTGGTCGATCTACGTCCCTCCCCTCCACTATAGTCATGAGCTGTGGGTAGTGACCGAAAGAACGAGATTGCGGATACAAGCGGCAGAAATGGGCTTCCTCTGAAGGGTGGCTGGCCTCTCCCTTAGAGATAGGGTGAGAAGTTCAGTCTTCCGGGAGGGGCTCAGAGTAGAGCAGCTGCTCCTCCATATTAAATAGAGCCAGTTGAGGTTGTTCGGGCATCCTGGGCGTCTCCTGAATGAGGTGTTTCGGGCATGTCCCACCAGGAGGAGGCCCCGGGGCAGACCTGGGACACACTAGAGAGATTTTATCTCTCAGCTGGCTTGGGAATGCCTTGGTGTTCCCCCAGACAAGTTTGAGGAGGTGGCTGAGGAGAGGGTGGTCTGGGCTTCTCTGCTAGGGCTGCGGCCCCTGTGACCCGGCCCCGGATAAGCAGATGGATGGATGGATGCTCTTTGTGGATTACAGCTCAGCTTTCTATACAATCATCCTGGATATCCTCTTCACCAAACTGGTCACTCTTGGCTTTTGACTTTCTCACCAACCGGCCCCAGACTGTAAGACTTGGCCCCCATCTCTCCTCCACTCGCATGCTGAGCACTGGCTCCCCACAAGGCTGTGTGCTGAGCCCCCTCCTGTATTGTCTCTAGACCTAAGACTGCAGTTCGACCCACAACAACAACATCATCATCAAGTTTGCTGAAGACACCACATTAGTCAGATTTATCTCAAAGGGAGAAGAGGCAGACTACAGAGAGGAAGTCCTGAAGTTGACATCATAGTGTTCAGAGAAAAAAAAAACTAGCACTGACCACTATGGAAACCAAAGAGATCATTGTCGACTTCAGGTGGCACAGCACTGACTTAGGCCCCCGATACATCAACAGTGATGGTTGGAGAGGGTCCAACTGTTCGTCCATTGACAGCCTGCTGACATACTGCCTCAAAGTAAGGTACGGCAGCTGACCAGATGGGAACAGAGTGAAGCTTCACAGTGTAATCACGGCAGCACAGAAGATTATTGGCTGCCCTCTCCCCTCCTTGTCAGACATTTATTTCACCCGCTGCCTCAACAGAGCAACAAACATCATCAAGGGCAGCTCCCACCCAGGTTTTGACCTGTTCGACCTGCTTCCCTCAGGGAAGCGCTACAGGTGCATCAGCACAAACACTGACAGACTTAGAAACAGTTCCTGGGCCCCGGTCTGGATGGGCCTGGGCCCCCTTTCCCTGGCGGGTCGTGGAGTATGGGAGTGCCTACTGGGGTCAGCGGGGGAGCTGGCCCCAGGGAGGGGTCATCTGCCCCTTACTTCCTTCCCTCCCCATCTCCAGTTGCCTCCCTCTTTCCGCTCCACCACAACCACCCACACATGCAGGGCCTTGGAGTAGGGGTATGTCACCAGGGTGCAGAGGAGGCTACCCCCCCCCCCCCCTCTGTCCCCTTCTGGCTGCCTCTGCCTCAATTTTATCCCACAACTTAGACATTCACATTACTCACACTCTCATTACACATACATATAGGATCTTGGGGGTGGGCACGATACACGGAGTCCAAATTACCATCAGGGTGTATACCTCACCCCTGGCGTCGTTGCCCACCTCTCAATTTTGAATACACGTAGACATTGAGGGCTAGCAGGAGGGACTATGCGCTTACCTGCTGCTCTCTGGCAGGTAGCTCCATGCCCTCCTGGGTTTTAATTGCACCTTAGAACACACATGCATCAACACTACAATGAGCGGGTGGAGGGAGGTTTGGAGTCTTCTCTCACCCAGTTCTCTGCGGCCTGCTGGAGCGGGGGGGCTAGGAGGAGTTGGCCGTCCAACTGCGGTCTGGAGTGTGGGGCCTCCCTGCTGCTGCGGAGTCGGGGCGGTCTGCCTCTCCCCACCGCAGGGAAAAGGGTAACACCACCTGGGTCTGGGTGCAGTTCCCCCCTCCAGGGGCAAGGGTACCTAGACCCGGTTCGTAGAGTACACTTGGGGAGTGTGATCGTGTGTACAGCGTCTCTTTATGTCTGTCTCCACGTTGGTTGAGTGTGGAGTAAGTGCATATGAGAGCATGAGGGTGGGAATGGATGTTTGTGTCTGTGTGTGCCTGTATGTCTGTGTCTATATGTCAGGTTGGGTATCAGACGCCACCTCTCTGGGGACATCTCAGGCCCTCCAAGGTTTGGAGGCCTATCTCCACCCACCACCACTTCCCCTGCCGGTGGCGGACTCCCTCAGGTGTCGGTGCGTTGGTGGTTCTTTGTGTCTGGGGGTGGGCGTCCGGGTACACACCGGCTCACTCCTTGGCGGCCGCTTATCGGGGCCTGGAGCCTGGGGCTCGCTCGGGCCACTTCGGAGGTGGGGTACCCCCGGCCTCTCGGCCTGGGGCTCGGTCACTCAGGCACAGCTGGCTGCCGGCGGAGCTCACGGGCGCGTCACTGCAACTCCCCCTGGCTTCTGCTCCGCGGCTGCTGAGTGAACCCTCATCTGGGACTCTCCTCAGCTCTTACTGGGACAGTGGCGCGGCTGCCCCTCTGTTGGTCTTCCTTGGTCTCTTGTGTTCTGGGGGCCTCTGGATGTCTGGAGTTTTGATCTCCTCCATACCTGCCTCATACCCTGGAGGACGGGGCTGTGGCTCCCCACACTCCCTAGCAGATCGTTACATGGAGAAACCTTTGGAATGCAAGCATGCTGATCCACACAGGTATGCACACAGGTGTACACACGGGTATTCACAGACGCGGACTACAGCTTTCTTGGCTGCTGCCTCAAAGCACACTGTGCGCTGTCTATCTTGCGTGCTGCACAATATCGTTTATTATTTAGAATCTACTGATATCTACTGCTAGCTAGTTTATTGTGATGGTGCCGTTTTTTTTTATTATGTTGCTCTTTGTTGTTTGCTTTCTCTTCTGTTTTTTTTCTCCATACAGGTGACCCAGGTGTTTTGTTTTTTTGTTTTTTTTTGTTTTTTCTTTCTTCCCCCCCTTCTCACCGTCTCTTCTCCCCTTTGGTTTTCTTTCTCTCCCTCTCTTTCTTTCATTCTCTCTCCCTGTCCTATCCCACAATCATGTCTGTCCCGTTTGTAGCAACTGAAA
This sequence comes from Aulonocara sp. 'chitande type north' Nkhata Bay, assembly GCF_057382095.1. Taxonomy (NCBI): domain Eukaryota; kingdom Metazoa; phylum Chordata; class Actinopteri; order Cichliformes; family Cichlidae; genus Aulonocara; species Aulonocara sp. 'chitande type north' Nkhata Bay. The sequence goes on from NC_141359.1 coordinate 37,857,769, forward strand.
ATAAAATAAATTCATAATTATAATAAAGGTCAATCAAATGGACCAATATGGCAAGGCCATGATGATCCACTTGGTAAAATAAATCCGCTTGGCATCTTTCTTGGCCTTAAGAGAACAATTCTGATGGCTAAAGATCCAAACGGGACACAAAAAAAAAAAGAAAAAAAAAGAAAGAAACAGTTCCTTTGCAAAAGCCATGAGTACCCTGAACTCACACACGAACCGACGACACAGTTTCACCCCCCAATTCAAGCCTCTCCTCTATACACAGAATATACAAAAACTACCACTACTGTGCAATATTTAATTTATGTCAAATACCCCACTGTAAAAATAGACTTATTTATTTTTTTTCAGTATTTGTATATTTGACATTTTTTGATATTGACCTGCTCATATGTATACAGTGCCACGGAACTGTGCACCTCACCCCCCTTTCTTCTTTTCCCACATGTCTGCACTGGGTATGAGATGCTCTGAATCTCTTTGTACATGTGTATAGTGACAATAAAAGGCATTCTAGTCAATCAGTTTAGAGGGTCAAGAACAGCAGGGAGAGAACACGCCTATTGGGGAGGCCTTTGCTGGTAGTTTGTGTGTGGTATGTGGTGCTTCTTGGCCTCACCTGCTGCTGGGAAATGAGCTACCAGAATTTTTTTTTTTTTTTTTTTTTTTTACAATTGTACACATTTATTTCTTACTGTTTAACAGATTTCTCATTTCTTTTACTTAATACAGTAAAAACAAACACATTGTAATGTAGAAAAACTGATTTGCACTGTAAATATTCAGCTTTAACTTTCAATCCTTCAAACAATGGAAAAGCCATTTAATTGTACAAGTGTTAAGTAAGAACAGACTTTCATGTTTGATTAAGCAGAAATTCTAAAACTGGTCCAGTTGCTAAAACCTCTGACTGTTTCAATAAGTGTTAAGGATAAAGAGGATAAAACTGAGAAAACTACTAAAACTGCTTCACATCCATGTGGTTGTGGATCAGATTTATAAGACAGCATAATATCAAAATAGATTGACACTCTGATAGTGCTGCCACATCTAAAACAGTTTGTCTTTTAATCCTTTTCACATGTGCAGTCTCCACGGTGCCTGTTATTTCCTTGAACAGTAATGAGAAGGAAGACTGAAATTTACAGCCTTTCTACATATCAGTGTTTTTTTGTTAATTAGGCAGGTGACCATCAAAAATACATTTAGTGCAAAGACATCTACAAAATGTAAATCATCTGGGAAATGCAGATAAATAATAAAACATCATATCCGCTCACATCAATAGACATGTTTTCAGACAACTCCAAATAAAACACAAATTTCAGTAAAAATTAAACATTTTTTTGGACTTATTTTAAAATGGATGTCAAACAATGGGTGTGACACTTAGCTGTGTGTGAAACTATTTTCTGATCGAATAAAACAAAAAATAGTTCCTTTTAAAATAACAACACTATAAATTTTTTTTCGGATTTTGGTCAGTTTGAAACCGTACATCAGAGGATTCATAATAGGAGGAATGACAAGAAATTCTATTACTACAAAGTTTTGAAGGGTCCGATGCAACTCTTTCGAACCCAGTCGCATACTTATAACATCAGTAAGTACTGCCACAACAAAAGTAAATAATGAGATGAGATGTGGGACACATGTTTGCATGAACTTTGCCCTGTTTTCTATAGACTTTACACATGTTTGAATGATATACATATAGGACCAAACTATAAAAACACCATGAAGCAAATAAATAATTATTGTAATATTTGCAAATATGCCATTAACTATAGTTTGTGCTGGAAAACAAGCGAGTTGAACAATAATCCAGTTCACACAGAAGAGTGTGGAAAGATACGGGCTGCATAACTTCAGTCTGGATGTTAGAAAGGCATTCACAGCCATAATGCAGAAATTTGTGAACCACAAAAAGCATGCAAACCTTATGACTCTTTGCTTTGACATGATAGAGTGGTACTTCAGTGGCTGACATATGGCCACATATCTGTCATATGCCATGAGTGCAAGAATTGAGAGTTCGCCGCAGAGAAAAGAATAAATCACCTTAGTCTGAATAAGGCAACCATAATATGAAATGAGATGAACATCAGAGAGGAGATCCCAGAGAAATTTGGGAAAGAAACCTGCTGTTCCATAAAGTGCATTGATGCAAAAGACACAGAGCAGAATATACATTGATTCATGGAGGTTGCTGTCCAAGATGATGATCACAATGAGAGAAACATTTAGCAGGCAAATGATGCAGTAGCAAAACAAACTGAGGAAAAAGAGAACAAACCTGTGACTGACTGTTTCATTGAAACCTGAAAGAAAAAACATTGTTATTACAGAAACATTATTCATTGTGATTGAGAGACCTAAGTGAAGCCTAGTCGCTCACTGTATCTGGTCTCTGTTCTCCTCTCTCCTCTATCAGGTACAGATAACAGCAACACGTGAGCTGGGATTTCAAACCAGCCAATCATTGATCTGGAATGAAAGCTCACAGCTTTGGAAAATCACAGGGGATTTAATATGTATCATGTACTAAACACATAATAAAACAAACCTGCAGGTTCTTGAAAAAGAAATTTTAAAACGTTTTACAACTTTATTTAAAAGATGCTTTCTTCATAATACTGTTAGGAATTTCTTACATTTATGCCAATTAAACATATTTGTCCAGGACTTGTTGTGGTTCTCTTCTGTTTTTCGTTTGTAGTCTTTCGTAGTCCAGTCAGATCATTGTTGCTTCAGTGATAATGATCAGGCTCTCTGACGTTTGCTGAAGTCACTAGAAAGACAGTAAGAAGTTCTTGTGAATGTTGCTTTGTCTTTGCCTCTTAGTAACTCTGTGGAAAAAAGACTTGTTTGCAGCTGTTACCTGTTACTCTGCCGCCTGCTCACTCTCTACCTTTCCTATTCCACAATGGAAAGATTCTATCCCAGGTACCTCTCCAATTTTCTGCAGAGTGATGTAACCTTATCGTTGCACCACGATCACCCCCTGTTCCTCCAGCCCAGAAAAGAGTAAATCAAAAGTTTTTTTGCATAAAACCATGGTCTCAGAGATCAGGTTGTAAATTCTGAGTTGCTGCAGGAACCATAACCTCTGCTGGGCCTTCTTCTGGATAGAGTCTATATGTGGGGACCACTTCAGATCGCGTGGAAAGGTGGGTCCTAGGAATCTGACGTGCTCCATGGTAAGTATTCTATTTTTAAGTATAGTTAGGGCGAGTCTGAAGGTTCACTGTCACGTCCACAGTCGGGTCCTGGTGGTTCTGACTGCAACAGTGGAACAGCTGGTCCACATCCTGTCTGTACGTGGACTCGTCTTCATTGTGGATCAGACCAGTGATTACCAGTTTGAAAATCATGCGAACAGATCCATAGAAGATGCCATCAATGTAGCTCTCCACTCTGTGCTGAGCCACCTGGAGCAGTGGCAAAGCTACGTCCGAAAGCTCTTTGTGGGTGTTCTCAGAATCTCATCTCTAGTTTGTGGTTCTGTTGGCTTCATTGGGTGATGGCCTTCTGCTTGCTTTGGAACGGTTCACAGCTGAGTTTGAAGCAGTGGGAATGAGAATCAGCACCTCCAAATCTGAGGCCATGGTCCTCAGCCGGAAAAGGGTGGAGGGCCCACTTCAGGTCAGGGACGAGTTCCTGCCCCAAGTGTCATGGCCTGGGGGATCGGCGAGATGCTGATCGGCCTTTTCTGTCTTTTTCTCTCTCTCGTGCTCTCTCTCTCTCCTCCTCTCCATCACCGGGCAAGAACTCATTGTGGGTTCACGCCCTCGGCCCACGCCCACACCCACAGAAAAGAACACATCTGATGCCCATCAAGGTGAACGGCATTTAAGCCAGGAGGTGACTGCTGGACTTCGCTGGATCTTTGTCTGCCACGCGTCAGTGAAAGTCAAGCTACAGCTCAAGATAAGTCATGTGTCTTTTGTGAATATCGTTCTCATTCCTGTCTCCTTATCTACAGTGCCCCTGGATTACCTTTCCCGTGTGAATCTGTGTGTCAAGTGTGAAAAGAAGGACTGCTGTCGTGTATGTGGAGAGTTGGAGAGCGAGTGATTTCCCCCTTGGATTTCCCTTGTGTTCAGCTGATTCAGGAGTCCCGCGTTTGAGTCCCCTGCATTGAACCTTAACATAACGATCCAGCCAGAATATGGACTCAGCGGACTCTGCTGCCCAGCAGCACGTCCTCACGGCCAAGGAGGTTTTGGAACGCCACGAACAAATGCTGCAGCTCATCAATCAGCAGTTGGCCGCTCTAACGCAGGCCCTTGCTCAGCGCGTACCCCTGGTAAGCCCAGCAGCCTCTCCTCCCTCTGTCTCCTCACAGTTACCGGCTTCTGAGCCTCCAGCACCCGGGCCTTTGGCTTCGCCTCATCCCACTCGCTTGGAGCCCCTGGCGCGAGCTTTGCCAACACCAGAAACCTTTGCGGGTGAGTTTCACCAGTGTGCCAGTTTTCTGACCCAAATAACAATGCAGTTTAGACAGTTGTGGAGGACATATGAAACTGACGAGGCTAAGATTGCCTTTTTTGTCTCTTACGCTCTTACGCAGACCGGCTTTAAACTGGGCTCAAGCTGTTTTGAAAACTGACGTCAGCATCTCGTACAAGGATTTTCTTGCTAAATTTAAATGTGTGATTGAGAGAGGTACTGGCGCTGATGCAGCATCTCACCATTTACTAAATCTTAAGCAGGGAAGACGAAGTATGGCGGAATACTCCATTTTGTTCTGGACGTTGGCCGAAGAGACCGGGTGGGGGCAGCCAGCATTGATAAGTACTTTGTTGAACAACGTGTGTGATGAGTTAAAGGGCAAACTAGTGATAAGAGAGTTATCTAAAACTTTGTCTGATGTGATAACGTTGTGTGTAAAGGTGGATGGGCATTTACGTGCGCGCCGCAGAACTGAGGACTACGTTTCCCAGATATCTCTGGGACGCGGCGAAGCAGCATCGGGCGGAAGCGCCACGAGTGGCGGAAGAGATTCAGAGTCGCAGGACATGGAGGAGGGTGAGCAACCTATGCAGCTGGGTCGCTCTCGCCTTTCCCCTGAGGAAAGGCACCATCGGTGGAGGGCCGGTGAGTGTTTCTATTGCGGCCGTAAGGGTCATGTTGCCAATGTTTGCCCGTCTCTGCCAAAAGGCCGCAGTAGAGAGGAGAATTCAAGTGGACGAGGTCTCTAGTTCACAGTCTCCTCCACGGCTCATGCTAGCAGCTAAATTAACGGTGCAGCTTCAGGTCCACCCTCTTAAGGCTCTAATCGATTCAGGAGCGGAACAGAACTTTATTGACGCTTCGCTGGCCCGACGATTAAATCTGAATTCTGAGCCTCTGCCACAGTCACTCCAAGTCACCGCCCTCAGTGGCCAGCGGCTTCCTAACATCACTCATATCACTGAGCCCGTTTTACTGACTCTCTCTGGCAATCGTTCCCAGACAATACAGCTGTATGTGTTTCAAGCTCCACTCACGCCACTAGTTCTGGGTTACCCGTGGTTGCATCAAGATAACCCTGTCTTCGATTGGAAAAAGGAGAGCATTGTGGGGTGGGGAGGAGGATTGTCACATGTCCTGTCTTAAAGCTGCCACCCCCTCTTCCGAACCGCTAACCAATTCTTCTCTCTCCAAGCTGCCGGACCTCTCCTCCGTGCCACCCGTCTACCATGATCTCAAACAAGTGTTTTGCAAGGATAGAGCACGCTCGCTTCCTCCGCATCGGCCGTATGACTGCGGCATTGATCTTCTTCCAGGCGCACCTCTCCCTACCAGCCGCCTATACAGTCTGTCTCAGCCCGAACGTGAAAGTATAGAAAAATACATCAACGAATCACTCACCGCAGGTCTCATTCGCCCCTCGTCATCTCCTGTGGCCGCCGGATTCTTCTTTGTTGCCAAGAAAGACAAGAGCTTACGACCTTGTATTGATTATCGGGGCCTTAACAACATCTCAGTGATGAATAAATATCCGCTCACTCTTTTAAATTCTGCCTTCGAGCTCCTTCAGGGGGCCACCATCTTCACTAAGCTGGACCTGTGCAACGCGTACCATTTGGTAAGAATAAGGGAGGGGGATGAATGGAAAGCAGCCTTCAACAATCACCTTGGTCATTTTGAATATCTTGTCATGCCGTTTGGTCTCACCAATGCCCCAGCTGTTTTTCAGGCCCTGGTAAACGACGTACTGCGGGACTTCATTAACCACTTCGTCTTCGTTTATCTGGATGACATCCTCATTTTCTCCCATTCTGTCTCTGAACACGAATGCCATGTCAGGCAGGTCCTCCAACACCTCCTGGAAAACCGTCTCTTCGTGAAGTGGGAAAAATGTGAGTTTTATGCTTCCACAGTCTCTTTCCTGGGCTATGTCATTGAACAAGGTAACCTGAGAGCGGACCCCGCCAAAGTTCAAGCTGTGTTAAACTGGCCCACTCCATCCCATCGCAAGCAGCTTCAGAGTTTCTTGGGTTTCGCTAACTTTTATCGCGGTTTCATCCGCAACTATAGCCAGCTCGCTCTACCCCTGATTCGTCTCACCTCACCCAAGGTCCCCTTCTGCTGCGATGAACCGGCTCGCCAGGCTTTCTCTTGCCTGAAGGAGCGCTTTGCCTCTGCACCCATCCTCATCCAACCCGATCTCAGTCAACCCTTCGTCGTGGAGGTGGATGCCTCGGACGCAGGAGTGGGGGCAGTGCTCTCCCAGCAACAAGGTGGTAAGCTTCATCCTTGTGCTTACTTCTGATACTTATGATGTGGGGAACTGAGAGCTATTGGCCATCAAGCTGGCCCTAGAAGAGTGGCGTCACTGGTTAGAGGGAGCTGCCCAACCGTTCGTGGTTTGGACGGACCACAAAAACTTGGAATACATCCGGTCCGCGAAACGACTCAACACCAGGCAAGCTAGGTGGGCTCTGTTTCTCACCAGATTCCAATTCACAATCACCTACAGACCCGGCTCTCGTAATGTCAAACCCGATTCCCTCTCATGCCAATTTGCCACCTCCGAAGACGCTGCCCAGGATCCCCATTCTTCCTTCCACGTGTGTTGTCGGGGCAAAAACCTGGGAGATTGAGTCAGCTATTCGAGAGGCCCAACGAACAGAACCGGACCCTGTACGGGTATGGGTCCCCCGGGCCTACTCTTTGTTCTATCTACTGTCAGATCATGAGTTTTGCATTGGGCTCACACGGCCAAGTGCACCTGCCACCCTGGGGTCCACCGCACCATTACCTTCCTCCAACGCTTCGCCTGGTGGCCGTCTTTAGCTAAGGACGTCTGCGAATACATTGCTGCCCCTCCTACATGCGCTCAAAACAAGAGCGTCAATCAGCCATCTTCCGGCCTTCTCCAACCCCTACCGACCCCTGGCCGCCCGTGGTCACACATTGCAATGGACTTCATCACGGGCCTCCCTTCCTCATCAGGTAACTCAGTCATCCTTACTATCATTGATCGTTTTTCGAAAGCTGCTCACTTTGTCCCCCTCCCCAAGCTCCCCAGTGCTTTAGAAATAGCTCGACTCCTGACTAACCATGTCTTTCGCCTTCACGGAATCCCCACGGACATCGTCTCTGATAGGGGGCTGCAGTTCACATCACAGGTCTGGAAAGAATTCTGCAACGCCCTCGGAGCGCAGGTCAGTCTCTCCTCTGGTTTCCACCCTCAGACTAATGGCCAGAAAGAACGGGCCAATCAGGAACTCGAGGCGGCCCTCCGGTGCTTGGCATCCACCAATCAGACAACTTGGAGTGAGCAACTCCCATGGGTTGAGTATGCCCACAATAGTGTAACAAGTATTACAATTAAATAATATGAGATACGCATTAAAATATTGTCTCGACAACTTTGGACTAGTATCAGAAAGTTCTAGGTAAGACTATGGAGCCTTGAAAGGATCAGCAGAGAAGGAACCACACAATGATAGATAAGATGTGATTTGAATAGAAACTGTATTGAAAGTTGTAAAGTTTACAAATCCTGCCTGTCTAAAGCTGGCTTCCTACAGTGCACAAACGCACATTAAAGGGCTCAAAAATAAAATCAAAACCAAACATCCTCTTTAAGGAAATTCTCCAAAGAGTTTCAATTAAAGAGCTTCCTCTAAATTAGAATTCCCTCTGTGTGTGTGTGTGTGTGTGTGTGTGTGTGTGTGTGTGTGTGTGTGTGTGTGTGTGTGTGTGTGTGTTTCTGTCCAACTGGTTCTAACACTACCCGGGTAGATTTTTAAAGTGTTAGTCTTATCTGTGTCAAGGAATGTAGTTATAGTCCTGAGGTTCGCTGAAGATGGATCCCACGGCTGGCCACACCGTACTCTGGTCCGTCTACAGTCACTCTCTTGGGATTGGCTCGCCACTGAACCCACGGGGTTCAGATCTCGAATGATCCAGTCCTGGTCAAAAACCAATCTATGCACACAGTTCAGAGTGCATACATTACTATTTTATCTATGCTTCTTCCATCACTCATCTTTCAGTCAAGTATTGTTCAAGTATAATAAATCATTAAGTTCATCAGTAACTTATTACTATTCCTCGGATTTATTATTGTCAGGGAAACCGAAGGCAGGAGAAGCAGGCGGCTGCCGGTCGGAGCATGAGGTGAACTGATTTTCAGGTAAGAAGTTATGAACTGCACTCTATTTGGGTCAGATATAAACCGAGTTTAGGTGTAGTTTATTTTCGTTGTACTGACTTTTTACGATTACTTACAATAACTTGTACTGCGTGCTAGCTAACACGACGGAGTTTCTATACAGCTGTGTGCGCGCTAAGTTACTGATGTTGAACTTTAAGACAGCCTCCCCTGTCATTCTCTCGCCTGTTGAAACTTCAGTCATGAAACTGATCAATGATCGACTTTTCTCTCTTGTTTGTTTATCGCGCTAAACAACAGCAGCACGTTTAAGCTTGATCGGCTGTTGTTAGAATTCATTTGATTTTAATTTCTAGTATCAGCTGATGTTTGCTGGAGACACAGCTTTAAAAACGGCTGGTCCAAACCCGGAGATGTCCTTACTGAATCATCAGAGCTGAACTGGTTATGGAGAAACAGGTTTACCTTTTAGGTGACATGAATGAGTTGAAGGGAAGTTATGAACTGTTTCTGAGAGATGAATAACACCAATATCCTTTTCTGTGTAGCTGACAGCTGGTAACTGTGCAGGGGCGGATCTAGCAAAGCTTTTGCCAGGGGGCCAGGTAGGGCATTAACAGGGAAAGGGGGGCACAAAGAAATACTTTTCTTTCTTACGCTCATATAAAATATTTAGCTTTTATGAAATAGTTATCTGAATCTTACAACCAAAGTTTGTATAATAATACACAAGATTGGCTGTAGACCATTGTTAATCATTCAGAACACTGTAAAAATAACAAAAAACAAAAAGTGAATGCAACAGTGCACAAATATTTATTTTACGTGTTTGATGTGTGTGGCGGGGCGTGGTCTGCAGTGCCGCTGCAGGGGAGGTGGACCCACATCAGCGGCATCTGCAATCAGGCGTAAAGTCTGTGCTCTCTCAGCTGTTCTTTTTTTGTATGTGTCGGGCTGTGAGATGAAAAGCTACAGCCGACTGTGTGGGTACAGCAACTATGTGTGAAAAGTAGTCCATAACGTAATGCTTCAAAGCATGTTCATGCAAACATTGTCGGGTCTGCTCATGAACCTCTGTGCACAGCGTCTGCAAATCGGGGCTGTATGAAGTCACCTCATCTTTACACAAAACTGTAAGCTGTCATCTGTGAGGCGCGAGCGGTGTTTGGTTTTACCATAGTTCATGGTGGAAAATTATGGAGTAAGGAAAATGGCTGCTCTGCTGAGTTTTGCTCTCTGTAGCCGTTTGAATGGCAAACTACACTGATTAGCGGTGGCATAGGCACACTAGTTTTAGTTATACAATGTCTCAACCATCATGAAATGTATACAGCCTATTTAAAATCTAAAACTTAAAATTGTCCGTAGCCTACTGTTGTTACCACTGTCCTGTTTGAAATGGATACTAACTAGCTAACTGACTGAATGCCCATTAACCTTATAACTCCTGTTGTGTGTTTGTGTACAGAGAGACAGCCAGGTTCATAATGGATATAAGGAAGTTTTTTCAAAAAAAGGAGCCACATTCAGGTAAAAATGTAAAATCAAATGATCCGTCAATCAAGAATAATGTTGGATCAGTGTTTCAATGTTTATATCTTTTATTAGATGTTCATGTGGTTTGGTTATTTGCCTTTTGGTTGAAAGTACACATACAATCTGGAAGTTCTGTTCTCCCTATAATAAAGCTGCTATACAGAATCTGCTAAACAAACTGGGTTGAAACATTTTTTTTTCTTTTTTCTTTTTTTTTGCCTGTCCCGTTTGGCTCTTTTGCCATCAGAATTGTTGTCTAAAGGCAAAGAAAGATGCCCAACGGATTTACTTTACCAAATTGACCATCCCAGCCTTGCCGTAATGGTCCATTTGATTCACCTTTTATTGTTCATTTTATTTTCACTTACTGAATACGGGACAGACTTGACTGGGGGAAAGAAGGGGAGAAAGAAAGAGGGAAAGAGAAACAGCTGAGAAGAGGGACGGGGGAGAAGGGCAAAAGACAAAAACCAACAGAATGAGCAGAAAAAAAAAGAAGAAAAAAAAATGCATATATCGATCACCTGGGTCACCTGCTGAGAAAGAAAAAAGAAAACAAGCAGAAGAGAACAAGAGTAATAGAATAAACAACATCACAATGATATATGGGAATATGACAGTAAATACTAAATATTAAACATTATTGTGCAGCACATAAGATCAACAGAACACAGTGTGCTTTGAGGTAGGAGCCAAAAAGGGTGTAGTTTGTGGGTGTGATCACCCGTGTGTACACCTGTGAGCATGGACGCGCTTGTTTTTTTTTGTTTTTTTAAAAGGTTCCTTCATGTAATGATCTGCTAGAGGGTGTGGGGGGGCCACAGCCCCGTCCTCCAGGGCATGAAGCAGGTATGGAGGAGATCAAAACTCCAGACATCCAGAGGCCCCCAGAACACAAGAGACCAAGGAAGACCAACAGAGGGGCAGCCGCGCCACTGTCCCAGAAAGAGCTGAGGAGAGTCCCAGATGAGGGCTCACTCAGCAGCCGCGGAGCAGAAGCCAGGGGGAGTTGCAGTGACGCGCCCGTGAGCTCCGCCGGCAGCCAGCCGTGCCTGAGTGACCGAGCCCCAGGCCGAGGGGCCGGGGGCACCCCACCTCCGAAGTGGCCCGAGCGAGCCCCAGGCTCCAGGCCCCGATAAGCGGCCGCCAAGGAGTGAGCCGGTGTGTACCTGGACGCCCATCCCCGGACACAAAGAACCACCAACGCACCGATGTCTGAGGGAGTCCGCCACTGGCAGGGAAGTGGTGGTAGGGGGAGATAGGCCTCCAAACCTTGGAGGGCCTAAGATGTCCCCAGAGAGGTGGCGCCTGACACCCAACCTGACATATAGACACAGAAATACAGGCACACACATATACAAACATCCATTCCCACCCTCATGCTCTCATATGCACTTACTCCACACTCAACCAACGTGGAGACAGACATAAAGAGACGCTGTACACACGATCACACTCCCCAAGCGTACTCTACACACCGGGTCTAGGTACCCTTGCCCCTGGAGGGGGAAACTGCACCCAGACCCAGGTGGTGTTACCCTTTTCCCTGCGGTGGGGGGAGGCAGACCGCCCCGACTCCGCAGCAGCAGGAAGGCCCCACACTCCAGACCGCAGTCGGACGGCCAACTCCTCCTCCTAGCCCCCCCGCTCCAGCAGGTCGCAGAGAACGGGGGTGAGAGAAGACTCCAAACCTCCCTCCACCCGCTCATTGTAGTGTTGATGCACGTGTGTTCTAAGGTGCATTTAAAACCCAGGAGGGCATGGAGCTACCTGCCAGAGAGCAGCAGGTAAGCGCATGGTCCCTCCTGCTAGCCCTCAATGTCTACGTGTATTTAACATTGAGAGGTGGGCAACGACGCCAGGGGTGGGGTGTACACCCTGATGGTACTTTGGATTCCGTGTATCGTGCCCACCCCCAAGATCCTATATGTATGTGTAATGAGAGTGTGAGTAATGTGAATGTCTAAGTTGTGGGATAAAATTGAGGCAGAGGCAGCCAGAAGGGGACGGGGGGGGGGGGGGGGGGGGTGGCCTCCTCTGCACCCTGGTGACATACCCCTACTCCAAGGTCCTGCATGTGTGGGTGGTTGTGGTGGAGCGGGAAGAGGGAGGCAGCTGGAGATGGGGAGGGAAGGAAGGGAGGGGCAAGTGACCCCTCCCTGGGGCCAGCTCCCCCGCTGACCCGCCAGGGAAAGGGGGCCCAGGCCCATCCAGACCGGGGCCCAGCGCAGCAGCGCCTCCCAGCCCCACAGAGCCCGGGACAGTCCACCCAACCCCACCACAGAGAAAACTGCACCCACCCCACCATCCACTCTTCTTCCAGACTACATAAGACAATAAACACCCAGGCTGAGATCTTCTTCCACCTCTCCTGTATCTCCCCCTCCTGCAGAGAGAGCCCCTGAGGAGAGGAAAGCTCCTGCAAGATGTGACAATCTCCCCCACCAGTTGAAGAGCCCCCCAGGTGGCTCGATGCACCGGCGGCAACACACCAACCAGGACCCAAGCCCCCGAGGCCCGGCCCGGGCCCCAGCCCAGAGACGGAGCACCCCCAGAACCTCACGCCCATCCCGGACCCACCCAGGGGCAGCCAGGCTACCAGGTCAGTAACCCACGTCCGTCAGCACAGACCCTCCCCTAGCCCCGCTGCACGCAGCCGCGAGGAAACAGTCACCTGAGAGCCAACAGAGCCCCTAACCGGACGTGACCGCTACCCCCCCCGGGTTGAGCCCCCCAAGGAAGATGCCTCCGGGGAACCCCCCGACGCCCTAAGCCTGTCCCTACCCCCACACCAATCACAACAGTGAAGGCGGGACCAAACTATGACCCCCCACCCCCACTAGGTGATGGAGCTGATCAAAGGAGCCCAGAGCAATTGATCTGATGTGGTGGCAGAAGCTGTATCAAGACTAATGTAATCTAATAGATAATTTCTATATTGGTTAGAATTAAGATTATTTTTATTTTTCCAGTTCATGAGGACTGTTTTCTTGGCTATTGGGTTGAAACATTTTTGACCCTCTTTAACAACATTCCAACATACTAATGTACACTTTTTATTGATCCCCGTGGGGAAATTCTTCTCTGCATTTAACCCATTCACTCAGTGAAGCAGTGGGCAGCCACCAGTGCAGCGCCCGGGGAGCAGCGTGTGGGGATGGTGCCTTGCTTGGGGGTACCTCAGGGTAGCCGTTCAGGGGATTCGACCCCCTGACCTTCCGATCATGGGGCAACTGCTTTACCTACTGAGCCATCCCTGCCCCTTTGTAACATTGTAATTGATTGGGGAGATTAAAATTAATGATATATTTTTATGTGGTTCAGCCACAACTCTACTGAAACCTCAGCCAGTAATAGGTAGGCCAACTTTTGGACCATCCAGTTGTCTGTATGACTGCCAGAGTATGTACATCACATTTGCACACTATCAGAAACTGCCAAACAGAGCCCTGGGGGAGTGAGGAGCTGTAAAGAGAAGCAGATGCTCTGTTTCTATACTAAAAATGTTTTAAGCTAGCTTGTTTCAAAGATTCTGTACAGCAGCTTTAAATGTTTTCCAAAAGCACACATACACTTAACTTATCAGTGTTTCTCAAACTTTTTACAGTGTGTACCACCTGATAAAAATGTCAAGCTCTTCTAAGTACCACTATGAAAGCATGAAACTCATAAATCTTACAACACAAAATTAGTATTATTAAATTAGTAAAATTAGTATCTGCAATAAAGATTTTTTCATACATTGTATAAATTCTACCACAGGCAAAGTTGCCTCCATTTTTCAGAATCAGAATCAGAATACTTTATTGATCCCTGGGGGAAATAATTTTTTGTTACAGTGCTCCATTTTAAACCAACATTAAGACAAGACAGACAATACACTAACTAAGAATAGTACAATATATACATATATATATACATACATACATACATAAGTCACTCATAAATAAATAGTTGGAAAAGAAACATGTGTAGCTGTAGCAGCAAACAGTGTGTTAAGTGGATGCGTTGTACAGGGAGATGGCCACAGGCAGGAATGATTTCCTGTGTCGTTCAGTGGTGCTTTTCGGTAATCTCAGTCTCTCACTGAACGTGCTCCTGTGACTGACCAGCATGTCATTGAGTGGGTGGGAGGTGTTATCCAACATTGTCTTTATCTTGGACAGCATCCGCCTCTCCGACACCACCTTGAGGGAGTCCAGCTCCATCCCCACAACATTGCTGGCCTTACGGATTAGTTTATTAAGTCTGTTGGCATCTGCAACCCTCAGCCTGCTCCCCCAGCATGCAACAGCATAGAGGATCGCACTGGCCACAACAGACTCATAGAAAATCCTCCGCATTTTCTGGCAGATGTTGAAGGACCTCAGTCGCCTCAAAAAATAGAGACGACTCTGGCCCTTCCTGTAAAGTGCTGTGGTGTTTTTAGCCCAGTCCAGTTTATTGTCAATGTGTACTCCAAGGTATTTATAGTCCTCCACAATGTCAACACCGACCCCCTGAATTGAAACAGGAGTCAAGTGTTTCCCGGTCTTCCTGAAGTCCACGATCAGTTCCTTGGTCTTTGCCACGTTGAGCTGCAGATGATTCTGCTCACACCACGTGACAAAGGAGTCGACCACAGCCCGGTACTCTGTCTCATCATCCCTGCTGATGCATCCAACCACCGCAGAGTCATCAGAAAACTTCTGAAGATGGCATGTCTCTGTGCAGTGGCTGAAGTCTGTGGTGTAGAGGGTGAAGAGGAAGCGGGAGAGGACAGTCCCCTGTGGTGCCCCTGTGTTGCTGATCACCTTGTCAGACACACACTGTGGGAGACGTACATATTGTGGTCTTCCTGTCAGGTAATCAACAATCCAGGACACCAGAGAAGCATCCACCTGCATCGCTGCTAACTTATCACCCAGGAGGGTCGGCCTGATGGTGTTGAAAGCACTGGAAAAGTCAAAAAACATGACCCTCACAGTGCTCGCCGGCTGGTCCAGATGGGTGTAGACACGATTGAGCAGGTAGATGATGGCGTCCTCTGTTCCGAGACGAGGCTGATAAGCGAACTGAAGGGGATCCAGGTGTGGTCTTACTATGGGTCGCAGCTGGTCCAGGATGAGCCTTTCCAGGGTCTTCATGATGTGGGAGGTCAATGCCACGGGCCTGTAATCCTGGAGGCCACTGGGACGTGGCGTCTTTGGTACAGGGACGAGGCATGATGTCTTCCACATCACCGGGACCCTCTGCAGACTCAGACTCAGCATAAACAGTTTATGAAAGACTCCACACAGCTGGGGGGCACAGGTCTTGAGGACAAGGGGACTCACTCCGTCTGGTCCAGCAGACTTGCCTGAGTGAAGTCTCCTCATTTGCATCTCAACCTGGTATTGAGTGAAGGTGATGGGTGGGGGAGGGGTGTCAGGAATCTCACAGGAGGCAACAGCGCCATGTGAAGAGAGAGGCTGGCACAGTGGTGTGGCTCTGGATTCCAGGCTGACTACAGGTGAGGTTGTGGGGGTAGGAGCAGACACTGTGGTGTCGAATCTATTGAACAACAGATTCAACTCATTGGCTCTATTCTCACCTCCCTCAGTTCCCCTGCTGTTGGTTGGCCTGAATCCAGTGATGGTCTTCATGCCCCTCCACACCTCTCTCATGCTGTTCTGCTGGAGTTTCCACTCCAGCTTCCTCCTGTAATTGTCCTTAGCCTCTCTGATCTTGTCCTTTAGTAACACCTGGATCTTCCTCACCTCCTCTTTGTTGCCCCCTCTGAAAGCCCTCTTATTGTTGTTGAGGAGGGCTTTGATGTCCTTAGTCACCCACGGCTTGTTATTTGGGTAACAATGAACAGTCTGAGCTGGAACAATGGAGTCGGTGCAGAAAGTTATGTAGTCTGTGATACACTCAGTAAGCCCATTGATGTCCTCGGCGTGAGGCTCACAGAGTGTTTCCCAGTCGGTCACCTCGAAACAGCCCTGTAGTTCCGCTATTGCCTCCTCTGACCACCTCCTGACAGTCCTGGTGGTCACAGGTTCCCTCCTCACAATTGGCACATAGCGGGGGGTGAGGTGAATCAGGTTATGATCTGACCTACCAAGTGGGGGGAGGGAGGAGGAGCTGTATGCATCCTTGACGTTAGCATACAGTAAGTCTAAAGTTTTCTCTCCCCTGGTGGGACAGTCCACATATTGTTTGAATGTTGGTAGTGTATTGTCCAGTGATACATGGTTGAAGTCACCCGAGATCACAATAAAGGCACTCGGGTGCTGAGTCTGTAGCCGAGCTATGGCAGAGTGGATAGTGTCACATGCAGCTGTGGGGTTAGCAGAGGGGGGTACATAAACAGCCACCAAGATGACGTGAGAGAATTCCCTGGGTAAATAATACGGCCTGATTCCAACAGCACACAGTTCAGTGTCCGGGCAACAAATCCTTTCTTTGATTGTTATGTTGGCAGGGTTACACCACCGGTTGTTAACTAAAACAGCAAGCCCACCTCCTTTCCGCTTACCGCTAGCGATGCTGTCCCTGTCCGCCCGAACAGTGTGGAAGCCTTCCACGGAAGCATTCTCATCGGGAATGTCCTGGTGCAGCCATGATTCGGTGAAACACATCAGGCTACACTCTCGGTATTCCCTCTGACTCCGTACCAGTGCTGAGAGCTCGTCGATTTTAATTGCCAACGATCGCACATTACCCATCACGATAGACGGCAGACACGGTTTAAACCTCCTCCTCGCTTCGAGCCTCCGCTGTCTCACCGTCACCTTTTTTCTTCTCTTCTGTCCTTGACCTCTGCATCCCCGATGTGTTTTCCTCCAAATTTCAGCTGGTACTTCTGCGGGCCTGGCCAGCGAACCGGCCGGCATCAGGGCGATCAGCTGATCTCTGGAGTAAACAGTCCGTGCGTGTAGGAGATGTGCCGCGGTCCCGTTCCTTGATAAAAGTAACAGTTCCACGGCCACCAGAAGAACAAAAACTCTCTCAATCCACATGATTGAGTAAGAGATAGAAAACGGAGGAAAATACAAGTCAGGAAAAAAAAGAATACGTAAGAAAAAAGAGCTAAACTAAGAGAAAAGCAGGAGCGACTGTAACAGGCTGCACGCTGGTTGGCGCATGCGCACTAAATGGTTATAGTTTTTATTAATATTTTGTGATCATTTATTTGTAATATTTCTGTTTTGGGAGTGTTTTTTATGTATCTGTATTATATTATACATACACATTAAAATGGTAAATGGCCTGTATTTATATAGCGCTTTACTAGTCCCTAAGGACCCCAAAGCGCTTTACATATCCAGTCATCCACCCATTCACACACCGGTGATGGCAGCTACATTGTAGCCACAGCCACCCTGGGGCGCACTGACAGAGGCGAGGCTGCCGGACACTGGCGCAACCGGGCCCTCTGACCACCACCAGTAGGCAACGGGTGAAGTGTCTTGCCCAAGGACACAACGACCGAGACTGTCCGAGCCGGGGCTTGAACCGGCAACCTTCCGATAACAAGACGAACTCCCAACTCTTGAGCCACGATCGCCCCAAAGTGGATCTCTGTCCAAAAAATGCCCTCAGTTTACTTTTTACTCACTATGAGCATCATTCATTATTCTCCCCCAGTAGTTAAGGTTAGGATATGTATTTTTTCTATTCCAATCCATTCTTCTTTTGCAGCATTTAAATAAGCTTGATCAGATTTGATGGTTTTGTTACAGACTTTTCAAAAAAGTGTTTTGCTTTTCTTTCACAAATGTGGGGATTAAATTGTGTTAAAATGTACAAAACAGTCATGTCCTGTTTTGTGACGAGGACCCAGACACAGAGAGACTTGATGAATTTAAGAATCTTATATTAACCCTTTGAAGCCGGTCGGAGCGGGCACGCTCTTTTTTGCGTAACTATTTTTAAATCCCGGTAGCACTGCAACCGCATAAGCTAGCGCAATAATTTGTTTTGCATATGAAACCGGAGGAGTTGTACTTACATCTTATGCCATCAGCTTGTCCTAAGTCATGGTTTCCTTCCACATAAAGCTTTGCAAAAATCGCATAAAAAGCGCTTGCAGGAACAAAAACATAATATTCCAGAAACACGCTTTGCCGATCTGATCAGCTGTTCGTAACACTTCCCACATTGAAACAGACGTCAGCGCGAACGATCGCATGTCCACCATTTCCTGCCCGAAACCGGAAGTGACGTCATTTTTGCGGAAAATGTAGTTTTTTACTTGTAGGCCTTAAGAGCCTATACTGGTGTTTTTATAAGTCATGT
Organism: Aulonocara sp. 'chitande type north' Nkhata Bay; assembly: GCF_057382095.1. Taxonomy (NCBI): domain Eukaryota; kingdom Metazoa; phylum Chordata; class Actinopteri; order Cichliformes; family Cichlidae; genus Aulonocara; species Aulonocara sp. 'chitande type north' Nkhata Bay. The sequence continues at coordinate 37,876,184 of NC_141359.1, forward strand.
TTGACTTTATGCTTTTCTGAATAGTTGCTGGGATGCTTAGAACTCGAATTGCACTGCTGGAAATAGTTTATTTAGATGCACCTGCTGTTTTCTTTGCAAATTTGCATCATAGGATTGTTTTTCGTTTTTCCTGCAGTATATAAAAATTGGTGTATCTCAAAAATAAAACTATGAAGACACTCAAAATAAATTTCCTATTGTTGTAAACTATTTTTTGCAACTTTTTTGTATTCAAAGTTTTGAGGGATAAGCCTCTTAAATTTCTCCAAGTAGAAATATATGTAAAAAAACCAGAAACGATTTTCAATTTTTTTGTAGTTTATTGCACTTTTTTGCAATTAATGTAGTTACTATGGACTTAATGCATACATATTATTAAAATATGGGCTATAACAGTTGTACTGATGTATAGCAACTTGAAATGCTCCCAAAAATGGCACTACAGCATGTAAAAATATAAAGTAATCTCTGGCGGCCTTGGTTCTATGGTAGGTCTTAAAGGGTTAATAAAGACATTTGCAGACTTGCACAGAGATGGTAAAATTATGATGACTGATAACGGAGACGAAGACAACAGACGATGAGGAAAGGCAGGAACAGGGGTTTAAATGCACCAAAGTGACAGTCAGAGAGAACTCGGGACAACATTTACGGATGCAGGGACTGACAGAGACAGGTTTATCTTGCCTGGCTGGGCAGCTCTCTGGGTGCTCAGCACCCCCAAATCTCTGATCCTAGAATCGCCCCTGAGTTACATCACACAAGGTTGTAGCGCAACAGAAAATATACCTTATATTTACCCTTTTAAGAATAAATAAACTTGTAAGATTCACTCTCCCATATTTATCCCTTTAACAGCTCGCTTTTAACTGTTCTTCTTTTTAAGATATTTCAACTTGAATTATATCTCAGAAAAATATATCAACTTCTTAAAACATTAATACTTCAACAGAGTAATGAGATCCCTCACATTTTATAATCACATTTTATGAACTTTTTGCATATTTATCAAATGAATTAACTTCTAAGTCAACAAAACTGAAAGGGTGCATTTAAGCACTGCATGACGATATTACTGCTTCTCCAACGTTTTGGAAAGCTAACAAACTCAGATGAATCACAGTAATGTTAGACCACAGAAATACACAGAAATGGCTAAGCAGTAGCTTAATCCTAGCGGTTAGCTGGGCACATTTTAATATATTCTTTAGCACTTAAAATTAAACATCTGCACATCAGTGATGTTACAGTACTTTAAACATAAATATCACAACTCCGACTGGTTTTGTTTTTTAAAGCAGAAAATATATTAACAGCAGTCAACTACATGTCTTTATGGTGCTAACATTCATGTAGCATCCCTTACCGGAGCTCGTGGTGAGATAGCTCGCCTGGCTGACGCAGCTCCCCACGGCCGAATTTCACAGATATCAGATCCTAATAAATAGCCATCTATTAACTACTAGTATGTGAAGATAAATTGTGAATTTAACTTTTATTTTAGCTTTTCTTACTGGGATCTTTCAGCTAATTTGGAGGTTGCCTGTGAGTAACGGCTTGCACAACAGGAAATGTTGACTGACAGAAAGTCATCTCAACGCATACTCGCCTCCTAGTGGTGGGGAGGGAAAATTACACCTCCAACCTTATTCAGCAGCACAACCCACAAATCTGATGTGGGTTACAATAGTCTTACCTCCTCAGCCACCGGGGTGTCCCCCTTCGAAGCATCTCTGGGTTACCAACCACCTCTCTTTCCGGCCGTCGAAGGTGAGCACTTTGTCCCCTCTTTCCAGCAGCATCTACGGAGGTGTCGACGTGCCTGGAGAGCCACCCGGGCCGCCCTTCTTCGCGCAGCTGATCGCAATAAGCGCCTTGCGGACCGTCACCAGACCCCTGCACCTGCCTACACCCCGGGACAAAAGGTTTGGCTGTGGACCCGATTTGTTCCGCTCCGAGCTGAGTTAAAGAAACTGTCTCCCACCTTCATTGGTCTGTTTGTTATAGACTCTCTGGTTAACCCGGTTTCTGTCCGTCCCCGAAATATACAGATCCATAACGTGTTTCATGTATCTCAAGTGAAACCCTGCCTGTCCAGTCCTTTGTTACACCAAGTTTAAGTATCTCGGGATCTTGTTCATGAGTGACGGGAGTGGGAGATCGACAGACGGATTGGTGCTGCGGCTGCAGTGATATGGATGCAATACCAGTCTGTTGTGGTGAAGAGAGAGCTGAGTGTAAAAGCGAAGCTCTTAATTTACTGGTCGATCTACGTCCCTCCCCTCCCCTATGGTCACGAGCTGTGGGTAGTGACCGAGATTACGGATACAAGCGGCAGAAATGGGCTTCCTCTGAAGTCCATTTCGGCTTCAGAGGAAGCAGAAATGTTGATGACTTGTTGATGATTTAGGTCCCCGATACATCAACAGTGATGGTTGGAGAGGGTCCACACCTTCCAGTTTCCCAGGAAGCACAAACTGGACTCCAACCTGCTGCTGATCTTCTACTGCTCGTCCATTGACAGCCTGCTGACATACTGCATCAAAGTAAGGTACGGCAGCTGACCAGATGGGAACAGAGTGAAGCTTCACAGTGTAATCAAGGCAGCACAGAAGATTATTGGCTGCCCTCTCCCCTCCTTGTCAGACATTTATTTCACCCGCTGGCCTGGGAATGCCTTGGTGTTCCCCCAGACAAGTTGGAGGAGGTGGCTGAGGAGAGGGAGGTCTGGGCTTCTCTGCTAGGGCTGCGGCCCCTGTGACCCAGCCCCGGATAAGCAGATGGATGGATGGATGCTCTTTGTGGATTACAGCTCAGCTTTCTATACAATCATCCCGGATATCCTCTTCACCAAACTGGTCACTCTTGGCCTTTGACTTTCTCACCAACCGGCCCCAGACTGTAAGACTTGACCCCTATCTCTCCTCCACTCACATGCTGAGCACTGGCTCCCTACAAGGCTGTGTGCTGAGCCCCCTCCTGTATTGTCTCTAAACCTAAGACTGCAGTTCGACCCACAACAACAACATCATGATCAAGTTTGCTGAAGACACCACATTAGTCAGACTTATCTCAAAGGGAGACGAGGCAGCCTACAGAGAGGAAGTCCTGAAGTTGACATCATAGTGTTCAGAGAAAAAACTAGCACTGACCACTATGGAAACCAAAGAGATCATTGTCGACTTCAGGTGGCACAGCACTGACTTAGGTCCCCTATACATCAACAGTGATGGTTGGAGAGGGTCGACACCTTCCAGTTTCCCAGGAAGCACAAACTGGACTCCAACCTGCTGCTGATCTTCTACTGCTCGTCCATTGACAGCCTGCTGACATACTGCATCAAAGTAAGGTAGTAAGGTACGGCAGCTGACCAGATGGGAACAGAGTGAAGCTTCACAGTGTAATCAAGGCAGCACAGAAGATTATTGGCTGCCCTCTCCCCTCCTTGTCAGACATTTATTTCACCCGCTGCCTCAACAGAGCAACAAACATCATCAAGGGCAGCTCCCACCCAGGCTTTGACCTGTTCGACCTGCTTCCCTCAGGGAAGCGCTACAAGTGCATCAGCACAAACACTGACAGACTTAGGAACAGTTCCTTTGCAAAAACCATGAGCACCCTGAACTCACACATGAACCGACGACACAGTTTCACCCCCCAATTCAAGCCTCTCCTCTATACACAGAATATACAAACACTACCACCACTGTGCAATATTTAATTTATGTCAAAATACCTCACTGTAAATATAGACTATTTATTTTTTCCAATATTTGTATATTTGATATTGAACTGCTCATATGTATACAGTGCCACAGAACTGTGCACCTCACCCCCCTTTCTTCTTTCCCCACATGTCTGCACTGGGTAGGAGATGCTCTCAATCTCTTTGTACATGTGTATAGTGACAATAAAAGCCATTCTAGTCAATCTGTCATGAACCTGGGTCCTTTTGACCCAGCGTTTTGTGTTTTCTATTTTTGTCATTTTGGTTCTGTTCTTCCTCGGTTAGTGTTCTTTTCTTTCTGCCCGTGTATCTGTGTCCAGTCTGCGTTTCTGAGTCTGTGTCATTACGTGTATGTGTTTCCTGTTTTACTTTGAAGGTCTCTGTCTTATGTCAGTGTGTTCTGTTTATGTTTCCCTTACCTCGTCAGCTGTTATGTCCCCCAGGTATGTTTCCCTCCTGTTTCCCATCCCCTGATTACTGGTATGTGTATTTATAGTGTGTGTTCACCCGTCCTCATTGCTGGTTCGTCTGTGTTGTTTCCCTCGGTCTCTCTGTGTCTCTCTGTGTTTCTCTGTGTCTCTCCCTGTGTATTTCCCCTGACCTCCCTGCATCTTCATTTCTGGTTTGTTTTGTTAGTTTTGCCCACTTTAAGTTTTCCAGTTTCATGTCCACCCGCACCGTTTGCTGTTTGTATTTTCTCTTGTCATTAAACTCAGGTGCACCCGAGCTGCCGCTTCCTGGTCCTAAATAATTCCCACACGGCTTGCTCCGGCAGACCGTGACAGTGTCAGTTTAGAAGGTCAAGCACAGCAGGGAGAGACCACGCCTATTGGGGAGGCCTTTGCTGGTAGTTTGTGTGTGGGATGTGGTGCTTCTTGGCCTCACCTGCTGCTGGGAAATGAGCTACCAGATCTTTTCTTTTTGCAATTGTAAACATTTATTTCTTACTGTTTAACAGATTTCTCACATTATCGTGTAGAAAAACTGATTTGCACTGTAAATGTTCAGCTTCAACTTTCAATCCTTCAAACAATGGAAAAGCCATTTAATTGTACAAGTGTTAAGTAAAAACAGACTTTCATGTTTGATTAAGCAGAAATTCTAAAACTGGTCCAGTTGCTAAAACCTCTGACTGTTTCAATAAGTGTTAAAGAAAAAGAGGATAAAACTGAGAAAACTACTAAAACTGCTTCACATCCATGTGGTTGTGGATCAGATTTATAAGACAGCATAATATCAAAATAGATTGACACTCTGATAGTGCTGCCACATCTAAAACAGTTTGTCTTTTAATCCTTTTCACATGTGCAGTCTCCATGGTGCCTGTTATTTCCTTGAACAGTAATGAGAAGAAAGAGAGTGAAATTTACAGCCTTCCTACATATCAGTGGGGTTTTTTTTTGGTAATTAGGCAGGTGACCATCAAAAATACATTTAGTGCAAAGACATCTACAAAATGTAAATCATCTGGGAAATGCAGATAAATAATAAAACGTCATATCCGCTCACATCAATAGACATGTTTTCAGACAACTCCAAATAAAACACAAATTTCAGTAAAAATTAAACATTTTTTGGACTTATTTTAAAAAATGGATGTCAAACAATGGGTGTGACACTTAGCTGTGTGTGAAACTATTTTCTGATCGAATAAAACAAAAATTAGTTCTTTTTAAAATAACAACACTATACAATTTTTTTCGAATTTTGGTCAGTTTGAAACCGTAAATCAGAGGATTCATAATAGGAGGAATGACAAGAAACTCTAATGCTATAAAGTTTTGAAGGGTCCGAGGCAACTCTTTCGAACCCAGTCGCATACTTATAACATCAGTAAGTATTGCCACAACAAAAGTAAATAATGAGACGAGATGTGGGACACATGTTTGCATGAACTTTGCTCTGTTTTCTATAGACCTGAGACATGTTTGAATTATATACATATAGGACCAAACTATAAAAGCACCATGAAGCAAATAAATAATTATTGTAATATTTGCAAATATGCCATTAACTATAGTTTGTGCTGGAAAACAAGCGAGTTGAACAATACTCCAGTTCACACAGAAGAGTCTGGAAAGATACGGGCTGCATAACTTCAGTCTGGATGTTAGAAAGGTATTCACAGCCACAATGCAGAAAGTTGTGAACCACAAAAAACATGCAAACCTTATGACTCTTTGCTTTGACATGATAGAGTGGTACTTCAGTGGCTGACATATGGCCACATATCTGTCATATGCCATGAGTGCAAGAATCGACAGTTCACCACAGACAAAAGAATAAATCACCTGAGTCTGAATAAGGCAACCGTAATATGAGATGAGATGAACATCAGAGAGGAGATCCCAGAGAAATTTGGGAAAGAAACCTGCTGTTCCATAAAGTGCATTGATGCAAAAGACACAGAGCAGAATATACATTGATTCATGGAGGTTGCTGTCCAAGATGATGATCACAATGAGAGAAACATTGACGAGGCAAATGATGCAGTAACACAACAAACTGAGGAAAAAAAGAACAAACCTGTGACTGATTGTTTCATTGAAACCTGAAAGAAAAAACATTGTTATTACAGAAACATTATTCATTGTGATTGAGAGACCTAAGTGAAGCCTAGTCTCTCACTGTATCTGTTCTCCTCTCTCCTCTATCAGGTACAGATAACAGCAACACGTGAGCTGGGATTTCAAACCAGCCAATCATTGATCTGGAATGAAAGCTCACAGCTTTGGAAAATCACAGGGGATTTAATATGTATCATGTACTAAACACATAATAAAACAAACCTGCAGGTTCTTGAAAAAGAAATATTCAAACGTTTTACACCTTTATTTAAAAAATGCTTTCTTCATAATACTGTTAGGAATTTTTTACATTTATGCCAATTAAACATAATTGTCCAGGGCTTGTTGTGGTTTTCTTCTGTTTTTCGTTTGTAGTCTTTTGTAGTCCAGTCAGATCATTGTTGCTTCAGTGATAATGATCAGGCTCTCTGACGTTTGCTGAAGTCACTAGAAAGACAGTAAGAAGTTCTTGTGAATGTTGCTTTGTCTTTGCCTCTTAGTAACTCTGTGGAAAAAAGAATTGTTTGCACCTGTTACCTGCTACTTACCTGTTACTCTGCCGCCTGCTCACTCTCTACCTTTCCTATTCCACAATGGAAAGATTCCATCCCAGGTACCTCTCCAATTTTCTGCAGAGTGTTGTAACCTTATCGTTGCACCACGACCACCCCCTTTTCCTCCAGCCCAGAAAAGAGTAAATCAAAAGTTTTTTTGCATAAAACCATGGTCTCAGAGATCAGGTTGTAAATTCTGAGTTGCTGCAGGAACCACAACCTCTGCTGGGCCTTCCTCTGGATAGAGTCTATATGTGGGGACCACTTCAGATCGCGTGGAAAGGTGGGTCCTAGGAATCTGAAGTGATCCACGGTAAGTACTCTATTTTTAAGTATAGTTAGGGCGAGTCTGAAGGTTCACTGTCACCTTCACAGTCGGGTCCTGGTGGTTCCGACTCCAACAGTGGAACAGCTGGCCTGTACGTGGACTCGTCTTCATTGTGGATCAGACCAGTGATTACCAGTTTGAAAATCATGCGAACAGATCCATAGAAGATGCCATCAATGTAGCTCTCCACTCTGTGCTGAGCCACCTGGAGCAGCGGCAAAGCTACGTCCGAATGCTCTTTGTGGGTGTTCTCAGAATCTCATCTCTAGTTTGTGGTTCTGTTGGCTTCATCGGGTGATGGCCTTCTGCTTGCTTTGGAACGGTTCACAGCTGAGTTTGAAGCAGTGGGAATGAGAATCAGCACCTCCAAATCTGAGGCCATGGTCCTCAGCCGGAAAAGGGTGGAGGGCCCACTTCAGGTCAGGGACGAGTTCCTGCCCCAAGTGTCACGGCCTGGGGGATCGGCGAGACGCTGATCGGCCTTTTCTGTCCTGGCGTGAGCTTTGCCAACACCGGAAACCTTTGCGGGTGAGTTTCACAAGTGTGCCGGTTTTCTGACCCAAATAACAATGCAGTTTAGACAGTTGCGGAGGACATATGAAACTGACGAGGCTAAGATTGCCTTTTTTGTCCAGCTCTTACGCGGACCGGCTTTAAACTGGGCTCAAGCTGTTTTGAGAACTGACGTCAGCATCTCGTACCAGGATTTTCTTGCTAAATTTAAATGTGTGATTGAGAGAGGTACTGGCGCTGATGCAGCATCTCACCGTTTACTAAATCTTAAGCAGGGAAGACGAAGTATGGCGGAATACACCATTTTGTTCTGGACGTTGGCCGAAGAGACTGGGTGGGGGCAGCCAGCATTGATAAGTACTTTGTTGAACAACGTGTGTGATGAGTTAAAGGGCAAACTAGTGATAAGAGAGTTATCTAAAACTTTGTCTGATGTGATAACGTTGTGTGTAAAGGTGGACGGGCATTTACATGCGCGACGCAGAACTGAGGACTATGTTTCCCAGAGGGCTCTGGGACACGGCGAAGCAACATCGGGCGGAAGCGCCACGAGTGGCGGAAGAGATTCAGAGTCGCAGGACATGGAGGAGGGTGAGCAACCTATGCAGCTGGGTCGCTCTCGCCTTTCCCCTGAGGAAAGGCACCGTCGGTGGAGGGCCGGTGAGTGTTTCTATTGCGGCCGTAAGGGTCATGTTGCCAATGTTTGCACGTCTCTGCCAAAAGGCTGCAGTAGAGATGAGAATACGGGTGGGCGTGGTCTCTAGTTCACAGTCTCCTCCACGGCTCATGCTAGCAGCTAAATTAACGGTGCAGCTTCAGGTCCACCCTCTTAAGGCTCTAATCGATTCAGGATCGGAACAGAACTTTATTGACACTTCGCTGGCCAGACGATTCAATCTGAACTCCGAGCCTCTGCCACAGTCACTCCAAGTCACCGCCCTCAGTGGCCAGCGGCTTCCTAACATCACTCATATCACTGAGCCCGTTTTACTGACTCTCTCTGGCAATCATTCCCAGACTATACAGCTGTATGTGTTTCAAGCTCCGCTCATGCCACTAGTTCTGGGTTACCCGTGGTTGCATCAACATAACCCTGTTATCGATTGGAAAAAGGTGGGGTGGGGGGGAGGATTGTTACATGTCCTGTCTGAAAGCTGCCACCCCCTCTTCCGAACCACTAACCAATTCTTCTCTCTCCAAGCCGCCGGACCTCTCCTCCGTGCCACCCGTCTACCATGATCTCAAACAAGTGTTTTGCAAGGATAGAGCACGCTCGCTTCCTCCGCATCGGCCGTATGACTGCGGCATTGATCTTCTTCCAGGCGCACCTCTCCCTACCAGCCGCCTATACAGTCTGTCTCAGCCCGAACGTGAAAGTATAGAAAAATACATCAACGAATCACTCACCGCAGGTCTCATTCGCCCCTCGTCATCTCCTGTGGCCGCCGGCTTCTTCTTTGTTGCCAAGAAAGACAAGAGCTTACGACCTTGTATTGATTATCAGGGCCTTAACAACATCTCAGTGAAGAATAAATATCCACTCACTCTTTTACATTCTGCCTTCGAGCTCCTTCAGGGGGCCACCATCTTCACTAAGCTGGACCTGCGCAACGCGTACCATCTGGTAAGAATAAGGGAGGGGGATGAATGGAAAACAGCCATCAACAATCACCTTGGTCATTTTGAATATCTTGTCATGCCGTTTGGTCTCACCAATGCCCCAGCTGTTTTTCAGGCCCTGGTAAACGACGTACTGCAGGACTTCATTAACCACTTCGTCTTCGTTTATCTGGATGACATCCTCATTTTCTCTCATTCTGTCTCTGAACACAAACACCATGTCAGGCAGGTCCTCCACCGCCTCCCGGAAAACCGTCTCTTCGTGAAGTGGGAAAAATGTGAGTTTTATGCTTCCACAGTCTCTTTCCTGGGCTATGTCATTGAACAAGGTAACCTGAAAGCGGACCCCGCCAAAGTTCAGGCTGTGTTAAACTGGACCACTCCACCCCATCGCAAGCAGCTTCAGAGTTTCTTGGGTTTCGCTAACTTTTATCGCCGTTTCCGCAACTATAGCCAGCTCGCTCTACCCCTGACTCGTCTCACCTCACCTCACCCAAGGTCCCCTTCCACTGGGATGAACCGGCTCGCCAGGCTTTCTCTTGCCTGAAGGAGCGCTTTGCCTCTGCACCCATCCTCATCCAACCCGATCTCAGTCAACCCTTCGTCGTGGAGGTGGACACAGGAGTGCGGGCAGTGCTCTCCCAGCAACAAGGTGGTAAGCTTCATCCTTGTGCTTACTTCTGATACTTATGATGTGGGGAACTGAGAGCTATTGGCCATCAAGCTGGCCCTAGAAGAGTGGCGTCACTGGTTAGAGGGAGCTGCCCAACCGTTCGTGGTTTGGACGGACCACAAAAACTTGGAATACATCCGGTCCGCGAAACGACTCAACGCCAGGCAAGCTAGGTGGCCTCTGTTTCTCACCAGATTCCAATTCACAATCACCTACAGACCCGGCTCTCGTAATGTCAAACCCGATTCCCTCTCATGCCAATTTGCCACCTCCGACGGAGCTGCCGAGGACGCCCCCTTTCTTCCTTCCACGTGTGTTGTCGGGGCAAAAACCTGGGAGATTGAGTCAGCTATTCGAGAGGCCCAACGAACGGAACCGGACCTTGGTACGCGTCCTCCGGGCCTACTCTTTGTTCCCTCTACTGTCAGATCACGAGTTTTGCATTGGGCTCACACGGCCAAGTTCACCTGCCACCCTGGCGTCCACCGCACCATTACCTTCCTCCAACGCTTCGCCTGGTCGCCGTCCTTAGCTAAGGACGTCCGCGAATACATTGCTGCCTGTCCTACATGCGCTCAAAACAAGAGCGTCAATCAGCCATCTTCCGGCCTTCTCCAACCCCTACCGACCCCTGGCCGCCCGTGGTCACACATTGCAATGGACTTCATCACGGGCCTCCCTTCCTCATCAGGTAACTCAGTCATCCTTACTATCATTGATCGTTTTTCGAAAGCTGCTCACTTTGTCCCCCTCCCCAAGCTCCGCAGTGCTTTAGAAATAGCTCGACTCCTGACTAACCATGTCTTTCGCCTTCACGGAATCCCCACGGACATCGATAGGGGGCTGCAGTTCACATCACGGGTCTGGAAAGAATTCTGCAATGCCCTCGAAGCGCAGGTCAGTCTCTCCTCTGGTTTCCACCCTCAGACTAACGGCCAGACGGAACGGGCCAATCAGGAACGGGCCAATCAGGAACTTGAGGCGGCCCTCCGGTGCTTGGCATCCACCAATCAGACAACTTGGAGTGAGCAACTCCCATGGGTTGAGTATGCCCACAATAGTGTAACAGGTATTACAATTAAATAATATGAGATACGCATTAAATTATTGTCTTGACAACTTTGGACTAGTATCAGGAAGTTCTAGGTAAGACTATGGAGCCTTGAAAGGATCAGCAGAGAAGGAACCACACAATGATAGATAAGATGTGATTTGAATAGAAACTGTATTGAAAGTTGTAAAGTTTACAAATCCTGCCTGTCTAAAGCCGGCTTCCTACAGTGCACAAACGCACATTAAAGGGCTCAAAAATAAAATCATAACCAAACATCCTCTTTAAGGAAATTCTCCAAAGAGTTTCAATTAAAAAGCTTCCGCTCCTGTTGCTCAGTCCACTTCTCTTTGGAAAGAGAAATTAGAGTTCCTTGTGTGTGTGTGTGTGTGTGTGTGTGTGTGTGTGTGTGTGTGTGTGTGTGTGTGTGTGTGTGTGTTTCTGTCCACTGGTTCTAACACTACCCGGGTAGATTTTTAAAGTGTTAGTCTTATCTGTGTCAAGGAATGTAGTTATAGTCCTGAGGTTCGCTGAAGATGGATCCCACGGCTGGCCACACCGTACTCTGGTCCGTCTACAGTCACTCTCTTGGGATTGGCTCGCCACTGAACCCACAGGGTTCAGATCTCGAATGATCCAGTCCTGGTCAAAATCCAATCTATGCACAAAGTTCAGAGTGCATACATTACTATTTTATCTATGCTTCTTCCATCACTCATCTTTCAGTCAAGTATTGCTCAAGTATAACAAATTATTTTAGTTATACAATGTCTCAACCATCATGAAATAACTTGAGTTACATCAGGGGCAATTTTAGCCCAACTTTGGGGGTGCTTCAGCAAATGAATCAAAGCACCCCCAAAGATTTCTTTCTTTTTTTTGACAATATTTCTTACTTTTTTTTGACAATATTTGCTTTTTGTGTGACACACTACTAAAAATATAAAAAGCATACAGTACTGTACTTGTTTGAGACGTAACATTGTAACAACAAAAGTATAGATAACCCCTCCTCCCAAAATGGTTTGTTCCAGCTCGCCTCTCCCCTACTCTGGCTCTAGCGCTCTTGCTGCCAGAGCGATGGTGGCTGAGACGCAGCGGAGCGGAGGTGTAACGGTGTGTTCACACCGAACGCGATGGACGCGAATAAAACGCCCCAAACGCCCCTAATTTGACGCGTGTACATTCGCGTCTCAACGCGTGTCCAAGAAAAATCCATCGCGCCTCAAAATATGATATTTTGACGCGCGTGAACCGGAAATGTGGGAGGAATGTGGGAGGGAGTTGTGCCAGACTGGTATCTTTGCAAGATGGCAGCTATCGAGCTAGCGCTTGAAGAGAGAGTCTCCCTTCTCTATGTACTGTGGAGAGCAGAGCAGCGGCGTAAAAGACGTCCTCGCCGTACCTGGGTCCATCAGGTCCTCCAGAGGCATGAGCAGTTTGGTGAGTTTCACCACTTGCTCCAGGAGCTGCGCTTGGATGACGGCCGATTCCAGCGCTATCACCGTCGGCCAGTTTGAGGACCTGCTTTCCCTCGTCGGTCCCAGCATCGCCCGCTTAAACACCAACTACAGACGCTCAATCCCACCTGCAGAGCGCCTGTCCGTCTGCCTGAGGTTAGTAAAACTATTTAATACGGTAGTCCTTTATTGAGATCTGTGCTAATATGCTAATCCATCCAGTTATACACTGCTAACATGGATGTGCTATGCTAACAGTGAATGCTGTCGGTGTTTACTGAAAGCAAACTGTGGTACAGAGACGACTCTTTATAATATTTCTAGTGATACTCAGAAGGTCTCATCAAGTCCCGATTTAATTCGATTTATGCTGTTATCAGTGTTTGCATGATAGCATGGCTGTGGTGTCACATCAATGTATGCGCTCGGTGTTTGCTGATATCAAACTGTAGCATTAGGACCACTGAGTTAACCTTGTAGTGATACTCACTCCTTTTTATTTAGACCTGGTTTAATTCTGGGATAGTTGAATATTTGTATATAATCCCTGCAGCTGTCAGACTCTATAGCAGGGGTCACAGCCTTTATTAAAACAGAGTTGGATAAAACTGTGAACAGTTTGGTTCATCTCTAGTTACATGGTTCTATCTTGATAAGCTGTCTTATCACAGATTAATTTTTCAAAAATATTAATGATTTAAGCAAGGAAAGGGCTACATGTCAACACACAACTCTTTATTTCTATTAATGTCTTACTTCATTCCTACCTGATTGACATGTTTAGGAATTATGAGTGATTGGCTCACTGTAGTTGTGAAAGTTGCTACCAATCAAATTATGATATGTTAAAGTTAAAACAAAACACAACTGTTTTAGATATTATCTAATATACATTTTGTAATTATCCTTATAATTACAAAATGTTTTATGTAAGATTTAAGTTTTGTGATTTATATCTGACATCACAAAAGTATTTTGGAATTTGAATAATGTATTTTGTAACTGCAGTACACATAATACTGATTTTGAACAATTTTGTCCAGGTTCCTTGTCACCGGGGACTCCTTCAGGACCATCGCGTTCAGTTTCAGAGTCGGTGTGTCCACGGTGAGCCAGATCACCCCCCAGGCAGCGACGTCCATCTGGGACTGTCTAGTGGACGACTTCATGGCTGTGCCTTCACCTGGAGACTGGCGGTCCATCACAGAGGGATTCCAGGAGCGCTGGAACTTTCCTCTGTGCTGTGCAGCTCTGGATGGGAAGCACATCCAGACAAAGGCACCCCATATATCATATAGGAGACACACACATTGATATACACTAAATATTCATTTCATTTCTTTTTTGTGGTGCCCAAATTGATGCACCTGCTTGATTTTGTTTAAACAATTATTGCACACTTTCTGTAAATCCAGTAAACTTCTTTTCACTTCTCAAATATCACTGTGTGTGTCTCCTGTATGATATTTAACTGACATTTTTTATTGTAACAACCAACGATTTATACAGGAAAATAATGTCTATTAACAAGGTTGCCCAAACTTCTGCATCCCACTGTATCAGTATATTTTGTCATTAGTATAATATGAAATAAATTCTACATGTGTCAAGTTGTGTGCCAACATTTGCTGTGTAGTAGAACTGAGACATTAGTCATTATAAACATTTATTTGAAATAATATTAAAAGTCTCAAACAGAAAAACATTAAACATAAATATATAAAATATAAGAATTTACAGAGAGACAGGAATAAAAAAGGACCAGCTGCTCTCCAGAGCAGGAACAAGGCTGAGGAGGAAATGCTCCATTGGAGACTGGTGTGGCCTCTTCAGGGACTCCAGGATGGCCAGCTCCACCGCCGATGGACCGTCCTGGGACCCGTCCCTCATCTGCCTCGGAGCCGTCCTCCTCTGTGGGCCTGTAAAACAGCACAAAACACAAAGAAATGAGAAGGCTGCTACTAGATTTTAATTTCAACATTGAAACAAAAACAAAAACAATAACAGGATATAATCAGATTGGTTGTAGATATTTAGTAAAGGTGATCACAAGGGAATCCCACCGACTAAAAAGGTATCAGTGCTTGCTGTACATATCTTTGGGTGCAGCAGCAGGAGCTCAGGGACTGGGGATGCTCTGCTGCAGAATCAGTTGGTTCTATCAATACAGTATTAAATGTTAACAGGTTGGATATAATAATCGTAAAGTAGACAGTGGTCCCTCATTTATTGCAGGGGTTCTCAGAATAACTAGCCCGGTCACAGTTCTCACAATTGATTCTCAAAGTGCAAACCTTTGTAGATTGCAAAACGTAAAAGTATTATTATGCCGCGGTTTGTCTTCATCTGCCCGCCACTTTCATGCGCCTTTTTCCCTCACGGTGCAGGTGTCTATTTCCGAATGAGGCTCATAGTTATGGGTGTTTTTGTGCTGTTTTTTCTATTGGACGCGATGGTTATCAAAACCAAACGTGATAAATTTGGCAAGCGCAGGAGATTTGTCAATCAGGCTGCAGAATGCAATGCTGTACTGTGCAATAAAAAATCAGCGAAAAAGCAAAGCAGTGACGGATGAACAGCGGGACCACTGTGTGCTGTTTATTAATAAACAATAAAATATATTCCTAAATGACAACATGCATAAAAGCAGAACGGTATTTGTACGTCAGTGGGAAAATAGCGGTGGCTTGCTAGCTTTTGTGCGGCTTCCCGGGTCAGTGAAAACTTTCAAAAGAGAAATGAATGAACTTACCAGGTTGCCCGATCTCTTCACATATCTTCCTCCAAGCTCGGTCCTTTTTATTCCTGTCTCGGTACTGAAAGCAGCTGGTGTTGTACAGCTCCGAGTTGTTTGCTACCGCATTGATTAGCCTTCCCCTCCATTGAAGTATGAAAGGCTTTGGCTGGATCTGCCCCTTGACCTAGGTAACAGCCACGTCACCAGGCTCCTGATTGGTTGTCGCGGCGCGATTTGACGCTGGAGTTCAGATTTTTCCAACTCGAGCGGTAGACACGAAACGCGCGTATGCACAAAATGCAACACAAAAACTCACGCGCGTGGTTTTATTCGCGAGTCAAACGCGCCAGACGCGCTACACTGACGCGCGTTTCACGCGTTTTGGCGTTTTCGCGACGCAAATCTGCTTCCGAATTTTCGCGGGACCCGCAATCGCGCGTCATCGCGCCTTTCCATTGACTTTACATGTAAACCTGACGCTCTATTCGCGTCCATCGCGTTCAGTGTGAACACACCGTAAGTGCCTGGCTTAAAACAGGACATATTAGCTGCATTTATCCTTCAGTTACTCTTTATATAGTTAGGTAGGAGTCAGACCATGTTTCTTTTTAGCTGAAAAGCATTACACCCAGGTAACCTGCAGTGTTAAAAACTTTTTTTCCGACAATGTTTGCTACCCTACAATCCGTCCTGCTCTGTAGTCAATTAAGCGACATTTGACCGTCCTGTTGCCCCCATTGAAATGTATACAGCTTATTTAAAATCTAAAACTTAAAATTGTCCGTAGCCTACTGTTGTTACCACTGTCCTGTTTGAAATGGATACTAACTAGCTAACTGACTGAATGCCCATTAACCTTATAACTCCTGTTGTGTGTGTGTGTGTGTGTGTGTGTGTGTGTGTGTGTACAGAGAGACAGCCAGGTTCATAATGGATATAAGGAAGTTTTTTCAAAAAAAGGAGCCACATTCAGGTAAAAGTGTAAGATCAAATGATCCGTCAATCAAGAACAATGTTGGATCAGTGTTTCAATGTTTACATCTTTTATTAGATGTTCATGTGGTTTGGTTATTTGCCTTTTGGTTGAAAGTATACTGAGGGAGGACTTTTTGTTTGTGATCTTAATAGAATTTTTTTCATATTAATGTAACTTTGGCACCGTGGCAGCACGGTGGCACGGTGGTTAGCACTGTTGCCGCACAGCAAGAAGATCCTGAGTTCAATTCCACCATCAGGCCGGGGTCTTTCTGTGTGGAGTTTGCATGTTCTCCCCGTGTTTGCGTGGGTTCCCTCCGGGTACTCCGGCTTCCTCCCACCGTCCAAAAACATGCAGTTAGTGGGGATAGGTTAATTGGAAAATCCAAATTGCCATTAGGTGTGAATGTGCGAGTGAATGTGAGTGCGAATGGTTGTCTGTCCCTGTGTGTTGGCCCTGCGACAGACTGGCAACCTGTCCAGGGTGTACCCCGCCTCTCGCCCTATGACAGCTGGGATAGGCTCCAGCGCCCCCCGTGACCCTGAAAAGGATAAGCGGAAGCGAATGGATGGATGGATGTAACTTTTCATCTAATTGAATACAATCTATTTGTGTATGATTGTCAGTCTAAAGAGGGAGAGAGGAAAGAGGGGAACGTGAGGAGAAAGTACAAGGTCAGGAAGAACCACGTAAGAAAACAGACAGGGAACAGTGACAGGCAAAATAGAAACTGTTAAACTGACAAAGAGAAAAAACCTGATTTTACTCATACAATCTGGAAGTTGTGTTCTCCCTATAATAAAGCTGCTATACAGAATCTGCAAAACAAACTGGGTTGAAACATTTTTGACCCTCTTTAACAACATTCCAACATAACATTGTAATTGATTGGGGAGATTAAAATTAATGATATATTTTATGTGGTTCAGCCACAACTCTACTGAAACCTCAGCCAGTAATAGGTAGGCCAACTTTTGGACCGTCCAGTTGTCTGTATGACTGCCGCAGTATGTACTAGAGATGGACCGATCCGATATTACGTATCGGTATCGGTCCGATACTGACCTAAATTACTGGATCGGATATCGGAGAAAAATAAAAAATGTAATCCGATCCATTAAATATCACGAAAGCACCTCACAAAACTTGCAACATGCCATAACTCACCTCAGAACGTTAGCACGTCGGAGCAGTATGCATCACGTGATAGAGCGGCTGTGGCATGCGGGACCTGTGGTGGTCTGGATAGCATTTGGAGCTTCGCTAGCAACCTGGCATTTCATCTCCGACAAAGTTATCCCGAGAGAAGTAAAGCAAGTGTGTAAGTCCATCTCTGAATGTTTGTAAAGCATTCCTGCGTTAAGCTTAACAAACGACTGCCTCTTCTTGCTGCTACTTCAATCATGAAACTGCTTAATGATCAGCTGATCGGCTTTTCTGTCGCGAGTCCGTCTCTCTTGTTTGTTTTTGGCCCACTTTGCACCAGAAAGAGGAAACCAGCGGCTGAACAACAGCAGCACGTTTAAGCTTGATAAGCTGTTGTTAGAATTTATTTAATATTACTTTCTACACCAGGATCCTTTTCTACGTAGCTGACGCTGGTAACTGTGCAGGGGCGGATCTAGCAAAGTTTAGCCAGGGGGGCCGATAGGGCATTAACAGGGAAAAGGGGTACAAAGACATACTTTTCTTTCTTATTCTCATTTAAAATGTCGAGCTTTTAATAAATAATTATCTGACACCCAAAGTTTTAATTTGATGCAAAATGAATAGAAGTCCATTACTGTATATAGTAACTATTAAGTCTATATATGTATATATATATATATATATATATATATATATATATATATATATATATGTATATATATATATATATATATATATATATATATATATATATATATATATATATACCCTAGTAAGCTATAGTACTTTTTCCTTTGGGAAGGTACCATCTGTGCAGTCTGCAATTTTGTTGAAGAAAGATGTTGAATCTATTTAATATTTCTTGAAAAATAATTGATTTCTGTGCATTTTTTTTCACACTGCATCAAATTAAGGTTGATTACGTTGATTAAGCATCATGAGGTGGAGCGTGAGGGGTGGTTCCCTATTTTTTATTTATTTATTTTTGTTGTTGCTGGGAGTTGGGACCCTATTAGTTAGGTTGCTTAATATTTCTGCTAAGTACTCTTTAAAATACCAGAATAGGGAGGATGGTGTAGGTTTAAGTTTATTAGATTGATCAGTATTGCTGAACTATGAAATATTTTTTTTGCATACAGGTATAACAGAATAGCTTTAGTGTAGTTGTTGTTTTAAACTTGAGTATGAACTTATACAAAATGCAGCAAGATATAAAAAAAAAACAGTTTTGTTGATTAAAAAACACTATATCGGATTCATATCGGTATCGGCAGATATCCAAAATTATGATATCGGTATCGGTATCGGACATAAAAAAGTGGTATCGTGCCATCTCTAGTATGTACATCACATTTGCACACTATCAGAAACTGCCAAAGAGCCCTGGTGGAGTGAGGAGCTGTAAAGAGAAGCAGAGTGCTCTGTTTATATTCTAAAAATGTTTTAAGCTAGCTTGTTTCAAAGATTCTGTACAGCAGCTTTAAATGTTTTCCAAAAGCACACATACACTTAACTTATCAGTGTTTCTCAAACTTTTTACAGTGTGTACCACCTGATAAAAATGTCAAGCTCTCCTAAGTACCACTATGAAAGCATGAAACTCATAAATCTTACAACACAAAATTAGTATTATTAAATTAGTAAAATTAGGGTCTGCAATAAAGATTTTTTTCATACATTGTATAAATTCTACCACAGGCAAAGTTGCCTCCATTTTTATAGTTTTTATTAATATTTTGTAATAATTTATTTGTAATAATTCTGTTTTGGGAGTGTTTTTTATGTGTCTGCATTATATTATACATACACATTAAAAGTGAATCTCTGTCCAAAAAATGCACTCAGTTTACTTTTTACTCACTATGAGCATCATTCATAATTCTCCCCCAGTAATTAAGGTTAGGATATGTATTTTTTCTATTCCAATCCATTCTTCTTTTGCAGCATTTAAATAAGCTTGATCAGATTTCATGGTTTTGTTACAGACTTTTCAAAAAAGTGTTTTGCTTTTCTTTCACAAATGTGGGATTAAATTGTGTTAAAATGTACAAAACAGTCATGTCATGTTTTGTGACGAGGACCCAGGCACAGAGAGACTTGATGAATTTAAGAATCTTATGACTTAATAAAGAAATTTGCAGACTTGCACAGAGATGGTAAAATTGTGATGACTGATAACGGAGACGAAGACAACAGACGATGAGGACAGGGAGGAACGGGGGTTTAAATGCACCAAAGTGAGAGTCAGAGAGAACTCGGGACAATATTTAAGGATGCAGGGACTGACAGAGACAGGTTTATCTTGCCTGGCTGGGCAGCTCTCTGGGTGCTCAGCACCCCCAAATCTCTGATCCTAGAATCGCCCCTGAGTTACATCACGCAAGGTTTTAGCGCAACAGAAAATATACCTTATATTTACCCTTTTAAGAATAAATAAACTTGTAAGATTCACTCTCCCATATTTATCCCTCGCTTTTAACTGTTCTTCTTTTTAAGATATTTCAACTTGAATTATTTCTCAGAAAAATATATCAACTTCTTAAAACATTAATACTTCAACAGAATAATGAGATCCCTCACATTTTATAATGACATTTTATGAACTTTTTGCATCTTTATCAAATGAATTAACTTTTAAGTCAACAAAACTGAAAGGGTGCATTTTAGCACTGCATGACGATATTATTGCTTCTCCAACGTTTTGGAAAGCTAACAAACTCAGATGAATCACAGTAATGTTAGAACACAGAAATACACAGAAATCGCTAAGCAGTAGCTTAATACTAGCGGTTAGCAGGGCACATTTTAATATATTCTTTAGCACTTAAAATTAAACATCTGCACATCAGTGATGTTACAGTACTTTAAACATAAATATCACAACTCCAACTGGTTTTGTTTTTTAAAGCAGAAAATATATTAACAGCAGTCAACTACATGTCTTTATGGTGCTAACATTCATGTAGCATCCCTTACCGGAGCTCGTGGTGAGATAGCTCGCCCGGCTGACGCAGCTCCCCACGGCCGAATTTCACAGATTTCAGATCCTAATAAATAGCCATCTATTAACTACTAGTATGTGAAGATAAATTGTGAATTTAACTTTTATTTTAGCTTTTCTTACTGGGATCTTTCAGCTAATTTGGCGGTTGCCTGTGAGTAATGGCTTTCACAACAGGAAATGCTGACTGACAGAAAGTCATCTCAAGGCATACTCGCCTCCTAGTGGCGGGGAGGGAAAATTACACCTTATTCAGCAGCACAACCTAAAAATCTGATGCGGGTTACAATAGTCTTACCTCCTCAGCCACCGGGGTGTCCCCCTTCGAAGCATCTCTGGGTTACCAACCACCTCTCTTTCCGGCCGTCGAAGGTGAGCACTTTGTCCCCTCTTTCCAGCAGCATCTACGGAGGTGTCGACGTGCCTGGAGAGCCACCCGGGCTGCCCTTCTTTGCACAGCTCAACAGAAAATATACCTTATATTTACCCTTTTAAGTATAAATAAACTTGTAAGATTCACTCTCCCATATTTATCCCTTTAACAGCTTGCTTTTAACTGTTCTTCTTTTTAAGATATTTCAACTTGAATTATATCCCTAAAAAATATATCAACTTCTTAAACATTAATACTGTCATGGTCCCCGCACCTCGCCAGCTGACAGCAGTCAGGCTCTTTGTTTTGTTTTTTCTCCTCTCTCGCCTCTGCTCTCCCTTTCTCTCTCGTCCTCTTCCACTCTCTCTTTCTCCTGCCGGCGCGGAGCTCAGTATGGGCTCCTGCTCCTGGCCCACGCACCTGGAGATGATCAGCACACCTGCCGCTGATTATGAGAATTGGAGTCCTACTTAAGATGGCGAGTCTGCTCTACTCGTCGCTGGATCGTTGAGCCATCAGCGTCAGTCGTCCTGCACTCTGCAAAGTTTGTTCGTCAGTACGTCTGAACCAGGAGATTAACTGTTTCTCTTTCTGTGTATAGATTTCCCCTGGACCTGTTTTCCTTGTGCACGGTGACTGAGAGTGAGCAAGAGTGATAGAGGAAAGGAGAGGAGCTGTGTGTGGTTGCGAGGGCTGTGTGGAAATCTCCCCTCCCTGGACTCCTGCCCCTTTCACTCCCGGACCCTGGAACCCCGGCCCCTTTTCCCCAGACACCGTTGTGTGTGTATATATATTTCACCGTGGAGAACACTGTAAATAAATTCACTTTTGATTTGAAGAAACTTGTGGTCTGCACCTGAGTCCGCTCCACTAATCGTGACAAATACTTCAACAGAGTAATGAGATCCCTCACATTTTATAATCACATTTTATGAACTTTTTGCATCTTTATCAAATGAATTAACTTCTAAGTCAACAAAACTGAAAGGGTGCATTTAGCACTACATGACGATATTACTGCTTCTCCAACGTTTTGGAAAGCTAACAAACTCAGATGAATCACAGTAATGTTAGACCACAGAAATACACAGAAATCGCTAAGCCGCCCTTCTTCGCACAGCGGATCACAATAAGCACCTGGCGGACCGTCACCAGACCCCTGCACCTGCCTACACCCCGGGACAAAAGGTTTGGCTGTGGACCCGATTTGTTCCGCTCCGGGCTGAGTCAAAGAAACTGTCTCCCACCTTCATTGGTCCGTTTGTTATAGACTCTCTGGATAACCCGGTTTCTGTCCGTCCCTGAAATATGCAGATCCATAACGTGTTTCATGTGTCTCAAGTGAAACCCTGCCTGTCCAGTCCTTTGTTACACCAAGTTTAAGTATCTCTGGGTCTTGCTCATGAGTGACGGGAGTGGGAGATCGACAGACGGATTGGTGCTGCGGCTGCAGTGATATGGATGCAATACCAGTCTGTTGAGGTGAAGAGAGAGCCAAGTGTAAAAGCGAAGCTCTTAATTTACTGGTCGATCTACGTCCTTCCCCTCCCCTATGGTCACGAGCTGAGGGTAGTGACCGAGATTACGGATACAAGCGGCAGAAATGGGCTTCCTCTGAAGGGTGGCTGGCCTTTCCCTTAGAGATAGGGTGAGAAGTTCAGTCTTCCGGGAGGGGCTCAGAGTAGAGCAGCTGCTCCTCCACATTAAGTGGAGCCAGTTGAGGTTGTTCAGGCATCCTGGGCACCTCCTGAATGAGGTGTTTCGGGCATGTCCCACCAGGAGGAGGCCCCGAGGCAGACCTGGGACATACTAGAGAGATTTTATCTCTCAGCTGGCCTGGGAATGCCTTGGTGTTCCCCCAGACAAGTTGGAGGAGGTGGCTGAGGAGGGAGGGAGGTCTGAGCTTCTCTGCTAGGGCTGCGGCCCCTGTGACCCAGCCCCGGATAAGCAGATGGATGGATGGATGATCTTTGTGGATTACAGCTCAGCTTTCTATACAATCATCCTGGATATCCTCTTCACCAAACTGGTCACTCTTGGCCTTTGACTTTCTCACCAACCGGCCCCAGACTGTAAGACTTGGCCCCTATCTCTCCTCCACTCACATGCTGAGCATTGGCTCCCCACAAGGCTGTGTGCTGAGCCCCCTCCTGTATTGTCTCTAAACCTAAGACTGCAGTTCGACCCACAACAACATCATCATCAAGTTTGCTGACACCACATTAGTCAGACTTATCTCAAAGGGAGACGAGGCAGCCTACAGAGAGGAAGTCCTGAAGTTGACATCATAGTGTTCAGAGAAAAAACTAGCACTTACCATTATGAAAACCAAAGAGATCATTGTCGACTTCAGGTGGCACAGCACTGACTTAGGTCCCCTATACATCAACAGTGATGGTTGGAGAGGGTCCACACCTTCCGGTTTCCCAGGAAGCATAAACTGGACTCCAACCTGCTGCTGATCTTCTACTACCTGTCCATTGACAGCCTGCTGACATACTGCCTATAAGTAAGGTACGGCAGCTGACCAGATGGGAACAGAGTGAAGCTTCACAGTGTAATCAAGGCAGCACAGAAGATTATTGGCTGCCCTCTCCCCTCCTTGTCAGACATTTATTTCACCCGCTGCCTCAACAGAGCAACAAACATCATCAAGGGCAGCTCCCACCCAGGTTTTGACCTGCTTGACCTGCTTCCCTCAGGGAAGCGCTACAGGTGCATCAGCACAAACACTGACAGACTTAGGAACAGTTCCTTTGCAAAAACCATGAGCACCCTGAACTCACACATGAACCGACGACACAGTTTCACCCCCCAATTCAAGCCTCTCCTCTATACACTGAATATATAACCACTACCACCACTGTGCAATATTTAATTTATGTCAAAATACCTCACTGTAAATATAGACCAACTATTTTTTCCAATATTTGTATATTTGTTATTGAACTGCTCATATGTATACAGTGCCACAGAACTGTGCACCTCACCCCCCTTTCTTCTTTCCCCACATGTCTGCACTGGGTAGGAGATTCTCTCAATCTCTTTGTACATGTGTATAGTGACAATAAAAGGCATTCTAGTCAATTTGTCATGATCCTGGGTCCTTTTGGCCCAGCGTTTTGTGTTTTCTATTTTTGTCATTTTGGTTCTGTTCTTCCTCGGTTAGTGTTCTTTTCTTTCTGCCCGTGTATCCCTGTGTCCAGTCTGCGTTTCTGAGTCTGTGTCATTACGTGTATGTGTTTCCTGTTTTACTTTGAAGGTCTCTGTCTTATGTCAGTGTGTTCTGTTTATGTTCTCCTTACCTCGTCAGCTGTTATGTCCCCCAGGTATGTTTCCCTCCTATTTCCCATCCCCTGATTACTGGTATGTGTATTTATAGTGTGTGTTCACCCGTCTTCATTGCTGGTTCGTCTGTGTTGTTTCCCTCGGTCTCTCTGTGTCTCTCTGTGTTTCTCTGTGTCTCTCCCCGTGTATTTCCCTGTGTATTTCCCCGTGTATTTCCCCTGACCTCCCTGCATCTTCATTTCTGGTTTGTTTTATTAGTTTTGCCCAGTTTAGGTTTTCCAGATTCATGTCCACCCGCACCGTTTGCTGTTTGTATTTTCTCTTGTCATTAAACTCAGGTGCACCCGAGCTGCCGCTTCCTGGTCCTAAATAATTCCCACACGGCTTGCCCCGGCCATGACAGTGTCAGTTTAGAAGGTCAAGCACAGCAGGGAGAGAACACGCCTACTGGGGAGGCCTTTGCTGGTAGTTTGTGTGTGGGATGTGGTGCTTGTTGGCCTCACCTACTGCTTGGAAATGAGCTACCAGATCTTTTCTTTTTGCAATTGTACACATTTATTTGTTACTGTTTAACAGGTTTCTCATTTCTTTTTACTTAATACAGTAAAAAGAAACATTTTGTCATATAGAAAAACTGATTTGCACTGTACATGTTCAGCTTCAACTTTCAATCCTTCAAACAATGGAAAAGCCATTTAATTGTACAAGTGTTAAGTAAAAACAGACTTTCATGTTTGATTAAGCAGAAATTCTAAAACTGGTCCAGTTGCTAAAACCTCAATAAGTGGTGGTTCAATAAGTGTTAAAGATAAAGAGGATAAAACTGAGAAAACTACTAAAACTGCTTCACATCCATGTGGTTGTGGATCAGATTTATAAGACAGCATAATATCAAAATAGATTGACACTCTGATAGTGCTGCCACATCTAAAACAGTTTGTCTTTTAATCCTTTTCACATGTGCAGTCTCCACGGTGCCTGTTATTTCCTTGAACAGTAATGAGAAGAAAGACAGTGAAATTTACAGCCTTCCTACATATCAGTGGTTTTTTTTGTGGTAATTAGCCAGGTGACCATCAAAAATACATTTAGTGCAAAGACATCTACAAAATGTAAATCATCTGGGAAATGCAGATAAATAATAAAACGTCATATCCGCTCACATCAATAGACATGTTTTCAGACAACTCCAAATAAAACACAAATTTCAGTAAAAATTAAACATTTTTTGGACTTATTTTAAAATGGATGTCAAACAATGGGTGTGACACTTAGCTGTGTGTGAAACTATTTTCTGATCGAATAAAACAAAAATTAGTTCTTTTTAAAATAACAACACTATGAATTTTTTTCGAATTTTGGTCAGTTTGAAACCGTAAATCAGAGGATTCATAATAGGAGGAATGACAAGAAACTCTAATGCTACAAAGTTTTGAAGGGACCGAGGCAACTCTTTCGAACCCAGTCGCATACTTATAACATCAGTAAGTACTGCCACAACAAAAGTAAATAATGAGACGAGATGTGGGACACATGTTTGCATGAACTTTGCTCTGTTTTCTATAGACTTTACACGTTTGAATGATATACATATAGGACCGAACTATAAAAACACCATGAAGCAAATAAATAATTGTTACAATATTTGCAGATATAGCATTGATTGCAGTTTGTTCTGGAAAACAAGCGAGTTGGACAATACTCCAGTTCATACAGAAGAGTCTGGAAATATACGGGCTGCATAACTTCAGTCTGGATGTTAGAAAGGTATTCACAGTCATAATGCAGAAGGTTGTTAACCACAAAAAACATGCAAACCTAATGACTCTTTGCTTTGACATGATAGAGTGGTACTTCAGTGGCTGACATATGGCCACATATCTGTCATATGCCATGAGTGCAAGAATCGACTGTTCGCCGCAGACAAAAGAAAAAATCACCTGAGTCTGAATAAGGCAACCGTAATATGAGATGAGATGAACATCAGAGAGGAGATCCCAGAGAAATTTAGGGTAGAAACCTGCTGTTCCATAAAGTGCATTCATGCAAAAGACACAGAGTAGAATATACATTGATTCATGGAGGTTGCTGTCCAAGATGATGATCACAATGAGAGAAACATTTAGCAGGCAAATGATGCAGTAACACAACAAACTGAGAAAAAAGAGAACAAACCTGTGACTGATTGTTTCATTGAAACCTGAAAGAAAAAACATTGTTATTACAGAAACATTATTCATTGTGATTGAGAGACCTAAGTGAAGCCTAGTCTCTCACTGTATCTGTTCTCCTCTCTCCTCTATCAGGTACAGATAACAGCAACACGTGAGCTGGGATTTCAAACCAGCCAATCATTGATCTGGAATGAAAGCTCACAGCTTTGGAAGATCACAGGGGATTTAATATGTATCATGTACTAAACACATAATAAAACAAACCTGCAGGTTCTTGAAAAAGAAATATTAAAACGTTTTACAACTTTATTTAAAAAAGAGGGACCCAGGGTATACATGCATATGACCCCTGGCTAAACTCTCCGACTAGGATAGACTCCATAGGAGTGCCCAGGGGAGTTACAAACGAGTATAAGCTGGCAGACCCAGTAGCTTCGGGGTTTGAAAGTATATTCCTTTGGATAACGCCTAATAAGAATGATGACCGCATTAACTACGTTCATTACAACTTGCTGAGACTCTCTAGCCTTACCAGGGACGCCATGGAAGGGTTTGCAGAATAATCCGACTTCGCTGATGGGAGTGCAGAATCGAATGGCCCTTGACATGTTGTTGGCAGAGGAAAGGGGGCGTCTGTGCTATGTTCGGAGACATGTTCTGCACCTCTATCCCCAACAATACTGCCCCAGATGGCTCAGTAACCCGAGCTCTGGAGGGCCGGAAAATTTGTCTAAAACGATGCATGAGCACTCAGGTATCGGAAACCCAGCGGAGTCCTGGGTGGCATCCGTGTTTGGACAATGGAAAGGTGTGGCTATATCAGTGATGTGCTCATTGGCTGTATTTTTGGGAATATTAGTCATCGCTGGTTGTTGTATCATTCCTTGTGTCAGAGGATTGTTGGTAAAGATAGTGGCGAGGGTTGCAAACCCTGGCTGGGTTGAGGGCATCTACCAGATGAACCTGGAACCCATAGAGTGGGGCAGGGAGTGATACAACATGAAGTATGGTGACATTCCTGTTGGAATGTCAAAAGAGGGAATGTTGGGATTCAGAGATTCTTTTATTGCCACCATATAATCTGCCTTATGAAGAATGTATTAATAACATGTTTCACAGTATCATTTATCAGTAATATTTCCTGCAGGGTTTATAAAATTGCATTGAAGATGTCTGTCATCACATTGACCTTTCTATTTTTACAGGTTGAGTTCATTTTATACACAATGCATGAATGTGCTTGGTTAGACTTGATTTTCCATTCTAGAAGGTTTTAAGCTTCACTGGTGAGAGTGTCCAGATGATACATGCTGAGGGGAGATGAGAACATAGCAGGTTAATTGCATGCACGCTTACGATACACATATTAATCTAGTAGCAGGTCTGAGCGAAGGCCTAAGCATCTTCTGCTTCAGTTTGAGACTGGCTGCAAAGTACTCTACTTAGTGATTAATGACGAGGGTCCATTATTAGCTCTCAGAGATGCTGAGACCTGAAGTTATTACCCTAAAAGTCAAGTAATGTAGAAAAGAGAAGTGATATGTCGGTGTATGGTTATTAGAAGTGTACGTGATGTACCCTTGTCTGCACGGGTTGAACTTTTGCCCGTCTGTCACCATGTATTTTTGAACTGTATTGACGTAGGTGTGATATTTTATCCTATAAAACCAGAACCCAATGTATTCTTGTCAGAGCATAACAATCCGTATGCTGACGGTTGGTTGTTCTCCTGTGATAATAAAACTCATCGTTTGATTGCACTTTTCCGGAGCCTCCGTCGTTTGTTGTCTGGTCTGAAGTTGATCGATCTCGCAGCAATAGATATGTAAGTATATTACAGAAATGGGTCTATTATGGTATGTTATAATGTACACGGTATGAAGTATGTTGTGAATATTCTATAACTATAAGTACAGTGGGGCAAAAAAGTATTTAGTCAGCCACCGATTGTGCAAGTTCCCCCACTTAAAATGATGACAGAGGTCAGTAATTTGCACCAGAGGTACACTTCAACTGTGAGAGACAGAATGTGAAAAAAAAAATCCATGAATTCACATGGTAGGATTTGTAAAGAATTTATTCGTAAATTAGGGTGGAAAATAAGTATTTGGTCACCTCAAACATGGAAAGTCTCTGGCTCTCACAGACCTGTAACGTCCTCTGTAAGAAGCTTTTCTGTCCCCCACTCGTTACCTGTATGAATGGCACCTGTTTGAACTCATCATCTGTATAAAAGACACCTGTCCACAGCCTCAAACCGTCAGACTTCAAACTCCGCCATGGCCAAGACCAAAGAGCTTTCGAAGGACACCAGGAAAAGTATTGTAGACCTGCACCAGACTGGGAAGAGTGAATCTACAATAGGCAAGCAGCTTGGTGTGAAAAAATCAACTGTGGGAGCAATCATCAGAAAATGGAAGACATACAAGACCACTGATAATCTCCCTCGATCTGGGGCTCCACGCAAGATCTCATCCCGTGGGGTCAAAATGATCATGAGAACGGTGAGCAAAGATCCCAGAACCACACGGGGGGACCTGGTGAATGACCTGCAGAGAGCTGGGACCAAAGTAACAAAGGTCACCATCAGTAACACACTACAACGGCAGGGAATCAAATCCCACAGTGCCAGACGTGTTCCTTGCTGAAGCCAGTGCATGTCCAGGCCCGTCTGAAGTTTGCCAGAGAGCACATGGATGATACAGCAGAGGATTGGGAGAATGTCATGTGGTCAGATGAAACCAAAGTAGAACTTTT
Organism: Aulonocara sp. 'chitande type north' Nkhata Bay; assembly: GCF_057382095.1. Classification (NCBI taxonomy): domain Eukaryota; kingdom Metazoa; phylum Chordata; class Actinopteri; order Cichliformes; family Cichlidae; genus Aulonocara; species Aulonocara sp. 'chitande type north' Nkhata Bay. The sequence goes on from NC_141359.1 coordinate 37,905,132, forward strand.
TGGTATAAACTCAACTCGTCGTGTTTGGAGGAAGAAGAATACTGAGTTGCATCCCAAGAACACCATACCTACTGTGAAGCATGGGGGTGGAAACATCATGCTATGGGGCTGTTTTTCTGCCAAGGGGACAGGACGACTGATCCGTGTTAAGGACAGAATGAATGGGGCCATGTATCGTGAGATTTTGAGCCAAAACCTCCTTCCATCAGTGAGAACTTTGAAGATGAAACGAGGCTGGGTCTTCCAACATGACAATGATCCAAAACACACCGCCCGGGCAACAAAGGAGTGGCTCCGTAAGAAGCATTTGAAAGTCCTGGAGTGGCCTAGCCAGTCTCCAGACCTCAACCCCATAGAAAATCTGTGGCGGGAGTTGAAAGTCCGTGTTGCTCGGCGACAGCCCCAAAACATCACTGCTCTCGAGAAGATCTGCATGGAGGAATGGGCCAAAATACCAGCTACTGTGTGTGCAAACCTGGTAAAGACCTATAGTAAACGTTTGACCTCTGTTATTGCCAACAAAGGTTATGTTACAAAGTATTGAGTTGTATTTTTGTTATTGACCAAATACTTATTTTCCACCCTGATTTACGAATAAATTCTTTACAAATCCTACCATGTGGATTCATGGAATTTTTTTTCACATTCTGTCTCTCACAGTTGAAGTGTACCTCTGGTGCAAATTACTGACCTCTGTCATCATTTTAGGTGGGGGAACTTGCACAATCGGTGGCTTACTAAATACTTTTTTGCCCCACTGTATTTACAGGCTGTAGTGAGTACAAGCTATGTACAGGATATGGACAGGATATAAATATGAAAAACTATACAGAATATGAAATAAATAACTTTACAGAAATCTGAGATATACAGCTATACAGAAATGGGAACTATGCAAGTTGTAAACAGTTGTAGGGTTAAAAATTATTATCGTATGTACAGAATGATTATTTACACAGAGCTATACAGTAGTGCAGTTAAGATAAGTGAGGGTGTAGATAATTCCTAGAGGCTATATAAAGTGCTAGTGGTTGTGAGTGGTGGTTCAGTCCATGTTATTATTGTGTGTTTGAGGGTACAGTTGTCCATTGTGTGTGTGTGTGTGTATGTTCAGTCCATGAGTTTAACGTGGGTCAGATGTCAGGAGGCAGAGTTCAGGAGTCTGACAGCTGTGGGGAAGAAACTGTTCCGGTACCTTGTGGTCTTAGTCCAGAGGCTCCTGTAGCACCTCCCAGAGGGCAGGAGGGTGAAGAGTCCATGTGATGGGTGACTGGGGTCTTTGATGATTTTCCCAGCCCTTTTCAGACACCGCTTCCTGTAGATGTCTTTTATAGCAGGAAGTGGTGCTCCGGTGATGCGCTGGGCAGTTTTCACGACCCTCTGCAACGCCTTCCGGTCCGAGGCAGAGCAGTTCCCGTACCAGACTGTTATACAGTTGGTCAGGATGCTCTCGATGGTGCAGCGATAGAAGTTCACCAGGATGTCTGAGGACAGGTGGTTCTTCCTCAGAGTCCTCAAGAAGAAGAGGCGCTGGTGAGCCTTCTTGACCAGCTTGGAGCAGTTGGTCGTCCAGGTGAGATCCTCGGAGATGTGGACTCCCAGGAACTTGAAGCTGCTCACACGCTTCACAGCCGTCCCCTTAATGTGGATGGGTGGATGTGGGTCAGCATTCCTCCTGTAGTTCACGATGAGCTCCTTGGTCTTCTCGGTGTTAAGCAGCAGGTTGTTTATGTCGCACCACTCAGCCAGACGATCCACCTCCTCCCTGTAGGCGGCCTCATCGTTGTCACTGATGAGGCCAATCACCGTGGTGTCATCTGCAAACTTAATGATGATGTTGGAACCATCAGCCGGTCTGCAGTCGTGGGTGAAGAGGGAGTAGAGGAAAGGGCTCATCACACAGCCTTGTGGTACACCGGTGTTCATTGTGATTGTAGATGTGCAGCGGTTATCCAGCCGGACATGTTGAGGGCGGTTGGACAGGAAGTCCAGTAACCATTTGCAGATGAGGGAACTGATGCCCAGGTCTGTCAGTTTCCTGATGAGTTGTGAGGGGTGGATTGTATTGAATGCTGAACTGAAGTCTATAAACAGCATTCTGGCGTATGTGTTGTTGTTGTCCAGGTGTGAGAGGACAGAGTGCAGTGCGATGGAGACTGCATCCTCTGTGCTCCTGTTCTGGCGCTATGCGAATTGGTGGGGGTCCAGGGTGGGGGGGAGACAGGATTTGAAGTGTGCTAGGACCAGCTGCTCTAAGCACTTAGTGATGATGGGGGTGAGTGCTACTGGGCGGTAGTCATTGAGGCAAGATGGGTTGGAGTTTTTGGGTATCGGGACGATGGAGGTGGATTTGAAGCAGGCCGGTACCACAGCGTGGGCCAAGGACAGATTGAATATGTCTGTGAGCACTCCTGCAAGCTCCCCAGAACACACTCTGAGAACACGCCCGGGGATGCCATCGGGATCTGCAGCCTTGTGGACATTGATCCTGCTCAGCACCGCTCCTACATCGGTGGGGGAGAGAGTCAGAGGTTGGTGGTCTGGCGTCACGTCTGCTTTGGTTGTGGTTGTGGGGTTCCCTCGCTCAAAACAAGCATAAAAGTTGTTGAGCTCGTTGAGGAAGGAGACATCAGAGGATGCGGGGGAGGGTTTGGTGGTCCTGTAGTCTGTAATGGTCTGGAGTCCTTGCCACATACGTCAGGGGTTGGAGTTGGAGAAGTGTTCTTCTACCTTCTTTTTGTAATGGTGTTTGGCTTTTTTGATGTCCTTCTGTAGATTAGCCCTGGCTGTACTGTAGGCGTGTGCATCTCCTGACCTAAAGGCAGTGTTCCGGGCCTTCAGGAGGAGATGAACATCCCGGTTCATTCAAGGCTTCTGGTTGGGGTACATGGTGATCCGTTTCTGGGTGGTGACACTGTCTGTGTGGTTTCGGAGATGTAATCCAGTACAGATGAGGCGTACTGGTCCAGGTCTGTGTGGGTGAACATATTCCAGTCTGTGTTTTTAAATCTGTCCTGGAGCACTGCGTCTGTCCCCTCTGGCCACACTTTAATTGTCCTCACAGCAGGTTTCACACGTTGGATGAGTGGTGAATACCGAGGTGTGAGGAACAGGGAGAGATGGTCCGATTGTCCAATGTGGGGGAGGGGTGTGGCTTTGTAGGCTCCAGCCAGGTTGGAATACACATGGTCTAAAGTCTTGTCTCCTCTGGTGTGGCAGGAGACATGTTGGTGGAATCTGGGGAGGACTGTCTTTAAGTTGGTATGGTTGAAGTCACCAGCAACAATAAAAGCAGCCTCGGGGTGTTTATTCTGGTGTTTGTTAATGGCTGCAGAAAGTTCTTTCATGGCCAACCTAGCATTAGCGTCGGGGGGGATATACACGGCAGTGAGTATGATCGAAGTGAGTTCTCTGGGGAGATAATAAGGTCTGCATTTGACCATTAAAAACTCCGCATTAGGTGAGCAGTGACTCTCAGTAGTAGTGAAGTTCATGCACCAAGCATTGTTAATATAAATGCACAAACCTCCACCTCTGGTCTTGCTGGAGTCATCTGCTAGCCTGTCGGCTCGGTGTGTGTGGCGTCCTGCTAACTCGATAACATTGTCCGGCAGCTGTTGTTCAACCATGTTTCGGTGAAAAACATGACATTTGAGTCCATAATCCGTCTGTTGTTAGTGATGGAGAGCCGTATTTCATCCATTTTGTTTGCCAGAGAACGGACATTGGCGAGGAAAATACTGGGTAAAGGCAGCCGGTGTGGTGTTAGCTTTAGCTTAGCCCGTGGCCCTCCGCGCCTACCTCGCCTTTGTTTACGATCTCGGCGCCGTCTGCGTGCACTTCCGCCCGGCCGGGGAGAGTGGGCAGCCTCCGGTGTCCTGGAGATCTCTGGGATGAGTCGGAGATCGGCGATAAAACTGTTGGAGTTATGAGTCCAGATGTCCAGAAGCTCTTGTCTGCTGTAGGTCAGCAACGCACAGCAATTCTGGACAAATAATCTGGTTAAAAGTAGATAAAAAACCGCTAAATAGCAGATTCTGGAGAGACACTGAGCCTCGCGTTGTTCACACGCCGCCATCTTGGTTTGTGGGTGTTCTCAGAATCTCATCTCTAGTTTGTGGTTCTGTTGGCTTCATCGGGTGATAGCCTTCTGCTCGCTTTGGAACGGTTCACAGCTGAGTTTGAAGCAGTGGGAATAAGAATCTGCACCTCCAAATCTGAGGCCACGGTCCTCAGCTGGAAAAGGGTGGAGGGCCCACTTCAACTCAGGGACGAATTCCTGCCCCAAGTTTAAGTATCTCGGGGTCTTGTTCACGAGTGACGGGAGTGGGAGATCGACAGATGGATTGGTGCTGAGGCTGCAGTGATATGGACACTATTCCAGTCTGTTGTGGTGAAGAGAGAGCTGAGTGTAAAAGCGAAGCTCTCAATTTACTGGTCGATCTACATCCCTCCCCTCCCCTATGGTCACGAGCTGTGGGTAGTGACCGAAAGAACGAGATTACGGATACAAGTGGCAGAAATGGGCTTCCTTTGAAGGGTGGCTGGCCTCTCCCTTAGAGATAGGGTGAGAAGTTCAGTCTTCCGGGAGGGGCTCAGAGTAGAGCAGCTGCTCCTCCACATTAAGTGGAGCCAGTTGAGGTTGTTCAGGCATCCTGGGTGCCTCCTGAGTGAGGTGTTTCGGGCATGTCCCACCAGGAGGAGGCCCCGGGGCAGACCTGGGACATACTAGAGAGATTTTATCTCTCAGCTGGCCTGGGAACGCCTTGGTGTGGGGAGGGGGTCTGGGCTTCTCTGCTAGGGCTGCGGCCCCTGTGACCCAGCCCCGGATAAGCAGATGGATGGATGGATGATCTTTGTGGATTACAGCTCAGCTTTCTATACAATCATCCTGGATATCCTCTTCACCAAACTGGTCACTCTTGGCCTTTGACTTTCTCACCAACCGGCCCCAGACTGTAAGACTTGGCCCCTATCTCTCCTCCACTCGCATGCTGAGCATTGGCTCCCCACAAGGCTGTGTGCTGAGCCCACTCCTGTATTGTCTCTAAATCTAAGACTGCAGTTCGACCCACAACAACATCATCATCAAGTTTGCTGAAGACACCACATTAGTCAGACTTATCTCAAAGGGAGACGAGGCAGTCTACAGAGAGGAAGTCCTGAAGTTGACATCATAGTGTTCAGAGAAAAAACTAGCACTGACCATTATGAAAACCAAAGAGATCATTGTCGACTTCAGGTGGCACAGCACTGACTTAGGCCCCCAATACATCAACAGTGATGGTTGGAGAGGGTCCACACCTTCCGGTTTTCCAAGAAGCACAAACTGGACTCCAACCTGCTGCTGATCTTCTACTGCTCGTCCATTGACAGCCTGCTGACATACTGCCTATAAGTAAGGTACGGCAGCTGACCAGATGGGAAGAGAGTGAAGCTTCACAGTGTAATTAAGGCAGCACAGAAGATTATTGGCTGCCCTCTCCCCTCCTTGTCAGACATTTATTTCACCCGCTGCCTCAACAGAGCAACAAACATCATCAAGGGCAGCTCCCACCCAGGTTTTGACCTGCTTGACCTGCTTCCCTCAGGGAAGCGCTACAGGTGCATCAGCACAAACACTGACAGACTTAGGAACAGTTCCTTTGCAAAAGCCATGAGCACCCTGAACTCACACATGAACCGACGACACAGTTTCACCCCCCAATTCAAGCCTCTCCTCTATACACAGAATATACAACCACTACCACCACTGTGCAATATTTAATTTATGTCAAAATACCTCACTGTAAATATAGACTATTTATTTTTTTTCAGTATTTGTATATTTGATATTTTTTGATATTGACCTGCTCATATGTATACAGTGCCACAGAACTGTGCACCTCACCCCCCTTTCTTCTTTCCCCACATGTCTGCACTGGGTAGGAGATGCTCTGAATCTCTTTGTACATGTGTATAGTGACAATAAAAGGCATTCTAGTCAATCAGTTTAGAGGGTCAAGAACAGCAGGGAGAGAACACGCCTATTGGGGAGGCCTTTGCTGGTAGTTTGTGTGTGGGATGTGGTGCTTCTTGGCCTCACCTGCTGCTGAGAAATGAGCTACCAGATCTTTTTTTTTTTTTTTTTTGCAATTGTACACATTTATTTCTTACTGTTTAACAGATCATTTCTTTTTACTTAATACAGTAAAAAGAAACATTTTGTCATGTAGAAAAACTGATTTGCACTGTACATCTTCAGCTTCAACTTTCAATCCTTCAAACAATGGAAAAGCCATTTAATTGTACAAGTGTTAAGTAAAAACGGATTTCATGTTTGATTAAGCAGAAATTCTAAAACTGGTTCAGTTGCTAAAACCTCTGACTGTTTCAATAAGTGTTAAAGAAAAAGAGGATAAACTGAGAAAACTACTAAAACTGCTTCACATCCATGTGGTTGTGGATCAGATTTATAAGACAGCATAATATCAAAATAGATTGACACTCTGATAGTGCTGCCACATCTAAAACAGTTTGTCTTTTAATCCTTTTCACATGTGCAGTCTCCACGGTGCCTGTTATTTCCTTGAACAGTAATGAGAAGAAAGACTGAAATTTACAGCCTTTCTACATATCAGTGTTTTTTTGTTAATTAGGCAGGTGACCATCAAAAATACATTTAGTGCAAAGACATCTACAAAATGTAAATCATCTGGGAAATGCAGATAAATAATAAAACGTCATATCCGCTCACATCAATAGACATGTTTTCAGACAACTCCAAATAAAACACAAATTTCAGTAAAAATTAAACATTTTTTTGGACTTATTTTAAAATGGATGTCAAACAATGGGTGTGACACTTAGCTGTGTGTGAAACTATTTTCTGATCGAATAAAACAAAAATTAGTTCCTTTTAAAATAACAACACTATAAATTTTTTTTCGGATTTTGGTCAGTTTGAAACCGTAAATCAGAGGATTCATAATAGGAGGAATGACAAGAACTTCTATTGCTACAAAGTTTTGAAGGGTCCGAGGCAACTCTTTCGAACCCAGTCGCATACTTATAACATCAGTAAGTACTGCCACAACAAAAGTAAATAATGAGATGAGATGTGGGACACATGTTTGCATGAACTTTGCCCTGTTTTCTATAGACTTTACACATGTTTGAATGATATACATATAGGACCAAACTATAAAAACACCATGAAGCAAATAAATAATTATTGTAATATTTGCAAATATGCCATTAACTATAGTTTGTGCTGGAAAACAAGCGAGTTGAACAATAATCCAGTTCACACAGAAGAGTGTGGAAAGATACGGGCTGCATAACTTCAGTCTGGATGTTAGAAAGGCATTCACAGCCATAATGCAGAAATTTGTGAACCACAAAAAACATGCAAACCTTATGACTCTTTGCTTTGACATGATAGAGTGGTACTTCAGTGGCTGACATATGGCCACATATCTGTCATATGCCATGAGTGCAAGAATTGAGAGTTCGCCGAAGAGAAAAGAATAAATCACCTTAGTCTGAATAAGGCAACCATAATATGAAATGAGATGAACATCAGAGAGGAGATCCCAGAGAAATTTGGGAAAGAAACCTGCTGTTCCATAAAGTGCATTGATGCAAAAGACACAGAGCAGAATATACATTGATTCATGGAGGTTGCTGTCCAAGATGATGATCACAATGAGAGAAACATTTAGCAGGCAAATGATGCAGTAGCAAAACAAACTGAGGAAAAAGAGAACAAACCTGTGACTGACTGTTTCATTGAAACCTGAAAGAAAAAACATTGTTATTACAGAAACATTATTCATTGTGATTGAGAGACCTAAGTGAAGCCTAGTCTCTCACTGTATCTGTTCTCCTCTCTCCTCTATCAGGTACAGATAACAGCAACACGTGAGCTGGGATTTCAAACCAGCCAATCATTGATCTGGAATGAAAGCTCACAGCTTTGGAAAATCACAGGGGATTTAATATGTATCATGTACTAAACACATAATAAAACAAACCTGCAGGTTCTTGAAAAAGAAATTTTAAAACGTTTTACAACTTTATTTAAAAGATGCTTTCTTCATAATACTGTTAGGAATTTCTTACATTTATGCCAATTAAACATATTTGTCCAGGACTTGTTGTGGTTCTCTTCTGTTTTTCGTTTGTAGTCTTTCGTAGTCCAGTCAGATCATTGTTGCTTCAGTGATAATGATCAGGCTCTCTGACGTTTGCTGAAGTCACTAGAAAGACAGTAAGAAGTTCTTGTGAATGTTGCTTTGTCTTTGCCTCTTAGTAACTCTGTGGAAAAAAGAATTGTTTGCAGCTGTTACCTTCTACTTACCTGTTACTCTGCCGCCTGCTCACTCTCTACCTTTCCTATTCCACAATGGAAAGATTCTATCCCAGGTACCTCTCCAATTTTCTGCAGAGTGATGTAACCTTATCGTTGCACCACAATCACCCCCTGTTCCTCCAGCCCAGAAAAGAGTAAATCAAAAGTTTTTTTGCATAAAACCATGGTCTCAGAGATCAGGTTGTAAATTCTGAGTTGCTGCAGGAACCATAACCTCTGCTGGGCCTTCTTCTGGATAGAGTCTATATGTGGGGACCACTTCAGATCGCGTGGAAAGGTGGGTCCTAGGAATCTGACGTGATCCATGGTAAGTATTCTATTTTTAAGTATAGTTAGGGCGAGTCTGAAGGTTCACTGTCACGTCCACAGTCGGGTCCTGGTGGTTCTGACTGCAACAGTGGAACAGCTGGTCCACATCCTGTCTGTACGTGGACTCGTCTTCATTGTGGATCAGACCAGTGATTACCAGTTTGAAAATCATGCGAACAGATCCATAGAAGATGCCATCAATGTAGCTCTCCACTCTGTGCTGAGCCACCTGGAGCAGTGGCAAAGCTACGTCCGAATGCTCTTTGTGGGTGTTCTCAGAATCTCATCTCTAGTTTGTGGTTCTGTTGGCTTCATCGGGTGATGGCCTTCTGCTTGCTTTGGAACGGTTCACAGCTGAGTTTGAAGCAGTGGGAATGAGAATCAGCACCTCCAAATCTGAGGCCATGGTCCTCAGCCGGAAAAGGGTGGAGGGCCCACTTCAGGTCAGAGACGAGTTCCTGCCCCAAGTGTCATGGCCTGGGGGATCGGCGAGATGCTGATCGGCCTTTTCTGTCTTTTTCTCTCTCTCGTGCTCTCTCTCTCTCCTCCTCTCCATCACCGGGGAAGAACTCATTGTGGGTTCACGCTCTCGGCCCACGCCCACACCCACAGAAAAGAACACATCTGATGCCCATCAAGGTGAACGGCATTTAAGCCAGGAGGTGACTGCTGGTCTTCGCTGGATCTTTGTCTGCCACGCGTCAGTGAAAGTCAAGCTACAGCTCAAGATAAGTCAAGTGTCTTTTGTGAATATCGTTCTCATTCCTGTCTCCTTATCTACAGAGCCCCTGGATTACCTTTCCCGTGTGAATCTGTGTGTCAAGTGTGAAAAGAAGGACTGCTGTCGTGTATGTGGAGAGTTGGAGAGCGAGTGATTTCCCCCTTGGATTTCCCTTGTGTTCAGCTGATTCAGGAGTCCCGCGTTTGAGTCCCCTGCATTGAACCTTAACATAACGATCCAGCCAGAATATGGACTCAGCGGACTCTGCTGCCCAGCAGCACGTCCTCACGGCCAAGGAGGTTTTGGAACGCCACGAACAAATGCTGCAGCTCATCAATCAGCAGTTGGCCGCTCTAACGCAGGCCCTTGCTCAGCGCGTACCCCTGGTAAGCCCAGCAGCCTCTCCTCCCTCTGTCTCCTCACAGTTACCGGCTTCTGAGCCTCCAGCACCCGGGCCTTTGGCTTCGCCTCATCCCACTCGCTTGGAGCCCCTGGCGCGAGCTTTGCCAACACCAGAAACCTTTGCGGGTGAGTTTCACCAGTGTGCCAGTTTTCTGACCCAAATAACAATGCAGTTTAGACAGTTGTGGAGGACATATGAAACTGACGAGGCTAAGATTGCCTTTTTTGTCCAGCTCTTACGCAGACCGGCTTTAAACTGGGCTCAAGCTGTTTTGAAAACTGACGTCAGCATCTCGTACAAGGATTTTCTTGCTAAATTTAAATGTGTGATTGAGAGAGGTACTGGCGCTGATGCAGCATCTCACCATTTACTAAATCTTAAGCAGGGAAGACGAAGTATGGCGGAATACTCCATTTTGTTCTGGACGTTGGCCGAAGAGACCGGGTGGGGGCAGCCAGCATTGATAAGTACTTTGTTGAACAACGTGTGTGATGAGTTAAAGGGCAAACTAGTGATAAGAGAGTTATCTAAAACTTTGTCTGATGTGATAACGTTGTGTGTAAAGGTGGATGGGCATTTACGTGCGCGCCGCAGAACTGAGGACTACGTTTCCCAGATATCTCTGGGACGCGGCGAAGCAGCATCGGGCGGAAGCGCCACGAGTGGCGGAAGAGATTCAGAGTCGCAGGACATGGAGGAGGGTGAGCAACCTATGCAGCTGGGTCGCTCTCGCCTTTCCCCTGAGGAAAGGCACCATCGGTGGAGGGCCGGTGAGTGTTTCTATTGCGGCCGTAAGGGTCATGTTGCCAATGTTTGCCCGTCTCTGCCAAAAGGCCGCAGTAGAGAGGAGAATTCAAGTGGACGAGGTCTCTAGTTCACAGTCTCCTCCACGGCTCATGCTAGCAGCTAAATTAACGGTGCAGCTTCAGGTCCACCCTCTTAAGGCTCTAATCGATTCAGGAGCGGAACAGAACTTTATTGACGCTTCGCTGGCCCGACGATTAAATCTGAATTCTGAGCCTCTGCCACAGTCACTCCAAGTCACCGCCCTCAGTGGCCAGCGGCTTCCTAACATCACTCATATCACTGAGCCCGTTTTACTGACTCTCTCTGGCAATCGTTCCCAGACTATACAGCTGTATGTGTTTCAAGCTCCACTCACGCCACTAGTTCTGGGTTACCCGTGGTTGCATCAAGATAACCCTGTCTTCGATTGGAAAAAGGAGAGCATTGTGGGGTGGGGAGGAGGATTGTCACATGTCCTGTCTTAAAGCTGCCACCCCCTCTTCCGAACCGCTAACCAATTCTTCTCTCTCCAAGCTGCCGGACCTCTCCTCCGTGCCACCCGTCTACCATGATCTCAAACAAGTGTTTTGCAAGGATAGAGCACGCTCGCTTCCTCCGCATCGGCCGTATGACTGCGGCATTGATCTTCTTCCAGGTGCACCTCTCCCTACCAGCCGCCTATACAGTCTGTCTCAGCCCGAACGTGAAAGTATAGAAAAATACATCAACGAATCACTCACCGCAGGTCTCATTCGCCCCTCGTCATCTCCTGTGGCCGCCGGATTCTTCTTTGTTGCCAAGAAAGACAAGAGCTTACGACCTTGTATTGATTATCGGGGCCTTAACAACATCTCAGTGATGAATAAATATCCGCTCACTCTTTTACATTCTGCCTTCGAGCTCCTTCAGGGGGCCACCATCTTCACTAAGCTGGACCTGCGCAACGCGTACCATTTGGTAAGAATAAGGGAGGGGGATGAATGGAAAGCAGCCTTCAACAATCACCTTGGTCATTTTGAATATCTTGTCATGCCGTTTGGTCTCACCAATGCCCCAGCTGTTTTTCAGGCCCTGGTAAACGACGTACTGCGGGACTTCATTAACCACTTCATCTTCGTTTATCTGGATGACATCCTCATTTTCTCCCATTCTGTCTCTGAACACGAATGCTCAGAGGGCTAGCTCTGTGGTCGGCATGAAGCTGGACACTCTGGTGACAGTGGCAGAGAAAAGGACATTAAAGAAACTGATGGACATTATGGACAATGCCAGGCATCCTCTGCACACGGCCATTAACAACCAGAAGAGTCTGTTCAGTGACAGGTTGCTTCTCCCAAAGACAAGAACTAACAGACTTAAAAACTCCTTTGTCCCACACGCCATCAGACTGTTTAACTCCTCTCTGGAGGGGAGAGGGAGGGGAGACAGGAGGACAAAGGAGGGAACAACTAAGCTGTAGTGCCTCTTCACCTCACTGTGCAATACCTTTTGTGCAATACTTTTGTAAATAGTCAACGGTGCAATAGACTCAATACTTGAAATGTGCAATTCACTTGTATTTTTATTTTTATTCCTATTTATTCTATTTATCCCCTTCGTATATTTTATTTATATTGTCTCTGTATTTATATATATGTGTGTGTGTATAACTCTGTAACTTCTGTCGGTGCTGTGCTTTTTTGGAAATCGAATTTCCCAGAGGAACCCACCCGAGGGATTAATAAAGTTCTATCTTATCTTATCTTATCTTATCTTATGCCATGTCAGGCAGGTCCTCCAACACCTCCTGGAAAACCGTCTCTTCGTGAAGTGGGAAAAATGTGAGTTTTATGCTTCCACAGTCTCTTTCCTGGGCTATGTCATTGAACAAGGTAACCTGAGAGCGGACCCCGCCAAAGTTCAAGCTGTGTTAAACTGGCCCACTCCATCCCATCGCAAGCAGCTTCAGAGTTTCTTGGGTTTCGCTAACTTTTATCGCCGTTTCATCCGCAACTATAGCCAGCTCGCTCTACCCCTGACTCGTCTCACCTCACCCAAGGTCCCCTTCTGCTGCGATGAACCGGCTCGCCAGGCTTTCTCTTGCCTGAAGGAGCGCTTTGCCTCTGCACCCATCCTCATCCAACCCGATCTCAGTCAACCCTTCGTCGTGGAGGTGGATGCCTCGGACGCAGGAGTGGGGGCAGTGCTCTCCCAGCGACAAGGCGGTAAGCTTCATCCTTGTGGTTACTTCTGATACTTATGATGTGGGGAACTGAGAGCTATTGGCCATCAAGCTGGCCTTAGAAGAGTAGCATCACTGGTTGGAGGGAGCTGCCCAACTGTTCATGGTTTGGACGGACCACAAAAACTTGGAATACATCCGGTCCGCGAAACGACTCAACACCAGGCAAGCTAGGTGGCCTCTGTTTCTCACCAGATTCCAATTCACAATCACCTACAGACCCGGCTCTCGTAATGTCAAACCCGATTCCCTCTCATGCCAATTTGCCACCTCCGAAGACGCTGCCCAGGATCCCCATTCTTCCTTCCACGTGTGTTGTCGGGGCAAAAACCTGGGAGATTGAGTCAGCTATTCGAGAGGCCCAACGAACAGAACCGGACCCTGTACGGGTATGGGTCCCCCGGGCCTACTCTTTGTTCTATCTACTGTCAGATCATGAGTTTTGCATTGGGCTCACACGGCCAAGTGCACCTGCCACCCTGGGGTCCACCGCACCATTACCTTCCTCCAACGCTTCGCCTGGTGGCCGTCTTTAGCTAAGGACGTCTGCGAATACATTGCTGCCCCTCCTACATGCGCTCAAAACAAGAGCGTCAATCAGCCATCTTCCGGCCTTCTCCAACCCCTACCGACCCCTGGCCGCCCGTGGTCACACATTGCAATGGACTTCATCACGGGCCTCCCTTCCTCATCAGGTAACTCAGTCATCCTTACTATCATTGATCGTTTTTCGAAAGCTGCTCACTTTGTCCCCCTCCCCAAGCTCCCCAGTGCTTTAGAAATAGCTCGACTCCTGACTAACCATGTCTTTCGCCTTCACGGAATCCCCACGGACATCGTCTCTGATAGGGGGCTGCAGTTCACATCACAGGTCTGGAAAGAATTCTGCAACGCCCTCGGAGCGCAGGTCAGTCTCTCCTCTGGTTTCCACCCTCAGACTAATGGCCAGAAAGAACGGGCCAATCAGGAACTCGAGGCGGCCCTCCGGTGCTTGGCATCCACCAATCAGACAACTTGGAGTGAGCAACTCCCATGGGTTGAGTATGCCCACAATAGTGTAACAAGTATTACAATTAAATAATATGAGATACGCATTAAAATATTGTCTCGACAACTTTGGACTAGTATCAGAAAGTTCTAGGTAAGACTATGGAGCCTTGAAAGGATCAGCAGAGAAGGAACCACACAATGATAGATAAGATGTGATTTGAATAGAAACTGTATTGAAAGTTGTAAAGTTTACAAATCCTGCCTGTCTAAAGCTGGCTTCCTACAGTGCACAAACGCACATTAAAGGGCTCAAAAATAAAATCAAAACCAAACATCCTCTTTAAGGAAATTCTCCAAAGAGTTTCAATTAAAGAGCTTCCTCTAAATTAGAATTCCCTCTGTGTGTGTGTGTGTGTGTGTGTGTGTGTGTGTGTGTGTGTGTGTGTGTGTGTGTGTGTGTGTTTCTGTCCAACTGGTTCTAACACTACCCGGGTAGATTTTTAAAGTGTTAGTCTTATCTGTGTCAAGGAATGTAGTTATAGTCTTGAGGTTCGCTGAAGATGGATCCCACGGCTGGCCACACCGTACTCTGGTCCGTCTACAGTCACTCTCTTGGGATTGGCTCGCCACTGAACCCACAGGGTTCAGATCTCGAATGATCCAGTCCTGGTCAAAAACCAATCTATGCACACAGTTCAGAGTGCATACATTACTATTTTATCTATGCTTCTTCCATCACTCATCTTTCAGTCAAGTATTGTTCAAGTATAACAAATCATTAAGTTCATCAGTAACTTATTACTATTCCTCGGATTTATTATTGTCAGGGAAACCGAAGGCAGGAGAAGCAGGCGGCTGCCGGTCGGAGCATGAGGTGAACTGATTTTCAGGTAAGAAGTTATGAACTGCACTCTATTTGGGTCAGATATAAACCGAGTTTAGGTGTAGTTTATTTTCGTTGTACTGACTTTTTACGATTACTTACAATAACTTGTACTGCGTGCTAGCTAACACGACGGAGTTTCTATACAGCTGTGTGCGCGCTAAGTTACTGATGTTGAACTTTAAGACAGCCTCCCCTGTCATTCTCTCGCCTGTTGAAACTTCAGTCATGAAACTGATCAATGATCGACTTTTCTCTCTTGTTTGTTTATCGCGCTAAACAACAGCAGCACGTTTAAGCTTGATCGGCTGTTGTTAGAATTCATTTGATTTTAATTTCTAGTATCAGCTGATGTTTGCTGGAGACACAGCTTTAAAAACGGCTGGTCCAATCATCTGAATCATCAGAGCTGAACTGGTTATGGAGAAACAGGTTTACCTTTTAGGTGACATGAATGAGTTGAAGGGAAGTTATGAACTGTTTCTGAGAGATGAATAACACCAATATCCTTTTCTGTGTAGCTGACAGCTGGTAACTGTGCAGGGGCGGATCTAGCAAAGCTTTTGCCAGGGGGCCAGGTAGGGCATTAACAGGGAAAGGGGGGCACAAAGAAATACTTTTCTTTCTTACGCTCATATAAAATATTTAGCTTTTATGAAATAGTTATCTGAATCTTACAACCAAAGTTTGTATAATAATACACAAGATTGGCTGTAGACCATTGTTAATCATTCAGAACACTGTAAAAATAACAAAAAACAAAAAGTGAATGCAACAGTGCACAAATATTTATTTTACGTGTTTGATGTGTGTGGCGGGGCGTGGTCTGCAGTGCCGCTGCAGGGGAGGTGGACCCACATCAGCGGCATCTGCAATCAGGCGTAAAGTCTGTGCTCTCTCAGCTGTTCTTTTTTTGTATGTGTCGGGCTGTGAGATGAAAAGCTACAGCCGACTGTGTGGGTACAGCAACTATGTGTGAAAAGTAGTCCATAACGTAATGCTTCAAAGCATGTTCATGCAAACATTGTCGGGTCTGCTCATGAACCTCTGTGCACAGCGTCTGCAAATCGGGGCTGTATGAAGTCACCTCATCTTTACACAAAACTGTAAGCTGTCATCTGTGAGGCGCGAGCGGTGTTTGGTTTTACCATAGTTCATGGTGGAAAATTATGGAGTAAGGAAAATGGCTGCTCTGCTGAGTTTTGCTCTCTGTAGCCGTTTGAATGGCAAACTACACTGATTAGCGGTGGCATAGGCACACTAGTTTTAGTTATACAATGTCTCAACCATCATGAAATGTATACAGCCTATTTAAAATCTAAAACTTAAAATTGTCCGTAGCCTACTGTTGTTACCACTGTCCTGTTTGAAATGGATACTAACTAGCTAACTGACTGAATGCCCATTAACCTTATAACTCCTGTTGTGTGTTTGTGTACAGAGAGACAGCCAGGTTCATAATGGATATAAGGAAGTTTTTTCAAAAAAAGGAGCCACATTCAGGTAAAAATGTAAAATCAAATGATCCGTCAATCAAGAATAATGTTGGATCAGTGTTTCAATGTTTATATCTTTTATTAGATGTTCATGTGGTTTGGTTATTTGCCTTTTGGTTGAAAGTACACATACAATCTGGAAGTTCTGTTCTCCCTATAATAAAGCTGCTATACAGAATCTGCTAAACAAACTGGGTTGAAACATTTTTTTTTCTTTTTTCTTTTTTTTTGCCTGTCCCGTTTGGCTCTTTTGCCATCAGAATTGTTGTCTAAAGGCAAAGAAAGATGCCCAACGGATTTACTTTACCAAATTGACCATCCCAGCCTTGCCGTAATGGTCCGTTTGATTCACCTTTTATTGTTCATTTTATTTTCACTTACTGAATACGGGACAGACTTGACTGGGGGAAAGAAGGGGAGAAAGAAAGAGGGAAAGAGAAACAGCTGAGAAGAGGGACGGGGGAGGAGGGCAAAAGACAAAAACCAACAGAATGAGCAGAAAAAAAAAGAAGAAAAAAAAATGCATATATCGATCACCTGGGTCACCTGCTGAGAAAGAAAAAAGAAAACAAGCAGAAGAGAACAAGAGTAATAGAATAAACAACATCACAATGATATATGGGAATATGACAGTAAATACTAAATATTAAACATTATTGTGCAGCACATAAGATCAACAGAACACAGTGTGCTTTGAGGTAGGAGCCAAAAAGGGTGTAGTTTGTGGGTGTGATCACCCGTGTGTACACCTGTGAGCATGGACGCGCTTGTTTTTTTTTTTTTTTTTTTAAAAGGTTCCTTCATGTAATGATCTGCTAGAGGGTGTGGGGGGGCCACAGCCCCGTCCTCCAGGGCATGAAGCAGGTATGGAGGAGATCAAAACTCCAGACATCCATAGTCCCTCCTGCTAGCCCTCAATGTCTACGTGTATTCAAAATTGAGAGGTGGGCAACGACGCCAGGGGTGAGGTATACACCCTGATGGTAATTTGGACTCCGTGTATCGTGCCCACCCCCAAGATCCTATATGTATGTGTAATGAGAGTGTGAGTAATGTGAATGTCTAAGTTGTGGGATAAAATTGAGGCAGAGGCAGCCAGAAGGGGACGGGGGGGGGGGGGGGGGGGTGGCCTCCTCTGCACCCTGGTGACATACCCCTACTCCAAGGTCCTGCATGTGTGGGTGGTTGTGGTGGAGCGGGAAGAGGGAGGCAGCTGGAGATGGGGAGGGAAGGAAGGGAGGGGCAAGTGACCCCTCCCTGGGGCCAGCTCCCCCGCTGACCCGCCAGGGAAAGGGGGCCCAGGCCCATCCAGACCGGGGCCCAGCGCAGCAGCGCCTCCCAGCCCCACAGAGCCCGGGACAGTCCACCCAACCCCACCACAGAGAAAACTGCACCCACCCCACCATCCACTCTTCTTCCAGACTACATAAGACAATAAACACCCAGGCTGAGATCTTCTTCCACCTCTCCTGTATCTCCCCCTCCTGCAGAGAGAGCCCCTGAGGAGAGGAAAGCTCCTGCAAGATGTGACAATCTCCCCCACCAGTTGAAGAGCCCCCCAGGTGGCTCGATGCACCGGCGGCAACACACCAACCAGGACCCAAGCCCCCGAGGCCCGGCCCGGGCCCCAGCCCAGAGACGGAGCACCCCCAGAACCTCACGCCCATCCCGGACCCACCCAGGGGCAGCCAGGCTACCAGGTCAGTAACCCACGTCCGTCAGCACAGACCCTCCCCTAGCCCCGCTGCACGCAGCCGCGAGGAAACAGTCACCTGAGAGCCAACAGAGCCCCTAACCGGACGTGACCGCTACCCCGGGTTGAGCCCCCCAAGGAAGATGCCTCCGGGGAACCCCCCGACGCCCTAAGCCTGTCCCTACCCCCACACCAATCACAACAGTGAAGGCGGGACCAAACTATGACCCCCCACCCCCACTAGGTGATGGAGCTGATCAAAGGAGCCCAGAGCAATTGATCTGATGTGGTGGCAGAAGCTGTATCAAGACTAATGTAATCTAATAGATAATTTCTATATTGGTTAGAATTAAGATTATTTTTATTTTTCCAGTTCATGAGGACTGTTTTCTTGGCTATTGGGTTGAAACATTTTTGACCCTCTTTAACAACATTCCAACATACTAATGTACACTTTTTATTGATCCCCGTGGGGAAATTCTTCTCTGCATTTAACCCATTCACTCAGTGAAGCAGTGGGCAGCCACCAGTGCAGCGCCCGGGGAGCAGCGTGTGGGGATGGTGCCTTGCTTGGGGGGTACCTCAGGGTAGCCGTTCAGGGGATTCGACCCCCTGACCTTCCGATCATGGGGCAACTGCTTTACCTACTGAGCCATCCCTGCCCCTTTGTAACATTGTAATTGATTGGGGAGATTAAAATTAATGATATATTTTTATGTGGTTCAGCCACAACTCTACTGAAACCTCAGCCAGTAATAGGTAGGCCAACTTTTGGACCGTCCAGTTGTCTGTATGACTGCCAGAGTATGTACATCACATTTGCACACTATCAGAAACTGCCAAACAGAGCCCTGGGGGAGTGAGGAGCTGTAAAGAGAAGCAGATGCTCTGTTTATATACTAAAAATGTTTTAAGCTAGCTTGTTTCAAAGATTCTGTACAGCAGCTTTAAATGTTTTCCAAAAGCACACATACACTTAACTTATCAGTGTTTCTCAAACTTTTTACAGTGTGTACCACCTGATAAAAATGTCAAGCTCTTCTAAGTACCACTATGAAAGCATGAAACTCATAAATCTTACAACACAAAATTAGTATTATTAAATTAGTAAAATTAGTATCTGCAATAAAGATTTTTTCATACATTGTATAAATTCTACCACAGGCAAAGTTGCCTCCATTTTTCAGAATCAGAATCAGAATACTTTATTGATCCCTGGGGGAAATTATTTTTTGTTACAGTGCTCCATTTTAAACCAACATTAAGACAAGACAGACAATACACTAACTAAGAATAGTACAATATATACATATATATATACATACATACATACATAAGTCACTCATAAATAAATAGTTGGAAAAGAAACATGTGTAGCTGTAGCAGCAAACAGTGTGTTAAGTGGATGCGTTGTACAGGGAGATGGCCACAGGCAGGAATGATTTCCTGTGTCGTTCAGTGGTGCTTTTCGGTAATCTCAGTCTCTCACTGAACGTGCTCCTGTGACTGACCAGCATGTCATTGAGTGGGTGGGAGGTGTTATCCAACATTGTCTTTATCTTGGACAGCATCCGCCTCTCCGACACCACCTTGAGGGAGTCCAGCTCCATCCCCACAACATTGCTGGCCTTACGGATTAGTTTATTAAGTCTGTTGGCATCTGCAACCCTCAGCCTGCTCCCCCAGCATGCAACAGCATAGAGGATCGCACTGGCCACAACAGACTCATAGAAAATCCTCCGCATTTTCTGGCAGATGTTGAAGGACCTCAGTCGCCTCAAAAAATAGAGACGACTCTGGCCCTTCCTGTAAAGTGCTGTGGTGTTTTTAGCCCAGTCCAGTTTATTGTCAATGTGTACTCCAAGGTATTTATAGTCCTCCACAATGTCAACACTGACCCCCTGAATTGAAACAGGGGTCAAGTGTTTCCCGGTCTTCCTGAAGTCCACGATCAGTTCCTTGGTCTTTGCCACGTTGAGCTGCAGATGATTCTGCTCACACCACGTGACAAAGGAGTCGACCACAGCCCGGTACTCTGTCTCATCATCCCTGCTGATGCATCCAACCACCGCAGAGTCATCAGAAAACTTCTGAAGATGGCATGTCTCTGTGCAGTGGCTGAAGTCTGTGGTGTAGAGGGTGAAGAGGAAGCGGGAGAGGACAGTCCCCTGTGGTGCCCCTGTGTTGCTGATCACCTTGTCAGACACACACTGTGGGAGACGTACATATTGTGGTCTTCCTGTCAGGTAATCAACAATCCAGGACACCAGAGAAGCATCCACCTGCATCGCTGCTAACTTATCACCCAGGAGGGTCGGCCTGATGGTGTTGAAAGCACTGGAAAAGTCAAAAAACATGACCCTCACAGTGCTCGCCGGCTGGTCCAGATGGGTGTAGACACGATTGAGCAGGTAGATGATGGCGTCCTCAGTTCCGAGACGAGGCTGATAAGCGAACTGAAGGGGATCCAGGTGTGGTCTTACTATGGGTCGCAGCTGGTCCAGGATGAGCCTTTCCAGGGTCTTCATGATGTGGGAGGTCAATGCCACGGGCCTGTAATCCTGGAGGCCACTGGGACGTGGCGTCTTTGGTACAGGGACGAGGCATGATGTCTTCCACATCACCGGGACCCTCTGCAGACTCAGACTCAGCATAAACAGTTTATGAAAGACTCCACACAGCTGGGGGGCACAGGTCTTGAGGACAAGGGGACTCACTCCGTCTGGTCCAGCAGACTTGCCTGAGTGAAGTCTCCTCATTTGCATCTCAACCTGGTATTGAGTGAAGGTGATGGGTGGGGGAGGGGTGTCAGGAATCTCACAGGAGGCAACAGCGCCATGTGAAGAGAGAGGCTGGCACAGTGGTGTGGCTCTGGATTCCAGGCTGACTACAGGTGAGGTTGTGGGGGTAGGAGCAGACACTGTGGTGTCGAATCTATTGAACAACAGATTCAACTCATTGGCTCTATTCTCACCTCCCTCAGTTCCCCTGCTGTTGGTTGGCCTGAATCCAGTGATGGTCTTCATGCCCCTCCACACCTCTCTCATGCTGTTCTGCTGGAGTTTCCACTCCAGCTTCCTCCTGTAATTGTCCTTAGCCTCTCTGATCTTGTCCTTTAGTAACACCTGGATCTTCCTCACCTCCTCTTTGTTGCCCCCTCTGAAAGCCCTCTTATTGTTGTTGAGGAGGGCTTTGATGTCCTTAGTCACCCACGGCTTGTTATTTGGGTAACAATGAACAGTCTGAGCTGGAACAATGGAGTCGGTGCAGAAAGTTATGTAGTCTGTGATACACTCAGTAAGCCCATTGATGTCCTCGGCGTGAGGCTCACAGAGTGTTTCCCAGTCGGTCACCTCGAAACAGCCCTGTAGTTCCGCTATTGCCTCCTCTGACCACCTCCTGACAGTCCTGGTGGTCACAGGTTCCCTCCTCACAATTGGCACATAGCGGGGGGTGAGGTGAATCAGGTTATGATCTGACCTACCAAGTGGGGGGAGGGAGGAGGAGCTGTATGCATCCTTGACGTTAGCATACAGTAAGTCTAAAGTTTTCTCTCCCCTGGTGGGACAGTCCACATATTGTTTGAATGTTGGTAGTGTATTGTCCAGTGATACATGGTTGAAGTCACCCGAGATCACAATAAAGGCACTCGGGTGCTGAGTCTGTAGCCGAGCTATGGCAGAGTGGATAGTGTCACATGCAGCTGTGGGGTTAGCAGAGGGGGGTACATAAACAGCCACCAAGATGACGTGAGAGAATTCCCTGGGTAAATAATACGGCCTGATTCCAACAGCACACAGTTCAGTGTCCGGGCAACAAATCCTTTCTTTGATTGTTATGTTGGCAGGGTTACACCACCGGTTGTTAACTAAAACAGCAAGCCCACCTCCTTTCCGCTTACCGCTAGCGATGCTGTCCCTGTCCACCCGAGCATTCTCATCGGGAATGTCCTGGTGCAGCCATGATTCGGTGAAACACATCAGGCTACACTCTCGGTATTCCCTCTGACTCCGTACCAGTGCTGAGAGCTCGTCGATTTTAATTGCCAACGATCGCACATTACCCATCACGATAGACGGCAGACACGGTTTAAACCTCCTCCTCGCTTCGAGCCTCCGCTGTCTCACCGTCACCTTTTTTCTTCTCTTCTGTCCTTGACCTCTGCATCCCCGATGTGTTTTCCTCCAAATTTCAGCTGGTACTTCTGCGGGCCTGGCCAGCGAACCGGCCGGCATCAGGGCGATCAGCTGATCTCTGGAGTAAACAGTCCGTGCGTGTAGGAGATGTGCCGCGGTCCCGTTCCTTGATAAAAGTAACAGTTCCACGGCCACCAGAAGAACAAAAACTCTCTCAATCCACATGATTGAGTAAGAGATAGAAAACGGAGGAAAATACAAGTCAGGAAAAAAAAGAATACGTAAGAAAAAAGAGCTAAACTAAGAGAAAAGCAGGAGCGACTGTAACAGGCTGCACGCTGGTTGGCGCATGCGCACTAAATGGTTATAGTTTTTATTAATATTTTGTGATCATTTATTTGTAATATTTCTGTTTTGGGAGTGTTTTTTATGTATCTGTATTATATTATACATACACATTAAAATGGTAAATGGCCTGTATTTATATAGCGCTTTACTAGTCCCTAAGGACCCCAAAGCGCTTTACATATCCAGTCATCCACCCATTCACACACCGGTGATGGCAGCTACATTGTAGCCACAGCCACCCTGGGGCGCACTGACAGAGGCGAGGCTGCCGGACACTGGCGCAACCGGGCCCTCTGACCACCACCAGTAGGCAACGGGTGAAGTGTCTTGCCCAAGGACACAACGACCGAGACTGTCCGAGCCGGGGCTTGAACCGGCAACCTTCCGATAACAAGACGAACTCCCAACTCTTGAGCCACGATCGCCCCAAAGTGGATCTCTGTCCAAAAAATGCCCTCAGTTTACTTTTTACTCACTATGAGCATCATTCATTATTCTCCCCCAGTAGTTAAGGTTAGGATATGTATTTTTTCTATTCCAATCCATTCTTCTTTTGCAGCATTTAAATAAGCTTGATCAGATTTGATGGTTTTGTTACAGACTTTTCAAAAAAGTGTTTTGCTTTTCTTTCACAAATGTGGGGATTAAATTGTGTTAAAATGTACAAAACAGTCATGTCCTGTTTTGTGACGAGGACCCAGACACAGAGAGACTTGATGAATCTAAGAATCTTATATTAACCCTTTGAAGCCGGTCGGAGCGGGCACGCTCTTTTTTGCGTAACTATTTTAAAATCCCGGTAGCACTGCAACCGCATAAGCTAGCGCAATAATTTGTTTTGCATATGAAACCGGAGGAGTTGTACTTACATCTTATGCCATCAGCTTGTCCTAAGTCATGGTTTCCTTCCACGTAAAGCTTTGCAAAAATCGCATAAAAAGCGCTTGCAGGAACAAAAACATAATATTCCAGAAACACGCTTTGCCGATCTGATCAGCTGTTCGTAACACTTCCCACATTGAAACAGACGTCAGCGCGAACGATCGCATGTCCACCATTTCCTGCCCGAAACCGGAAGTGACATCATTTTTGCGGAAAATGTAGTTTTTTACTTGTAGGCCTTAAGAGCCTATACTGGTGTTTTTATAAGTCATGTTTGACTTTATGCTTTTCTGAATAGTTGCTGGGATGCTTAGAACTCGAATTGCACTGCTGGAAATAGTTTATTTAGATGCACATGCTGTTTTCTTTGCAAATTTGCATCATAGGATTGTTTTTCGTTTTTCCTGCAGTATATAAAAATTGGTGTATCTCAAAAATAAAACTATGAAGACACTCAAAATAAATTTCCTATTGTTGTAAACTATTTTTTGCAACTTTTTTGTATTCAAAGTTTTGAGGGATAAGCCTCTTAAATTTCTCCAAGTAGAAATATATGTAAAAAAACCAGAAACGATTTTCAATTTTTTTGTAGTTTATTGCACTTTTTTGCAATTAATGTAGTTACTATGGACTTAATGCATACATATTATTAAAATATGGGCTATAACAGTTGTACTGATGTATAGCAACTTGAAATGCTCCCAAAAATGGCACTACAGCATGTAAAAATATAAAGTAATCTCTGGCGGCCTTGGTTCTATGGTAGGTCTTAAAGGGTTAATAAAGACATTTGCAGACTTGCACAGAGATGGTAAAATTATGATGACTGATAACGGAGACGAAGACAACAGACGATGAGGAAAGGCAGGAACAGGGGTTTAAATGCACCAAAGTGACAGTCAGAGAGAACTCGGGACAACATTTACGGATGCAGGGACTGACAGAGACAGGTTTATCTTGCCTGGCTGGGCAGCTCTCTGGGTGCTCAGCACCCCCAAATCTCTGATCCTAGAATCGCCCCTGAGTTACATCACACAAGGTTGTAGCGCAACAGAAAATATACCTTATATTTACCCTTTTAAGAATAAATAAACTTGTAAGATTCACTCTCCCATATTTATCCCTTTAACAGCTCGCTTTTAACTGTTCTTCTTTTTAAGATATTTCAACTTGAATTATATCTCAGAAAAATATATCAACTTCTTAAAACATTAATACTTCAACAGAGTAATGAGATCCCTCACATTTTATAATCACATTTTATGAACTTTTTGCATATTTATCAAATGAATTAACTTCTAAGTCAACAAAACTGAAAGGGTGCATTTAAGCACTGCATGACGATATTACTGCTTCTCCAACGTTTTGGAAAGCTAACAAACTCAGATGAATCACAGTAATGTTAGACCACAGAAATACACAGAAATGGCTAAGCAGTAGCTTAATCCTAGCGGTTAGCTGGGCACATTTTAATATATTCTTTAGCACTTAAAATTAAACATCTGCATATCAGTGATGTTACAGTACTTTAAACATAAATATCACAACTCCGACTGGTTTTGTTTTTTAAAGCAGAAAATATATTAACAGCAGTCAACTACATGTCTTTATGGTGCTAACATTCATGTAGCATCCCTTACCGGAGCTCGTGGTGAGATAGCTCGCCTGGCTGACGCAGCTCCCCCCGGCCGAATTTCACAGATATCAGATCCTAATAAATAGCCATCTATTAACTACTAGTATGTGAAGATAAATTGTGAATTTAACTTTTATTTTAGCTTTTCTTACTGGGATCTTTCAGCTAATTTGGAGGTTGCCTGTGAGTAACGGCTTGCACAACAGGAAATGTTGACTGACAGAAAGTCATCTCAACGCATACTCGCCTCCTAGTGGTGGGGAGGGAAAATTACACCTCCAACCTTATTCAGCAGCACAACCCACAAATCTGATGTGGGTTACAATAGTCTTACCTCCTCAGCCACCGGGGTGTCCCCCTTCGAAGCATCTCTGGGTTACCAACCACCTCTCTTTCCGGCCGTCGAAGGTGAGCACTTTGTCCCCTCTTTCCAGCAGCATCTACGGAGGTGTCGACGTGCCTGGAGAGCCACCCGGGCCGCCCTTCTTCGCGCAGCTGATCGCAATAAGCGCCTTGCGGACCGTCGCCAGACCCCTGCACCTGCCTACACCCCGGGACAAAAGGTTTGGCTGTGGACCCGATTTGTTCCGCTCCGAGCTGAGTTAAAGAAACTGTCTCCCACCTTCATTGGTCTGTTTGTTATAGACTCTCTGGTTAACCCGGTTTCTGTCCGTCCCCGAAATATACAGATCCATAACGTGTTTCATGTATCTCAAGTGAAACCCTGCCTGTCCAGTCCTTTGTTACACCAAGTTTAAGTATCTCGGGATCTTGTTCATGAGTGACGGGAGTGGGAGATCGACAGACGGATTGGTGCTGCGGCTGCAGTGATATGGATGCAATACCAGTCTGTTGTGGTGAAGAGAGAGCTGAGTGTAAAAGCGAAGCTCTTAATTTACTGGTCGATCTACGTCCCTCCCCTCCCCTATGGTCACGAGCTGTGGGTAGTGACCGAGATTACGGATACAAGCGGCAGAAATGGGCTTCCTCTGAAGCCCATTTCTGCTTCAGAGGAAGCAGAAATGTTGATGACTTGTTGATGATTTAGGTCCCCGATACATCAACAGTGATGGTTGGAGAGGGTCCACACCTTCCAGTTTCCCAGGAAGCACAAACTGGACTCCAACCTGCTGCTGATCTTCTACTGCTCGTCCATTGACAGCCTGCTGACATACTGCATCAAAGTAAGGTACGGCAGCTGACCAGATGGGAACAGAGTGAAGCTTCACAGTGTAATCAAGGCAGCACAGAAGATTATTGGCTGCCCTCTCCCCTCCTTGTCAGACATTTATTTAACCCGCTGGCCTGGGAATGCCTTGGTGTTCCCCCAGACAAGTTGGAGGAGGTGGCTGAGGAGAGGGAGGTCTGGGCTTCTCTGCTAGGGCTGCGGCCCCTGTGACCCAGCCCCGGAGAAGCAGATGGATGGATGGATGCTCTTTGTGGATTACAGCTCAGCTTTCTATACAATCATCCCGGATATCCTCTTCACCAAACTGGTCACTCTTGGCCTTTGACTTTCTCACCAACCGGCCCCAGACTGTAAGACTTGACCCCTATCTCTCCTCCACTCACATGCTGAGCACTGGCTCCCTACAAGGCTGTGTGCTGAGCCCCCTCCTGTATTGTCTCTAAACCTAAGACTGCAGTTCGACCCACAACAACAACATCATGATCAAGTTTGCTGAAGACACCACATTAGTCAGACTTATCTCAAAGGGAGACGAGGCAGCCTACAGAGAGGAAGTCCTGAAGTTGACATCATAGTGTTCAGAGAAAAAACTAGCACTGACCACTATGGAAACCAAAGAGATCATTGTCGACTTCAGGTGGCACAGCACTGACTTAGGCCCCCAATACATCAACAGTGATGGTTGGAGAGGGTCCACACCTTCCGGTTTTCCAAGAAGCACAAACTGGACTCCAACCTGCTGCTGATCTTCTACTGCTCGTCCATTGACAGCCTGCTGACATACTGCCTATAAGTAAGGTACGGCAGCTGACCAGATGGGAAGAGAGTGAAGCTTCACAGTGTAATTAAGGCAGCACAGAAGATTATTGGCTGCCCTCTCCCCTCCTTGTCAGACATTTATTTCACCCGCTGCCTCAACAGAGCAACAAACATCATCAAGGGCAGCTCCCACCCAGGTTTTGACCTGCTTGACCTGCTTCCCTCAGGGAAGCGCTACAGGTGCATCAGCACAAACACTGACAGACTTAGGAACAGTTCCTTTGCAAAAGCCATGAGCACCCTGAACTCACACATGAACCGACGACACAGTTTCACCCCCCAATTCAAGCCTCTCCTCTATACACAGAATATACAACCACTACCACCACTGTGCAATATTTAATTTATGTCAAAATACCTCACTGTAAATATAGACTATTTATTTTTTTTCAGTATTTGTATATTTGATATTTTTTGATATTGACCTGCTCATATGTATACAGTGCCACAGAACTGTGCACCTCACCCCCCTTTCTTCTTTCCCCACATGTCTGCACTGGGTAGGAGATGCTCTCAATCTCTTTGTACATGTGTATAGTGACAATAAAAGGCATTCTAGTCAATCAGTTTAGAGGGTCAAGAACAGCAGGGAGAGAACACGCCTATTGGGGAGGCCTTTGCTGGTAGTTTGTGTGTGGGATGTGGTGCTTCTTGGCCTCACCTGCTGCTTGGAAATGAGCTACCAGATCTTTTTTTTTTTTTTTTTTTGCAATTGTACACATTTATTTCTTACTGTTTAACAGATCATTTCTTTTTACTTAATACAGTAAAAAGAAACATTTTGTCATGTAGAAAAACTGATTTGCACTGTACATCTTCAGCTTCAACTTTCAATCCTTCAAACAATGGAAAAGCCATTTAATTGTACAAGTGTTAAGTAAAAACGGATTTCATGTTTGATTAAGCAGAAATTCTAAAACTGGTTCAGTTGCTAAAACCTCTGACTGTTTCAATAAGTGTTAAAGAAAAAGAGGATAAACTGAGAAAACTACTAAAACTGCTTCACATCCATGTGGTTGTGGATCAGATTTATAAGACAGCATAATATCAAAATAGATTGACACTCTGATAGTGCTGCCACATCTAAAACAGTTTGTCTTTTAATCCTTTTCACATGTGCAGTCTCCACGGTGCCTGTTATTTCCTTGAACAGTAATGAGAAGAAAGCCTTTCTACATATCAGTGTTTTTTTGTTAATTAGGCAGGTGACCATCAAAAATACATTTAGTGCAAAGACATCTACAAAATGTAAATCATCTGGGAAATGCAGATAAATAATAAAACATCATATCCGCTCACATCAATAGACATGTTTTCAGACAACTCCAAATAAAACACAAATTTCAGTAAAAATTAAACATTTTTTTGGACTTATTTTAAAATGGATGTCAAACAATGGGTGTGACACTTAGCTGTGTGTGAAACTATTTTCTGATCGAATAAAACAAAAATTAGTTCCTTTTAAAATAACAACACTATAAATTTTTTTTCGGATTTTGGTCAGTTTGAAACCGTAAATCAGAGGATTCATAATAGGAGGAATGACAAGAACTTCTATTGCTACAAAGTTTTGAAGGGTCCGAGGCAACTCTTTCGAACCCAGTCGCATACTTATAACATCAGTAAGTACTGCCACAACAAAAGTAAATAATGAGATGAGATGTGGGACACATGTTTGCATGAACTTTGCCCTGTTTTCTATAGACTTTACACATGTTTGAATGATATACATATAGGACCAAACTATAAAAACACCATGAAGCAAATAAATAATTATTGTAATATTTGCAAATATGCCATTAACTATAGTTTGTGCTGGAAAACAAGCGAGTTGAACAATAATCCAGTTCACACAGAAGAGTGTGGAAAGATACGGGCTGCATAACTTCAGTCTGGATGTTAGAAAGGCATTCACAGCCATAATGCAGAAATTTGTGAACCACAAAAAACATGCAAACCTTATGACTCTTTGCTTTGACATGATAGAGTGGTACTTCAGTGGCTGACATATGGCCACATATCTGTCATATGCCATGAGTGCAAGAATTGAGAGTTCGCCGCAGAGAAAAGAATAAATCACCTTAGTCTGAATAAGGCAACCATAATATGAAATGAGATGAACATCAGAGAGGAGATCCCAGAGAAATTTGGGAAAGAAACCTGCTGTTCCATAAAGTGCATTGATGCAAAAGACACAGAGCAGAATATACATTGATTCATGGAGGTTGCTGTCCAAGATGATGATCACAATGAGAGAAACATTTAGCAGGCAAATGATGCAGTAACACAACAAACTGAGGAAAAAGAGAACAAACCTGTGACTGACTGTTTCATTGAAACCTGAAAGAAAAAACATTGTTATTACAGAAACATTATTCATTGTGATTGAGAGACCTAAGTGAAGCCTAGTCGCTCACTGTATCTGGTCTCTGTTCTCCTCTCTCCTCTATCAGGTACAGATAACAGCAACACGTGAGCTGGGATTTCAAACCAGCCAATCATTGATCTGGAATGAAAGCTCACAGCTTTGGAAAATCACAGGGGATTTAATATGTATCATGTACTAAACACATAATAAAACAAACCTGCAGGTTCTTGAAAAAGAAATATTCAAACGTTTTACACCTTTATTAAAAAAAATGCTTTCTTCATAATACTGTTAGGATTTTTTTACATTTATGCCAATTAAACATAATTGTCCAGGGCTTGTTGTGGTTTTCTTCTGTTTTTCGTTTGTAGTCTTTCGTAGTCCAGTCAGATCATTGTTGCTTCAGTGATAATGATCAGGCTCTCTGACGTTTGCTGAAGTCACTAGTAAGACAGTAAGAAGTTCTTGTGAATGTTGTTTTGTCTTTGCCTCTTAGTAACTCTGTGGAAAAAAGACTTGTTTGCACCTGTTACCTGCTACTTACCTGTTACTCTGCCGCCTGCTCACTCTCTACCTTTCCTATTCCACAATGGAAAGATTCCATCCCAGGTACCTCTCCAATTTTCTGCAGAGTCATGTAACCTTATCGTTGCACCACGATCACCCCCTTTTCCTCCAGCCCAGAAAAGAGTAAATCAAAAGTTTTTTTGCATAAAACCATGGTCTCAGAGATCAGGTTGTAAATTCTGAGTTGCTGCAGGAACCATAACCTCTGCTGGGCCTTCTTCTGGATAGAGTCTATATGTGGGGACCACTTCAGATCGCGTGGAAAGGTGGGTCCTAGGAATCTGACGTGATCCATGGTAAGTACTCTATTTTTAAGTATAGTTAGGGCGAGTCTGAAGGTTCACTGTCACGTCCACAGTCGGGTCCTGGTGGTTCTGACTGCAACAGTGGAACAGCTGGTCCACATCCTGTCTGTACGTGGACTCGTCTTCATTGTGGATCAGACCAGTGATTACCAGTTTGAAAATCATGCGAACAGATCCATAGAAGATGCCATCAATGTAGCTCTCCACTCTGTGCTGAGCCACCTGGAGCAGTGGCAAAGCTACGTCCGAATGCTCTTTGTGGGTGTTCTCAGAATCTCATCTCTAGTTTGTGGTTCTGTTGGCTTCATCGGGTGATGGCCTTCTGCTTGCTTTGGAACGGTTCACAGCTGAGTTTGAAGCAGTGGGAATGAGAATCAGCACCTCCAAATCTGAGGCCATGGTCCTCAGCCGGAAAAGGGTGGAGGGCCCACTTCAGGTCAGGGACGAGTTCCTGCCCCAAGTGTCATGGCCTGGGGGATCGGCGAGATGCTGATCGGCCTTTTCTGTCTTTTTCTCTCTCTCGTGCTCTCTCTCTCTCCTCCTCTCCATCACCGGGGAAGAACTCATTGTGGGTTCACGCTCTCGGCCCACGCCCACACCCACAGAAAAGAACACATCTGATGCCCATCAAGGTGAACAGCATTTAAGCCAGGAGGTGACTGCTGGTCTTCGCTGGATCGTTGTCTACCACGCGTCAGTGAAAGTCAAGCTACAGCTCAAGATAAGTCATGTGTCTTTTGTGAATATCGTTCTCATTCCTGTCTCCTTATCTACAGAGCCCCTGGATTACCTTTCCCGTGTGAATCTGTGTGTCAAGTGTGAAAAGAAGGACTGCTGTCGTGTATGTGGAGAGTTGGAGAGCGAGTGATTTCCCCCTTGGATTTCCCTTGTGTTCAGCTGATTCAGGAGTCCCGCGTTTGAGTCCCCTGCATTGAACCTTAACATAACGATCCAGCCAGAATATGGACTCAGCGGACTCTGCTGCCCAGCAGCACGTCCTCACGGCCAAGGAGGTTTTGGAACGCCACGAACAAATGCTGCAGCTCATCAATCAGCAGTTGGCCGCTCTAACGCAGGCCCTTGCTCAGCGCGTACCCCTGGTAAGCCCAGCAGCCTCTCCTCCCTCTGTCTCCTCACAGTTACCGGCTTCTGAGCCTCCAGCACCCGGGCCTTTGGCTTCGCCTCATCCCACTCGCTTGGAGCCCCTGGCGCGAGATTTGCCAACACCAGAAACCTTTGCGGGTGAGTTTCACCAGTGTGCCAGTTTTCTGACCCAAATAACAATGCAGTTTAGACAGTTGTGGAGGACATA
Source organism: Aulonocara sp. 'chitande type north' Nkhata Bay (assembly GCF_057382095.1). Lineage (NCBI taxonomy): Eukaryota > Metazoa > Chordata > Actinopteri > Cichliformes > Cichlidae > Aulonocara > Aulonocara sp. 'chitande type north' Nkhata Bay. The sequence goes on from NC_141359.1 coordinate 37,936,549, forward strand.
TGAAACTGACGAGGCTAAGATTGCCTTTTTTGTCCAGCTCTTACGCAGACCGGCTTTAAACTGGGCTCAAGCTGTTTTGAAAACTGACGTCAGCATCTCGTACAAGGATTTTCTTGCTAAATTTAAATGTGTGATTGAGAGAGGTACTGGCGCTGATGCAGCATCTCACCATTTACTAAATCTTAAGCAGGGAAGACGAAGTATGGCGGAATACTCCATTTTGTTCTGGACGTTGGCTGAAGAGACCGGGTGGGGGCAGCCAGCATTGATAAGTACTTTGTTGAACAACGTGTGTGATGAGTTAAAGGGCAAACTAGTGATAAGAGAGTTATCTAAAACTTTGTCTGATGTGATAACGTTGTGTGTAAAGGTGGATGGGCATTTACGTGTGCGCCGCAGAACTGAGGACTACGTTTCCCAGATATCTCTGGGACGCGGCGAAGCAGCATCGGGCGGAAGCGCCACGAGTGGCGGAAGAGATTCAGAGTCGCAGGACATGGAGGAGGGTGAGCAACCTATGCAGCTGGGTTGCTCTCGCCTTTCCCCTGAGGAAAGGCACCATCGGTGGAGGGCCGGTGAGTGTTTCTATTGCGGCCGTAAGGGTCATGTTGCCAATGTTTGCCCGTCTCTGCCAAAAGGCCGCAGTAGAGAGGAGAATTCAAGTGGACGAGGTCTCTAGTTCACAGTCTCCTCCACGGCTCATGCTAGCAGCTAAATTAACGGTGCAGCTTCAGGTCCACCCTCTTAAGGCTCTAATCGATTCAGGAGCGGAACAGAACTTTATTGACGCTTCGCTGGCCCGACGATTAAATCTGAATTCTGAGCCTCTGCCACAGTCACTCCAAGTCACCGCCCTCAGTGGCCAGCGGCTTCCTAACATCACTCATATCACTGAGCCCGTTTTACTGACTCTCTCTGGCAATATGTTCCCAGACTATACAGCTGTATGTGTTTCAAGCTCCACTCACGCCACTAGTTCTGGGTTACCCGTGGTTGCATCAAGATAACCCTGTCTTCGATTGGAAAAAGGAGAGCATTGTGGGGTGGGGAGGAGGATTGTCACATGTCCTGTCTTAAAGCTGCCACCCCCTCTTCCGAACCGCTAACCAATTCTTCTCTCTCCAAGCTGCCGGACCTCTCCTCCGTGCCACCCGTCTACCATGATCTCAAACAAGTGTTTTGCAAGGATAGAGCACGCTCGCTTCCTCCGCATCGGCCGTATGACTGCGGCATTGATCTTCTTCCAGGTGCACCTCTCCCTACCAGCCGCCTATACAGTCTGTCTCAGCCCGAACGTGAAAGTATAGAAAAATACATCAACGAATCACTCACCGCAGGTCTCATTCGCCCCTCGTCATCTCCTGTGGCCGCCGGATTCTTCTTTGTTGCCAAGAAAGACAAGAGCTTACGACCTTGTATTGATTATCGGGGCCTTAACAACATCTCAGTGATGAATAAATATCCGCTCACTCTTTTACATTCTGCCTTCGAGCTCCTTCAGGGGGCCACCATCTTCACTAAGCTGGACCTGCGCAACGCGTACCATTTGGTAAGAATAAGGGAGGGGGATGAATGGAAAGCAGCCTTCAACAATCACCTTGGTCATTTTGAATATCTTGTCATGCCGTTTGGTCTCACCAATGCCCCAGCTGTTTTTTAGGCCCTGGTAAACGACGTACTGCGGGACTTCATTAACCACTTCATCTTCGTTTATCTGGATGACATCCTCATTTTCTCCCATTCTGTCTCTGAACACGAATGCTCAGAGGGCTAGCTCTGTGGTCGGCATGAAGCTGGACACTCTGGTGACAGTGGCAGAGAAAAGGACATTAAAGAAACTGATGGACATTATGGACAATGCCAGGCATCCTCTGCACACGGCCATTAACAACCAGAAGAGTCTGTTCAGTGACAGGTTGCTTCTCCCAAAGACAAGAACTAACAGACTTAAAAACTCCTTTGTCCCACACGCCATCAGACTGTTTAACTCCTCTCTGGAGGGGAGAGGGAGGGGAGACAGGAGGACAAAGGAGGGAACAACTAAGCTGTAGTGCCTCTTCACCTCACTGTGCAATACCTTTTGTGCAATACTTTTGTAAATAGTCAACGGTGCAATAGACTCAATACTTGAAATGTGCAATTCACTTGTATTTTTATTTTTATTCCTATTTATTCTATTTATCCCCTTCGTATATTTTATTTATATTGTCTCTGTATTTATATATATGTGTGTGTGTATAACTCTGTAACTTCTGTCGGTGCTGTGCTTTTTTGGAAATCGAATTTCCCAGAGGAACCCACCCGAGGGATTAATAAAGTTCTATCTTATCTTATCTTATCTTATCTTATCTTATCTTATCTTATCTTATCTTATCTTATCTTATCTTATCTTATCTTATCTTATGCCATGTCAGGCAGGTCCTCCAACACCTCCTGGAAAACCGTCTCTTCGTGAAGTGGGAAAAATGTGAGTTTTATGCTTCCACAGTCTCTTTCCTGGGCTATGTCATTGAACAAGGTAACCTGAGAGCGGACCCCGCCAAAGTTCAAGCTGTGTTAAACTGGCCCACTCCATCCCATCGCAAGCAGCTTCAGAGTTTCTTGGGTTTCGCTAACTTTTATCGCCGTTTCATCCGCAACTATAGCCAGCTCGCTCTACCCCTGACTCGTCTCACCTCACCCAAGGTCCCCTTCTGCTGCGATGAACCGGCTCGCCAGGCTTTCTCTTGCCTGAAGGAGCGCTTTGCCTCTGCACCCATCCTCATCCAACCCGATCTCAGTCAACCCTTCGTCGTGGAGGTGGATGCCTCGGACGCAGGAGTGGGGGCAGTGCTCTCCCAGCGACAAGGCGGTAAGCTTCATCCTTGTGGTTACTTCTGATACTTATGATGTGGGGAACTGAGAGCTATTGGCCATCAAGCTGGCCTTAGAAGAGTAGCATCACTGGTTGGAGGGAGCTGCCCAACTGTTCATGGTTTGGACGGACCACAAAAACTTGGAATACATCCGGTCCGCGAAACGACTCAACACCAGGCAAGCTAGGTGGCCTCTGTTTCTCACCAGATTCCAATTCACAATCACCTACAGACCCGGCTCTCGTAATGTCAAACCCGATTCCCTCTCATGCCAATTTGCCACCTCCGAAGACGCTGCCCAGGATCCCCATTCTTCCTTCCACGTGTGTTGTCGGGGCAAAAACCTGGGAGATTGAGTCAGCTATTCGAGAGGCCCAACGAACAGAACCGGACCCTGTACGGGTATGGGTCCCCCGGGCCTACTCTTTGTTCTATCTACTGTCAGATCATGAGTTTTGCATTGGGCTCACACGGCCAAGTGCACCTGCCACCCTGGGGTCCACCGCACCATTACCTTCCTCCAACGCTTCGCCTGGTGGCCGTCTTTAGCTAAGGACGTCTGCGAATACATTGCTGCCCCTCCTACATGCGCTCAAAACAAGAGCGTCAATCAGCCATCTTCCGGCCTTCTCCAACCCCTACCGACCCCTGGCCGCCCGTGGTCACACATTGCAATGGACTTCATCACGGGCCTCCCTTCCTCATCAGGTAACTCAGTCATCCTTACTATCATTGATCGTTTTTCGAAAGCTGCTCACTTTGTCCCCCTCCCCAAGCTCCCCAGTGCTTTAGAAATAGCTCGACTCCTGACTAACCATGTCTTTCGCCTTCACGGAATCCCCACGGACATCGTCTCTGATAGGGGGCTGCAGTTCACATCACAGGTCTGGAAAGAATTCTGCAACGCCCTCGGAGCGCAGGTCAGTCTCTCCTCTGGTTTCCACCCTCAGACTAATGGCCAGAAAGAACGGGCCAATCAGGAACTCGAGGCGGCCCTCCGGTGCTTGGCATCCACCAATCAGACAACTTGGAGTGAGCAACTCCCATGGGTTGAGTATGCCCACAATAGTGTAACAAGTATTACAATTAAATAATATGAGATACGCATTAAAATATTGTCTCGACAACTTTGGACTAGTATCAGAAAGTTCTAGGTAAGACTATGGAGCCTTGAAAGGATCAGCAGAGAAGGAACCACACAATGATAGATAAGATGTGATTTGAATAGAAACTGTATTGAAAGTTGTAAAGTTTACAAATCCTGCCTGTCTAAAGCTGGCTTCCTACAGTGCACAAACGCACATTAAAGGGCTCAAAAATAAAATCAAAACCAAACATCCTCTTTAAGGAAATTCTCCAAAGAGTTTCAATTAAAGAGCTTCCTCTAAATTAGAATTCCCTCTGTGTGTGTGTGTGTGTGTGTGTGTGTGTGTGTGTGTGTGTGTGTGTGTGTGTTTCTGTCCAACTGGTTCTAACACTACCCGGGTAGATTTTTAAAGTGTTAGTCTTATCTGTGTCAAGGAATGTAGTTATAGTCTTGAGGTTCGCTGAAGATGGATCCCACGGCTGGCCACACCGTACTCTGGTCCGTCTACAGTCACTCTCTTGGGATTGGCTCGCCACTGAACCCACAGGGTTCAGATCTCGAATGATCCAGTCCTGGTCAAAAACCAATCTATGCACACAGTTCAGAGTGCATACATTACTATTTTATCTATGCTTCTTCCATCACTCATCTTTCAGTCAAGTATTGTTCAAGTATAACAAATCATTAAGTTCATCAGTAACTTATTACTATTCCTCGGATTTATTATTGTCAGGGAAACCGAAGGCAGGAGAAGCAGGCGGCTGCCGGTCGGAGCATGAGGTGAACTGATTTTCAGGTAAGAAGTTATGAACTGCACTCTATTTGGGTCAGATATAAACCGAGTTTAGGTGTAGTTTATTTTCGTTGTACTGACTTTTTACGATTACTTACAATAACTTGTACTGCGTGCTAGCTAACACGACGGAGTTTCTATACAGCTGTGTGCGCGCTAAGTTACTGATGTTGAACTTTAAGACAGCCTCCCCTGTCATTCTCTCGCCTGTTGAAACTTCAGTCATGAAACTGATCAATGATCGACTTTTCTCTCTTGTTTGTTTATCGCGCTAAACAACAGCAGCACGTTTAAGCTTGATCGGCTGTTGTTAGAATTCATTTGATTTTAATTTCTAGTATCAGCTGATGTTTGCTGGAGACACAGCTTTAAAAACGGCTGGTCCAATCATCTGAATCATCAGAGCTGAACTGGTTATGGAGAAACAGGTTTACCTTTTAGGTGACATGAATGAGTTGAAGGGAAGTTATGAACTGTTTCTGAGAGATGAATAACACCAATATCCTTTTCTGTGTAGCTGACAGCTGGTAACTGTGCAGGGGCGGATCTAGCAAAGCTTTTGCCAGGGGGCCAGGTAGGGCATTAACAGGGAAAGGGGGGCACAAAGAAATACTTTTCTTTCTTACGCTCATATAAAATATTTAGCTTTTATGAAATAGTTATCTGAATCTTACAACCAAAGTTTGTATAATAATACACAAGATTGGCTGTAGACCATTGTTAATCATTCAGAACACTGTAAAAATAACAAAAAACAAAAAGTGAATGCAACAGTGCACAAATATTTATTTTACGTGTTTGATGTGTGTGGCGGGGCGTGGTCTGCAGTGCCGCTGCAGGGGAGGTGGACCCACATCAGCGGCATCTGCAATCAGGCGTAAAGTCTGTGCTCTCTCAGCTGTTCTTTTTTTGTATGTGTCGGGCTGTGAGATGAAAAGCTACAGCCGACTGTGTGGGTACAGCAACTATGTGTGAAAAGTAGTCCATAACGTAATGCTTCAAAGCATGTTCATGCAAACATTGTCGGGTCTGCTCATGAACCTCTGTGCACAGCGTCTGCAAATCGGGGCTGTATGAAGTCACCTCATCTTTACACAAAACTGTAAGCTGTCATCTGTGAGGCGCGAGCGGTGTTTGGTTTTACCATAGTTCATGGTGGAAAATTATGGAGTAAGGAAAATGGCTGCTCTGCTGAGTTTTGCTCTCTGTAGCCGTTTGAATGGCAAACTACACTGATTAGCGGTGGCATAGGCACACTAGTTTTAGTTATACAATGTCTCAACCATCATGAAATGTATACAGCCTATTTAAAATCTAAAACTTAAAATTGTCCGTAGCCTACTGTTGTTACCACTGTCCTGTTTGAAATGGATACTAACTAGCTAACTGACTGAATGCCCATTAACCTTATAACTCCTGTTGTGTGTTTGTGTACAGAGAGACAGCCAGGTTCATAATGGATATAAGGAAGTTTTTTCAAAAAAAGGAGCCACATTCAGGTAAAAATGTAAAATCAAATGATCCGTCAATCAAGAATAATGTTGGATCAGTGTTTCAATGTTTATATCTTTTATTAGATGTTCATGTGGTTTGGTTATTTGCCTTTTGGTTGAAAGTACACATACAATCTGGAAGTTCTGTTCTCCCTATAATAAAGCTGCTATACAGAATCTGCTAAACAAACTGGGTTGAAACATTTTTTTTTCTTTTTTCTTTTTTTTTGCCTGTCCCGTTTGGCTCTTTTGCCATCAGAATTGTTGTCTAAAGGCAAAGAAAGATGCCCAACGGATTTACTTTACCAAATTGACCATCCCAGCCTTGCCGTAATGGTCCGTTTGATTCACCTTTTATTGTTCATTTTATTTTCACTTACTGAATACGGGACAGACTTGACTGGGGGAAAGAAGGGGAGAAAGAAAGAGGGAAAGAGAAACAGCTGAGAAGAGGGACGGGGGAGGAGGGCAAAAGACAAAAACCAACAGAATGAGCAGAAAAAAAAAGAAGAAAAAAAAATGCATATATCGATCACCTGGGTCACCTGCTGAGAAAGAAAAAAGAAAACAAGCAGAAGAGAACAAGAGTAATAGAATAAACAACATCACAATGATATATGGGAATATGACAGTAAATACTAAATATTAAACATTATTGTGCAGCACATAAGATCAACAGAACACAGTGTGCTTTGAGGTAGGAGCCAAAAAGGGTGTAGTTTGTGGGTGTGATCACCCGTGTGTACACCTGTGAGCATGGACGCGCTTGTTTTTTTTTTTTTTTTTTTAAAAGGTTCCTTCATGTAATGATCTGCTAGAGGGTGTGGGGGGGCCACAGCCCCGTCCTCCAGGGCATGAAGCAGGTATGGAGGAGATCAAAACTCCAGACATCCATAGTCCCTCCTGCTAGCCCTCAATGTCTACGTGTATTCAAAATTGAGAGGTGGGCAACGACGCCAGGGGTGAGGTATACACCCTGATGGTAATTTGGACTCCGTGTATCGTGCCCACCCCCAAGATCCTATATGTATGTGTAATGAGAGTGTGAGTAATGTGAATGTCTAAGTTGTGGGATAAAATTGAGGCAGAGGCAGCCAGAAGGGGACGGGGGGGGGGGGGGGGGGGGGGGTGGCCTCCTCTGCACCCTGGTGACATACCCCTACTCCAAGGTCCTGCATGTGTGGGTGGTTGTGGTGGAGCGGGAAGAGGGAGGCAGCTGGAGATGGGGAGGGAAGGAAGGGAGGGGCAAGTGACCCCTCCCTGGGGCCAGCTCCCCCGCTGACCCGCCAGGGAAAGGGGGCCCAGGCCCATCCAGACCGGGGCCCAGCGCAGCAGCGCCTCCCAGCCCCACAGAGCCCGGGACAGTCCACCCAACCCCACCACAGAGAAAACTGCACCCACCCCACCATCCACTCTTCTTCCAGACTACATAAGACAATAAACACCCAGGCTGAGATCTTCTTCCACCTCTCCTGTATCTCCCCCTCCTGCAGAGAGAGCCCCTGAGGAGAGGAAAGCTCCTGCAAGATGTGACAATCTCCCCCACCAGTTGAAGAGCCCCCCAGGTGGCTCGATGCACCGGCGGCAACACACCAACCAGGACCCAAGCCCCCGAGGCCCGGCCCGGGCCCCAGCCCAGAGACGGAGCACCCCCAGAACCTCACGCCCATCCCGGACCCACCCAGGGGCAGCCAGGCTACCAGGTCAGTAACCCACGTCCGTCAGCACAGACCCTCCCCTAGCCCCGCTGCACGCAGCCGCGAGGAAACAGTCACCTGAGAGCCAACAGAGCCCCTAACCGGACGTGACCGCTACCCCGGGTTGAGCCCCCCAAGGAAGATGCCTCCGGGGAACCCCCCGACGCCCTAAGCCTGTCCCTACCCCCACACCAATCACAACAGTGAAGGCGGGACCAAACTATGACCCCCCACCCCCACTAGGTGATGGAGCTGATCAAAGGAGCCCAGAGCAATTGATCTGATGTGGTGGCAGAAGCTGTATCAAGACTAATGTAATCTAATAGATAATTTCTATATTGGTTAGAATTAAGATTATTTTTATTTTTCCAGTTCATGAGGACTGTTTTCTTGGCTATTGGGTTGAAACATTTTTGACCCTCTTTAACAACATTCCAACATACTAATGTACACTTTTTATTGATCCCCGTGGGGAAATTCTTCTCTGCATTTAACCCATTCACTCAGTGAAGCAGTGGGCAGCCACCAGTGCAGCGCCCGGGGAGCAGCGTGTGGGGATGGTGCCTTGCTTGGGGGGTACCTCAGGGTAGCCGTTCAGGGGATTCGACCCCCTGACCTTCCGATCATGGGGCAACTGCTTTACCTACTGAGCCATCCCTGCCCCTTTGTAACATTGTAATTGATTGGGGAGATTAAAATTAATGATATATTTTTATGTGGTTCAGCCACAACTCTACTGAAACCTCAGCCAGTAATAGGTAGGCCAACTTTTGGACCGTCCAGTTGTCTGTATGACTGCCAGAGTATGTACATCACATTTGCACACTATCAGAAACTGCCAAACAGAGCCCTGGGGGAGTGAGGAGCTGTAAAGAGAAGCAGATGCTCTGTTTATATACTAAAAATGTTTTAAGCTAGCTTGTTTCAAAGATTCTGTACAGCAGCTTTAAATGTTTTCCAAAAGCACACATACACTTAACTTATCAGTGTTTCTCAAACTTTTTACAGTGTGTACCACCTGATAAAAATGTCAAGCTCTTCTAAGTACCACTATGAAAGCATGAAACTCATAAATCTTACAACACAAAATTAGTATTATTAAATTAGTAAAATTAGTATCTGCAATAAAGATTTTTTCATACATTGTATAAATTCTACCACAGGCAAAGTTGCCTCCATTTTTCAGAATCAGAATCAGAATACTTTATTGATCCCTGGGGGAAATAATTTTTTGTTACAGTGCTCCATTTTAAACCAACATTAAGACAAGACAGACAATACACTAACTAAGAATAGTACAATATATACATATATATATACATACATACATACATAAGTCACTCATAAATAAATAGTTGGAAAAGAAACATGTGTAGTTGTAGCAGTAACCAGTGTGTTAAGTGGATGCGTTGTACAGGGAGATGGCCACAGGCAGGAATGATTTCCTGTGTCGTTCAGTGGTGCTTTTCGGTAATCTCAGTCTCTCACTGAACGTGCTCCTGTGACTGACCAGCATGTCATTGAGTGGGTGGGAGGTGTTATCCAACATTGTCTTTATCTTGGACAGCATCCGCCTCTCCGACACCACCTTGAGGGAGTCCAGCTCCATCCCCACAACATTGCTGGCCTTACGGATTAGTTTATTAAGTCTGTTGGCATCTGCAACCCTCAGCCTGCTCCCCCAGCATGCAACAGCATAGAGGATCGCACTGGCCACAACAGACTCATAGAAAATCCTCAGCATTTTCTGGCAGATGTTGAAGGACCTCAGTCGCCTCAAAAAATAGAGACGACTCTGGCCCTTCCTGTAAAGTGCTGTGGTGTTTTTAGCCCAGTCCAGTTTATTGTCAATGTGTACTCCAAGGTATTTATAGTCCTCCACAATGTCAACACTGACCCCCTGAATTGAAACAGGGGTCAAGTGTTTCCTGGTCTTCCTGAAGTCCACGATCAGTTCCTTGGTCTTTGCCACGTTGAGCTGCAGATGATTCTGCTCACACCACGTGACAAAGGAGTCGACCACAGCCCGGTACTCTGTCTCATCATCCCTGCTGATGCATCCAACCACCGCAGAGTCATCAGAAAACTTCTGAAGATGGAGGTCTCTGTGCAGTGGCTGAAGTCTGTGGTGTAGAGGGTGAAGAGGAAGGGGGAGAGGACAGTCCCCTGTGGTGCCCCTGTGTTGCTGATCACCTTGTCAGACACACACTGTGGGAGACGTACATATTGTGGTCTTCCTGTCAGGTAATCAACAATCCAGGACACCAGAGAAGCATCCACCTGCATCGCTGCTAACTTATCACCCAGGAGGGTCGGCCTGATGGTGTTGAAAGCACTGGAAAAGTCAAAAAACATGACCCTCACAGTGCTCGCCGGCTGGTCCAGATGGGTGTAGACACGATTGAGCAGGTAGATGATGGCGTCCTCTGTTCCGAGACGAGGCTGATAAGCAAACTGAAGGGATCCAGGTGTGGTCTTACTATGGGTCGCAGCTGGTCCAGGATGAGCCTTTCCAGGGTCTTCATGATGTGGGAGGTCAATGCCACGGGCCTGTAATCCTGGGGGCCACTGGGACGTGGCGTCTTTGGTACAGGGACGAGGCATGATGTCTTCCACATCACCGGGACCCTCTGCAGACTCAGACTCAGCATAAACAGTTTATGAAAGACTCCACACAGCTGGGGGGCACAGGTCTTGAGGACAAGGGGACTCACTCCGTCTGGTCCAGCAGACTTGCCTGAGTGAAGTCTCCTCATTTGCATCTCAACCTGGTATTGAGTGAAGGTGATGGGTGGGGGAGGGGTGTCAGGAATCTCACAGGAGGCAACATGTGAAGAGAGAGGCTGGCACAGTGGTGTGGCTCTGGATTCCAGGCTGACTACAGGTGAGGTTGTGGGGGTAGGAGCAGACACTGTGGTGTCGAATCTATTGAAAAACAGATTCAACTCATTGGCTCTATTCTCACCTCCCTCAGTTCCCCTGCTGTTGGTTGGCCTGAATCCAGTGATGGTCTTCATGCCCCTCCACACCTCTCTCATGCTGTTCTGCTGGAGTTTCCACTCCAGCTTCCTCCTGTAATTGTCCTTAGCCCCTCTGATCTTGTCCTTTAGTAACACCTGGATCTTCCTCACCTCCTCTTTGTTGCCCCCTCTGAAAGCCCTCTTATTGTTGTTGAGGAGGGCTTTGATGTCCTTAGATTAGATTAGATTAGATTAGATTAGATTAGATTAGATTAGATAGAACTTTATTAATCCCTCGGGTGGGTTCCTCTGGGAAATTCGATTTCCAAAAAAGCACAGCACCGACAGAAGTTACAGAGTTATACACACACACATATATATAAATACAGAGACAATATAAATAAAATATACGAAGGGGATAAATAGAATAAATAGGAATAAAAATAAAAATACAAGTGAATTGCACATTTCAAGTATTGAGTCTATTGCACCGTTGACTATTTACAAAAGTATTGCACAAAAGGTATTGCACAGTGAGGTGAAGAGGCACTACAGCTTAGTTGTTCCCCCCTCCTTTGTCCTCCTGTTTCCCCTCCCTCTCCCCTCCAGAGAGGAGTTAAACAGTCTGATGGCGTGTGGGACAAAGGAGTTTTTAAGTCTGTTAGTTCTTGTCTTTGGGAGAAGCAACCTGTCACTGAACAGACTCTTCTGGTTGTTAATGGCCGTGTGCAGAGGATGCCTGGCATTGTCCATAATGTCCATCAGTTTCTTTAATGTCCTTTTCTCTGCCACTGTCACCAGAGTGTCCAGCTTCATGCCGACCACAGAGCTAGCCCTCCTGATCAGTTTCTCCAGCCTGGATGAGTCCTTCTTTGCTGTGCTGCTCCCCCAGCACACCACAGCATAGAAAAGTACTCCAGCAACCACTGACTGGTAAAACATCCTCAGGAGCTTCCTGCAGATGTTAAAAGACCTCAGCCTCCTGAGGAAGTACAGTCGGCTTTGGGCTTTTTTATACAGGTGCTCTGTGTTGCATGACCAGTCCAGTTTATTGTCCACCCACAGCCCGAGGTACTTGTACTTGTTGACCACCTCCACCTCCTCCCCCTCTATCTGAACCGGCAGTGGACCTGCTCTAGACCTCCCGAAGTCCACAACCAGTTCCTTAGTCTTTGAGGTGTTGAGTTGCAGGTGGTTTGTGTGACTCCATGCGACAAAGTTCCTCACCAGACTTCTGTACTCCTCTTCCTGATCATCCCAGATACACCCCATGATGGCTGTGTCGTCTGCAAACTTCTGAATGTGGCATAATTCAGAGTTGTAGCAGAAGTCAGAGGTGTACAGGGTGAAGAGAAGAGGGGACAGCACAGTTCCCTGTGGTGCTCCTGTGCTGCTGACCACAGTGTCAGACGTGATGTCCTTCAGCCTGACGTACTGTGGTCTGTCGGTGAGGTAGTCGGAGATCCAAGCCACCAGGCAGGGGTCCACCTCCATCCTGTTCAGTTTTTCTTGAAGCATACAGGGCCGGATGGTATTAAAGGCACTGGAAAAGTCAAGAAACAGGATCCTGACCGTGCCTTTTCCCCCATCCAGGTGTGAGTGGGCTCTGTGTAGGAGGTACAGGATGGCATCCTCCACTCCGACACCCGCCTTGTATGCAAACTGTAGTGGGTCCTGGGCATGTTGTACCTGTGGTCGGAGGAGGTTGAGGAAGAGCCGCTCTAGAGTCTTCATAAGATGTGACGTCAGTGCCACCGGTCGGAAGTCATTCAGCTCATTGGGCCGGTTCTTTTTGGGGACCGGGACGATGCAGGATGTCTTCCATAGGGCGGGCACTCTCCCCAGTCGCAGACTGAAGTTGAAGACTCGTTGTAGCGGCTCCCCAAGTTCAGCAGCACACGCCTTTAGCATCCTAGGACACACCTTGTCTGGGCCTGCTGCCTTTCTGGGGCGAAGCTTCCTCAGTTGTCTCCTGACCTGATCCACTGTGACACTGGGAGATGTTTGGGCAGAGGGGAGGGGGGGAGATGTCTTGCTGCTGAGAGAGGGATTGGAGGAGGGGGGTGTCATGGTGTCAGGAAGGGGGGGAAGCGAGGGAGGTAGGAGAGTGGGGATTGGACTCTGTAGTGAAGGTGAGGGTGGGGGGGTTGTGGGCTGGTCAAACCTGTTGAAGAAGTTGTTAAGTTCGTTTGCCTTCTCCACAGTCCCCCCCACTGTGCTTTTCTTGGTGTTGTGGCCTGTGATGGTTTTCACACCATTCCAGACCTCCCTCATATTGTTCCTCTCCAACTTCTGCTCCACCTTCCTCCTGTAGGTGTCCTTTGCTTCCCTCATTGATTGAGTAAGAGATAGGAAACGGAGGAAAATACAAGTCAGGAAAAAAAAGAATACGTAAGAAAAAAAAAGCTAAACTAAGAGAAAAGCAGGAGCAACTGTAACAGGCTGCACGCTGGTTGGCGCATGCGCACTAAATGGTTATAGTTTTTATTAATATTTTGTGATCATTTATTTGTAATATTTCTGTTTTGGGAGTGTTTTTTATGTATCTGTATTATATTATACATACACATTAAAATGGTAAATGGCCTGTATTTATATAGCGCTTTACTAGTCCCTAAGGACCCCAAAGCGCTTTACATATCCAGTCATCCACCCATTCACACACCGGTGATGGCAGCTACATTGTAGCCACAGCCACCCTGGGGCGCACTGACAGAGGCGAGGCTGCCGGACACTGGCGCAACCGGGCCCTCTGACCACCACCAGTAGGCAACGGGTGAAGTGTCTTGCCCAAGGACACAACGACCGAGACTGTCCGAGCCGGGGCTTGAACCGGCAACCTTCCGATAACAAGACGAACTCCCAACTCTTGAGCCACGATCGCCCCAAAGTGGATCTCTGTCCAAAAAATGCCCTCAGTTTACTTTTTACTCACTATGAGCATCATTCATTATTCTCCCCCAGTAGTTAAGGTTAGGATATGTATTTTTTCTATTCCAATCCATTCTTCTTTTGCAGCATTTAAATAAGCTTGATCAGATTTCATGGTTTTGTTACAGACTTTTCAAAAAAGTGTTTTGCTTTTCTTTCACAAATGTGGGGATTAAATTGTGTTAAAATGTACAAAACAGTCATGTCCTGTTTTGTGACGAGGACCCAGACACAGAGAGACTTGATGAATTTAAGAATCTTATATTAACCCTTTGAAGCCGGTCGGAGCGGGCACGCTCTTTTTTGCGTAACTATTTTTAAATCCCGGTAGCACTGCAACCGCATAAGCTAGCGCAATAATTTGTTTTGCATATGAAACCGGAGGAGTTGTACTTACATCTTATGCCATCAGCTTGTCCTAAGTCATGGTTTCCTTCCACATAAAGCTTTGCAAAAATCGCATAAAAAGCGCTTGCAGGAACAAAAACATAATATTCCAGAAACACGCTTTGCCGATCTGATCAGCTGTTCGTAACACTTCCCACATTGAAACAGACGTCAGCGCGAACGATCGCATGTCCACTATTTCCTGCCCGAAACCGGAAGTGACGTCATTTTCGCGGAAAATGTAGTTTTTTACTTGTAGGCCTTAAGAGCCTATACTGGTGTTTTTATAAGTCATGTTTGACTTTATGCTTTTCTGAATAGTTGCTGGGATGCTTAGAACTCGAATTGCACTGCTGGAAATAGTTTATTTAGATGCACATGCTGTTTTCTTTGCAAATTTGCATCATAGGATTGTTTTTCGTTTTTCCTGCAGTATATAAAAATTGGTGTATCTCAAAAATAAAACTATGAAGACACTCAAAATAAATTTCCTATTGTTGTAAACTATTTTTTGCAACTTTTTTGTATTCAAAGTTTTGAGGGATAAGCCTCTTAAATTTCTCCAAGTAGAAATATATGTAAAAAAACCAAAAACGATTTTCAATTTTTTTGTAGTTTATTGCACTTTTTTTGCAATTAATGTAGTTACTATGGACTTAATGCATACATATTATTAAAATATGGGCTATAACAGTTGTACTGATGTATAGCAACTTGAAATGCTCCCAAAAATGGCACTACAGCATGTAAAAATATAAAGTAATCTCTGGCGGCCTTGGTTCTATGGTAGGTCTTAAAGGGTTAATAAAGACATTTGCAGACTTGCACAGAGATGGTAAAATTATGATGACTGATAACGGAGACGAAGACAACAGACGATGAGGAAAGGCAGGAACAGGGGTTTAAATGCACCAAAGTGACAGTCAGAGAGAACTCGGGACAACATTTACGGATGCAGGGACTGACAGAGACAGGTTTATCTTGCATGGCTGGGCAGCTCTCTGGGTGCTCAGCACCCCCAAATCTCTGATCCTAGAATCGCCCCTGAGTTACATCACACAAGGTTGTAGCGCAACAGAAAATATACCTTATATTTACCCTTTTAAGAATAAATAAACTTGTAAGATTCACTCTCCCATATTTATCCCTTTAACAGCTCGCTTTTAACTGTTCTTCTTTTTAAGATATTTCAACTTGAATTATATCTCAGAAAAATATATCAACTTCTTAAAACATTAATACTTCAACAGAGTAATGAGATCCCTCACATTTTATAATCACATTTTATGAACTTTTTGCATATTTATCAAATGAATTAACTTCTAAGTCAACAAAACTGAAAGGGTGCATTTAAGCACTGCATGACGATATTACTGCTTCTCCAACGTTTTGGAAAGCTAACAAACTCAGATGAATCACAGTAATGTTAGACCACAGAAATACACAGAAATGGCTAAGCAGTAGCTTAATCCTAGCGGTTAGCTGGGCACATTTTAATATATTCTTTAGCACTTAAAATTAAACATCTGCATATCAGTGATGTTACAGTACTTTAAACATAAATATCACAACTCCGACTGGTTTTGTTTTTTAAAGCAGAAAATATATTAACAGCAGTCAACTACATGTCTTTATGGTGCTAACATTCATGTAGCATCCCTTACCGGAGCTCGTGGTGAGATAGCTCGCCTGGCTGACGCAGCTCCCCACGGCCGAATTTCACAGATATCAGATCCTAATAAATAGCCATCTATTAACTACTAGTATGTGAAGATAAATTGTGAATTTAACTTTTATTTTAGCTTTTCTTACTGGGATCTTTCAGCTAATTTGGCGGTTGCCTGTGAGTAACGGCTTGCACAACAGGAAATGTTGACTGACAGAAAGTCATCTCAACGCATACTCGCCTCCTAGTGGTGGGGAGGGAAAATTACACCTCCAACCTTATTCAGCAGCACAACCCACAAATCTGATGTGGGTTACGATAGTCTTACCTCCTCAGCCACCGGGGTGTCCCCCTTCGAAGCATCTCTGGGTTACCAACCACCTCTCTTTCCGGCCGTCGAAGGTGAGCACTTTGTCCCCTCTTTCCAGCAGCATCTACGGAGGTGTCGACGTGCCTGGAGAGCCACCCGGGCCGCCCTTCTTCGCGCAGCTGATCGCAATAAGCGCCTTGCGGACCGTCGCCAGACCCCTGCACCTGCCTACACCCCGGGACAAAAGGTTTGGCTGTGGACCCGATTTGTTCCGCTCCGAGCTGAGTTAAAGAAACTGTCTCCCACCTTCATTGGTCTGTTTGTTATAGACTCTCTGGTTAACCCGGTTTCTGTCCGTCCCCGAAATATACAGATCCATAACGTGTTTCATGTATCTCAAGTGAAACCCTGCCTGTCCAGTCCTTTGTTACACCAAGTTTAAGTATCTCGGGATCTTGTTCATGAGTGACGGGAGTGGGAGATCGACAGACGGATTGGTGCTGCGGCTGCAGTGATATGGATGCAATACCAGTCTGTTGTGGTGAAGAGAGAGCTGAGTGTAAAAGCGAAGCTCTTAATTTACTGGTCGATCTACGTCCCTCCCCTCCCCTATGGTCACGAGCTGTGGGTAGTGACCGAGATTGCGGATACAAGCGGCAGAAATGGGCTTCAGAGGAAGCAGAAATGTTGATGACTTGTTGATGATTTAGGTCCCCGATACATCAACAGTGATGGTTGGAGAGGGTCCACACCTTCCAGTTTCCCAGGAAGCACAAACTGGACTCCAACCTGCTGCTGATCTTCTACTGCTCGTCCATTGACAGCCTGCTGACATACTGCATCAAAGTAAGGTATGGCAGCTGACCAGATGGGAACAGAGTGAAGCTTCACAGTGTAATCAAGGCAGCACAGAAGATTATTGGCTGCCCTCTCCCCTCCTTGTCAGACATTTATTTCACCCGCTGGCCTGGGAATGCCTTGGTGTTCCCCCAGACAAGTTGGAGGAGGTGGCTGAGGAGAGGGAGGTCTGGGCTTCTCTGCTAGGGCTGCGGCCCCTGTGACCCAGCCCCGGATAAGCAGATGGATGGATGGATGCTCTTTGTGGATTACAGCTCAGCTTTCTATACAATCATCCCGGATATCCTCTTCACCAAACTGGTCACTCTTGGCCTTTGACTTTCTCACCAACCGGCCCCAGACTGTAAGACTTGACCCCAACTCTCCTTCACTCGCATGCTGAGCACTGGCTCCCTACAAGGCTGTGTGCTGAGCCCCCTCCTGTATTGTCTCTAAACCTAAGACTGCAGTTCGACCCACAACAACAACATCATCATCAAGTTTGCTGAAGACACCACATTAGTCAGACTTATCTCAAAGGGAGACGAGGCAGCCTACAGAGAGGAAGTCCTGAAGTTGACATCATAGTGTTCAGAGAAAAAACTAGCACTGACCACTATGGAAACCAAAGAGATCATTGTCGACTTCAGGTGGCACAGCACTGACTTAGGTCCCCTATACATCAACAGTGATGGTTGGAGAGGGTCCACACCTTCCAGTTTCCCAGGAAGCACAAACTGGACTCCAACCTGCTGCTGATCTTCTACTGCTCGTCCATTGACAGCCTGCTGACATACTACATCAAAGTAAGGTACGGCAGCTGACCAGATGGGAACAGAGTGAAGCTTCACAGTGTAATCAAGGCAGCACAGAAGATTATTGGCTGCCCTCTCCCCTCCTTGTCAGACATTTATTTCACCCGCTGCCTCAACAGAGCAACAAACATCATCAAGGGCAGCTCCCACCCAGGCTTTGACCTGTTCGACCTGCTTCCCTCAGGGAAGCGCTACAAGTGCATCAGCACAAACACTGACAGACTTAGGAACAGTTCCTTTGCAAAAACCATGAGCACCCTGAACTCACACATGAACCGACGACACAGTTTCACCCCCCAATTCAAGCCTCTCCTCTATACACAGAATATACAAACACTACCACCACTGTGCAATATTTAATTTATGTCAAAATACCTCACTGTAAATATAGACTATTTATTTTTTCCAATATTTGTATATTTGATATTGAACTGCTCATATGTATACAGTGCCACAGAACTGTGCACCTCACCCCCCTTTCTTCTTTCCCCACATGTCTGCACTGGGTAGGAGATGCTCTCAATCTCTTTGTACATGTGTATAGTGACAATAAAAGCCATTCTAGTCAATCTGTCATGAACCTGGGTCCTTTTGACCCAGCGTTTTGTGTTTTCTATTTTTGTCATTTTGGTTCTGTTCTTCCTCGGTTAGTGTTCTTTTCTTTCTGCCCGTGTATCTGTGTCCAGTCTGCGTTTCTGAGTCTGTGTCATTACGTGTATGTGTTTCCTGTTTTACTTTGAAGGTCTCTGTCTTATGTCAGTGTGTTCTGTTTATGTTTCCCTTACCTCGTCAGCTGTTATGTCCCCCCAGGTATGTTTCCCTCCTGTTTCCCATCCCCTGATTACTGGTTCATTTCTGGTTTGTTTTGTTAGTTTTGCCCACTTTAAGTTTTCCAGTTTCATGTCCACCCGCACCGTTTGCTGTTTGTATTTTCTCTTGTCATTAAACTCAGGTGCACCCGAGCTGCCGCTTCCTGGTCCTAAATAATTCCCACACGGCTTGCTCCGGCAGACCGTGACAGTGTCAGTTTAGAAGGTCAAGCACAGCAGGGAGAGAACACGCCTATTGGGGAGGCTTTTGCTGGTAGTTTGTGTGTGGGATGTGGTGCTTCTTGGCCTCACCTGCTGCTGGGAAATGAGCTACCAGATCTTTTCTTTTTGCAATTGTAAACATTTATTTCTTACTGTTTAACAGATTTCTCACATTATCGTGTAGAAAAACTGATTTGCACTGTAAATGTTCAGCTTCAACTTTCAATCCTTCAAACAATGGAAAAGCCATTTAATTGTACAAGTGTTAAGTAAAAACAGACTTTCATGTTTGATTAAGCAGAAATTCTAAAACTGGTCCAGTTGCTAAAACCTCTGACTGTTTCAATAAGTGTTAAAGAAAAAGAGGATAAAACTGAGAAAACTACTAAAACTGCTTCACATCCATGTGGTTGTGGATCAGATTTATAAGACAGCATAATATCAAAATAGATTGACACTCTGATAGTGCTGCCACATCTAAAACAGTTTGTCTTTTAATCCTTTTCACATGTGCAGTCTCCACGGTGCCTGTTATTTCCTTGAACAGTAATGAGAAGAAAGAGAGTGAAATTTACAGCCTTCCTACATATCAGTGGGGTTTTTTTTTTGGTAATTAGGCAGGTGACCATCAAAAATACATTTAGTGCAAAGACATCTACAAAATGTAAATCATCTGGGAAATGCAGATAAATAATAAAACGTCATATCCGCTCACATCAATAGACATGTTTTCAGACAACTCCAAATAAAACACAAATTTCAGTAAAAATTAAACATTTTTTTGGACTTATTTTAAAAAATGGATGTCAAACAATGGGTGTGACACTTAGCTGTGTGTGAAACTATTTTCTGATCGAATAAAACAAAAATTAGTTCTTTTTAAAATAACAACACTATAAATTTTTTTTCGAATTTTGGTCAGTTTGAAACCGTAAATCAGAGGATTCATAATAGGAGGAATGACAAGAAACTCTAATGCTACAAAGTTTTGAAGGGACCGAGGCAACTCTTTCGAACCCAGTCGCATACTTATAACATCAGTAAGTACTGCCACAACAAAAGTAAATAATGAGACGAGATGTGGGACACATGTTTGCATGAACTTTGCTCTGTTTTCTATAGACTTTACACATGTTTGAATGATATACATATAGGACCAAACTATAAAAACACCATGAAGCAAATAAATAATTGTTACAATATTTGCAGATATAGCATTGATTGCAGTTTGTTCTGGAAAACAAGCGAGTTGAACAATACTCCAGTTCATACAGAAGAGTCTGGAAATATACGGGCTGCATAACTTCAGTCTGGATGTTAGAAAGATATTCACAGCCATAATGCAGAAGGTTGTTAACCACAAAAAACATGCAAACCTAATGACTCTTTGCTTTGACATGATAGAGTGGTACTTCAGTGGCTGACATATGGCCACATATCTGTCATATGCCATGAGTGCAAGAATCGACAGTTCGCCGCAGACAAAAGAAAAAATCACCTTAGTCTGAATAAGGCAACCGTAATATGAGATGAGATTAACATCAGAGAGGAGATCCCAGAGAAATTTAGGGTAGAAACCTGCTGTTCCATAAAGTGCATTGATGCAAAAGACACAAAGCAGAATATACATTGATTCATGGAGGTTGCTGTCCAAGATGATGATCACAATGAGAGAAACATTTAGCAGGCAAATGATGCAGTAACACAACAAACTGAGGAAAAAGAGAACAAACCTGTGACTGACTGTTTCATTGAAACCTGAAAGAAAAAACATTGTTATTACAGAAACATTATTCATTGTGATTGAGAGATGTAAGTGAAGCTTATTCGCTCACTGTATCTGGTCTCTGTTCTCCTCTCTCCTCTATCAGGTACAGATAACAGCAACACGTGAGCTGGGATTTCAAACCAGCCAATCATTGATCTGGAATGAAAGCTCACAGCTTTGGAAGATCACAGGGGATTTAATATGTATCATGTACTAAACACATAATAAAACAAACCTGCAGGTTCTTGAAAAAGAAATATTAAAAAGTTTTACAACTTTATTTAAAAAATGCTTTCTTCATAATACTGATAGGAATTTCTTACATTTATGCCAATTAAACATAATTGTCTAGGACTTGTTGTGGTTTTTTTCTGTTTTTCGTTTGTAGTCCTTCGTAGTCCAGTCAGATCATTGTTGCTTCAGTGATAATGATCAGGCTCTCTGACGTTTGCTGAAGTCACTAGTAAGACAGTAAGAAGTTCTTGTGAATGTTGCTTTGTCTTTGCCTCTTAGTAACTCTGTGGAAAAAAAGACTTGTTTGCACCTGTTACCTGCTACTTACCTGTTACTCTGCCGCCTGCTCACTCTCTACCTTTCCTATTCCACAATGGAAAGATTCTATCCCAGGTGCTTCTCCAATTTTCTGCAGAGTGATGTAACCTTATCGTTGCACCACGATCACCCCCTTTTCCTCCAGCCCAGAAAAGAGTAAATTTAAGTTTTTTTTGCGTAAAACCATGGTCTCAGAGATCTGGTAGTATATTCTGAGTTGCTGCAGGAACCACAACCTCTGCTGGGCCTTCTTCTGGATAGAGTCTATATGTGGGGACCACTTCAGATCGCTTGAAAAGGTGGGCCCTAGGAGTCTGAAGTGATCCACGGTAAGTACTCTATTTTTAAGGATAGTTAGGGCGAGTCTGAAGGTTCACTGTCACGTCCACAGTCGGGTCCGGGTGGTTCTGACTGCAACAGTGGAACAGCTGGTCCACCTCCTGTCTGTACGTGGACTTGTCTTCATTGTGGATCAGACCAGTGATTACCAGTTTGCAAATTATGCGAACAGATCCATAGAAGATGCCATCAACGTAGCTCTCCACTCTGTGCTGAGCCACCTGGAGCAGTGGCAAAGCTACGTCCAAATGCTCTTTGTGGGTGTTCTCAGAATCTCATCTCTACTTTGTGGTTCTGTTGGCTTCATCGGGTGATGGCCTTCTGCTCGCTTTGGAACGGTTCAAAGCTGAGTTTGAAGCAGTGGGAATGAGAATCTGCACCTCCAAATCTGAGGCCACGGTCCTCAGCTGGAAAAGGGTGGAGGGCCCACTTCAAGTCAGGGACGAGTTCCTGCCCCAAGTGTCATGGCCTGGGGGATCGGCGAGACGCTGATCGGCCTTTTCTGTCTTTTTCTCTCTCTCGCGCTCTCTCTCTCTCCTCCTCTCCGTCGCCGGGGCGGAACTCATTGTGGGTTTACGCCCTCGGCCCACGCCCACGGAAAAGAACACAGCTGATGCCCATCAAGGTGAACAGCATTTAAGCCAGGAGGTGACTGCTGGTCTTCGCTGGATCGTTGTCTACCACGCGTCAGTGAAAGTCAAGCTACAGCTCAAGATAAGTCATGTGTCTTTTGTGAATATCGTTCTCATTCCTGTCTCCTTATCTACAGTGCCCCTGGATTACCTTTCCCGTGTGAATCTGTGTGTCAAGTGTGAAAAGAAGGACTGTTGTCGTGTATGTGGAGAGTTGGAGAGCGAGTGACTTCCCCCTTGGATTTCCCTTCTATTCAGCTGATTCAGGAGTCCCGCGTTTGAGTCCCCTGCATTGAACCTTAACATAACGATCCAGCCAGAATATGGAGTCAGCGGACTCTGCCGCCCAGCAGCGCGTCCTTACGGCCGAGGAGGTTTTGGAACGTCACGAACAAAGGCTGCAGCTCATCAATCAGCAGTTGACCGCTCTAACGCAGGTCCTTGCTCAGCGCGTACCCCTGGTAAGCCCAGCAGCCTCTCCTCCCTCTGTCTCCTCACAGTTACCGGCTTCTGAGCTTCCGGCACCCGGGCCTTTGGCTTCGCCTCATCCCACTCCCTGGAGCCCCCGGAGCGAGATTTGCCAACACCGGAACCCTTCGCGGGTGAGTTTCACAAATGTGCCGGCTTTCTGACCCAAAGTTTAGACAGTTGCGGAGGACATATGAAACTGACGAGGCTAAGATTGCCTTTTTTGTCCAGCTCTTACGCGGACCGGCTTTAACCTGGGCTCAAGCTGTTTTGAGAACTGACGTCAGCATACCAGGATTTTCTTGCTAAATTTAAATGTGTGATTGAGAGAGCTACTGGCGCTGATGCAGCATCTCACCATTTACTAAATCTTAAGCAGGGAAGACAAAGTATGGCGGAATACTTCATTTTGTTCTGGACGTTGGCCGAAGAGACCGGGTGGGGGCAGCCAGCATTGATAAGTACTTTGTTGAACAACGTGTGTGATGAGTTAAAGGGCGAACTAGTGATAAGAGAGTTACCTAAAACTTTGTCTGATGTGATAACGTTGTGTGTAAAGGTGGACGGGCATTTACGTGCGCGACGCAGAACTGAGGACTATGTTTCCCAGAGGTCTCTGGGACACGGCGAAGCAGCATCGGGCGGAAGCGCCACGAGTGGCGGAAGAGATTCGGAGTCGCACAACATGGAGGAGGGTGAGCAACCTATGCAGCTGGGTCGCTCTCGCCTTTCCCCTGAGGAAAGGCACCGTCGGTGGAGGGCCGGTGAGTGTTTCTATTGCAGCCGTAAGGGTCATGTTGCCAATGTTTGCGCGTCTCTGCCAAAAGGCTGCAGTAGAGATGAGAATACGGGTGGGCGTGGGCTCTAGTTCACAGTCTCCTCCACGGCTCATGACAGCAGCTAAATTAACGGTGCAGCTTCAGGTCAGCCCTCTTAAGGCTCTAATCGATTCAGGAGCGGAACAGAACTTTATTGACACTTCGCTGGCCAGACGATTAAATCTGAATTCTGAGCCTCTGCCACAGTCACTCCAAGTCACCGCCCTCAGTGGCCAGCGGCTTCCTAACATCACTCATATCACTGAGCCCGTTTTACTGACTCTCTCTGGCAATCATTCCCAGACTATACAGCTGTATGTGTTTCAAGCTCCGCTCATGCCACTAGTTCTGGGTTACCCGTGGTTGCATCAACATAACCCTGTTATCGATTGGAAAAAGGTGGGGTGGGGGGGAGGATTGTTACATGTCCTGTCTGAAAGCTGCCACCCCCTCTTCCGAACCACTAACCAATTCTTCTCTCTCCAAGCCGCCGGACCTCTCCTCCGTGCCACCCGTCTACCATGATCTCAAACAAGTGTTTTGCAAGGATAGAGCACGCTCGCTTCCTCCGCATCGGCCGTATGACTGCGGCATTGATCTTCTTCCAGGCGCACCTCTCCCTACCAGCCGCCTATACAGTCTGTCTCAGCCCGAACGTGAAAGTATAGAAAAATACATCAACGAATCACTCACCGCAGGTCTCATTCGCCCCTCGTCATCTTCTGTGGCCGCCGGATTCTTCTTCGTTGCCAAGAAAGACAAGAGCTTACGACCTTGTATTGATTATCAGGGCCTTAACAACATCTCAGTGAAGAATAAATATCCACTCACTATTTTTCACTCACTCATTCTGCCTTCGAGCTCCTTCAGGAGGCCACCATCTTCACTAAGCTGGACCTGCGCAACGCGTACCATCTGGTAAGAATAAGGGAGGGGGATGAATGGAAAACAGCCTTCAACAATCACCTTGGTCATTTTGAATATCTTGTCATGCCGTTTGGTCTCACCAATGCCCCAGCTGTTTTTCAGGCCCTGGTAAACGACGTACTGCAGGACTTCATTAACCACTTCGTCTTCGTTTATCTGGATGACATCCTCATTTTCTCTCATTCTGTCTCTGAACAAAAACACCATGTCAGGCAGGTCCTCCACCTCCTCCCGGAAAACCGTCTCTTCGTGAAGGGGGAAAAATGTGAGTTTTATGCTTCCACAGTCTCTTTCCTGGGCTATGTCATTGAACAAGGTAACCTGAGAGCGGACCCCTCCAAAGTTCAGGCTGTGTTAAACTGGCCCACTCCATCCCATCTTAAGCAGCTTCAGAGTTTCTTGGGTTTCGCTAACTTTTATCGCCGTTTCCGCAACTATAGCCAGCTCGCTCTACCCCTGACTCGTCTCACCTCACCTCACCCAAGGTCCCCTTCCACTGGGATGAACCGGCTCGCCAGGCTTTCTCTTGCCTGAAGGAGCGCTTTGCCTCTGCACCCATCCTCATCCAACCCGATCTCAGTCAACCCTTCGTCGTGGAGGTGGACACAGGAGTGCGGGCAGTGCTCTCCCAGCAACAAGGTGGTAAGCTTCATCCTTGTGCTTACTTCTGATACTTATGATGTGGGGAACTGAGAGCTATTGGCCATCAAGCTGGCCCTAGAAGAGTGGCGTCACTGGTTAGAGGGAGCTGCCCAACCGTTCGTGGTTTGGACGGACCACAAAAACTTGGAATACATCCGGTCCGCGAAACGACTCAATGCCAGGCAAGCTAGGTGGGCTCTGTTTCTCACCAGATTCCAATTCACAATCACCTACAG
Source organism: Aulonocara sp. 'chitande type north' Nkhata Bay (assembly GCF_057382095.1). Classification (NCBI taxonomy): domain Eukaryota; kingdom Metazoa; phylum Chordata; class Actinopteri; order Cichliformes; family Cichlidae; genus Aulonocara; species Aulonocara sp. 'chitande type north' Nkhata Bay. The sequence goes on from NC_141359.1 coordinate 37,961,793, forward strand.
ACCCGGCTCTCGTAATGTCAAACCCGATTCCCTCTCATGCCAATTTGCCACCTCCAACGGAGCTGCCGAGGACGCCCCCATTCTTCCTTCCACGTGTGTTGTCGGGGCAAAAACCTGGGAGATTGAGTCAGCTATTCGAGAGGCCCAACAAACGGAACCGGACCTTGGTGCGGGTCCCCCGGGCCTACTCTTTGTTCCCTCTACTGTCAGATCACGAGTTTTGCATTGGGCTCACACGGCCAAGTTCACCTGCCACCCTGGGGTCCACCGCACCATTACCTTCCTCCAACGCTTCGCCTGGTCGCCGTCCTTAGCTAAGGACGTCCGCGAATACATTGCTGCCTGTCCTACATGCGCTCAAAACAAGAGCATCAATCAGCCATCTTCCGGCCTTCTCCAACCCCTACCGACCCCTGGCCGCCCGTGGTCACACATTGCAATGGACTTCATCACGGGCCTCCCTTCCTCATCAGGTAACTCAGTCATCCTTACTATCATTGATCGTTTTTCGAAAGCTGCTCACTTTGTCCCTCTCCCCAAGCTCCCCAGTGCTTTAGAAATAGCTCGACTCCTGACTAACCATGTCTTTCGCCTTCACGGAATCCCCACGGACATCGACAGGGGGCTGCAGTTCACATCACGGGTCTGGAAAGAATTCTGCAATGCCCTCGAAGCGCAGGTCAGTCTCTCCTCTGGTTTCCACCCTCAGACTAACGGCCAGATGGAACGGGCCAATCAGGAACGGGCCAATCAGGAACTTGAGGCGGCCCTCCGGTGCTTGGCATCCACCAATCAGACAACTTGGAGTGAGCAACTCCCATGGGTTGAGTATGCCCACAATAGTGTAACAGGTATTACAATTAAATAATATGAGATACGCATTAAATTATTGTCTTGACAACTTTGGACTAGTATCAGGAAGTTCTAGGTAAGACTATGGAGCCTTGAAAGGATCAGCAGAGAAGGAACCACACAATGATAGATAAGATGTGATTTGAATAGAAACTGTATTGAAAGTTGTAAAGTTTACAAACCCTGCCTGTCTAAAGCTGGCTTCCTACAGTGCACAAACGCACATTAAAGGGCTCAAAAATAAAATCATAACCAAACATCCTCTTTAAGGAAATTCTCCAAAGAGTTTCAATTAAAGAGCTTCCGCTCCTGTTGCTCAGTCCACTTCTCTTTGGAAAGAGAAATTAGAGTTCCTTGTGTGTGTGTGTGTGTGTGTGTGTGTGTGTGTGTGTGTGTGTGTGTGTGTTTCTGTCCACTGGTTCTAACACTACACAGATTTTTAAAGTGTTAGTCTTATCTGTGTCAAGGAATGTAGTTATAGTCCTGAGGTTCGCTGAAGATGGATCCCACGGCTGGCCACACCGTACTCTGGTCCGTCTACAGTCACTCTCTTGGGATTGGCTCGCCACTGAACCCACAGGGTTCAGATCTCGAATGATCCAGTCCTGGTCAAAAACCAATCTATGCACACAGTTCAGAGTGCATACATTACTATTTTATCTATGCTTCTTCCATCACTCATCTTTCAGTCAAGTATTGCTCAAGTATAACAAATTATTTTAGTTATACAATGTCTCAACCATCATGAAATAACTTGAGTTACATCAGGGGCAAATTTAGCCCAATTTTGGGGGTGCTTCAGCAGCCCCAAAATGAATCAAAGCACCCCCAAAGATTTCTTTCTTTTTTTTTGACAATATTTGCTTTTTGTGTGACACACTACTAAAAATATAAAAAGCATACAGTACTGTACTTGTTTGAGACGTAACATTGTAACAGCAAAAGTATAGATAACCCCTCCTCCCAAAATGGTTTGTTCCAGCTCGCCTCTCCCCTACTCTGGCTCTAGCGCTCTTGCTGCCAGAGCGATGGTGGCTGAGACGCAGCGGAGCGGAGGTGTAAGTGCCTGGCTTAAAACAGGACATATTAGCTGCATTTATCCTTCAGTTACTCTTTATATAGTTAGGTAGGAGTCAGACCATGTTTCTTTTTAGCTGAAAAGCATTACACCCAGGTAACCTGCAGTGTTAAAAACTTTTTTTCCGACAATGTTTGCTACCCTACAATCCGTCCTGCTCTGTAGTCAATTAAGCGACATTTGACCGTCCTGTTGCCCCCATTGAAATGTATACAGCCTATTTAAAATCTAAAACTTAAAATTGTCCGTAGCGTACTGTTGTTACCACTGTCCTGTTTGAAATGGATATTAACTAGCTAACTGACTGAATGCCCATTAACCTTATAACTCCTGTTGTGTGTGTGTGTGTGTGTGTGTGTGTGTGTGTGTGTGTGTGTGTGTGTGTGTTTGTGTACAGAGAGACAGCCAGGTTCATAATGGATATAAGGAAGTTTTTTCAAAAAAAGGAGCCACATTCAGGTAAAAGTGTAAGATCAAATGATCCGTCAATCAAGAACAATGTTGGATCAGTGTTTCAATGTTTATATCTTTTATTAGATGTTCATGTGGTTTGGTTATTTGCCTTTTGGTTGAAAGTACACTGAGGGAGGACTTTTTGTTTGTGATCTTAATAGAATTTTTTTCATATTAATGTAACTTTTCATCTAATTGAATACAATCTATTTGTGTATGATTGTCAGTCTAAAGAGGGAGAGAGGAAAGAGGGGAACGTGAGGAGAAAGTACAAGGTCAGGAAGAACCACGTAAGAAAACAGACAGGGAACAGTGACAGGCAATATAGAAACTGTTAAACTGACAAAGAGAAAAAACCTGATTTTACTCATACAATCTGGAAGTTGTGTTCTCCCTATAATAAAGCTGCTATACAGAATCTGCAAAACAAACTGGGTTGAAACATTTTTGACCCTCTTTAACAACATTCCAACATAACATTGTAATTGATTGGGGAGATTAAAATTAATGATATATTTTTATGTGGTTCAGCCACAACTCTACTGAAACCTCAGCCAGTAATAGGTAGGCCAACTTTTGGACCGTCCAGTTGTCTGTATGACTGCCTGTAACGGTGGACCCAAGAAATACCAGCCGGAGCGACTTTGACAATGCAGAACTTTTTATTAAACTCGGGGTTGTACGTGGACACATATACTCCGCGCTCTCTTTCTCTGCTGTCACCTCCGTCTCCGTCTGTCACTGCCAACATATAAAGAGACACAATCATTGTCAGATCCCAGCACACCTGTTCACCCCGCCCCTGCGCTGCCCCGGGAGCTCACTGCGTCACGCCTCCTCTGCAGCTGGCCAAGGACCACACCCACGCCACACTGCCGCAGAATGTACTAGAGATGGACCGATCCGATATTACGTATCGGTATCGGTCCGATACTGACCTAAATTACTGGATCGGATATCGGAGAAAAATAAAAAATGTAATCCGATCCATTAAATATCACGAAAGCACCTCACAAAACTTGCAACACGCCGTAACTCACCTCAGGTTAGCACGTCGGAGCAATATGCATCACGTGATAGAGCGGCTGTGGCATGCGGGACCTGTCGGTGGTCTGGATAGCATTTGGAGCTTCGCTAGCAACCTGGCATTTCATCTCCGACAAAGTTATCCCGAGAGAAGTAAAGCAAGTGTGTAAGTCCATCTCTGAATGTTTGTAAAGCATTCCTGCGTTAAGCTTAACGAGCGACTGCCTCTCGCTCTCCGGCTGCTACTTCAATCGTGAAACTGCTTAAATGATCAGCTGATCGGCTTTTCTGTAGCGAGTCTCTCTTGTTTGTTTTTGGCCCACTTTGCACCAGAAAGAGGAAACCAGCGGCTGAACAACAGCAGCACGTTTAAGCTTGATCAGCTGTTGTTAGAATTTATTTAATATTTCTTTCTACACCAGGATCTTTTTCTACGTAGCTGACGCTGGTAACTGTGCAGGGGCGGATCTAGCAAAGTTTAGCCAGGGGGGCCGATAGGGCATTAACAGGGAAAAGGGGGCACAAAGACATACTTTTCTTTCTTATTCTCATTTAAAATGTCGAGCTTTTAATAAATAATTATCTGACACCCAAAGTTTTAATTTGATGTAAAATGAATAGAAGTCAATTACTGTATATAGTGACTATTAAGTCTAATATATATACCCTAGTAAGCTATAGTACTTTTTCCTTTGGGAAGGTACCATCTGTGCAGTCTGCAATTTTGTTGAAGAAAGATGTTGAATCTATTTAATATTTCTTGAAAAATAATTGATTTCTGTGCATTTTTTTTCACACTGCATCAAATTAAGGTTGATTACGTCGATTAAGCATCATGAGGTGGAGCGTGAGGGGTGGTTCCCTATTTTTTATTTATTTATTTTTGTTGTTGCTGGGAGTTGGAACCCTATTAGTTAGGTTGCTTAATATTTACGCTAAGTACTCTTTAAAATACCAGAATAGGGAGAATGGTGTAGGTCTAAGTTTATTAGATTGATCAGTATTGCTGAACTATGAAATATTTTTTTTGTATACAGGTATAACAGAATAGCTTTAGTGTAGTTGTTGTTTTAAACTTGAGTATGAACTTGCAGACTTGCAAAATGCAGCAAGATATTTTAAAAAAACAGTTTTGTTGATTAAAAAACACTATATCGGATTCATATCGGTATCGGCAGATATCCAAATTTATGATATCGGTATCGGTATCGGACATAAAAAAGTGGTATCGTGCCATCTCTACTTAATATTTACGCTAAGTACTCTTTAAAATACCAGAATAGGGAGAATGGTGTAGGTCTAAGTTTATTAGATTGATCAGTATTGCTGAACTATGAAATATTTTTTTTGTATACAGGTATAACAGAATAGCTTTAGTGTAGTTGTTGTTTTAAACTTGAGTATGAACTTGCAGACTTGCAAAATGCAGCAAGATATTTTAAAAAAACAGTTTTGTTGATTAAAAAACACTATATCGGATTCATATCGGTATCGGCAGATATCCAAATTTATGATATCGGTATCGGTATCGGACATAAAAAAGTGGTATCGTGCCATCTCTAGTATGTACATCACATTTGCACACTATCAGAAACTGCCAAAGAGCCCTGGTGGAGTGAGGAGCTGTAAAGAGAAGCAGAGTGCTCTGTTTATATTCTAAAAATGTTTTAAGCTAGCTTGTTTCAAAGATTCTGTACAGCAGCTTTAAATGTTTTCCAAAAGCACACATACACTTAACTTATCAGTGTTTCTCAAACTTTTTACAGTGTGTACCACCTGATAAAAATGTCAAGCTCTCCTAAGTACCACTATGAAAGCACGAAACTCATAAATCTTACAACACAAAATTAGTATTATTAAATTAGTAAAATTAGGGTCTGCAATAAAGATTTTTTTTCATACATTGTATAAATTCTACCACAGGCAAAGTTGCCTCCATTTTTATAGTTTTTATTAATATTTTGTAATAATTTATTTGCAATAATTCTGTTTTGGGAGTGTTTTTTGTGTATCTGTATTATATTATACATACACATTAAAAGTGAATCTCTGTCCGAAAAATGCACTCAGTTTACTTTTTACTCACTATGAGCATCATTCATAATTCTCCCCCAGTAATTAAGGTTAGGATATGTATTTTTTCTATTCCAATCCATTCTTCTTTTGCAGCATTTAAATAAGCTTGATCAGATTTCATGGTTTTGTTACAGACTTTTCAAAAAAGTGTTTTGCTTTTCTTTCACAAATGTGGGATTAAATTGTGTTAAAATGTACAAAACAGTCATGTCATGTTTTGTGACGAGGACCCAGACACAGAGAGACTTGATGAATTTAAGAATCTTATGACTTAATAAAGAAATTTGCAGACTTGCACAGAGATGGTAAAATTATGATGACTGATAACGGAGATGAAGACAACAGACGATGAGGACAGGGAGGAACAGGGGTTTAAATGCACCAAAGTGACAGTCAGAGAGAACTCGGGACAATATTTAAGGATGCAGGGACTGACAGAGACAGGTTTATCTTGCCTGGCTGGGCAGCTCTCTGGGTGCTCAGCACCCCCAAATCTCTGATCCTAGAATCGCCCCTGAGTTACATCACGCAAGGTTTTAGCGCAACAGAAAATATACCTTATATTTACCCTTTTAAGAATAAATAAACTTGTAAGATTCACTCTCCCATATTTATCCCTCGCTTTTAACTGTTCTTCTTTTTAAGATATTTCAACTTGAATTATTTCTCAGAAAAATATATCAACTTCTTAAAACATTAATACTTCAACAGAGTAATGAGATCCCTCACATTTTATAATGACATTTTATGAACTTTTTGCACCTTTATCAAATGAATTAACTTTTAAGTCAACAAAACTGAAAGGGTGCATTTTAGCACTGCATGACGATATTATTGCTTCTCCAACGTTTTGGAAAGCTAACAAACTCAGATGAATCACAGTAATGTTAGAACACAGAAATACACAGAAATCGCTAAGCAGTAGCTTAATACTAGCGGTTAGCTGGGCACATTTTAATATATTCTTTAGCACCTAAAATTAAACATCTGCATATCAGTGATGTTACAGTACTTTAAACATAAATATCACAACTCCAACTGGTTTTGTTTTTTAAAGCAGAAAATATATTAACAGCAGTCAACTACATGTCTTTATGGTGCTAACATTCATGTAGCATCCCTCGCCCGGCTGACGCAGCTCCCCACGGCCGAATTTCACAGATTTCAGATCCTAATAAATAGCCATCTATTAACTACTAGTATGTGAAGATAAATTGTGAATTTAACTTTTATTTTAGCTTTTCTTACTGGGATCTTTCAGCTAATTTGGCGGTTGCCTGTGAGTAATGGCTTTCACAACAGGAAATGCTGACTGACAGAAAGTCATCTCCAGGCATACTCGCCTCCTAGTGGCGGGGAGGGAAAATTAGACCTCCAACCTTATTCAGCAGCACAACCTAAAAATCTGATGCGGGTTACAATAGTCTTACCTCCTCAGCCACCGGGGTGTCCCCCTTTGAAGCATCTCTGGGTTACCAACCACCTCTCTTTCCGGCCGTCGAAGGTGAGCACTTTGTCCCCTCTTTCCAGCAGCATCTACGGAGGTGTCGACGTGCCTGGAGAGCCACCCGGGCTGCCCTTCTTTGCACAGCTCAACAGAAAATATACCTTATATTTACCCTTTTAAGTATAAATAAACTTGTAAGATTCACTCTCCCATATTTATCCCTTTAACAGCTTGCTTTTAACTGTTCTTCTTTTTAAGATATTTCAACTTGAATTATATCCCTAAAAAATATATCAACTTCTTAAACATTAATACTGTCATGGTCCCCGCACCTCGCCAGCTGACAGCAGTCAGGCTCTTTGTTTTGTTTTTTCTCCTCTCTCGCCTCTGCTCTCCCTTTCTCTCTCGTCCTCTTCCACTCTCTCTTTCTCCTGCCGGCGCGGAGCTCAGTATGGGCTCCTGCTCCTGGCCCACGCACCTGGAGATGATCAGCACACCTGCCGCTGATTATGAGAATTGGAGTCCTACTTAAGATGGCGAGTCTGCTCTACTCGTCGCTGGATCGTTGAGCCATCAGCGTCAGTCGTCCTGCACTCTGCAAAGTTTGTTCGTCAGTACGTCTGAACCAGGAGATTAACTGTTTCTCTTTCTGTGTATAGATTTCCCCTGGACCTGTTTTCCTTGTGCACGGTGACTGAGAGTGAGCAAGAGTGATAGAGGAAAGGAGAGGAGCTGTGTGTGGTTGCGAGGGCTGTGTGGAAATCTCCCCTCCCTGGACTCCTGCCCCTTTCACTCCCGGACCCTGGAACCCCGGCCCCTTTTCCCCAGACACCGTTGTGTGTGTATATATATTTCACCGTGGAGAACACTGTAAATAAATTCACTTTTGATTTGAAGAAACTTGTGGTCTGCACCTGAGTCCGCTCCACTAATCGTGACAAATACTTCAACAGAGTAATGAGATCCCTCACATTTTATAATCACATTTTATGAACTTTTTGCATCTTTATCAAATGAATTAACTTCTAAGTCAACAAAACTGAAAGGGTGCATTTAGCACTACATGACGATATTACTGCTTCTCCAACGTTTTGGAAAGCTAACAAACTCAGATGAATCACAGTAATGTTAGACCACAGAAATACACAGAAATCGCTAAGCCGCCCTTCTTCGCACAGCGGATCACAATAAGCACTTGGCGGACCGTCACCAGACCCCTGCACCTGCCTACACCCCGGGACAAAAGGTTTGGCTGTGGACCCGATTTGTTCCGCTCCGGGCTGAGTCAAAGAAACTGTCTCCCACCTTCATTGGTCCGTTTGTTATAGACTCTCTGGATAACCCGGTTTCTGTCCGTCCCTGAAATATGCAGATCCATAACGTGTTTCATGTGTCTCAAGTGAAACCCTGCCTGTCCAGTCCTTTGTTACACCAAGTTTAAGTATCTCTGGGTCTTGCTCATGAGTGACGGGAGTGGGAGATCGACAGACGGATTGGTGCTGCGGCTGCAGTGATATGGATGCAATACCAGTCTGTTGAGGTGAAGAGAGAGCCAAGTGTAAAAGCGAAGCTCTTAATTTACTGGTCGATCTACGTCCTTCCCCTCCCCTATGGTCACGAGCTGAGGGTAGTGACCGAGATTACGGATACAAGCGGCAGAAATGGGCTTCCTCTGAAGGGTGGCTGGCCTTTCCCTTAGAGATAGGGTGAGAAGTTCAGTCTTCCGGGAGGGGCTCAGAGTAGAGCAGCTGCTCCTCCACATTAAGTGGAGCCAGTTGAGGTTGTTCAGGCATCCTGGGCACCTCCTGAATGAGGTGTTTCGGGCATGTCCCACCAGGAGGAGGCCCCGAGGCAGACCTGGGACATACTAGAGAGATTTTATCTCTCAGCTGCCCTGGGAATGCCTTGGTGTTCCCCCAGACAAGTTGGAGGAGGTGGCTGAGGAGGGAGGGAGGTCTGAGCTTCTCTGCTAGGGCTGCGGCCCCTGTGACCCAGCCCCGGATAAGCAGATGGATGGATGGATGATCTTTGTGGATTACAGCTCAGCTTTCTATACAATCATCCTGGATATCCTCTTCACCAAACTGGTCACTCTTGGCCTTTGACTTTCTCACCAACCGGCCCCAGACTGTAAGACTTGGCCCCTATCTGTCCTCCACTCGCATGCTGAGCATTGGCTCCCCACAAGGCTGTGTGCTGAGCCCCCTCCTGTATTGTCTCTAAACCTAAGACTGCAGTTCGACCCACAACAACATCATCATCAAGTTTGCTGACACCACATTAGTCAGACTTATCTCAAAGGGAGACGAGGCAGCCTACAGAGAGGAAGTCCTGAAGTTGACATCATAGTGTTCAGAGAAAAAACTAGCACTTACCATTATGAAAACCAAAGAGATCATTGTCGACTTCAGGTGGCACAGCACTGACTTAGGTCCCCAATACATCAACAGTGATGGTTGGAGAGGGTCCACACCTTCCGGTTTCCCAGGAAGCACAAACTGGACTCCAACCTGCTGCTGATCTTCTACTACCTGTCCATTGACAGCCTGCTGACATACTGCATCAAAGTAAGGTACGGCAGCTGACCAGATGGGAACAGAGTGAAGCTTCACAGTGTAATCAAGGCAGCACAGAAGATTATTGGCTGCCCTCTCCCCTCCTTGTCAGACATTTATTTCACCCACTGCCTCAACAGAGCAACAAACATCATCAAGGGCAGCTCCCACCCAGGTTTTGACCTGTTCGACCTGCTTCCCTCAGGGAAGCGCTACAGGTGCATCAGCACAAACACTGACAGACTTAGGAACAGTTCCTTTGCAAAAACCATGAGCACCCTGAACTAACACATGAACCGATGACACAGTTTCACCCCCCAATTCAAGCCTCTCCTCTATACACTGAATATATAACCACTACCACCACTGTGCAATATTTAATTTATGTCAAAATACCTCACTGTAAATATAGACCAACTATTTTTTCCAATATTTGTATATTTGATATTGAACTGCTCATATGTATACAGTGCCACAGAACTGTGCACCTCACCCCCCTTTCTTCTTTCCCCACATGTCTGCACTGGGTAGGAGATTCTCTCAATCTCTTTGTACATGTGTATAGTGACAATAAAAGGCATTCTAGTCAATTGGTCATGATCCTGGGTCCTTTTGACCCAGCGTTTTGTGTTTTCTATTTTTGTCATTTTGGTTCTGTTCTTCCTCGGTTAGTGTTCTTTTCTTTCTGCCCGTGTATCTGTGTCCAGTCTGCGTTTCTGAGTCTGTGTCATTACGTGTATGTGTTTCCTGTTTTACTTTGAAGGTCTCTATCTTATGTCAGTGTGTTCTGTTTATGTTCTCCTTACCTCGTCAGCTGTTATGTCCCCCAGGTATGTTTCCCTCCTATTTCCCATCCCCTGATTACTGGTATGTGTATTTATAGTGTGTGTTCACCCGTCTTCATTGCTGGTTCGTCTGTGTTGTTTCCCTCGGTCTCTCTGTGTCTCTCTGTGTTTCTCTGTGTCTCTCCCCGTGTATTTCCCCGTGTATTTCCCCGTGTATTTCCCCTGACCTCCCTGCATCTTCATTTCTGGTTTGTTTTATCAGTTTTGCCCAGTTTAGGTTTTCCAGTTTCATGTCCACCCGCACCGTTTGCTGTTTGTATTTTCTCTTGTCATTAAACTCAGGTGCACCCGAGCTGCCGCTTCCTGGTCCTAAATAATTCCCACACGGCTTGCTCCGGCAGACCGTGACAGTGTCAGTTTAGAAGGTCAAGCACAGCAGGGAGAGAACACGCCTACTGGGGAGGCCTTTGCTGGTAGTTTGTGTGTGGGATGTGGTGCTTGTTGGCCTCACCTACTGCTTGGAAATGAGCTACCAGATCTTTTCTTTTTGCAATTGTAAACATTTATTTCTTACTGTTTAACAGGTTTCTCATTTCTTTTTACTTAATACAGTAAAAAGAAACATTTTGTCATATAGAAAAACTGATTTGCACTGTAAATGTTCAGCTTCAACTTTCAATCCTTCAAACAATGGAAAAGCCATTTAATTGTACAAGTGTTAAGTAAAAACAGACTTTCATGTTTGATTAAGCAGAAATTCTAAAACTGGTCCAGTTGCTAAAACCTCAATAAGTGGTGGTTCAATAAGTGTTAAAGAAAAAGAGGATAAAACTGAGAAAACTACTAAAACTGCTTCACATCCATGTGGTTGTGGATCAGATTTATAAGACAGCATAATATCAAAATAGATTGACACTCTGATAGTGCTGCCACATCTAAAACAGTTTGTCTTTTAATCCTTTTCACATGTGCAGTCTCCATGGTGCCTGTTATTTCCTTGAACAGTAATGAGAAGAAAGAGAGTGAAATTTACAGCCTTCCTACATATCAGTGGGTTTTTTTTTTTGGTAATTAGGCAGGTGACCATCAAAAATACATTTAGTGCAAAGACATCTACAAAATGTAAATCATCTGGGAAATGCAGATAAATAATAAAACGTCATATCCGCTCACATCAATAGACATGTTTTCAGACAACTCCAAATAAAACACAAATTTCAGTAAAAATTAAACATTTTTTTGGACTTATTTTAAAAAATGGATGTCAAACAATGGGTGTGACACTTAGCTGTGTGTGAAACTATTTTCTGATCGAATAAAACAAAAATTAGTTCTTTTTAAAATAACAACACTATAAATTTTTTTTCGAATTTTGGTCAGTTTGAAACCGTAAATCAGAGGATTCATAATAGGAGGAATGACAAGAAACTCTAATGCTACAAAGTTTTGAAGGGACCGAGGCAACTCTTTCGAACCCAGTCGCATACTTATAACATCAGTAAGTACTGCCACAACAAAAGTAAATAATGAGACGAGATGTGGGACACATGTTTGCATGAACTTTGCTCTGTTTTCTATAGACTTTACACATGTTTGAATGATATACATATAGGACCAAACTATAAAAACACCATGAAGCAAATAAATAATTGTTACAATATTTGCAGATATAGCATTGATTGCAGTTTGTTCTGGAAAACAAGCGAGTTGAACAATACTCCAGTTCATACAGAAGAGTCTGGAAAGATACGGGCTGCATAACTTCAGTCTGGATGTTAGAAAGACATTCACAGCCATAATGCAGAAGGTTGTTAACCACAAAAAACATGCAAACCTAATGACTCTTTGCTTTGACATGATAGAGTGGTACTTCAGTGGCTGACATATGGCCACATATCTGTCATATGCCATGAGTGCAAGAATCGACAGTTCGCCGAAGACAAAAGAAAAAATCACCTTAGTCTGAATAAGGCAACCGTAATATGAGATGAGATGAACATCAGAGAGGAGATCCCAGAGAAATTTAGGGTAGAAACCTGCTGTTCCATAAAGTGCATTGATGCAAAAGACACAAAGCAGAATATACATTGATTCATGGAGGTTGCTGTCCAAGATGATGATCACAATGAGAGAAACATTTAGCAGGCAAATGATGCAGTAACACAACAAACTGAGGAAAAAGAGAACAAACCTGTGACTGACTGTTTCATTGAAACCTGAAAGAAAAAACATTGTTATTACAGAAACATTATTCATTGTGATTGAGAGATGTAAGTGAAGCTTATTCGCTCACTGTATCTGGTCTCTGTTCTCCTCTCTCCTCTATCAGGTACAGATAACAGCAACACGTGAGCTGGGATTTCAAACCAGCCAATCATTGATCTGGAATGAAAGCTCACAGCTTTGGAAGATCACAGGGGATTTAATATGTATCATGTACTAAACACATAATAAAACAAACCTGCAGGTTCTTGAAAAAGAAATATTAAAAAGTTTTACAACTTTATTTAAAAAATGCTTTCTTCATAATACTGATAGGAATTTCTTACATTTATGCCAATTAAACATAATTGTCTAGGACTTGTTGTGGTTTTTTTCTGTTTTTCGTTTGTAGTCCTTCGTAGTCCAGTCAGATCATTGTTGCTTCAGTGATAATGATCAGGCTCTCTGACGTTTGCTGAAGTCACTAGTAAGACAGTAAGAAGTTCTTGTGAATGTTGCTTTGTCTTTGCCTCTTAGTAACTCTGTGGAAAAAAGACTTGTTTGCACCTGTTACCTGCTACTTACCTGTTACTCTGCCGCCTGCTCACTCTCTACCTTTCCTATTCCATAATGGAAAGATTCTATCCCAGGTGCTTCTCCAATTTTCTGCAGAGTGATGTAACCTTATCGTTGCACCACGATCACCCCCTTTTCCTCCAGCCCAGAAAAGAGTAAATTTAAGTTTTTTTTGCGTAAAACCATGGTCTCAGAGATCTGGTAGTATATTCTGAGTTGCTGCAGGAACCACAACCTCTGCTGGGCCTTCTTCTGGATAGAGTCTATATGTGGGGACCACTTCAGATCGCGTGGAAAGGTGGGCCCTAGGAGTCTGAAGTGATCCACGGTAAGTACTCTATTTTTAAGGATAGTTAGGGCGAGTCTGAAGGTTCACTGTCACGTCCACAGTCGGGTCTGGGTGGTTCTGACTGCAACAGTGGAACAGCTGGTCCACCTCCTGTCTGTACGTGGACTTGTCTTCATTGTGGATCAGACCAGTGATTACCAGTTTGCAAATTATGCGAACAGATCCATAGAAGATGCCATCAACGTAGCTCTCCACTCTGTGCTGAGCCACCTGGAGCAGTGGCAAAGCTACGTCCAAATGCTCTTTGTGGGTGTTCTCAGAATCTCATCTCTACTTTGTGGTTCTGTTGGCTTCATCGGGTGATGGCCTTCTGCTCGCTTTGGAACGGTTCAAAGCTGAGTTTGAAGCAGTGGGAATGAGAATCTGCACCTCCAAATCTGAGGCCACGGTCCTCAGCCGGAAAAGGGTGGAGGGCCCACTTCAAGTCAGGGACGAGTTCCTGCCCCAAGTGTCATGGCCTGGGGGATCGGCGAGACGCTGATCGGCCTTTTCTGTCTTTTTCTCTCTCTCGCGCTCTCTCTCTCTCCTCCTCTCCGTCGCCGGGGCGGAACTCATTGTGGGTTTACGCCCTCGGCCCACGCCCACGGAAAAGAACACAGCTGATGCCCATCAAGGTGAACAGCATTTAAGCCAGGAGGTGACTGCTGGTCTTCGCTGGATCGTTGTCTACCACGCGTCAGTGAAAGTCAAGCTACAGCTCAAGATAAGTCATGTGTCTTTTGTGAATATCGTTCTCATTCCTGTCTCCTTATCTACAGTGCCCCTGGATTACCTTTCCCGTGTGAATCTGTGTGTCAAGTGTGAAAAGAAGGACTGTTGTCGTGTATGTGGAGAGTTGGAGAGCGAGTGACTTCCCCCTTGGATTTCCCTTCTATTCAGCTGATTCAGGAGTCCTGCGTTTGAGTCCCCTGCATTGAACCTTAACATAACGATCCAGCCAGAATATGGAGTCAGCGGACTCTGCCGCCCAGCAGCGCGTCCTTACGGCCGAGGAGGTTTTGGAACGTCACGAACAAAGGCTGCAGCTCATCAATCAGCAGTTGACCGCTCTAACGCAGGTCCTTGCTCAGCGCGTACCCCTGGTAAGCCCAGCAGCCTCTCCTCCCTCTGTCTCCTCACAGTTACCGGCTTCTGAGCTTCCGGCACCCGGGCCTTTGGCTTCGCCTCATCCCACTCCCTGGAGCCCCCGGAGCGAGATTTGCCAACACTGGAACCCTTCGCGGGTGAGTTTCACAAATGTGCCGGCTTTCTGACCCAAAGTTTAGACAGTTGCGGAGGACATATGAAACTGACGAGGCTAAGATTGCCTTTTTTGTCCAGCTCTTACGCGGACCGGCTTTAACCTGGGCTCAAGCTGTTTTGAGAACTGACGTCAGCATACCAGGATTTTCTTGCTAAATTTAAATGTGTGATTGAGAGAGCTACTGGCGCTGATGCAGCATCTCACCATTTACTAAATCTTAAGCAGGGAAGACGAAGTATGGCGGAATACTTCATTTTGTTCTGGACGTTGGCCGAAGAGACCGGGTGGGGGCAGCCAGCATTGATAAGTACTTTGTTGAACAACGTGTGTGATGAGTTAAAGGGCAAACTAGTGATAAGAGAGTTACCTAAAACTTTGTCTGATGTGATAACGTTGTGTGTAAAGGTGGACGGGCATTTACGTGCGCGACGCAGAACTGAGGACTATGTTTCCCAGAGGTCTCTGGGACACGGCGAAGCAGCATCGGGCGGAAGCGCCACGAGTGGCGGAAGAGATTCGGAGTCGCACAACATGGAGGAGGGTGAGCAACCTATGCAGCTGGGTCGCTCTCGCCTTTCCCCTGAGGAAAGGCACCGTCGGTGGAGGGCCGGTGAGTGTTTCTATTGCAGCCGTAAGGGTCATGTTGCCAATGTTTGCACGTCTCTGCCAAAAGGCTGCAGTAGAGATGAGAATACGGGTGGGCGTGGGCTCTAGTTCACAGTCTCCTCCACGGCTCATGCCAGCAGCTAAATTAACGGTGCAGCTTCAGGTCAGCCCTCTTAAGGCTCTAATCGATTCAGGAGCGGAACAGAATTGTATTGACACTTCGCTGTCCAGACGATTAAATCTGAATTCTGAGCCTCTGCCACAGTCACTCCAAGTCACCGCCCTCAGTGGCCAGCGGCTTCCTAACATCACTCATATCACTGAGCCCGTTTTACTGACTCTCTCTGGCAATCATTCCCAGACTATACAGCTGTATGTGTTTCAAGCTCCGCTCATGCCACTAGTTCTGGGTTACCCGTGGTTGCATCAACATAACCCTGTTATCGATTGGAAAAAGGTGGGGTGGGGGGGAGGATTGTTACATGTCCTGTCTGAAAGCTGCCACCCCCTCTTCCGAACCACTAACCAATTCTTCTCTCTCCAAGCCGCCGGACCTCTCCTCCGTGCCACCCGTCTACCATGATCTCAAACAAGTGTTTTGCAAGGATAGAGCACGCTCGCTTCCTCCGCATCGGCCGTATGACTGCGGCATTGATCTTCTTCCAGGCGCACCTCTCCCTACCAGCCGCCTATACAGTCTGTCTCAGCCCGAACGTGAAAGTATAGAAAAATACATCAACGAATCACTCACCGCAGGTCTCATTCGCCCCTCGTCATCTTCTGTGGCCGCCGGATTCTTCTTCGTTGCCAAGAAAGACAAGAGCTTACGACCTTGTATTGATTATCAGGGCCTTAACAACATCTCAGTGAAGAATAAATATCCACTCACTATTTTTCACTCACTCATTCTGCCTTCGAGCTCCTTCAGGAGGCCACCATCTTCACTAAGCTGGACCTGCGCAACGCGTACCATCTGGTAAGAATAAGGGAGGGGGATGAATGGAAAACAGCCTTCAACAATCACCTTGGTCATTTTGAATATCTTGTCATGCCGTTTGGTCTCACCAATACCCCAGCTGTTTTTCAGGCCCTGGTAAACGACGTACTGCAGGACTTCATTAACCACTTCGTCTTCGTTTATCTGGATGACATCCTCATTTTCTCTCATTCTGTCTCTGAACACAAACACCATGTCAGGCAGGTCCTCCACCTCCTCCCGGAAAACCGTCTCTTCGTGAAGGGGGAAAAATGTGAGTTTTATGCTTCCACAGTCTCTTTCCTGGGCTATGTCATTGAACAAGGTAACCTGAGAGCGGACCCCTCCAAAGTTCAGGCTGTGTTAAACTGGCCCACTCCATCCCATCGCAAGCAGCTTCAGAGTTTCTTGGGTTTCGCTAACTTTTATCGCCGTTTCCGCAACTATAGCCAGCTCGCTCTACCCCTGACTCGTCTCACCTCACCTCACCCAAGGTCCCCTTCCACTGGGATGAACCGGCTCGCCAGGCTTTCTCTTGCCTGAAGGAGCGCTTTGCCTCTGCACCCATCCTCATCCAACCCGATCTCAGTCAACCCTTCGTCGTGGAGGTGGACACAGGAGTGCGGGCAGTGCTCTCCCAGCAACAAGGTGGTAAGCTTCATCCTTGTGCTTACTTCTGATACTTATGATGTGGGGAACTGAGAGCCATTGGCCATCAAGCTGGCCCTAGAAGAGTGGCGTCACTGGTTAGAGGGAGCTGCCCAACCGTTCGTGGTTTGGACGGACCACAAAAACTTGGAATACATCCGGTCCGCGAAACGACTCAACGCCAGGCAAGCTAGGTGGGCTCTGTTTCTCACCAGATTCCAAT
Source organism: Aulonocara sp. 'chitande type north' Nkhata Bay (assembly GCF_057382095.1). Lineage (NCBI taxonomy): Eukaryota > Metazoa > Chordata > Actinopteri > Cichliformes > Cichlidae > Aulonocara > Aulonocara sp. 'chitande type north' Nkhata Bay. The sequence continues at coordinate 37,978,888 of NC_141359.1, forward strand.
TCACAATCACCTACAGACCCGGCTCTCGTAATGTCAAACCCGATTCCCTCTCATGCCAATTTGCCACCTCCGACGGAGCTGCCGAGGACGCCCCCATTCTTCCTTCCACGTGTGTTGTCGGGGCAAAAACCTGGGAGATTGAGTCAGCTATTCGAGAGGCCCAACAAACGGAACTGGACCTTGGTGCGGGTCCCCCGGGCCTACTCTTTGTTCCCTCTACTGTCAGATCACGAGTTTTGCATTGGGCTCACACGGCCAAGTTCACCTGCCACCCTGGGGTCCACCGCACCATTACCTTCCTCCAACGCTTCGCCTGGTCGCCGTCCTTAGCTAAGGACGTCCGCGAATACATTGCTGCCTGTCCTACATGCGCTCAAAACAAGAGCGTCAATCAGCCATCTTCCGGCCTTCTCCAACCCCTACCGACCCCTGGCCGCCCGTGGTCACACATTGCAATGGACTTCATCACGGGCCTCCCTTCCTCATCAGGTAACTCAGTCATCCTTACTATCATTGATCGTTTTTCGAAAGCTGCTCACTTTGTCCCCCTCCCCAAGCTCCCCAGTGCTTTAGAAATAGCTCGACTCCTGACTAACCATGTCTTTCGCCTTCACGGAATCCCCACGGACATCGACAGGGGGCTGCAGTTCACATCACGGGTCTGGAAAGAATTCTGCAATGCCCTCGAAGCGCAGGTCAGTCTCTCCTCTGGTTTCCACCCTCAGACTAACGGCCAGATGGAACGGGCCAATCAGGAACGGGCCAATCAGGAACTTGAGGCGGCCCTCCGGTGCTTGGCATCCACCAATCAGACAACTTGGAGTGAGCAACTCCCATGGGTTGAGTATGCCCACAATAGTGTAACAGGTATTACAATTAAATAATATGAGATACGCATTAAATTATTGTCTTGACAACTTTGGACTAGTATCAGGAAGTTCTAGGTAAGACTATGGAGCCTTGAAAGGATCAGCAGAGAAGGAACCACACAATGATAGATAAGATGTGATTTGAATAGAAACTGTATTGAAAGTTGTAAAGTTTACAAACCCTGCCTGTCTAAAGCTGGCTTCCTACAGTGCACAAACGCACATTAAAGGGCTCAAAAATAAAATCATAACCAAACATCCTCTTTAAGGAAATTCTCCAAAGAGTTTCAATTAAAGAGCTTCCGCTCCTGTTGCTCAGTCCACTTCTCTTTGGAAAGAGAAATTAGAGTTCCTTGTGTGTGTGTGTGTGTGTGTGTGTGTGTGTGTGTGTGTGAGTGCGTCTATGTGGTATGGATTGACATTTGACCTGCGCTGTACCTGGGCTCCGGGGACATTTCGACTTTTTGCTGTGTATTCATGTGTCCCCCTAAAACATGACTTGTAAATGCATTTTTAAGTGTCTAAATAATAATTTTTTCTACTTCTTATGAGGTCATTATTTATCTTTTGACCTGTATTTGCTTAAACTGTAGTGTAAATTCATTTATTAAACTATAATTAAAAGATTTTCTGATTTTCTTAAAAGTCCACCTATACCCCCTCACCTGATTTTTGTGTATTCCAGTGTATTGCACAGCGACGTTTCGAGTTAGAGTGGATGTGTGTAGGTACTGCAATTTAATACACATTTTCAATACACACGGCCGGAAGTCATTGTGATTGGTAGGCTATATATATAGGCGGTACCTACAGGAAACGGCGCCACAACTTTCGCGCGCGTGCCCTTTAACAAGTGTATGTCGACGGCAATACGAAGACGGATTAAAAACACAAAGGTAAGCCTTTTTTAATGTAAAATGCACCATGACTTTAATACTATATGAAATTATAGGTGCACAGGCCTATATTAAACTGGTTTAATTTATGCTTTATGGACTGTTAGTGAGTCTTTGAAGAAGTAAAACGGCCCCAGCGTTTGTCATTGAGTAAATAAAATAGGGCTGACGACTAACCGCGTCAACGCGATAAAGCGGGCTAACCCGTGTTAGGATTTACTCGGTGTTAAAGCATTATTGTGGCTTAAACGTGTTAATGCCGACATCGCGACTAACGCGATTAACAATTAAACCAGCGCAGTCTGAGTCAAAATCCCTGATGTCGCTGTTAGCTAATTTCGGGCAGTTTGTCCAATGTCTGTCCATTCTGCTGACAGCCCTAAAATAAAAGCAAGGGTATAAGTGTATTTAGTCGTGTATTTATTTATATGCCTGAAGAAAAAACTTCTTACAGTTTTGATGCCTAAGCTTTCTCAGTACTTGTATCACTCTCTGCAGTCGCCATTACAGAAATGTCACATGTCGCCATTTTGAGTACTAGGCCTTTAACATTTTAAAAGAAGGCATAAATTAGCACTATGAATAAGTCAGCTGTGTTTATGCTGTAAACTACACTACTGCTAGTTCTGCTACTACTGATGATGATGACAATGATGACGATAATCGTAATACTTTATATGCTTTGGTAATACAGCCAATCAAAACGTACAGGAGAACATGCGAAGGAGACGCATTCCTCCACGGGAGGATGCAGTCTGTCATGTTTCTGCTGGAAGGGACAAACTGGGACTTGATATCCACTACATAAATGCCTTCAAAGGTAAGTTGGTCTTTAGTTTGGATTAGATTTGGAGTTTGTCACTTTGTCTTTTGTCACTCACTTGGTATGCCTCTGCAATTCAGGTCGGGGCATTTTCACGACTGTTCCATTCCAAAAAGGAGACTTTCTTTTGGAATACAGAGGTAAACTCATAACAAAAGAAGAATGTGAGCGGAGACACAGAGTTTATCATGACAGCCTGAAGGTGTTCATGTTTGAATTCAAGTTTGATGGAAAACTCTGGTGGTGCGTATTATATCAGTGTAGTTTGATTAAGATTAAATTACACATTGCTTTTGATTTATGAAAAAAAAGCTTCCTAACTAGTTAAGCTAATACTTTTTTGCCTAACCCCACAGTGTGGATGCATCTCAAGAAGATGGGTCATTAGGCAGACTTGTCAACGACAACCACATCAGTCCAAGTGCTAAGATGAAAATATTAAATATCAATGGAAAGCCCCATCTATGCTTATTTGCAAGCAGAGACATAAGTCCAGGTGAAGAAATAGACTATAATTATGGTGACTCGGATTGGCTCTGGAGATGCAAGGTATTTCTACAATTGTACTTTTTGGAACTGATAAATTGCATACCCTAAGCCATTTTTACATTTGTACCTACTCAAATTGGCTTAACGTGACTTACGGCATCTAGTTTTTCACTGAAATTGAGTATCACCTACTGTGCCTGGGGTAACTATAGCAATGCAGCCGAGCATCCAGTGATATAAATGCCACAGCAAGCATGGACGTCAAGGTGACAAAATGCCTGCTGCTCAGTCTATACTTTAGTGTTCAATTCAGGGATCACGCTGTTAATTTTGGTCGCTATTTCAAACATTTCAGAGTTTCAAAAATGATGGCTTGGATTTTCACGAAGGAGGCGCACTCATAACTTATCGAGTGACACCATTGACCAGCCACCTGGTGGCATTCAGTCTATGTCAAATTTTCTGATCACTTTGGATCACTTGGAACCTTGGTGCAGTAGTTACTGAAAAACTACATGGTACTATAACCTACTGGAAAAACAGGGGTAGGTACTAATGGAAAACAGGCAATTGTGATGGCTGCCACATCAAAGCCCTCTAAAAGCACTAAAAAAATATCAGCAGGTATGCAGAAATAAAAAATGGCTTTCGGTTTCTAAATTTTAACAGTGATTGATGTTTAATGTGATTCTACACAGCAAAATCTCCAGTGTTAAATTAACACTGGAGAGTGTCTATAAGGGTCCACACCTCTGAGTGTTAAATACAACACTGTTGAGTGTTAAATTAACACTTTTGACAGTGTTATATGTTTAAAAGTAACCTAGTCAGTTTTGAAGATTAACAATGGCTAACACTGAGCAGTGCTGATTTTCTAACACTGGAAAATAACTCAAAATGTTAGAAATATTCCAGTGTTAGAAAATCAGCACTGCTCAGTGTTAGTCTTTGTTAATCTTCAAAACTGACTAGGTTACTTTTAAACATATAACACTGTCAAAAGTGTTAATTCAACACTCAACAGTGTTGTGTGGACCCATATAGACACTCTCTAGTGTTAATTTAACACTGGAGATTTTGCTGTGTAGCCTCTTTAGTTAGATTCATTTTAAATTTTGTCCCTCGAAGATAAATGGGCCCTAGTGACAGTTCGTTGCTGCTACAGGTGATTGTTTTACTCCTTTAGCAATGGCTTAAAAAATGAAGAAATCACACTGACTATTTGTCTCTTAATCATAGGGCCTTAAATTCTCTATACATGACAGTGAATATTTTAAAGACAATAGCTTGAAACTTATCTTTCTCATACAGTTTATTTAATGTTTCAAAATCCTCTTCAAAAATGCACTGTATATTCATTTTCTATCTGTTACACACGAAGACTGAGACCAGCCAGATTCAGAAGACTGTGAGCTGCCTAAAGCCGCAACCAAACAGCTTTCCAAACAATGATCTGGACCTGAAACATCCAGAGCCTGAAAGGGTAAATATAATCCAGTGTACCACTTAATGAACTAATAATTTAATCTATCATCATTCTTTATGGATGCTGTGTGTGTGTGTGTTTGGCAGTCACCTGGGTGTGATGTGATTTACATGGACCGTGGCTTGTAGGTCCTTTTCATTGTTTCAAAGTGCAAGTCTGGATAACATCTGAGTGTGTGTGTGTGTGTGTTAACCACCCAAATGTGACTTAGGAGGACCACACTGTTATTGGGGGACTCCGTCAAAGTTTGCTTCATGGTGACATCACTCTGGTTTTAGGAGGGGTCTTCTCGTATGTCTTGACAGTTTGACCTACAGCATGCAGAACTGACTGCATGTGCTTTGTTTCTATGTTGAAATTTTTTGAAACTCAGGCTTGAACATTAAGATAGATAGTACTATACAACTTCTTAACTTGTTTTAGGCACTTTTTACTGCTTTAGTGCATGGGCTCTCTCTGGCTGTGTACTCTGGCTTCTTCCCACAGTCCAAAGATGTAGCTTATGGGGTTAGGTTAACTGGTGATTCAAAACTGCCCTTTGGTGTGAATGCAAATGCTTGTCCTTCCATGTTAGACTGGTGATCTGTCCAGGTTGTACTGCCCTATGGTAGCTGGTATAGGCCCCAAAACTGCTACCCCACAATCCTGATAAGGATAAGTGGAAGAGGATGGATGATTGCAAAGGAATCAGTTGTTAATTATTGTAGCCAGTATTTTTTTCAGAAGAAAACATTTCTTGAGTGGAAAGCCCGCCCCCCCCCCCCCCCCCCCCCCCCCCACACACACACACACACACACGCAAATTAAAAACAGAAGCACAGGCCTGCCCAGTACAGTTGCAAGAAGAGCACTTGGTCTAATCTTTGTGCCATCTTTTCTTTGTTGCAGGATCTTGATGAAGAAATGCCTCAGCAAGGCTCAGAAGCCATGCATTCTTCTTCAGTGCAAGATTTTGAAGAGGTAACATTGACCTAGGACAGATTTTAATGAATGTTTCTCATGCACGATGTGTACCTTACGCTATTTGCCGATAGTGAAATGGTTTATTCATCCTCTTGAGTGATGCATTTTTAGTAACTGTCAGATTACTGTTCTTTTGTCTTCATTCTCTATCTGTTACACACGAAGACTGAGACCAGCCAGATTCAGAAGACTGTGAGCTGCCTAAAGCCGCAACCAAACAGCTTTCCAAACAATGATCTGGACCTGAAACATCCAGAGCCTGAAAGGGTAAATATAATCCAGTGTACCACTTAATGAACTAATAATTTAATCTATCATCATTCTTTATGGATGCTGTGTGTGTGTGTGTTTGGCTGTCACCTGGGTGTGATGTGATTTACATGGACCGTGGCTTGTAGGTCCTTTTCATTGTTTCAAAGTGCAAGTCTGGATAACATCTGAGTGTGTGTGTGTGTGTGTGTGTGTGTGTTAACCACCCAAATGTGACTTAGGAGGACCACACTGTTATTGGGGGACTCCGTCAAAGTTTGCTTCATGGTGACATCACTCTGGTTTTAGGAGGGGTCTTCTCGTATGTCTTGACAGTTTGACCTACAGCATGCAGAACTGACTGCATGTGCTTTGTTTCTATGTTGAAATTTTTTGAAACTCAGGCTTGAACATTAAGATAGATAGTACTATACAACTTCTTAACTTGTTTTAGGCACTTTTTACTGCTTTAGTGCATGGGCTCTCTCTGGCTGTGTACTCTGGCTTCTTCCCACAGTCCAAAGATGTAGCTTATGGGGTTAGGTTAACTGGTGATTCAAAACTGCCCTTTGGTGTGAATGCAAATGCTTGTCCTTCCATGTTAGACTGGTGATCTGTCCAGGTTGTACTGCCCTATGGTAGCTGGTATAGGCCCCAAAACTGCTACCCCACACTCCTGATAAGGATAAGTGGAAGAGGATGGATGATTGCAAAGGAATCAGTTGTTAATTATTGTAGCCAGTATTTTTTTCAGAAGAAAACATTTCTTGAGTGGAAAGCCCCCCCCCCCCCCCCACACACACACACACACACACACACATGCAAATTAAAAACAGAAGCACAGGCCTGCCCAGTACAGTTGCAAGAAGAGCACTTGGTCTAATCTTTGTGCCATCTTTTCTTTGTTGCAGGATCTTGATGAAGAAATGCCTCAGCAAGGCTCAGAAGCCATGCATTCTTCTTCAGTGCAAGATTTTGAAGAGGTAACATTGACCTAGGACAGATTTTAATGAATGTTTCTCATGCACGATGTGTACCTTACGCTATTTGCCGATAGTGAAATGGTTTATTCATCCTCTTGAGTGATGCATTTTTAGTAACTGTCAGATTACTGTTCTTTTGTCTTCATTCTCTATCTGTTACACACGAAGACTGAGACCAGCCAGATTCAGAAGACTGTGAGCTGCCTAAAGCCGCAACCAAACAGCTTTCCAAACCATGATCTGGACCTGAAACATCCAGAGCCTGAAAGGGTAAATATAATCCAGTGTACCACTTAATGAACTAATAATTTAATCTATCATCATTCTTTATGGATGCTGTGTGTGTGTGTGTTTGGCTGTCACCTGGGTGTGATGTGATTTACATGGACCGTGGCTTGTAGGTCCTTTTCATTGTTTCAAAGTGCAAGTCTGGATAACATCTGAGTGTGTGTGTGTGTGTGTGTGTGTTAACCACCCAAATGTGACTTAGGAGGACCACACTGTTATTGGGGGACTCCGTCAAAGTTTGCTTCATGGTGACATCACTCTGGTTTTAGGAGGGGTCTTCTCGTATGTCTTGACAGTTTGACCTACAGCATGCAGAACTGACTGCATGTGCTTTGTTTCTATGTTGAAATTTTTTGAAACTCAGGCTTGAACATTAAGATAGATAGTACTATACAACTTCTTAACTTGTTTTAGGCACTTTTTACTGCTTTAGTGCATGGGCTCTCTCTGGCTGTGTACTCTGGCTTCTTCCCACAGTCCAAAGATGTAGCTTATGGGGTTAGGTTAACTGGTGATTCAAAACTGCCCTTTGGTGTGAATGCAAATGCTTGTCCTTCCATGTTAGACTGGTGATCTGTCCAGGTTGTACTGCCCTATGGTAGCTGGTATAGGCCCCAAAACTGCTACCCCACACTCCTGATAAGGATAAGTGGAAGAGGATGGATGATTGCAAAGGAATCAGTTGTTAATTATTGTAGCCAGTATTTTTTTCAGAAGAAAACATTTCTTGAGTGGAAAGCCCCCCCCCCCCCCCCCCCCCCCCCCACACACACACACACACACACATGCAAATTAAAAACAGAAGCACAGGCCTGCCCAGTACAGTTGCAAGAAGAGCACTTGGTCTAATCTTTGTGCCATCTTTTCTTTGTTGCAGGATCTTGATGAAGAAATGCCTCAGCAAGGCTCAGAAGCCATGCATTCTTCTTCAGTGCAAGATTTTGAAGAGGTAACATTGACCTAGGACAGATTTTAATGAATGTTTCTCATGCACGATGTGTACCTTACGCTATTTGCCGATAGTGAAATGGTTTATTCATCCTCTTGAGTGATGCATTTTTAGTAACTGTCAGATTACTGTTCTTTTGTCTTCATTCTCTATCTGTTACACACGAAGACTGAGACCAGCCAGATTCAGAAGACTGTGAGCTGCCTAAAGCCGCAACCAAACAGCTTTCCAAACAATGATCTGGACCTGAAACATCCAGAGCCTGAAAGGGTAAATATAATCCAGTGTACCACTTAATGAACTAATAATTTAATCTATCATCATTCTTTATGGATGCTGTGTGTGTGTGTGTTTGGCTGTCACCTGGGTGTGATGTGATTTACATGGACCGTGGCTTGTAGGTCCTTTTCATTGTTTCAAAGTGCAAGTCTGGATAACATCTGAGTGTGTGTGTGTGTGTGTTAACCACCCAAATGTGACTTAGGAGGACCACACTGTTATTGGGGGACTCCGTCAAAGTTTGCTTCATGGTGACATCACTCTGGTTTTAGGAGGGGTCTTCTCGTATGTCTTGACAGTTTGACCTACAGCATGCAGAACTGACTGCATGTGCTTTGTTTCTATGTTGAAATTTTTTGAAACTCAGGCTTGAACATTAAGATAGATAGTACTATACAACTTCTTAACTTGTTTTAGGCACTTTTTACTGCTTTAGTGCATGGGCTCTCTCTGGCTGTGTACTCTGGCTTCTTCCCACAGTCCAAAGATGTAGCTTATGGGGTTAGGTTAACTGGTGATTCAAAACTGCCCTTTGGTGTGAATGCAAATGCTTGTCCTTCCATGTTAGACTGGTGATCTGTCCAGGTTGTACTGCCCTATGGTAGCTGGTATAGGCCCCAAAACTGCTACCCCACAATCCTGATAAGGATAAGTGGAAGAGGATGGATGATTGCAAAGGAATCAGTTGTTAATTATTGTAGCCAGTATTTTTTTCAGAAGAAAACATTTCTTGAGTGGAAAGCCCGCCCCCCCCCCCCCCCCCCCCACACACACACACACACACACATGCAAATTAAAAACAGAAGCACAGGCCTGCCCAGTACAGTTGCAAGAAGAGCACTTGGTCTAATCTTTGTGCCATCTTTTCTTTGTTGCAGGATCTTGATGAAGAAATGCCTCAGCAAGGCTCAGAAGCCATGCATTCTTCTTCAGTGCAAGATTTTGAAGAGGTAACATTGACCTAGGACAGATTTTAATGAATGTTTCTCATGCACGATGTGTACCTTACGCTATTTGCCGATAGTGAAATGGTCTATTCATCCTCTTGAGTGATGCATTTTTAGTAACTGTCAGATTACTGTTCTTTTGTCTTCATTCTCTATCTGTTACACACGAAGACTGAGACCAGCCAGATTCAGAAGACTGTGAGCTGCCTAAAGCCGCAACCAAACAGCTTTCCAAACAATGATCTGGACCTGAAACATCCAGAGCCTGAAAGGGTAAATATAATCCAGTGTACCACTTAATGAACTAATAATTTAATCTATCATCATTCTTTATGGATGCTGTGTGTGTGTGTGTTTGGCAGTCACCTGGGTGTGATGTGATTTACATGGACCGTGGCTTGTAGGTCCTTTTCATTGTTTCAAAGTGCAAGTCTGGATAACATCTGAGTGTGTGTGTGTGTGTGTGTTAACCACCCAAATGTGACTTAGGAGGACCACACTGTTATTGGGGGACTCCGTCAAAGTTTGCTTCATGGTGACATCACTCTGGTTTTAGGAGGGGTCTTCTCGTATGTCTTGACAGTTTGACCTACAGCATGCAGAACTGACTGCATGTGCTTTGTTTCTATGTTGAAATTTTTTGAAACTCAGGCTTGAACATTAAGATAGATAGTACTATACAACTTCTTAACTTGTTTTAGGCACTTTTTACTGCTTTAGTGCGTGGGCTCTCTCTGGCTGTGTACTCTGGCTTCTTCCCACAGTCCAAAGATGTAGCTTATGGGGTTAGGTTAACTGGTGATTCAAAACTGCCCTTTGGTGTGAATGCAAATGCTTGTCCTTCCATGTTAGACTGGTGATCTGTCCAGGTTGTACTGCCCTATGGTAGCTGGTATAGGCCCCAAAACTGCTACCCCACAATCCTGATAAGGATAAGTGGAAGAGGATGGATGATTGCAAAGGAATCAGTTGTTAATTATTGTAGCCAGTATTTTTTTCAGAAGAAAACATTTCTTGAGTGGAAAGCCCCCCCCCACACACACACACACACACACACACACACATGCAAATTAAAAACAGAAGCACAGGCCTGCCCAGTACAGTTGCAAGAAGAGCACTTGGTCTAATCTTTGTGCCATCTTTTCTTTGTTGCAGGATCTTGATGAAGAAATGCCTCAGCAAGGCTCAGAAGCCATGCATTCTTCTTCAGTGCAAGATTTTGAAGAGGTAACATTGACCTAGGACAGATTTTAATGAATGTTTCTCATGCACGATGTGTACCTTACGCTATTTGCCGATAGTGAAATGGTTTATTCATCCTCTTGAGTGATGCATTTTTAGTAACTGTCAGATTACTGTTCTTTTGTCTTCATTCTCTATCTGTTACACACGAAGACTGAGACCAGCCAGATTCAGAAGACTGTGAGCTGCCTAAAGCCGCAACCAAACAGCTTTCCAAACAATGATCTGGACCTGAAACATCCAGAGCCTGAAAGGGTAAATATAATCCAGTGTACCACTTAATGAACTAATAATTTAATCTATCATCATTCTTTATGGATGCTGTGTGTGTGTGTGTTTGGCTGTCACCTGGGTGTGATGTGATTTACATGGACCGTGGCTTGTAGGTCCTTTTCATTGTTTCAAAGTGCAAGTCTGGATAACATCTGAGTGTGTGTGTGTGTGTTAACCACCCAAATGTGACTTAGGAGGACCACACTGTTATTGGGGGACTCCGTCAAAGTTTGCTTCATGGTGACATCACTCTGGTTTTAGGAGGGGTCTTCTCGTATGTCTTGACAGTTTGACCTACAGCATGCAGAACTGACTGCATGTGCTTTGTTTCTATGTTGAAATTTTTTGAAACTCAGGCTTGAACATTAAGATAGATAGTACTATACAACTTCTTAACTTGTTTTAGGCACTTTTTACTGCTTTAGTGCATGGGCTCTCTCTGGCTGTGTACTCTGGCTTCTTCCCACAGTCCAAAGATGTAGCTTATGGGGTTAGGTTAACTGGTGATTCAAAACTGCCCTTTGGTGTGAATGCAAATGCTTGTCCTTCCATGTTAGACTGGTGATCTGTCCAGGTTGTACTGCCCTATGGTAGCTGGTATAGGCCCCAAAACTGCTACCCCACAATCCTGATAAGGATAAGTGGAAGAGGATGGATGATTGCAAAGGAATCAGTTGTTAATTATTGTAGCCAGTATTTTTTTCAGAAGAAAACATTTCTTGAGTGGAAAGCCCCCCCCCACACACACACACACACATGCAAATTAAAAACAGAAGCACAGGCCTGCCCAGTACAGTTGCAAGAAGAGCACTTGGTCTAATCTTTGTGCCATCTTTTCTTTGTTGCAGGATCTTGATGAAGAAATGCCTCAGCAAGGCTCAGAAGCCATGCATTCTTCTTCAGTGCAAGATTTTGAAGAGGTAACATTGACCTAGGACAGATTTTAATGAATGTTTCTCATGCACGATGTGTACCTTACGCTATTTGCCGATAGTGAAATGGTCTATTCATCCTCTTGAGTGATGCATTTTTAGTAACTGTCAGATTACTGTTCTTTTGTCTTCATTCTCTATCTGTTACACACGAAGACTGAGACCAGCCAGATTCAGAAGACTGTGAGCTGCCTAAAGCCGCAACCAAACAGCTTTCCAAACAATGATCTGGACCTGAAACATCCAGAGCCTGAAAGGGTAAATATAATCCAGTGTACCACTTAATGAACTAATAATTTAATCTATCATCATTCTTTATGGATGCTGTGTGTGTGTGTGTTTGGCAGTCACCTGGGTGTGATGTGATTTACATGGACCGTGGCTTGTAGGTCCTTTTCATTGTTTCAAAGTGCAAGTCTGGATAACATCTGAGTGTGTGTGTGTGTGTGTGTTAACCACCCAAATGTGACTTAGGAGGACCACACTGTTATTGGGGGACTCCGTCAAAGTTTGCTTCATGGTGACATCACTCTGGTTTTAGGAGGGGTCTTCTCGTATGTCTTGACAGTTTGACCTACAGCATGCAGAACTGACTGCATGTGCTTTGTTTCTATGTTGAAATTTTTTGAAACTCAGGCTTGAACATTAAGATAGATAGTACTATACAACTTCTTAACTTGTTTTAGGCACTTTTTACTGCTTTAGTGCGTGGGCTCTCTCTGGCTGTGTACTCTGGCTTCTTCCCACAGTCCAAAGATGTAGCTTATGGGGTTAGGTTAACTGGTGATTCAAAACTGCCCTTTGGTGTGAATGCAAATGCTTGTCCTTCCATGTTAGACTGGTGATCTGTCCAGGTTGTACTGCCCTATGGTAGCTGGTATAGGCCCCAAAACTGCTACCCCACAATCCTGATAAGGATAAGTGGAAGAGGATGGATGATTGCAAAGGAATCAGTTGTTAATTATTGTAGCCAGTATTTTTTTCAGAAGAAAACATTTCTTGAGTGGAAAGCCCCCCCCCCCCCCCCCACACACACACACACACACATGCAAATTAAAAACAGAAGCACAGGCCTGCCCAGTACAGTTGCAAGAAGAGCACTTGGTCTAATCTTTGTGCCATCTTTTCTTTGTTGCAGGATCTTGATGAAGAAATGCCTCAGCAAGGCTCAGAAGCCATGCATTCTTCTTCAGTGCAAGATTTTGAAGAGGTAACATTGACCTAGGACAGATTTTAATGAATGTTTCTCATGCACGATGTGTACCTTACGCTATTTGCCGATAGTGAAATGGTTTATTCATCCTCTTGAGTGATGCATTTTTAGTAACTGTCAGATTACTGTTCTTTTGTCTTCATTCTCTATCTGTTACACACGAAGACTGAGACCAGCCAGATTCAGAAGACTGTGAGCTGCCTAAAGCCGCAACCAAACAGCTTTCCAAACAATGATCTGGACCTGAAACATCCAGAGCCTGAAAGGGTAAATATAATCCAGTGTACCACTTAATGAACTAATAATTTAATCTATCATCATTCTTTATGGATGCTGTGTGTGTGTGTGTTTGGCAGTCACCTGGGTGTGATGTGATTTACATGGACGAAGTTTATTAGTTGATATCTGCAACTGAATTGAAAACACCTCACCTTTCCAACTGTCCAAAACAAATAAATGTTGCAATATTTTGCTAACAGTGTCACAATCATCGTCTGGTGTGCACAACAATATCATCTTTGGACAAGTGCATTCAGTGTGTGGGACTGGTTTCCTCCCTCAAGTGGCTTGGCTATAAGTGCAAAGGTGAGACATTTAGTGAATAGGTACATTATATAGTAAAAAGCATTAATGGAGTTCAACAAGTTAAGACTAGCTGAAATGAACACTGCTCCCTTTTTAATTAATGGGTAGTCACGTCTAATTAAAGAAATGTAGTATTACCTCATTGGTGCAGGACCTTGTAAAAATGGTATACTTGGGATTGTCCTCAATTCCCCATTCCATAACATAAACTGCTCAAAATAATAAAGGGAACACTTAAACAATGCGATGTTACTCCAAGTCAGTCACACTTCTGTTATATCAAACTGTTCACTTAGGAAGTAACACTGACAACCAGTTTCACATGCTGTTTTGCAAATAGAGTAGACAACAAGTGGAAATTATAGTCAATTCACCATAATAAAGGACTGGTTCTGCAGGTGGTGACCACAGACCACTTCTCAGCACTTATTCTTTCTGGCTGATGTTATGGTCACTTTTGAATGCTGGCGGTGATTTCATTTTAGTGGTAGCATGAGACAGTCTACAACCCACACAAGTGGCTCAGGTAGTGCAGCTCATCTAGCGTAGCACATCAATGTGAGCTGTGGCAAGAAGGTTTGCTGTGTCTGTTAGTGTAGTGTCCAGAGCATGGAGGTGCTACCTGGATGTGGAGTAGGCCATAGGAGGGCAACAACCCAGCAGCAGGCCTTAAATAGTAAAACTATGTACTATAATTTCCAGTATTTGCTCTGTTTTTTGTCATATCTCGTTGTTAATGTGAGGTTTTTGGGGGGGTTGTATGTGTTTGGTTTTTTTGGTTTTTTTCCCCCACAATTTCTCAGATGAAATTGCATTAAGTGATGCTGAAACAAAGGACAGTGAGAGTGAATCAGATGATGATGACACATCACTCACAATGTCGGCGTGTGGCACCAGTGAGCCTGTACATGCAGTAGCTGATTCCACAAACACAGCGCAGCCCCAAGACACTGTAGATTGTGGTAAGTTACCACTAGCTTGGTTTCTGTGGATAAAATGTTTGTTACAAATATTAAAACTTAATCAAATTGTGTAATCAGCAGATGAAGGACTACTCACAATGCCTGCAGCAAGTGAGACTGCTGCTCCCTCTGAAGGTAAGGGGTGCAGTTGGTTCTCGAAGCTTATTATTGTTTCATCACTTTGCAACATATGGCAAACTGCAGAGTGGTGGCAAAAAGTCACTTGGATGAGTGACAAAATGTTTCTCCCACTGAAAACGCTACGTCCAGATTAACAGAATCAACGTTTTGGGATTTACTTACCTGGATGATTGAGCATGCATCAAGAGACTTTTATTCAACTTTTTATTCAGTCTTTTATTCACAGCGGAACACTAAATGTTGTCTCATTTTAGAAATTTGATAAATTTTCAAACAGAATTTTAGCTCGTTTTGATATTGATGGTAGCAACACATTTCAGAAGTTAGTACAGGGTAGCATCCATTCTTTTAACAAGCAAATGTTTTTTGTTTTTTTTGTTTGGTTTTTTGTTTGTTTTAACTACTACTACTTTATATATCTTCCAGAGAAAAATGCTGCTCAATCCCACAATTCCCGAAGAGCTCCCAAAAACATGTGGTCCAAGGCTGAGGTTGCTGCAGTGATGAGGCATTTGAAAGACCACATAAACGAAGGGAAACTAGCCACCAAAAATGAATGCAGTCATTGCAAATTGGTAGAAGATCCGGTGTTGGCAGGAAGAACAGTTCAAAACATAAGAGATTTTGTAAGAAACAGAGGATTAACTGCAAAAAGGCAGAAAAAAATGAACTAAAATAACTGTTTAGAGAGCTGTGGTTTTACATCTTGGTCAGATTGCCAATTGTTGTTAACACTGATGTTCTGTTTAAAGAAAAAAAAGTTCTTGTTAAATACAGAAGTAGTTTGTATTTCATAATTTTTACATTTAATTTATTTAGGGTTTTTTTTGACGGGTTATATTTAAAATAAAAAATTATAAATGCATATTTTCTCCCCTTAATATTTACCTTTAAACTATTAAAATTCATTTTAAATGTTTTTAATTTTTCTGTTTTCTATATTTTTATATTTCTGTGGGAAGCGTGGGCATTTTTGTCCATAGATTTCTTTTTTTATTTATGGTTAAAATTAATGTTCAGATCCAAGAACACTAATAAAATGATGTTCCAGTAATCCTGTGTCCTGTCAGATGTGTATTCATGGTAATGATGAGCTATTTAAATATTACATCATTGTCCCTTTAAAGACCCAATATTGCTTTTTTTGGACCTCATAAAACACATTGTTGTCAAGTGGACAATGTCTCCAGAAAACACAATAGAGTCTGGTTGGTGTGTATCAGTGTATCTAGACTTCTATAGGGAGTGTATGAGGTCTGAAGTGACCCAAATTTTTTTCAGATTTTTTCGAACACTTTAACCTCGCTCCCTTGGCTCTAAGTCCTTTCAAAAGGGTAGTCCACTTAAACCACCACCGGGCGGATTGACGTAGTATAGTCCCGCCATACCACATAGACCCGTATGTGTGTGTGTGTGTGTGTGTGTGTGTGTGTGTGTGTGTGTGTGTGTGTGTGTGTGTGTGTGTGTTTCTGTCCACTGGTTCTAACACTACACAGATTTTTAAAGTGTTAGTCTTATCTGTGTCAAGGAATGTAGTTATAGTCCTGAGGTTCGCTGAAGATGGAGCAACCTAGCAACCTAGCGGATTAAAAAACACTATATCGGATTCATATCGGTATCGGCAGATATCCAAATTTATGATATCGGTATCGGTATCGGACATAAAAAAGTGGTATCGTGCCATCTCTAGTATGTACATCACATTTGCACACTATCAGAAACTGCCAAAGAGCCCTGGTGGAGTGAGGAGCTGTAAAGAGAAGCAGAGTGCTCTGTTTATATTCTAAAAATGTTTTAAGCTAGCTTGTTTCAAAGATTCTGTACAGCAGCTTTAAATGTTTTCCAAAAGCACACATACACTTAACTTATCAGTGTTTCTCAAACTTTTTACAGTGTGTACCACCTGATAAAAATGTCAAGCTCTCCTAAGTACCACTATGAAAGCACGAAACTCATAAATCTTACAACACAAAATTAGTATTATTAAATTAGTAAAATTAGGGTCTGCAATAAAGATTTTTTTCATACATTGTATAAATTCTACCACAGGCAAAGTTGCCTCCATTTTTATAGTTTTTATTAATATTTTGTAATAATTTATTTGCAATAATTCTGTTTTGGGAGTGTTTTTTGTGTATCTGTATTATATTATACATACACATTAAAAGTGAATCTCTGTCCAAAAAATGCACTCAGTTTACTTTTTACTCACTATGAGCATCATTCATAATTCTCCCCCAGTAATTAAGGTTAGGATATGTATTTTTTCTATTCCAATCCATTCTTCTTTTGCAGCATTTAAATAAGCTTGATCAGATTTCATGGTTTTGTTACAGACTTTTCAAAAAAGTGTTTTGCTTTTCTTTCACAAATGTGGGATTAAATTGTGTTAAAATGTACAAAACAGTCATGTCATGTTTTGTGACGAGGACCCAGGCACAGAGAGACTTGATGAATTTAAGAATCTTATATTAATAAAGAAATTTGCAGACTTGCACAGAGATGGTAAAATTATGATGACTGATAACGGAGACGAAGACAACAGACGATGAGGACAGGGAGGAACGGGGGTTTAAATGCACCAAAGTGACAGTCAGAGAGAACTCGGGACAACATTTACGGATGCAGGGACTGACAGAGACAGGTTTATCTTTCCTGGCTGGGCAGCTCTCTGGGTGCTCAGCACCCCCAAAGCTCTGATCCTAGAATCGCCCCTGAGTTACATCACGCAAGGTTTTAGCGCAACAGAAAATATACCTTATATTTACCCTTTTAAGAATAAATAAACTTGTAAGATTCACTCTCCCATATTTATCCCTTTAACAGCTCGCTTTTAACTGTTCTTCTTTTTAAGATATTTCAACTTGAATTATTTCTCAGAAAAATATATCAACTTCTTAAAACATTAATACTTCAACAGAGTAATGAGATCCCTCACATTTTATAATCACATTTTATGAACTTTTTGCACCTTTATCAAATGAATTAACTTCTAAGTCAACAAAACTGAAAGGGTGCATTTTAGCACTGCATGACGATATTATTGCTTCTCCAACGTTTTGGAAAGCTAACAAACAGATGAATCACAGTAATGTTAGACCACAGAAATACACAGAAATGGCTAAGCAGTAGCTTAATACTAGCGGTTAGCTGGGCACATTTTAATATATTCTTTAGCACTTAAAATTAAACATCTGCACATCAGTGATGTTACAGTACTTTAAACATAAATATCACAACTCCGACTGGTTTTGTTTTTTAAAGCAGAAAATATATTAACAGCAGTCAACTACATGTCTTTATGGTGCTAACATTCATGTAGCATCCCTTACCGGAGCTCGTAGTGAGATAGCTCGCCCGGCTGAAGCAGCTCCCCCCGGCCGAATTTCACAGATGTCAGATCCTAATAAATAGCCATCTATTAACTACTAGTGAGTAGTTAATAGATGGCTGTGAGTAACGGCTTTCACAACAGGAAACGTTGACTGACAGAAAGTCATCTCAAGGCATACTCGCCTCCTAGTGGCTGGGAGGGAAAATTACACCTTATTCAGCAGCACAACCCACAAATCTGATGTGGGTTACAATAGTCTTACCTCCTCAGCCACCGGGGTGTCCCCCTTCGAAGCATCTCTGGGCTACCAACCACCTCTCTTTCCGGCCGTCGAAGGTAAGCACTTTGTCCCCTCTTTCCAGCAGCATCTAAGGAGGTGTCGACGTGCCTGGAGACCCACCCGGGCCGCCCTTCTTCGCACAGCTGATCGCAATAAGCACCTGGTGGACCGTCACCGGACCCCCGCACATGCCTACAACCCGGGACAAAAGGTTTGGCTGTGGACCCGATTTGTTCCGCTCCAAGCTGAGTTAAAGAAACTGTCTCCCACCTTCATTGGTCCGTTTGTTATAGACTTTCTGGTTAACCCGGTTTCTGTCCATCCCGAAATATGCGGATCCATAACGTGTTTCATGTGTCTCAAGTGAAACCCTGCCTGTCCAGTCCTTTGTTACACCAAGTTTAAGTATCTCGGGATCTTGTTCATGAGTGACGGGAGTGGGAGATCGACAGATGGATTGGTGCTGCGGCTGCAGTGATATGGATGCAATACCAGTCTGTTGAGGTGAAGAGAGAGCCAAGTGTAAAAGCGAAGCTCTCAATTTACTGGTCGATTTACGTCCCTCCCCTCTGGTCACGAGCTGTGGGTAGTGACCGAAAGAACGAGATTTCGGATACAAGCGGCAGAAATGTGCTTCCTCCGAAGGATGGCTGGCCTCTCTCTTAGAGATAGGGTGAGAAGTTCAGTCCACTCAAAGCGCTTTACACAACTTTTGCATTCACCCATTCGCACAAGCACATTTTTCTAAGTGCTTTTATAGCTAACATTCACACGCATTCATACTCCGATGGATGCATCGGAGAGCAATTTGGGGTTAGTATCTTGCCCAAGGATATTTGGCATGTAGACTAGGGGAAGCCAGGAATCGAACCACCAACCTTCCGATCTGCTCTACCACCTGAGCTACAGCCACCCCCAGTTGACATCATAGTGTTCAGAGAAAAAACAAGCACTGACCATTATGAAAATCAAAGAGATCATTGTCGACTTCAGGTGGCACAGCACTGACTTAGGTCCCCTATACATCAACAGTGATGGTTGGAGAGGGTCCACACCTTCCGGTTTCCCAGGAAGCACAAACTGGACTCCAACCTGCTGCTGATCTTCTACTGCTCGTCCATTGACAGCCTGCTTACATACTGCATCAAAGTAAGGTACGGCAGCTGACCAGATGGGAACAGAGTGAAGCTTCACAGTGTAATCAAGGCAGCACAGAAGATTATTGGCTGCCCTCTCTCCTCCTTGTCAGACATTTATTTCACCCGCTGCCTCAACAGAGCAACAAACATCATCAAGGGCAGCTCCCACCCAGGTTTTGACCTGTTCGACCTGCTTCCCTCAGGGAAGCGCTACAGGTGCATCAGCACAAACACTGATAGACTTAGAAACAGTTCCTTTGCAAAAGCCATGAGCACCCTGAACTCACACATGAATCGACGACACAGTTTCCCCCCCCAATTCAAGCCTCTCCTCTATACACAGAATATACAAACACTACCACCACTGTGCAATATTTAATTTATGTCAAAATACCTCACTGTAAATATAGACTATTTATTTTTTCCAATATTTGTATATTTGATATTGAACTGCTCATATGTATACAGTGCCACAGAACTGTGCACCTCACCCCCCTTTCTTCTTTCCCCACATGTCTGCACTGGGTAGGAGATGCTCTGAATCTCTTTGTACATGTGTATAGTGACAATAAAAGCCATTCTAGTCAATCTGTCATGAATCTGGGTCCTTTTGACCCAGCGTTTTGTGTTTTCTATTATTGTAATTTTGGTTCTGTTCTTCCTCGGTTAGTGTTCTTTTCTTTCTGCCCGTGTATCTCTGTGTCCAGTCTGCGTTTCTGAGTCTGTGTCATTACGTGTATGTGTTTCCTGTTTTACTTTGAAGGTCTCTGTCTTATGTCAGTGTGTTCTATTTACGTTTCCCTTACCTCGTCAGCTGTTATGTCCCCCAGGTGTGTTTCCCTCCTGTTTCTCAACCCCTGATTACTGGTATGTGTATTTATAGTGTGTGTTTGATTAAGCAGAAATTCTAAAACTGGTCCAGTTGCTAAAACCTCTGACTGTTTCAATAAGTGTTAAAGAAAAAGAGGATAAAACTGAGAAAACTACTAAAACTGCTTCACATCCATGTGGTTGTGGATCAGATTTATAAGACAGCATAATATCAAAATAGATTGACACTCTGATAGTGCTGCCACATCTAAAACAGTTTGTCTTTTAATCCTTTTCACATGTGCAGTCTCCATGGTGCCTGTTATTTCCTTGAACAGTAATGAGAAGAAAGAGAGTGAAATTTACAGCCTTCCTACATATCAGTGGGGTTTTTTTTTGGTAATTAGGCAGGTGACCATCAAAAATACATTTAGTGCAAAGACATCTACAAAATGTAAATCATCTGGGAAATGCAGATAAATAATAAAACGTCATATCCGCTCACATCAATAGACATGTTTTCAGACAACTCCAAATAAAACACAAATTTCAGTAAAAATTAAACATTTTTTTGGACTTATTTTAAAATGGATGTCAAACAATGGGTGTGACACTTAGCTGTGTGTGAAACTATTTTCTGATCGAATAAAACAAAAATTAGTTCTTTTTAAAATAACAACACTATAAATTTTTTTTCGAATTTTGGTCAGTTTGAAACCGTAAATCAGAGGATTCATAATAGGAGGAATGACAAGAAACTCTAATGCTACAAAGTTTTGAAGGGTCCGAGGCAATTCTTTCGAACCCAGTCGCATACTTATAATATCAGTAAGTATTGCCACAACAAAAGTAAATAATGAGATGAGATGTGGGACACATGTTTGCATGAACTTTGCCCTGTTTTCTATAGACTTTACACATGTTTGAATGATATACATATAGGACCAAACTATAAAAACACCATGAAGCAAATAAATAATTATTGTAATATTTGCAAATATGCCATTAACTATAGTTTGTGCTGGAAAACAAGCGAGTTGAACAATACTCCAGTTCACACAGAAGAGTCTGGAAATATACGGGCTGCATAACTTCAGTCTGGATGTTAGAAAGACATTCACAGCCACAATGCAGAAATTTGTGAACCACAAAAAACATGCAAACCTAATGACTATTTGCTTTGACATGATAGAGTGGTACTTCAGGGGCTTACATATGGCCACATATCTGTCATATGCCATGAGTGCAAGAATCGACAGTTCACCGCAGACAAAAGAATAAATCACCTGAGACTGAATAAGGCAACCGTAATATGAGATGAGATGAACATCAGAGAGGAGAGCCCAGAGAAATTTGGGAAAGAAACCTGCTGTTCCATAAAGTGCATTGATGCAAACGACACAGAGTAGAATATACATTGATTCATGGAGGTTGCTGTCCAAGATGATGATCACAATGAGAGAAACATTTAGCAGGCAAATGATGCAGTAACACAACAAACTGAGGAAAAAGAGAACAAACCTGTGACTGACTGTTTCATTGAAACCTGAAAGAAAAAACATTGTTATTACAGAAACATTATTCATTGTGATTGAGAGACCTAAGTGAAGCCTAGTCTCTCACTGTATCTGTTCTCCTCTCTCCTCTATCAGGTACAGATAACAGCAACGTGAGCTGGGATTTCAAACCAGCCAATCATTGATCTGGAATGAAAGCTCACAGCTTTGGAAGATCACAAGGGATTTAACTCTTTAAAACCGGTGGGAGCGGGCACGCTCTGTTTTGCATAACTATTTTTAAATCCCGGTATCACTGCAACCACGTAAGGTAGCGCAATAAATTTTTTTGCATATGAAACCGGAGGAGTTGTACTTACATCTTATGCCATCAGCTTGTCCTAGGTCACGGTTTCCTTCCACATATAGCTTTGCAAAAAACTGCATTTCCTACGTTGGAATAGACGTCAGCGCGAACTTTCGCATGCCCGCCATTACCTTCCCGAAATCAGAAGTGACGTCATTTTCGCGGAAATGTACTTTTTTACCATCAGGGCCTCATGAGCCTATACTGGTGTTTTTAAAAGTTATCTTTGACTTTATGACTTTCTGTGTTGTTTCTCGAATGCTTAGGACTCATATTGCACTGTTGGACATAGTTTATTTTGATGCATATGCTGCTGTTTTGTAAATTTACACTATAATATTTATTTTCGTTTTTCCTGCAGTATATAAAAACTGGTGTATTTCAAAAATAAAACTATGAAGACACTCAAAATAAATTTCCCATGGCGGGAAACTATTTTGTGCAAATTTTTTGTATTTAAAGTTTTGAGGGATAAGCCTCTTAAACTTCTCTAACTAGAAATATATGTTAAAAAAAACAAAAACGATTTTCAATTTTTTTGTAGTTTATTGCACCTTTTGCAATTTATGTAATTACTATGCACATAATGCATACATATTATTACAATTTGGGCTATAATGGTTGTATTGATGTATAGCAACTTGAAATGCTCCCACAAATGGCACTACAACTTGTAAAAATATAATATAAGCTCTGGCGGACTTGGTTCTATGTTAAGTCTTAAAGGGTTAATATGTATCATGTACTAAACACATAATATAACGCACCTGCAGGTTCTTGAAAAAGAATTATTAAAAAGTTTTACAACTTTATTAAAAAAATGCTTTCTTCATAATACTGTTAGGAATTTCTTACATTTATGCCATCCATCCATCTTCATCCGCTTTATCCGAGGCCGGGTCACAGGGGGCAGCAGCCTAAGCAGAGAGGCCCAGACCTCCCTCTCCCCAGCCACCTCCTCCAGCTTATCCGGGGGAACACCAAGGCGTTCCCAGGCCAGCTGAGAGATATAATCTCTCCAGCGTGTCCTGGGTCTGCCCCGGGGCCTCCTCCCGGTGGGACATGCCTGGAACACCTCACCCAGGAGGCGCCCAGGAGGCATCCTTGTCAGATGCCCGAACCACCTCAGCTGGCTCCTTTCGATGTGGAGCAGCAGCTCTACTCTGAGCCCCTCCCAGATGGCCGAACTTCTCACCCTATCTCTAAGGGAGAGGCCAGCCACACTTCGGAGGAAGCTCATTTCTGCCACTTGTATCCGCGATCTCGTTCTTTCGGTCACTACCCACAGCTCGTGGCCAATACGGGAGGGTAGGGACGTAGATCGACCGGTAAATTGAGAGCTTCACTTTTACACTCAGCTCTCTCTTCACCATGACGGACCGGTGCAGCGTCCGCATTACTGCAGCTGCAGCCCCAATCCGTCTGTTGATCTCCGGCTCCCTTCTCCCATCACTCGCGAACAACACCCCGAGATACTTGAACTCCTCCACTTGGGGCAGGAACTCATCCCCGACCCGGAGTGGGCCCTCCACCCTTTTCCGGCTGAGAACCATGGCCTCAGATTTGGAGGTGCTGATGCTCATTCCCGCTGCTTCACGCTCGGCTGCGAACCGTTCCAGTGCGAGCTGGAGGCCCCCACCTGATGAAGCCAACAGAACCACATCATCCGCAAAAAGCAGAGATGAGATTCTTAGGCCACCAAACTGTAAGCCCTCCTCCACTTGGCTGCGCCTAGAAATCCTGTCCATAAAAATTATGAACAGAACCGGTGACAAAGGGCAGCCCTGGCGGAGCCCATCACCCACCGGGAACGAGTCCGACTTATTGCCGGCAATGCGAACCAAGCTCTTGCAACGGTTGTATAGGGATCGAATGGCCCGTAGCAATGGGCCAGACACCCCATACTCCCGCAACACCTCCCACAGGACACCCTGAGGGACACGGTCGAATGCCTTCTCCAAGTACACAAAACACATGTAGACTGGTTGGGCAAACTCCCATGCACCCTCAAGTATCCTTGAGAGGATAAAGAGCTGGTCCAGTGTTCCGCGACCAGGACGAAAACCGCATTGTTCCTCCTGTATCCGAGGTTCGACTAGCGGACGAACTCTCCTTTCCAGCACCCTGGCATAGACTTTCCCAGGGAGGCTGAGGAGTGTGATCCCCCTGTAGTTGGAACACACCCTCCGGTCTCCCTTCTTAAAGATGGGGACCACCACCCCGTTCTGCCAGTCCAGGGGTACTGCCCCTGATATCCACGCAACATTGTAGAGGCGTGTCAACCAGGACAGCCCTACAACGTCCAGAGCCTTCAGGAACTCGGGGCAGACCTCATCAACACCAGGGGCTCTTCCACCAAGGAGTTGTTTAATATGCCTCAGTGACCTCGCCCCTGGAAATTGGCGGGTCATTCCCCTCATCCCCAGACTCTGCTTCCTCCTTGGAAGACGTGTCAGTGGGATTAAGGAGGTCCTCGAAGTATTCCTTCCACCGCCTGACCATTTTCTCAGTCGACGTCAGCAGCGCTCCGACAGCACTATACACAGTGCAGGTAGAGCACCGCTTTCCCCTCCTGAGATGCCTGACGGTTTGCCAGAATCTCTTCGAGGCTGTCCGAAGGTCTTTTTCCATGGCCTCTCCGAACTCCTCCCACACCCAAGTTTTTGCTTCAGCCACTGCTCGAGCCGCATTCCGCTTGGCCTGTCGATACCTGTCGGCTTCCTCTGGAGTCCCACAGGCTAACCAAGCCCGATAGGACTCCTTCTTCAGCCTGGTGGCTCCCTTCACCTCTGGTGTCCACCATTTGGTTCAGGGATTACCACCACGGCAGGCACCAACCACCTTGCAGCCACAGCTCAATGCAGCAGCTTCGTCAATGGAGACGCTGAACATGGTTGTGAGGAAAAAACTCTTAGGAGGCAAGAAACACAGACTCAAAGATATTGCATGTACATGGGCGATGCCCTGACACGATCCGATCTGTTCTGCACTAACGTGTGCACTAGATGTGTCACAGAGGAATCACGCGGGGCATCAGTACATCCTTTATTTTATACTCAAACAGCTTTCACAACAATAGGTGTGGCATGTATAGAACTCAATAACAACTCCTTAAAAGGAGGGACCGTTAGCTTATCTGTTGAAACAGAAAAAAGGCATTTAACGGTCATAGCACATATTCTCTGCACGCAATGTCTCACTTCCCTATTCTGC
The DNA here is from genome assembly GCF_057382095.1 of Aulonocara sp. 'chitande type north' Nkhata Bay. Lineage (NCBI taxonomy): Eukaryota > Metazoa > Chordata > Actinopteri > Cichliformes > Cichlidae > Aulonocara > Aulonocara sp. 'chitande type north' Nkhata Bay. The sequence goes on from NC_141359.1 coordinate 38,004,096, forward strand.
AGTTGTACAACTCATAAGCTCTTCTTCCTTTAAATGAAGCTACAAAATAAACATGACACAAAACTCAAAATCTCCCAACAATGGTCCATTTGGACTCAATGTCCCCAGTCTCCCTCGGAATGCTGTTGAAGCTCTGCTGGAGGTGTGCGTTGAAGATCTCGCGGACTGGGGCCTCTGCCAGACGTTCCCAGCACACCCTCACTATGCGTTTAGGTGCACCGGGTCTGTCCAGCATCCTCCCCCGCCACCTTATCCAACTCACCACCAGGTGGTGATCAGTTGACAGCTCAGCCCCTCTCTTTACCCGAGTGTCCAGAACATATGGTCACAGGTCTGGTGATACGATTACAAAATCGATCATCGACCTGCAGCCTAGAGCGTCCTGGTGCCATGTGCACTTATGGACACTCTTATGTTCGAACAAGGTGTTCGTTATGGCCAAACTGTGATTTGCACAGAAGTCCAATAACAAAACACCACTCAGGTTCAGATCAGGGAGACCGTTCCTCCCAATCACGCCCCTCCAGGTCTCGCTGTCGTTACCCACGTGAGCATTGAAGTCTCCCAGCAGGACAACAGAGTCTCCAGGTGGAGCACCTTCCAGCACCCGTCCCAGGGACTCTAAGAAGGCTGGGTACTCTGAACTGCCACTCGGCGCATAAGCGCAGATGACAGTCAGGACCCGTTCCCCGACCCTAAGGCGCAGGGAACAAAGCCTCTCATCCACCGGGAAAAACCCCCAACATACTGGCAGCAAGCCGAGGGGATATTAGAATACCCACCCCAGCCCGCCGCCTCTCACCAGGGGCAACTCCAGACTGAGACAGAGTCCAGCCCCTCTCCAGGAGACTGGTTCCAGAGCCCAAGCCATGTGTAGAGGTGAGCCCGACTATATCTAGCTGGTACCTCTCAACCTCACGCACTAACTCAGGCTCCTTCCCCACCAGAGAGGTGACATTCCATATCCCCACCCGGCACACAATGCACCCGACCCCTATGGCGCCCACTGCGGGTGGTGGTTCTGCGAGAGGATGGGCCCATGTCTCCTCTTCGGGCTGTGCCTGGCCGGGCCCCATGGACTAAGGCCTGGCCACCAGACGCTCGCCCTCGGGCACCCTCCCCGGGCCTGGCTCCAGGGCGGGGCCCCGGTAACCCTATCCCGGGAAGGGTAAACTGTTCCCTCGATGTTCTCTTCATAAGGGTCTTCTGAATCTCTCTTTGTCTGGTCCCTCACCCAGGACCAATTTGCCATGGGAGACCCTACCAGGTAGCAAAAGCCCCCAGACAACATAGCCCCTGGGATCCCTGGGACACACAAACCCCTCCACCACGATAAGGTAGCGATTCACAGAGAGGCATTTATGCCAATTAAACATAATTGTCCAGGGCTTGTTGTGGTTTTCTTCTGTTTTTCGTTTGTAGTCTTTCGTAGTCCAGTCAGATCGTTGTTGCTTCAGTGATAATGATCAGGCTCTCTGACGTTTGCTGAAGTCACTAGAAAGACAGTAAGATGTTCTTGTGAATGTTGCTTTGTCTTTGCCTCTTAGTAACTCTGTGGAAAAAAGACTTGTTTGCACCTGTTACCTACTACTTACCTGTTACTCTGCCACCTGCTCACTCTCTACCTTTCCTATTCCACAATGGAAAGATTCCATCCCAGGTACCTCTCCAATTTTCTGCAGAGTCATGTAACCTTATCGTTGCACCACGATCACCCCCTTTTCCTCCAGCCCAGAAATAAGTATATCAAATTTTTTTTTGCGTAAAACCATGGTCTCAGAGATCAGGTTGCAAATTCTGAGTTGCTGCAGGAACCACAACCTCTGCTGGGCCTTCTTCTGGATAGAGTCTATATGTGGGGACCACTTCAGACTGTGTGGAAAGGTGGGTCCTAGGAATTTGAAGTGATCCACGGTAAGTACTCTATTTAAAGGATAGTTAGGGTGAGTCTGAAGGTTCACTGTCACCTCCACAGTTTGGTCCGGATGGTTCTGACTGCAACAGTGGAACAGCTGGTCCACGTCCTGTCTGTATGCGGACTCATCGTCATTGTGGATCAGACCAGTGATTACCAGTTTGCAAATCATGCAAACAGATCCACAGAAGATGCCATCAACGTAGCTCTCCACTCTGTGCTGAGCCACCTGGAGCAGTGGCAAAGCTACGTCAGAAAGCTCTTTGTGGGGTTTGTCAGAATCTCATCTCTAGTTTGTGGTTCTGTTGGCTTCATCAGGTGATGGCCTTCTGCTCGCTTTGGAACGGTTCACAGCTGAGTGTGAAGCAGTGGGAATGAGAATCAGCACCTCCAAATCTGAGGCCATGGTCCTCAGCCGGAAAAGGGTGGAGGGCCCACTTCAGGTCAGGGACGAGTTCCTGCCCCAAGTTTAAGTATCTCGGGGTCTTGTTTATGAGTGACGAGAGACGTGAGATCGAAAGACAGATTGGTGCTGTGGCTGCAGTGATATGGATGATATATCAGTCTGTTGTGGTGAAGAGAGAGCTGAGTGTAAAAGCGAAGCTCGCAATTTACTGGTCGATCTACGTCCCTCCCCTCCCCTATGGTCATGAGCTGTGGGTAGTGACCGAAAGAACGAGATTGCGGATACAAGCGGCAGAAATGGGCTTCCTCTCAAGGGTGGCTGGCCTCTCCCTTAGAGATAGGGTGAGAAGTTCAGTCTTCCGGAAGGGGCTCAGAGTAGAGCAGCTGCTCCTCCACATTAAGCGAAGCCAGTTGAGGTTGTTCGGGCATCCTGGGCACCTCCTGAATGAGGTGTTTCGGGCATGTCCCACCAGGAGGAGGCCCCGAGGCAGACCTGGGACACACTAGAGAGATTTTATCTCTCAGCTGCCCTGGGAATGCCTTGGTGTTCCCCCAGACAAGTTGGAGGAAGTGGCTGAGGAGAGGGAGGTCTGGGCTTCTCTGATAGGGCTGCGGGCCCTGTGACCTGGCCCCGGATAAGCAGATGGATGGATGGATGCTCTTTCTGGATTACAGCTCAGCTTTCTATACAATCATCCCGGATATCCTCTTCACCAAACTGGTCACTCTTGGCCTTTGACTTTCTCACCAACCGGCCCCAGACTGTAAGACTTGACCCCTATCTCTCCTCCACTCACATGCTGAGCACTGGCTCCCCACAAGGCTGTGTGCTGAGCCCCCTCCTGTATTGTCTCTAAACCTAAGACTGCAGTTCGACCCACAACAACAACATCATCATCAAGTTTGCTGAAGACACCACATTAGTCAGACTTATCTCAAAGGGAGACAAGGCAGCCTACAGAGAGGAAGTCCTGAAGTTGACATCATAGTGTTCAGAGAAAAAAAACTAGCACTGACCATTATAAAAACCAAAGAGATCATTGTCAACTTCAGGTGGCAAAGCACTGACTTAGGCCCCCGATACATAAACAGTAATGGTTGGAGAGGGTCCACACCTTCCAGTTTCCCAGGAAGCACAAACTGGACTCCAACCTGCTGCTGGTCTTCTACTGCTCGTCCATTGACAGCCTGCTGACATACTGCATCAAAGTAAGGTACGGCAGCTGACCAGATGGGAACAGAGTGAAGCTTCACAGTGTAATCAAGTCAGCACAGAAGATTATTGGCTGCCCTCTCCCCTCCTTGGCAGACAATTGTTTCACCCGCTGCCTCAACAGAGCAACAAACATCATCAAGGGCAGCTGCCACCCAGGTTTTGACCTGTTCGATCTACTTCCCTCAGGGAAGCGCTACAGGTGCATCAGCACAAACACTGACAGACTTAGGAACAGTTCCTTTGCAAAAACCATGAGTACCCTGAACTCACACGTGAACCGATGACACAGTTTCACCCCCCAATTCAAGCCTCTCCTCTATACACAGAATATACAACCACTACCACCACTGTGCAATATTTAATTTATGTCAAATACCCCACTGTAAATATAGACTATTTTTTTTTCCAGTATTTGGATATTTGATATTTTTTGATATTGACCTGCTCATATGTATACAGTGCCACGGAACTGTGCACCTCACCCCCCTTTCTTCTTTTCCCACATGTCTGCACTGGGTAGGAGATGCTCTGAATCTCTTTGTACATGTTTATAGTGACAATAAAAGACATTCTAGTCAATCAGTTTAGAGGGTCAAGAACAGCAGGGAGAGAACACGCCTATTGGGGAGGCCTTTGCTGGTAGTTTTGGATGTGGTGCTTCTTGGCCTCACTTGCTGCTGAGAAATGAGCTACCAGAACTTCTTTTCTTTTTTTTTTGCAATTGTACACATTTATTTCTTACTGTTTAACAGGTTTCTCATTTCTTTTTACTTAATACAGTAAAAACAAACACATTATCATGTAGAAAAACTGATTTGCACTGTAAATGTTCAGCTTCAATTTTCAATCCTTCAAACAATGGAAAAGCCATTTAATTGTACAAGTCCATCCATCCATCCATCTTCATCCGCTTTGTCCGGGGCCGGGTCGCGGGGGCAGCAGCCTAAGCAAAGAGGCCCAGACCTCCCTCTCCCCAGCCACCTCCTCCAGCTTATCCGGGGGAATACCAAGGTGTTCCCAGGCCAGCCGAGAGATATAATCTCTCCAGCGTGTCCTGGGTCTGCACCGGGGCCTCCTCCCGGTGGGACATGCCTGGAACACCTCACCCAGGAGGCGCCCAGGGGGCATCCTTGTCAGATGCCCGAACCACCTCAGCTGGCTCCTTTCGATGTGGAGCAGCAGCTGCTCTACTCTGAGCCCCTCCCGGATGGCCGAACTTCTCACCCTATCTCTAAGGGAGAGGCCAGCCACCCTTCGGAGGAAGCTCATTTCTGCCGCTTGTATCCGCGATCTCGTTCTTTCGGTCACTACCTAATTGTACAAGTGTTAAGTAAAAACAGACTTTCATGTTTGATTAAACAGAAATTCTAAAAGTGGTCCAGTTGCTAAAACCTCTGACTGTTTCAATAAGTGTTGAAGAAAAAGAGGATAAAACTGAGAAAACGACTAAAACTGCTTCACATCCATGTGGTTGTGGATCAGATTTATAAGACAGCATAATATCAAAATAGATTGACACTCTGATAGTGCTGCCACATCTAAAACAGTTTGTCTTTTAATCCTTTTCACATGTGCAGTCTCCACGGTGCCTGTTATTTCCTTGAACGGTAATGAGAAGAAAGAGAGTGAAATTTAAAGCCTTTCTACATATCAGTGTTTTTTTGGTAATTAGGCAGGTGACCATCAAAAATACATTTAGTGCAAAGACATATACAAAATGTAAATCATCTGGGAAATGCAGATAAATGATAAAACTTCATATCCGCTCACATCAATAGACATGTTTTCAGACAACTCCAAATAAAACACAAATTTCAGTAAAAATAAAAAAAAATTTTGGACTTATTTTAAAATGGATGTCAAACAATGGGTGTGACACTTAGCTGTGTGTGAAACTATTTTCTGATCGAATAAAACAAAATTTAGTTATTTTTAAAATAACAACACTATAAAATCTTTTTCGAATTTTGGTCAGTTTGAAACCGTAAATCAGAGGATTCATAATAGGAGGAATGACAAGAAACTCTAATGCTACAAAGTTTTGAAAGGTCCGAGGCAACTCTTTCGAACCCAGTCGCATACTTATAATATCAGTAAGTATTGCCACAACAAAAGTAAATAATGAGATGAGATGTGGGACACATGTTTGCATGAACTTTGCCCTGTTTTCTATAGACTTTACACATGTTTGAATGATATACATATAGGACCAAACTATAAAAACACCATGAAGCAAATAAATAATTATTGTAATATTTGCAAATATGCCATTAACTATAGTTTGTGCTGGAAAACAAGCGAGTTGAACAATAATCCAGTTCACACAGAAGAGTGTGGAAAGATACGGGCTGCATAACTTCAGTCTGGATGTTAGAAAGGCATTCGTAGCCACAATGCAGAAAGTTGTGAACCACAAAAAACATGCAAACCTAATGACTCTTTGCTTTGACATGATAGAGTGGTACTTCAGTGGCTGACATATGGCCACATATCTGTCATATGCCATGAGTGCAAGAATCGACAGTTCACCACAGACAAAAGAATAAATCACCTGAGTCTGAATAAGGCAACCGTAATATGAGATGAGATGAACATCAGAGAGGAGATCCCAGAGAAATTTAGGGTAGAAACCTGCTGTTCCATAAAGTGCATTGATGCAAAAGACACAGAGTAGAATATACATTGATTCATGGAGGTTGCTGTCCAAGATGATGATCACAATGAGAGAAACATTGACGAGGCAAATGATGCAGTAACACAACAAACTGAGGAAAAAGAGAACAAACCTGTGACTGATTGTTTCATTGAAACCTGAAAGAAAAAACATTGTTATTACAGAAACATTATTCATTGTGATTGAGAGACCTAAGTGAAGCCAAGTCTCTCACTGTATCTGTTCTCCTCTCTCCTCTATCAGGTACAGATAACAGCAACATGTGAGCTGGGATTTAAAACCAGCCAATCATTGATCTGGAATGAAAGCTCACAGCTTTGGAAAATCACAGGGGATTTAATATGTATCATGTACTAAACACATAATAAAACAAACCTGCAGGTTCTTGAAAAAGAAATATTCAAACGTTTTACACCTTTATTAAAAAAAATGCTTTCTTCATAATACTGTTAGGATTTTTTTACATTTATGCCAATTAAACATAATTGTCCAGGGCTTGTTGTGGTTTTCTTCTGTTTTTCGTTTGTAGTCTTTCGTAGTCCAGTCAATCATTGTTGCTTCAGTGATAATGATCAGGCTCTCTGACGTTTGCTGAAGTCACTAGTAAGACAGTAAGAAGTTCTTGTGAATGTTGTTTTGTCTTTGCCTCTTAGTAACTCTGTGGAAAAAAGACTTGTTTGCACCTGTTACCTGCTACTTACCTGTTACTCTGCCGCCTGCTCACTCTCTACCTTTCCTATTCCACAATGGAAAGATTCGATCCCAGGTACCTCTCCAATTTTCTGCAGAGTCATGTAACCTTCTCGTTGCACCACGATCACCCCCTTTTCCTCCAGCCCAGAAAAGAGTAAATCAAAAGTTTTTTTGCATAAAACCATGGTCTCAGAGATCAGGTTGTAAATTCTGAGTTGCTGCAGGAACCATAACCTCTGCTGGGCCTTCTTCTGGATAGAGTCTATATGTGGGGACCACTTCAGATCGCGTCCACAGTCGGGTCCTGGTGGTTCTGACTGCAACAGTGGAACAGCTGGTCTATACGTTGACTCGTCTTCATTGTGGATCAGACCAGTGATTACCAGTTTGCAAATTATGCGAACAGATCCATAGAAGATGCCATCAATGTAGCTCTCCACTCTGTGCAGAGCCACCTGGAGCAGTGGCAAAGCTACGTCCGAAAGCTCTTTGTGGGTGTTCTCAGAATCTCATCTCTAGTTTGTGGTTCTGTTGGCTTCATCGGGTGATGAGAATCAGCACCTCCAAATCTGAGGCCATGGTCCTCAGCCGGAAAAGGGTGGAGGGCCCACTTCAGGTCAGAGACGAGTTCCTGCCCCAAGTGTCACGGCCTGGGGGATCGGTGAGATGCTGATCGGCCTTTTCTGTCTTTTTCTCTCTCTCGTGCTCTCTCTCTCTCCTCCTCTCCATCACCGGGGAAGAACTCATTGTGGGTTCACGCCCTCGGCCCACGCCCACACCCACAGAAAAGAACACATCTGATGCCCATCAAGGTGAACGGCATTTAAGCCAGGAGGTGACTGCTGGTCTTCGCTGGATCTTTGTCTGCCACGCGTCAGTGAAAGTCAAGCTATAGCTCAAGATAAGTCAAGTGTCTTTTGTGAATATCGTTCTCATTCCTGTCTCCTTATCTACAGAGCCCCTGGATTACCTTTCCCGTGTGAATCTGTGTGTCAAGTGTGAAAAGAAGGACTGCTGTCATGTATGTGGAGAGTTGGAGAGCGAGTATAGAATAGAATAGAATAGAATAGAATTCAACTTTATTGTCATTGCACATGCACAGGTACAGGGCAACGAAATGCAGTTTGCATCCATCCAGAAGTGCTTTAGTGATATAGGTATATTACAATATATATTAGCAATAGTATAGATATGTAAGTATATTACAGAAATGGGTCTATTATGGTATGTTATAATGTACACGGTATGAAGTATGTTGTGAATATTCTATAACTAAGTATGTACAGGCTGTAGTGAGTACAAGCTATGAACAGGATATAAATATGAAAAACTATACAGAATATGAAATAAATAACTTTACAGAAATCTGAGATATACAGCTATACAGAAATGGGAACTATGCAAGTTGTAAACAGTTGTAGGATTAAAGATTATTGAATGTACAGAATGATTATTTACACAGAGCTATACAGTAGTGCAGTTAAGATAAGGTGAGGGTGTAGATAGTTTCTACAGAGGCTATATAAAGTGCTAGTGGTTGTGAGTGGTGGTTCACTCCATGTTATTATTGTGTGTTTGAGGGTACAGTTGTCCATTGTGTGTGTGTATGTTCAGTCCATGAGTTTAACGTGGGTCAGATGTCAGGAGGCAGAGTTCAGGAGTCTGACAGCTGTGGGGAAGAAGCTGTTCCGGTACCTGGTGGTCTTAGTCCGGAGGCTCCTGTGGCGCCTCCCAGAGGGCAGGAGGGTGAAGAGTCCATGTGATGGGTGACTGGGGTCTTTGATGATTTTCCCAGCCCTTTTCAGACACCGCTTCCTGTAGATGTCTTTTATGGCAGGAAGTGGTGCTCCGGCGATGCGCTGGGCAGTTTTCACGACCCTCTGCAACGCCTTCCGGTCCGAGGCAGAGCAGTTCCCGTACCAGACTGTTATACAGTTGGTCAGGATGCTCTCGATGGTGCAACGATAGAAGTTCACCAGGATGTCTGAGGACAGGTGGTTCTTCCTCAGAGTCCTCAAGAAGAAGAGGCGCTGGTGAGCCTTCTTGACCAGCTTGGAGCAGTTGGTCGTCCAGGTGAGATCCTCGGAGATGTGGACTCCCAGGAACTTGAAGCTGCTCACACGCTCCACAGCCGTCCCCTTAATGTGGATGGGTGGATGTGGGTCAGCATTCCTCCTGTAGTCCACGATGAGCTCCTTGGTCTTCTCGGTGTTAAGCAGCAGGTTGTTTGTGTCGCACCACTCAGCCAGACGATCCACCTCCTCCCTGTAGGCGGCCTCATCGTTGTCACTGATGAGGCCAATCACCGTGGTGTCATCTGCAAACTTAATGATGGTGTTGGAACCATCAGCAGGTCTGCAGTCGTGGGTGAAGAGGGAGTAGAGGAAAGGGCTCATCACACAGCCTTGTGGTACACCGGTGTTCATTGTGATGGTAGATGAGCAGTGGTTATCCAGCCGGACATGTTGGGGGCGGTTGGTCAGGAAGTCCAGTAACCATTTGCAGATGAGGGAACTGATGCCCAGGTCTGTCAGTTTCCTGATGAGTTGTGAGGGGTGGATTGTATTGAATGCTGAACTGAAGTCTATAAACAGCATTCTGGCGTAGGTGTTGTTGTTGTCCAGGTGTGAGAGGACAGAGTGCAGTGCGATGGAGACTGCATCCTCTGTGCTCCTGTTCTGGCGCTATGCGAATTGGTGGGGGTCCAGGGTGGGGGGGAGACAGGATTTGAAGTGTGCTAGGACCAGCTGCTCTAAGCACTTAGTGATGATGGGGGTGAGTGCTACTGGGCGGTAGTCATTGAGGCAAGATGGGTTGGAGTTTTTGGGTATCGGGACGATGGAGGTGGATTTGAAGCAGGCCGGTACCACAGCGTGGGCCAAGGACAGATTGAATATGTCTGTGAGCACTCCTGCAAGCTCCCCAGAACACGCTCTGAGAACACGCCCGGGGATGCCATCAGGACCTGCAGCCTTGTGGACATTGATCCTGCTCAGCACCGCTCCTACATCGGTGGGGGAGAGAGTCAGAGGTTGGTGGTCTGGCGTCATGTCTGCTTTGGTTGTGGTTGTGGGGTTCCCTCGCTCAAAACGAGCATAAAAGTTGTTGAGCTCGTTGAGGAAGGAGACATCAGAGGATGCGGGGGAGGGTTTGGTGGTCCTGTAGTCTGTAATGGTCTGGAGTCCTTGCCACATTCGTCGGGGGTTGGAGTTGGAGAAGTGTTCTTCTACCTTCTTTTTGTAATGGTGTTTGGCTTTTTTGATGCCCTTCTTTAGATTAGCCCTGGCTGTGCTGTAGGCGTGTGCATCTCCTGACCTAAAGGCAGTGTTGCGGGCCTTCAGGAGGAGACGAACATCCCGGTTCATCCAAGGCTTCTGGTTGGGGTACATGGTGATCCGTTTCTGGGTGGTGACACTGTCTGTGGTTTCGGAGATGTAATCCAGTACAGATGAGGCGTACTGGTCCAGGTCTGTGTGGGTGAACATATTCCAGTCTGTGTTTTTAAATCTGTCCTGGAGCACTGCCTCTGTCCCCTCTGGCCACACTTTAATTGTCCTCACAGCAGGTTTCACACGTTGGATGAGTAGTGAATACCTAGGTGTAAGGAACAGGGAGAGATGGTCCGATTGTCCAATGTGGGGGAGGGGTGTGGCTTTGTAGGCTCCAGCCAGGTTGGAATACACATGGTCTAAAGCAGGGGTGCTCAATACGTCGATCGCGATCGACCAGTCGATCGCAAAGGTAGTATTGGTAGATTGCATGGCATTAAAAAAATAGATGCCAGCCTATCATCCATCCCGTCACTTGATTGATACAGGGAAGCCAGTCAGATGACATCAGATTTTTTCTGACGCTTAGGTCGCTGCGCATGCGCAAACAGCGGCGCGAAGTGTAGTAAAACTGACAAGCTAGTCAGCGAGTTAACTCCAATTTTTAGCTCTCGGTTTTTTCTCTTAAACCTGGCCGTCAGCAGCTACTGTCCGGACTATGCATCCCTGGCTGATTCAATTCAGTGCAAGTCATCAGAGTAAACTCAGGTAATGACAAAAAATTTACATAGTTAATTGTGTTGTGAAATATTGGATATTGCGGTAGATATAAAGAATCCTCAATATATTTATAAATAAGTATATGTTTTGGATTTTTGTAGTGGGTAGATCATTTTGACTTGGTCATTTTATAAGTAGCTCACATGCGGAAAAAGTGTGAGCACCCCTGGTCTAAAGTCTTGTCTCCTCTGGTGTGGCAGGAGACATGTTGGTGGAATCTGGGGAGGACTGACTTTAAGTTGGTGTGGTTGAAGTCGCCAGCAACAATAAAAGCAGCCTCGGGGTGTTTATTCTGGTGTTTGTTAATGGCTGCAGAAAGTTCTTTCATGGCCAACCTAGCATTAGCGTCGGGGGGGATATACACGGCAGTGAGTATGATCGAAGTGAGCTCTCTGGGGAGATAATACGGTCCGCATTTGACCATTAAAAACTCCGCATTAGGTGAGCAGTGACTCTCAGTAGTAGTGGAGTTCATGCACCAAGCATTGTTAATATAAATGCACAAACCTCCACCTCTGGTCTTGCCGGAGTCATCTGCTAGCCTGTCGGCTCGGTGTGTGTGGCGTCCTGCTAACTCGATAGCATTGTCCGGGCAGCTGTTGTTCAACCATGTTTCGGTGAAAAACATGACATTTGAGTCCATAATCCGTCTGTTGTTAGTGATGGAGAGCCGTATCTCATCCATTTTGTTTGCCAGAGAACGGACATTGGCGAGGAAAATACTGGGTAAAGGCAGCCGGTGTGGTGTTAGCTTTAGCTCAGCCCGTAGCCCTCCGCGCCTACCTCGCCTTTGTTTACGATCGCACAGCAATTCTGGACGAATAATCCGGTTAAAAGTAGATAAAAAACCGCTAAATAGCAGATTCTGGAGAGACACTGAGCCTCGCGTTGTTCACGCGCCGCCATCTTGAGTGATTTCCCCCTTGGATTTCCCTTGTGTTCAGCTGATTCAGGAGTCCCGCGTTTGAGTCCCCTGCATTGAACCTTAATATAACGATCCAGCCAGAATATGGACTCAGCGGACTCTGCCGCCCAGCAGCGCGTCCTCCCGGCCGAGGAGGTTTTGGAACGCCACGAACAAATGCTGCAGCTCATCAATCAGCAGTTGGCCACTCTAATGCAGGCCCTTGCTCAGCGCGTACCCCTGGTAAGCCCAGCAGCCTCTCCTCCCTCTGTCTCCTCACAGTTACCGGCTTCTGAGCCTCCAGCACCCGGGCCTTTGGCTTCGCCTCATCCCACTCGCTTGGAGCCCCCGGCGCGAGCTTTGCCAACACCGGAAACCTTTGCGGGTGAGTTTCACAAGTGTGCCGGTTTTCTGACCCAAATAACAATGCAGTTTAGACAGTTGCGGAGGACATATGAAACTGACGAGGCTAAGATTGCCTTTTTTGTCCAGCTCTTACGCAGACCGTGTCACGGACCCGGTTCCGGGGACTCGGGGTTCGTGAACAGTGTGAACCATTATTGTTATTGTTATTATTATTATTAGTGTATTGGATGTATGTTTGCTGCACTGTGCTCTTGTGTTCCATGCTGGTGTGGGTGTGTGGGTGTCTGCGGGTGTGACTGAAGAATGAAGGACAGCCACCTGCAGGCCTGATGGGCGTGGCCCTGCCGGCTGCCGGTCACGCCTAGGTTCTCACACACCTGCTTCTGATTGGGCTCGTCGGGGGAGCTACTTAACAGAGCGATGGAGCTTCCTCCAGCGCAGGATCGTTGAGTTAGACTCCATGTCAGTGTTGATAGTGCTGGTCAGTGTATGCCTGCTGGAGTTGGTGCCATAATGGCTGTGTCTGTCGTTTTTTCTCAGGAGGACAGCGGAACACAGGACTGCAAGACACACGGGGTGTGCGAAGGCACAGGGCAGAGAGCACGAGATACCAGCACTTAGGGGAAGACACGTCACGGGAGTCGAGGGAGCACTTTGGAGATTTATTGTATGGTGTACATTTACCTCACTGTAAATAAACCCACTGCTCATTCCACTAAGTCCAGCGTTTGGGTCCTTTCTCCAACATCCCCCCACGGTCTGCCACCAAGACCGTGACAGACCGGCTTTAAACTGGGCTCAAGCTGTTTTGAGAACTGACGCCAGCATCTCGTACAAGGATTTTCTTGCTAAATTTAAATGTGTGATTGAGAGAGGTACTGGCGCTGATGCAGCATCTCACCATTTACTAAATCTTAAGCAGGGAAGACGAAGTATGGCGGAATACTTCATTTTGTTCTGGACGTTGGCCGAAGAGACCGGGTGGGGGCAGCCAGCATTGATAAGTACTTTGTTGAACAACGTGTGTGATGAGTTAAAGGGCAAACTAGTGATAAGAGAGTTATCTAAAACTTTGTCTGATGTGATAACGTTGTGTGTAAAGGTGGACGGGCATTTACGTGTGCGCCGCAGAACTGAGGACTACGTTTCCCAGATGTCTCTGGGACACAGCGAAGCAGCATCGGGCGGAAGCGCTACGAGTGGCGGAAGAGATTCGGAGTCGCACAACATGGAGGAGGGTGAGCAACCTATGCAGCTGGGTCGCTCTCGCCTTTCACTCGAGGAAAGGCACCGTCGGTGGAGGGCCGGTGAGTGTTTCTATTGCGGCCGTAAGGTGTCATGTTGCCAATGTTTGCCCGTCTCTGCCAAAAGGCCGCAGTAGAGAGGAGAATTCAGGTGGGCGAGGTCTCTAGTTCACAATCTCCTCCACGGCTCATGCTAGCAGCTAAATTAACGGTGCAGCTTCAGGTCCACCCTCTTAAGGCTCTAATCGATTCAGGGGCGGAACAGAACTTTATTGATGCTTCGCTGGCCCGACGATTAAATCTGAACTCCGAGCCTCTGCCACAGTCACTCCAAGTCACCGCCCTCAGTGGCCAGCGGCTTCCTAACATCACTCATATCACTGAGCCCGTTTTACTGACTCTCTCTGGCAATCATTCCCAGACTATACAGCTGTATGTGTTTCAAGCTCCGCTCATGCCACTAGTTCTGGGTTACCGTTGGTTGCATCAACATAACCCTGTTATCGATTGGAAAAAGGAGAGCATTGTGGGGTGGGGGGGGAGGATTGTCACATGTCCTGTCTTAAAGCTGCCACCCCCTCTTCCGAACCGCTAACCAATTCTTTTCTCTCCAAGCCGCCGGACCTCTCCTCCGTGCCACCCGTCTACCATGATCTCAAACAAGTGTTTTGCAAGGATAGAGCACGCTCGCTTCCTCCGCATTAGCCGTATGACTGCGGCATTGATCTTCTTCCAGGTGCACCTCTCCCTACCAGCCGCCTATACAGTCTGTCTCAGCCCGAACGTGAAAGTATAGAAAAATACATCAACGAATCACTCACCGCAGGTCTCATTCGCCCCTCGTCATCTTCTGTGGCCGCCGGCTTCTTCTTTGTTGCCAAGAAAGACAAGAGCTTCCGACCTTGTATTGATTATCAGGGCCTTAACAACATCTCAGTGAAGAATAAATATCCACTCACTCTTTTAAATTCTGCCTTTGAGCTCCTTCAGGGGGCCACCATCTTCACTAAGCTGGACCCGCACAACACCTACTATTTGGTAAGAATAAGGGAGGGGGGTGAATGGAAAGCAGCCTTCAACACTCACCTTGGTCATTTTGAATATCTTGTCATGCCGTTTGGTCTCACCAATGCCCCAGCTGTTTTTCAGGCCCTGGTAAACGACGACTTCATTAACCACTTCCTTTTCGTTTATCTGGATGACATCCTCATTTTCTCTCATTCTGTCTCTGAACACGAATGCCATGTCAGGCAGGTCCTCCAACACCTCCTGGAAAACCGTCTCTTCGTGAAGGGGGAAAAATGTGAGTTTTATACTTCCACAGTCTCTTTCCTGGGCTATGTCATTGAACAAGGTAACCTGAGAGCGGACCCCTCCAAAGTTCAGGCTGTGTTAAACTGGCCCACTCCATCCCATCGCAAGCAGCTTCAGAGTTTCTTGGGTTTCGCTAACTTTTATCGCGGTTTCATCCGCAACTATAGCCAGCTCGCTCTACCCCTGACTCGTCTCACCTCACCCAAGGTCCCCTTCCGCTGGGATGAACCGGCTCGCCAGGCTTTCTCTTGCCTGAAGGAGCGCTTTGCCTCTGCACCCATCCTCATCCAACCTGATCTCAGTCAACCCTTCGTTGATGGAGGTGGATGCCTCGGACGCAGGAGTGGGGGCGGTGCTCTCCCAGCGACAAGGCGGTAAGCTTCATCCTTGTGCTTACTTCTGATACTTATGATGTGGGGAACTGAGAGCTATTGGCCATCAAGCTGGCCTTAGAAGAGTGGCATCACTGGTTGGAGGGAGCTGCCCGTTCGTGGTTTGGACGGACCACAAAAACTTGGAATACATCCGGTCCGCAAAACGACTCAACACCAGGCAAGCTAGGTGGCCTCTGTTTCTCACCAGATTCCAATTCACAATCACCTACAGACCCGGCTCTCGTAATGTCAAACCCGATTCCCTCTCACGCCAATTTCCCACCTCCGAAGACGCTGCTCAGGACGCCCCCATTCTTCCTTCCACGTGTGTTGTCGGGGCAAAAACCTGGGAGATTGAGTCAGCTATTCGAGAGGCCCAACGAACGGAACCGGACCCTGTACGGGTATGGGTCCCCCGGGCCTACTCTTTGTTCCCTCTACTGTCAGATCACGAGTTTTGCATTGGGCTCACACGGCCAAGTTCACCTGCCACCCTGGGGTCCACCGCACCATTACCTTCCTCCAACGCTTCGCCTGGTGGCCGTCTTCAGCTAAGGACGTCCGCGAATACATTGCTGCCCCTCCTACATGCGCTCAAAACAAGAGCGTCAATCAGCCATCTTCCGGCCTTCTCCAACCTCTACCGACCCCTGGCCGCCCGTGGTCACACATTGCAATGGACTTCATCACGGGCCTCCCTTCCTCATCAGGTAACTCAGTCATCCTTACTGTCATTGATCGTTTTTCGAAAGCTGCTCACTTTGTCCCCCTCCCCAAGCTCCCCAGTGCTTTAGAAATAGCTCGACTCCTGATTAACCATGTCTTTCGCCTTCACGGAATCCCCACGGACATCGTCTCTGATAGGGGGCCGCAGTTCACATCACGGGTCTGGAAAGCATTCTGCAACGCCCTCGGAGTGCAGGTCAGTCTCTCCTCTGGTTTCCACCCTCAGACTAATGGCCAGAAAGAACGGGCCAATCAGGAACTCGAGGCGGGCCTCCGGTGCTTGGCATCCACCAATCAGACAACTTGGAGTGAGCAACTCCCATGGGTTGAGTATGCCCACAATAGTGTAACAGGTATTACAATTAAATAATATGAGATACGCATTAAAATATTGTCTCGACAACTTTGGACTAGTATCAGAAAGTTCTAGGTAAGACTATGGAGCCTTGAAAGGATCAGCAGAGAAGGCACCACACAATGATAGATAAGATGTGATTTGAATAGAAACTGTATTGAAAGTTGTAAAGTTTACTGTCAGGGGTAGACATTTGTTCTATCACAAGTAAGAGAAATAAGACACTACAGACCAACTCAGAGAGTTTTAAGAACGTGCGCACGGGTGAATGTCCCTGAGAAGACACACACACCGATTGCAGGCTTGCTTGCTTTATTTATAGGGCAAAGCAGGTTACATAGTACTTCCTCTTCTCTGAGAAGTTGGAGAGAGGTTAGACGTTAGCTCAGTGCTTATCTGACTTCACACCCACGCACTCTGAAATAACGAATACAGAAATATATCATGCTTATCTGACATCTCACACACTGAAGTAAGGAATACATCATTGTTCTCTTTAACAATAAGCTTGGTTATGTTGAAATATATGAACACTTGAATATAAGGCACACTTGATTATATTGTATTATGTAAAAAATCTTCTTACATTTACAAACCCTGCCTGTCTTCCTACAGTGCACAAACGCACATTAAAGGGCTCAAAAATAAAATCAAAACCAAACATCCTCTTTAAGGAAATTCTCCAAAGAGTTTTAATTAAAGAGCTTCCTCTAAATTAGAGATCCCTGTCTGTGTGTGGTGTGTGTGTGTTTCTGTCCACTGGTTCTAACACTACCCGTGTCAAGGGTCGCTGTGTGGCAGGCAGGACCCAAATGCAAAAACTCATAGACACGGGGATGAACTCGAGAAACACAGCTTTAATGCTGGCACGGCAGAATACAGGAAATACAGAACTAACTGGGAAAAAGTAAACTAACACTCGCAGGAAGACACAGGAAGATCCACACAACATGAGGGAGAACGCGACACAGAACTGAGGGAGACGCAGACATAAATACACAGAGGGTTAACGAGGGAAGTGGGAGCACACGGGGAACACAGGTGACACTGATAATAATCACGGGACATGGCAGGAGTGAACACAACACTGACGGGAGAGGTGAAACAGGAAGTACAGAGGTTCAGACAGGAGGAGAGAGAGCACGAGTAGAACACCAACATAACGGGCAGGGGAGACACGGAATAAACACGAAAGGGGACGAGGGCTCATGAATACACAGAGGGGCACACAGGGGGTAAAAGCCATGAAGGGAAAGCACTCAGGGAACAACACAACAGGGCAACTCAGGAAACAGAGCCTAAACAGGGAACTGAATACAAAGACACATGAGAACTAAGAATACTGGGCCAACATGGCCCAGGATCATGACAACCCGGGTAGATTTTTAAAGTGTTAGTCTTATCTGTGTCAAGGAATGTAGTTATAGTCCTGAGGTTCGCTGAAGATGGATCCCACGGCTGGCCACACCGTACTCTGGTCCGTCTACAGTCACTCTCTTGGGATTGGCTCGCCACTGAACCCACAGGGTTCAGATCTCGAATGATCCAGTCCTGGTCAAAAACCAATCTATGCACACAGTTCAGAGTGCATACATTACTATTTTATCTATGCTTCTTCCATCACTCATCTTTCAGTCAAGTATTGCTCAAGTATAACAAATTATTTTAGTTATACAATGTCTCAACCATCATGAAATGTATAAAGCCTTTTTAAAATCTAAAACTTAAAATTGTCCGTAGCCTACTGTTGTTACCACTGTCCTGTTTGAAATGGATACTAACTAGCTAACTGACTGAATGCCCATTAACCTTATAACTCCTGTTGTGTGTGTGTGTTTGTGTGTTTGTGTACAGAGAGACAGCCAGGTTCATAATGGATATAAGGAAGTTTTTTCAAAAAAAGGAGCCACGTTCAGGTAAAAGTGTAAGATCAAATGATCCGTCAATCAAGAACAATGTTGGATCAGTGTTTCAATGTTTATATCTTTTATTAGATGTTCATGTGGTTTGGTTATTTGCCTTTTGGTTGAAAGTACACATACAATCTGGAAGTTGTGTTCTCCCTATAATAAAGCTGCTATACAGAATCTGCTAAACAAACTGGGTTGAAACATTTTTGACCCTCTTTAACAACATTCCAACATAACATTGTAATTGATTGGGGAGATTAAAATTAATGATATATTTTTATGTGGTTCAGCCACAACTCTACTGAAACCTCAGCCAGTAATAGGTAGGCCAACTTTTGGACCGTCCAGTTGTCTGTATGACTGCCGCAGTATGTACATCACATTTGCACACTATCAGAAACTGCCAAAGAGCCCTGGTGGAGTGAGGAGCTGTAAAGAGAAGCAGATGCTCTGTTTATATTCTAAAAATGTTTTAAGCTAGCTTGTTTCAAAGATTCTGTACAGCAGCTTTAAATGTTTTCCAAAAGCACACACACACTTAACTTATCAGTGTTTCTCAAACTTTTTACAGTGTGTACCACCTGATAAAAATGTCAAGCTCTCCTAAGTACCACTATGAAAGCACGAAACTCATAAATCTTACAACACAAAATTAGTATTATTAAATTAGTAAAATTAGTATCTGCAATAAAGATTTTTTTTCATACATTGTATAAATTCTACCACAGGAAAAGTTGCCTCCATTTTTATAGTTTTTATTAATATTTGTAATAATTTATTTGCAATAATTCTGTTTTGGGAGTGTTTTTTATGTATCTGTATTATATTATACATACACATTAAAAGTGAATCTCTGTCCAAAAAATGCACTCAGTTTACTTTTTACTCACTATGAGCATCATTCATAATTCTCCCCCAGTAATTAAGGTTAGGATATGTATTTTTTCTATTCCAATCCATTCTTCTTTTGCAGCATTTAAATAAGCTTGATCAGATTTCATGGTTTTGTTACAGACTTTTCAAAAAAGTGTTTTGCTTTTCTTTCACAAATGTGGGATTAAATTGTGTTAAAATGTACAAAACAGTCATGTCATGTTTTGTGACGAGGACCCAGGCACAGAGAGACTTGATGAATTTAAGAATCTTATATTAATAAAGAAATTTGCAGACTTGCACAGAGATGGTAAAATTATGATGACTGATAACGGAGATGAAGACAACAGACGATGAGGACAGGGAGGAACGGGGGTTTAAATGCACCAAAGTGACAGTCAGAGAGAACTCGGGACAACATTTACGGATGCAGGGACTGACAGAGACAGGTTTATCTTTCCTGGCTGGGCAGCTCTCTGGGTGCTCAGCACCCCCAAATCTCTGATCCTAGAATCGCCTCTGAGTTACATCACACAAGGTTGTAGCGCAACAGAAAATATACCTTATATTTACCCTTTTAAGAATAAATGAACTTGTAAGATTAACTCTCCCATATTTATCCCTCGCTTTTAACTGTTCTTCTTTTTAAGATATTTCAACTTGAATTATTTCTCAGAAAAATATATCAACTTCTTAAAACATTAATACTTCAACAGAGTAATGAGATCCCTCACATTTTATAATCACATTTTATGAACTTTTTGCACCTTTATCAAATGAATTAACTTCTAAGTCAACAAAACTGAAAGGGTGCATTTTAGCACTACATGACAATATTACTGCTTCTCCAATGTTTTGGAACACCTCTCTTTCCGGCCGTCGAAGGTGAGCACTTTGTCCCCTCTTTCCAGCAGCATCTACGGAGGTGTCGATGTGCCTGGAGAGCCACCAGGGCCGCCCTTCTTTGCACAGCTGATCGCAATAAGCGCCTGGTGGACCGTCACCGGACCCCCGCACCTGCCTACACCCCGGGACAAAAGGTTTGGCTGTGGACCTGATTTGTTCCGCTCCGAGCTGAGTTAAAGAAACTGTCTCCCACCTTCATTGGTCCGTTTGTTATAGACTCTCTGGTTAACCCGGTTTCTGTCCATCCCCGAAATATGAGGATCCATAACGTGTTTCATGTGTCTCAAGTAAAACCCTGCCTGTCCAGTCCTTTGTTACACCAAGTTTAAGTATCTCGGAGTCTTGTTCATGAGTGACGGGAGTGGGAGATCGACAGATGGATTGGTGCTGCGGCTGCAGTGATATGGATGCTATACCAGTCTGTTGTGGTGAAGAGAGAGCTGAGTGTAAAAGCGAAGCTCTCAATTTACTGGTCGATCTACGTCCCTCCCCTCCCCAATGGTCACGAGCTGTGGGTAGTGACCGAAAGAACGAGATTGCGGATACAAGCGGCAGAAATGTGCTTCCTCCGAAGGGTGGCTTGCCTCTCCCTTAGAGATAGGGTGAGAAGTTCAGTCTTCCGGGAGGGGCTCAGAGTAGAGCCGCTGCTCCTCCACATTGAATGGAGCCAGCTGAGAGATTTTATCTCTCAGCTGGCTTGGGAACTCCTTGGTGTTCCCCCAGACAAGTTGGAGGAGGTGGCTGAGGAGAGGGAGGTCTGGGCTCCTCTGCTAGGGCTGCGGCCCCTGTGACCCAGCCCCGGATAAGCAGATGGATGGATGCTCTTTGTGGATTACAGCTCAGCTTTCTATACAATCATCCCGGATATCCTCTTCACCAAACTGGTCACTCTTGGCCTTTGACTTTCTCACCAACCGGCCCCAGACTGTAAGACTTGGCCCCATCTCTCCTTCACTCGCATGCTGAGCACTGGCTCCCCACAAGGCTGTGTGCTGAGCCCCCTCCTGTATTGTCTCTAAACTTAAGACTGCAGTTCAACCCACAACAACAACATCATGATCAAGTTTGCTGAAGACACCACATTAGTCAGATTTATCTCAAAGGGAGACGAGTCAGACTACAGAGAGGAAGACCTGAAGTTAAATGGTAAATGGACTGGTTCTTATATAGCGCTTTTCTACTCATCTGAGCACTCAAAGCGCTTTACACAACTTTTGCATTCACCCATTCGCACAAGCACATTTTTCTAAGTGCTTTTATAGCTAACATTCACACACATTCATACTCCGATGGATGCATCGGAGAGCAGTTTGGGGTTAGTATCTTGCCCAAGGATATTTGGCATGTAGACTAGGGGAAGCCAGGAATCGAACCACCAACCTTCCGATCTGCTCTACCACCTGAGCTACAGCCACCCCCAGTCGACATCATAGTGTTCAGAGAAAAAACAAGCACTGACTATTATGAAAACCAAAGAGATCATTGTCGACTTCAGGTGGCACAGCACTGACTTAGGCCCCCGATACATCAACAGTGATGGTTGGAGAGGGTCCACACCTTCCGGTTTCCAGGAAGCACAAACTGGACTCCAACCTGCTGCTGATCTTCTACTACCTGGGTGGCTGTAGCTCAGGTGGTAGAGCAGGTGATCTACTGATCGGAAGGTTGGTGGTTTGATTCCCGGCTTCCCCTAGTCTGCATGCCAAATATCCTTGGGCAAGATACTAACCCGAAATTGCTCTCCGATGCATTCATCGGAGTGTGAATGTCAGTTGTGCTTGTGCCAATGGGTGTGAATGGGTGAATGCACAAGTTGTGTAAAGCGCTTTGAGTGCTCAGAAGAGTGGAAAAGCGCTATATAAGAACCAGTCCATTTACCATTTACCTGTCCATTGACAGCCTGCTGACATACTGCCTATAAGTAAGGTACGGCAGCTGACCAGATGGGAACAGAGTGAAGCTTCACAGTGTAATCAAGGCAGCACAGAAGATTATTGGCTGCCCTCTCCCCTCCTTGGCGGACATTTATTTCACCCGCTGCCTCAACAGAGCAACAAACATCATCAAGGGCAGCTCCCACCCAGGTTTTGACCTGTTTGACCTGCTTCCCTCAGGGAAGCGCTACAGGTGCATCAGCACAAACACTGACAGACTTAGGAACAGTTCCTTTGCAAAAGCCATGAGCACCCTGAACTAACACATGAACCGATGACACAGTTTCACCCCCCAATTCAAGCCTCCCCTCTATACACAGAATATACAAAAACTACCACTACTGTGCAATATTTAATTTATGTCAAATACCCCACTGTAAATATAGATATTGACCTGCTCATATGTATACAGTGCCACAGAACTGTGGACCTCACCCCCCTTTCTTCTTTTCCACATGTCTGCACTGGGTACGAGATGCTCTCAATCTCTTTGTACATGTGTATAGTGACAATAAAAGGCATTCTAGTCAATCAGTTTAGAGGGTCAAGAACAGCAGGGAGAGAACACGCCTATTGAGGAGGCCTTTGCTGGTAGTTTGTGTGGGATGTGGTGCTTCTTGGCCTCACCTGCTGCTGAGAAATGAGCTACCAGATTTGTATTTTATTTTTTTGCAACTGTACACATTTATTTCTTACTATTTAACAGATTTCTCATTTCTTTTTACTTAATACAGTAAAAAGAAACATTTTGTCATGTAGAAAAACTGATTTGCACTGTACATCTTCAGCTTCAACTTTCAATCCTTCAAACAATGGAAAAGCCATTTAATTGTACAAGTGTTAAGTAAAAACGGATTTCATGTTTGATTAAGCAGAAATTCTAAAACTGGTCCAGTTGCTAAAACCTCTGACTGTTTCAATAAGTGTTAAAGAAAAAGAGGATAAAACTGAGAAAACTACTAAAACTGCTTCACATCCATGTGGTTGTGGATCAGATTTATAAGACAGCATAATATGGCGCGGCTGCCCCTCTGTTGGTCTTCCTTGGTCTCTTGTGTTCTGGGGGCCTCTGGATGTCTGGAGTTTTGACCTGCTCCATACCTGCTTCATGCCCTGGAGGACGGGGCTGTGGCTCCCCACACTCCCTAGCAGATCGTTACATGGAGAAACCTTTGGAATGCAAGCATGCTGATCCACACAGGTATGCACACAGGTGTACACACGGGTATTCACAGACGCGGACTACAGCTTTCTTGGCTGCTGCCTCAAAGCACATTGTGCGCTGTCTATCTTGCGTGCTGCACAATATCGTTTATTATTTAGTATCTACTGATATCTACTGCTAGCTAGTTTATTGTGATGGTGCCGTTTTTTTTATTATGTTGCTCTTTGTTGTTTGCTTTCTCTTCTGTTTTTTTTCTCCATACAGGTGACCCAGGTGTTTTGTTTCTTTGTTTGTTTGCTTTTTTCTTTCTTCCCCCCTTCTTACCGTCTCTTCTCCCCTTTGGTTTTCTTTCTCTCCCTCTCTTTCTTTCATTCTTTCTCCCTGTCCTATCCCCCAGTCATGTCTGTCCCGTTTGTAGCAACTGAAAATAAAATAAATTCATAATTATAATAAAGGTCAATCAAATGGACCAATATGGCAAGGCCATGATGATCCACTTGGTAAAATAAATCCGCTTGGCATCTTTCTTGGCCTTAAGACAACAATTCTGATGGCTAAAGATCCAAACGGGACACAAAAAAAAAAAAAAAGACAGCATAATATCAAAATAGATTGACACTCTGATAGTGCTGCCACATCTAAAACAGTTTGTCTTTTAATCCTTTTCACATGTGCAGTCTCCACGGTGCCTGTTATTTCCTTGAACAGTAATGAGAAGAAAGAGTGAAATTTACAGCCTTCCTACATATCAGTGGGGTTTTTTTTTTGGTAATTAGGCAGGTGACCATCAAAAATACATTTAGTGCAAAGACATCTACAAAATGTAAATCATCTGGGAAATGCAGATAAATAATAAAACGTCATATCCGCTTACATCAATAGACATGTTTTCAGACAACTCCAAATAAAACACAAATTTCAGTAAAAATTAAACATTTTTTTGGACTTATTTTAAAATGGATGTCAAACAATGGGTGTGACACTTAGCTGTGTGTGAAACTATTTTCTGATCGAATAAAACAAAAAATAGTTCCTTTTAAAATAACAACACTATAAAAAATTTTTCTAATTTTGGTCAGTTTGAAACCGTAAATTAGAGGATTCATAATAGGAGGAATGACAAGAAACTCTATTGCTACAAAGTTTTGAAGGGTCCGAGGCAACTCTTTCGAACCCAGTCGCATACTTATAACATCAGTAAGTATTGCCACAACAAAAGTAAATAATGAGACGAGATGTGGGACACATGTTTGCATGAACTTTGCTCTGTTTTCTATAGACTTTACACATGTTTGAATGATATACATATAGGACCAAACTATAAAAACACCATGAAGCAAATAAATAATTATTGTAATATTTGCAAATATTCCATTAACTATAGTTTGTGCTGGAAAACAAGCGAGTTGAACAATAATCCAGTTCACACAGAAGAGTCTGGAAAGATACGGGCTGCATAACTTCAGTCTGGATGTTAGAAAAGCATTCACAGTCATAATGCAGAAATTTGTGAACCACAAAAAACTTTCAAACCTAATGACTCTTTGCTTTGACATGATAGAGTGGTACTTCAGTGGCTGACATATGGCCACATATCTGTCATATGCCATGAGTGCAAGAATCGACAGTTCGCCGCAGACAAAAGAATAAATCACCTGAGTCTGAATAAGGCAACCGTAATATGAGATGAGATGAACATCAGAGAGGAGATCCCAGAGAAATTTGGGAAAGAAACCTGCTGTTCCATAAAGTGCATTGATGCAAAAGACACAGAGCAGAATATACATTGATTCATGGAGGTTGCTGTCCAAGATGATGATCACAATGAGAGAAACATTGACGAGGCAAATGATGCAGTAACACAACAAACTGAGGAAAAAGAGAACAAACCTGTGACTGACTGTTTCATTGAAACCTGAAAGAAAAAACATTGTTATTACAGAAACATTATTCATTGTGATTGAGAGATCTAAGTGAAGCCTAGTCGCTCACTGTATCTGTTCTCCTCTCTCCTCTATCAGGTACAGATAACAGCAACACGTGAGCTGGGATTTCAAACCAGCCAATCATTGATCTGGAATGAAAGCTCACAGCTTTGGAAAATCACAGGGGATTTAATATGTATCATGTACTAAACACTAGGGGTGCAACGATACACAAAATTCACGGTTCGGTTCGATACTTTGGTGTCACAGTTCGATATTTTTTCGATACAAAAAAAAATGTTTATGCCTTTTTAATTTGTCATTTATTAAAATTATAAATATATATTTTAACTCAAAAGTACAGTTTTTAAATTTAACCCTAACCCTTGTGCGTGTTTTTTATTTTGACAGCGAATGCGCACCTGCGGACCACTTATGTGCAGCCCTGGTTATTTAGCTCATCATATTGCAGCCACAGAAATTCTTTTGTCCATGAAACCATAAAGCTGCACTTTCTTTTTGCCTTATAGTCTGATTTGTCATAACTTTTCCGTTTTGTGGTAAGCTTTTCTTTGGCTGTCACTTCTTCACCCTGACCTGTCTTATTTGGCTCAGCAGAACTGAAATATAAATCCTGCTGCTTTTACACCCGCACTCACATAAGCTCAGCGATTTTCTGCGCGATCAACCTCTCACATGTTTAAGCTGCGGGAGATTTCACTTGTCATGTTTGCGTAGTAAGCTAACGATTGATAAGACGATGTCAGAGGAATTGGTGCACAAATTATCATCACTCACCAATCAGTACTGTCGCTCTCTATACACAGTTCACGCGATTGCAAAGTGAAAGCAAAAAAACAAGCGCAAATTCAAACTCGATTTCAATATGTCACATATTGACAGTGGCTCACCGATGCCAATTACATAATTACCCAGCTACATTTCCGAAAGAATGCAAAAGCATTGATTTTTCCTTCCTACAATAGCCCGACGGGCAGGGCAGAGATAGATTTTGGTAGCCCGACTGGAAAAATCGCTAGCCCCGGGACGTCGATGTGCAGTCATATTCGTTGTGTTCCCACTAGTGCTTTCAGGTTAACCTCGTTAAAATGACCTTAACGCCACAACACGGCAAATCTCCGTTAACGAGCTACCCCTGATAGCCCCGTGCATGGGGCTAGACGGCCAACATGTTAACGAGCTAACTGCGCTAACACACTAGCTCCCACCCATGTAATTGAGCATTGCGTGGCACATCCAACATACTGTTTTACTTTAGTCCATGACGCGCTTACCTTCAGGGTCATACGTCACATGAAAACCAAAATAATTCCAAACGCCAGATCTGAATGAGGGTGGGGGAGGTCCATGTTGCAAAGAGAGCTTAACTTCTGTCTCGCTAGCTTGCCCTGCGCTCTTCCTTCTGACTATGCTGTCTGTGTGGAGCGCTCAGTGGATCTGCGCTCGACAGTGCAGCCTAGGCGGAGTAGTCGAACGCAGATTCACTGAGCACTCCACACAGACAGCATCGTCAGAAGGAAAGTTGATAAAATAAATTACAAATGTTGTATTGTTCGATACATATGCGTACCGAACCGAAAGCACTGTATCGAACGGTTCAATATCGATACGAATATCGTTGCACCCCTACTAAACACATAATAAAACAAACCTGCAGGTTCTTGAAAAAGAAATATTAAAACGTTTTACAACTTTATTTAAGAGAGTCTTGGGTCAATTTATGGCTATTTTCAAATTTCGATTACATGCCATTTGCACAGTGTTGAATGGAATATAGCGAAAGTCTGCAAAAAAAAGTTCGGTCACATTTACTGTTAAAATTTCAGTATGACTTCCGGAAATTAGCTTCAGTGGCTAAGCTACAGATAAACTTACACTATTGGTCCTAGTGGTCGATTTGTGCCCCATTGAAACCCATTATAAACGCTATTTCCCATTCCACGGTCATTACAACCAAATAATGGGCCATCTTCCGAATGTTGGTGGTACTCGGGAGTCCGGGCCTTGGAATTGTATCTTTTGGGAAATATTTGATTTCTTTGTTTTTTGGGGCTAAAAAAACAGTGCGGCCATGTGACGAAACTGGGATATAAAGGGTTAAAATCCGCGAAATGTAATTAAAACTTGATATGAATATTTCAAGGAGAAGTAGGTCTAAAAGATTGGCTAATTTAAAGTGGAAAAAAATATTAATATATAGATATTTTATGGCACTTTTCATGGCGTGGTCGATTTGTGGCTCTAGGTCCGATAGTGTATGCATTTTTCTAGGACCCTCCAGGGGTTAAAAAATGCTTTCTTCATAATACTGTTAGGAATTTTTTACATTTATGCCAATTAAACATAATTGTCCAGGGCTTGTTGTGGTTTTCTTCTGTTTTTCATTGTAGTCTTTCGTAGTCCAGTCAGATCATTGTTGCTTCAGTGATAAGGATCAGGCTCTCTGAGGTTTGCTGAAGTCACTAGTAAGACAGTAAGAAGTTCTTGTGAATGTTGCTTTGTCTTTGCCTCTTAGTAACTCTGTGGAAAAAAGACTTGTTTGCACCTGTTACCTGCTACTTACCTGTTACTCTGCCGCCTGCTCACTCTCTACCTTTCCTATTCCACAATGGAAAGATTCCATCCCAGGTGCTTTTCCAATTTTCTGCAGAGTGATGTAACCTTATTGTTGCACCACGATCACCCCCTTTTCCTCCAGCCCAGAAATGAGTAAATCAAAGGGTTTTTTTTGCATAAAACCATGGTCTCAGAGATCAGGTTGTAAATTCTGAGTTGCTGCAGGAACCACAACCTCTGCTGGGCCTTCTTCTGGATAGAGTCTATATGTGGGGACCACTTCAGATCATGTGGAAAGGTGGATCCTAGGAATCTGAAGTGATCCACGGTAAGTACTCTATTTTTGAGGATAGTTAGGGTGAGTCTGAAGGTTCACTGCCACCTCCACGGTTGGGTCTGGGTGGTTCTGACTGCAACAGTGGAACAGCTGGTCCACATCCTGTTTCTATGCGGACTCGTCTTCATTGTGGATCAGACCAGTGATTACCAGTTTGCAAATCATGCGAACAGATCCATAGAAGATGCCATCAACGTAGCTCTCCACTCTGTGCTGAGCCACCTGGAGCAGCGGCAAAGTACGTCAGAAAGCTCTTTGTGGGGTTTGTCAGAATCTCATCTCTACTTTGTGGTTCTGTTGGCTTCATCAGGTGATGGCCTTCTGCTCGCTTTGGAACGGTTCAAAGCTGAGTGTGAAGCAGTGGGAATGAATCAGCACTTCCAAATCTGAGGCCATGGTCCTCAGCCGGAAAAGAGTGGAGTGCCCACTTCAGGTCAGGGACGAGTTCCTGCCCCAAGTTTAAGTATCTCAGGGTCTTGTTCATGAGTGACGAGAGACGGGAGATCGACAGACGGATTGGTGCTGCGGCTGCAGTGATATGGACACTATTCCAGTCTGTTGTGGTGAAGAGAGAGCTGAGTGTAAAAGCGAAGCTCTCAATATACTGGTCGATCTACGTCCTTCCCCTCCCCTATGGTCATGAGCTGTGGGTAGTGATCGAAAGAACGAGATTGCGGATACAAGCGGCAGAAATGGGCTTCCTCCAAAGGGTGGCTGGCCTCTTCCTTAGAGATAGGGTGAGAAGTTCAGTCTTCCGGGAGGGGCTCAGAGTAGAGCAGCTGCTCCTCCACGTTGAATTGAGCCATTTGAGGTTGTTCAAGCATCCTGGGCACCTCCTGAATGAGGTGTTTCGGGCATGTCCCACCAGGAGGAGGCCCCGAGGCAGACCTGGGACACACTAGAGAGATTTTATCTCTCAGCTGGCTTGGGAACTCCTTGGTGTTCCCCCAGATAAGCTGGAGGAGGTGGCTGAGGAGAGGGAGGTCTGGGCTTCTCTGCTAGGGCTGCGGCCCCTGTGACCCAGCCCCGGATAAGCAGATGGATGGATGGATGCTCTTTGTGGATTACAGCTCAGCTTTCTATACAATCATCCCGGATATCCTCTTCACCAAACTGGTCACTCTTGGCCTTTGACTTTCTCACCAACCGGCCCCAGACTGTGAGACTTGGCCCCCATCTCTCCTCCACTCGCATGCTGAGCACTGGCTCCCCACAAGGCTGTGTGCTGAGCCCCCTCCTGTATTGTCTCTAAACCTAAGACTGCAGTTCGACCCACAACAACAACATCATGATCAAGTTTGCTGAAGACACCACATTAGTCAGACTTATCTCAAAGATGGGAACAGAGTGAAGTTTCACAGTGTAATCAAGGCAGCATAGAAGATTATTGGCTGCCCTCTCCCCTCCTTGGCGGACAATTGTTTCACCCGCTGCCTCAACAGAGCAACAAACATCATCAAGGGCAGCTGCCACCCAGGTTTTGACCTGTTCGATCTACTTCCCTCAGGGAAGCGCTACAGGTGCATCAGCACAAACACTGACAGACTTAGGAACAGTTCCTTTGCAAAAGCCATGAGCACCCTGAACTCACACATGAACCAACGACACAGTTTCACCCCCCAATTCAAGCCTCCCCTCTATACACAGAATATACAAACACTACCACCACTGTGCAATATTTAATTTATGTCAAATACCTCACTGTAAATATAAACTATTTATTTCTTTCCAATATTTGTATATTTGATATTTTTTGATATTGACCTGCTCATATGACTGGGCGATCGTGGCTCAAGAGTTTTTTCCAATAGATAACAGGGTTATGTTGATGCAACCACGGGTAACCCAGAACTAGTAGCGTGAGTGTAGCTTGAAACACATACAGGGAGTGCAGAATTATTAGGCAAATGAGTATTTTGTCCACATCATCCTCTTCATGCATGTTGTCTTACTCCAAGCTGTATAGGCTCGAAAGCCTACTACCAATTAAGCATATTAGGTGATGTGCAACTCTGTAATGAGAAGGGGTGTGGTCTAATGACATCAACACCCTATATCAGGTGTGCATAATTATTAGGCAACGTCCTTTCCTTTGGCAAAATGGGTCAAAAGAAGGACTTGACAGGCTCAGAAAAGTCAAAAATAGTGAGATATCTTGCAGAGGGATGCAGCAGCCTCAAAATTGCAAAGCTTCTGAAGCGTGATCATCGAACAATCAAGCATTTCATTCAAAATAGTCAACAGGGTCGCAAGAAGCGTGTGGAAAAACCAAGGCTCAAAATAACTGCCCATAAACTGAAAAAACTCAAGCGTGCAGCTGCCAAGATGCCACTTGCCACCAGTTTGGCCATATTTCAGAGCTGCAACATCACTGGAGTGCCCAAAAGCACAAGGTGTGCAATACTCAGAGACATGGCCAAGGTAAGAAAGGCTGAAAGACGACCACCACTGAACAAGACACACAAGCTGAAACGTCAAGACTGGGCCAAGAAATATCTCAAGATTGGGGCCTTTTCGGGTTGAGGATGGAGTCAAGCTCAACTCCCAGTCCTACTGCCAGTTTCTGGAAGACACCTTCTTCAAGCAGTGGTACAGGAAGAAGTCTGCATCCTTCAAGAAAAACATGATTTTCATGCAGGACAATGCTCCATCACACGCGTCCAAGTACTCCACAGCGTGGCTGGCAAGAAAGGGTATAAAAGAAGAAAAACTAATGACATGGCCTCCTTGTTCACCTGATCTGAACCCCATTGAGAACCTGTGGTCCATCATCAAATGTGAGATTTACAAGGAGGGAAAACAGTACACCTCTCTGAACAGTGTCTGGGAGGCTGTGGTTGCTGCTGCACGCAATGTTGATGGTGAACAGATCAAAACACTGACAGAATCCATGGATGGCAGGCTTTTGAGTGTCCTTGCAAAGAAAGGTGGCTATATTGGTCGCTGATTTGTTTTTGTTTTGTTTTTGAATGTCAGAAATGTATATTTGTGAATGTGGAGATGTTATATTGGTTTCACTGGTAAAAATAAATAATTGAAATGGGTATATATTTGTTTTTTGTCAAGTTGCCTAATAATTATGCACAGTAATAGTCACCTGCACACACAGATATCCCCCTAAAATAGCTAAAACTAAAAACAAACTAAAAACTACTTCCAAAAACATTCAGCTTTGATATTAATGAGTTTTTTGGGTTCATTGAGAACATGGTTGTTGTTCAATAATAACATTATTCCTCAAAAATACAACTTGCCTAATAATTCTGCATTCCCTGTACAGCTGTATAGTCTGGGAATGATTGCCAGAGAGAGTCAGTGGAACGGGCTCAGTGATATGAGTGATGTTAGGAAGCTGCTGGCCACTGAGGGCGGGGACTTGGAGTGGGACGATTGTGGCTCAAGAGTTGGGAGTTCGTCTTGTAATCGGACGGTTGCCGGTTCGAGCCCCGGCTTGGACAGTCTCGGTCTTTGTGTCCTTGGGCAAGACACTTCACCCGTTGCCTACTGGTGGTGGTCAGAGGGCCCGGTGGCGCCAGTGTTCAGCAGCCTCGCCTCTGTCAGTGCGCCCCAGGGCGGCTGTGGCTACAATGTAGCTGCCATCACCAGTGTGTGAATGGGTGGATGACTGAATGTGTAAAGTGCTTTGGGGTCCGTAGGGACTAAGTAAAGCGCTTTACAAAATACAGGCCATTTACAATATGTATACAGTGCCACAGAACTGTGCACCTCACCCCCCTTTCTTCTTTTCCCACATGTCTGCACTGGGTAGGAGTGTTTATAGTGACAATAAAAGGCATTCTAGTCAATCAGTTTAGAGGGTCAAGAACAGCAGGGAGAGAACACGCCTATTGAGGAGGCCTTTGCTGGTAGTTTGTGTGTGGGATGTGGTGCTTCTTGGCCTCACCTGCTGCTGAGAAATGAGCTACCAGATCTTTTTTTTTTTTTGCAACTGTACACATTTATTTCTTACTATTTAACAGATTTCTCATTTCTTTTTACTTAATACAGTAAAAAGAAACATTTTGTCATGTAGAAAAACTGATTTGCACAGTACATCTTCAGCTTCAACTTTCAATCCTTCAAACAATGGAAAAGCCATTTAATTGTACAAGTGTTAAGTAAAAACGGATTTCATGTTTGATTAAGCAGAAATTCAAAAACTGGTCCAGTTGCTAAAACCTCTGACTGTTTCAATAAGTGTTGAAGAGAAAGAGGATAAAACTGAGAAAACGACTAAAACTGCTTCACATCCATGTGGTTGTGGATCAGATTTATAAGACAGCATAATATCAAAATAGATTGACACTCTGATAGTGCTGCCACATCTAAAACAGTTTGTCTTTTAATCCTTTTCACATGTGCAGTCTCCACGGTGCCTGTTATTTCCTTGAACGGTAATGAGAAGAAAGAGAGTGAAATTTACAGCCTTTCTACATATCAGTGTTTTTTTGGTAATTAGGCAGGTGACCATCAAAAATACATTTAGTGCAAAGACATCTACAAAATGTAAATCATCTGGGAAATGCAGATAAATAATAAAACGTCATATCCGCTCACATCAATAGACATGTTTTCAGACAACTCCAAATAAAACACAAATTTCAGTAAAAATTAAACATTTTTTTGGACTTATTTTAAAATGGATGTCAAACAATGGGTGTGACACTTAGCTGTGTGTGAAACTATTTTCTGATCGAATAAAACAAAAATTAGTTCTTTTTAAAATAACAACACTATAAAATTTTTTCCGAATTTTGGTCAGTTTGAAACCGTAAATCAGAGGATTCATAATAGGAGGAATGACAAGAAATTCTATTGCTACAAAGTTTTGAAGGGTCCGAGGCAACTCTTTCGAACCCAGTCGCATACTTATAACATCAGTAAGTACTGCCACAACAAAAGTAAATAATGAGACGAGATGTGGGACACATGTTTGCATGAACTTTGCTCTGTTTTCTATAGACCTGAGACATGTTTGAATTATATACATATAGGACCAAACTATAAAAGCACCATGAAGCAAATAAATAATTATTGTAATATTTGCAGATATAGCATTGATTGCAGTTTGTGCTGGGAAACAAGCGAGTTGAACAATACTCCAGTTCACACAGAAGAGTCTGGAAATATACGGGCTGCATAACTTCAATCTAAATGTTAGAAAGGTATTCACAGCCATAATGCAGAAAGTTGTGAACCACAAAAAACATGCAAACCTTATGACTCTTTGCTTTGTCATGATAGAGTGGTACTTCAGTGGCTGACATATGGCCACATATCTGTCATATGCCATGAGTGCAAGAATCGACAGTTCACCACAGATAAAAGAGTAAACTACCTGATTCTGAATAAGGCAACCGTAATATGAGATGAGATGAACATCAGAGAGGAGATCCCAGAGAAATCTGGGGTAGAAACCTGCTGTTCCATAAAGTGCATTGATGCAAAAGACACAGAGCAGAATATACATTGATTCATGGAGGTTGCTGTCCAAGATGATGATCACAATGAGAGAAACATTTAGCAGGCAAATGATGCAGTAACACAACAAACTGAGGAAAAAGAGAACAAACCTGTGACTGACTGTTTCATTGAAACCTGAAAGAAAAAACATTGTTATTACAGAAACATTATTCATTGTGATTGAGAGATGTAAGTGAAGCTTATTCGCTCACTGTATCTGGTCTCTGTTCTCCTCTCTCCTCTATCAGGTACAGATAACAGCAACACGTGAGCTGGGATTTCAAACCAGCCAATCATTGATCTGGAATGAAAGCTCACAGCTTTGGAAGATCACAGGGGATTTAATATGTATCATGTACTAAACACATAATAAAACAAACCTGCAGGTTCTTGAAAAAGAAATATTAAAAAGTTTTACAACTTTATTTAAAAAATGCTTTCTTCATAATACTGATAGGAATTTCTTACATTTATGCCAATTAAACATAATTGTCTAGGACTTGTTGTGGTTTTTTTCTGTTTTTCGTTTGTAGTCCTTCGTAGTCCAGTCAGATCATTGTTGCTTCAGTGATAATGATCAGGCTCTCTGACGTTTGCTGAAGTCACTAGTAAGACAGTAAGAAGTTCTTGTGAATGTTGCTTTGTCTTTGCCTCTTAGTAACTCTGTGGAAAAAAGACTTGTTTGCACCTGTTACCTGCTACTTACCTGTTACTCTGCCGCCTGCTCACTCTCTACCTTTCCTATTCCACAATGGAAAGATTCTATCCCAGGTGCTTCTCCAATTTTCTGCAGAGTGATGTAACCTTATCGTTGCACCACGATCACCCCCTTTTCCTCCAGCCCAGAAAAGAGTAAATTTAAGTTTTTTTTGTGTAAAACCATGGTCTCAGAGATCTGGTAGTATATTCTGAGTTGCTGCAGGAACCACAACCTCTGCTGGGCCTTCTTCTGGATAGAGTCTATATGTGGGGACCACTTCAGATCGCGTGGAAAGGTGGGCCCTAGGAATCTGACGTGATCCATGGTAAGTACTCTATTTTTAAGGATAGTTAGGGCGAGTCTGAAGGTTCACTGTCACGTCCACAGTCGGGTCCGGGTGGTTCTGACTGCAACAGTGGAACAGCTGGTCCACCTCCTGTCTGTACGTGGACTTGTCTTCATTGTGGATCAGACCAGTGATTACCAGTTTGCAAATTATGCGAACAGATCCATAGAAGATGCCATCAACGTAGCTCTCCACTCTGTGCTGAGCCACCTGGAGCAGTGGCAAAGCTACGTCCAAATGCTCTTTGTGGGTGTTCTCAGAATCTCATCTCTACTTTGTGGTTCTGTTGGCTTCATCGGGTGATGGCCTTCTGCTCGCTTTGGAACGGTTCAAAGCTGAGTTTGAAGCAGTGGGAATGAGAATCTGCACCTCCAAATCTGAGGCCACGGTCCTCAGCTGGAAAAGGGTGGAGGGCCCACTTCAAGTCAGGGACGAGTTCCTGCCCCAAGTGTCATGGCCTGGGGGATCGGCGAGACGCTGATCGGCCTTTTCTGTCTTTTTCTCTCTCGCGCGCTCTCTCTCTCTCCTCCTCTCCGTCGCCGGGGCGGAACTCATTGTGGGTTTACGCCCTCGGCCCACGCCCACGGAAAAGAACACAGCTGATGCCCATCAAGGTGAACAGCATTTAAGCCAGGAGGTGACTGCTGGTCTTCGCTGGATCGTTGTCTACCACGCGTCAGTGAAAGTCAAGCTACAGCTCAAGATAAGTCATGTGTCTTTTGTGAATATCGTTCTCATTCCTGTCTCCTTATCTACAGTGCCCCTGGATTACCTTTCCCGTGTGAATCTGTGTGTCAAGTGTGAAAAGAAGGACTGTTGTCGTGTATGTGGAGAGTTGGAGAGCGAGTGACTTCCCCCTTGGATTTCCCTTCTATTCAGCTGATTCAGGAGTCCTGCGTTTGAGTCCCCTGCATTGAACCTTAACATAACGATCCAGCCAGAATATGGAGTCAGCGGACTCTGCCGCCCAGCAGCGCGTCCTTACGGCCGAGGAGGTTTTGGAACGTCACGAACAAAGGCTGCAGCTCATCAATCAGCAGTTGACCGCTCTAACGCAGGTCCTTGCTCAGCGCGTACCCCTGGTAAGCCCAGCAGCCTCTCCTCCCTCTGTCTCCTCACAGTTACCGGCTTCTGAGCTTCCGGCACCCGGGCCTTTGGCTTCGCCTCATCCCACTCCCTGGAGCCCCCGGAGCGAGATTTGCCAACACCGGAACCCTTCGCGGGTGAGTTTCACAAATGTGCCGGCTTTCTGACCCAAAGTTTAGACAGTTGCGGAGGACATATGAAACTGACGAGGCTAAGATTGCCTTTTTTGTCCAGCTCTTACGCGGACCGGCTTTAACCTGGGCTCAAGCTGTTTTGAGAACTGACGTCAGCATACCAGGATTTTCTTGCTAAATTTAAATGTGTGATTGAGAGAGCTACTGGCGCTGATGCAGCATCTCACCATTTACTAAATCTTAAGCAGGGAAGACGAAGTATGGCGGAATACTTCATTTTGTTCTGGACGTTGGCCGAAGAGACCGGGTGGGGGCAGCCAGCATTGATAAGTACTTTGTTGAACAACGTGTGTGATGAGTTAAAGGGCGAACTAGTGATAAGAGAGTTACCTAAAACTTTGTCTGATGTGATAACGTTGTGTGTAAAGGTGGACGGGCATTTACGTGCGCGACGCAGAACTGAGGACTATGTTTCCCAGAGGTCTCTGGGACACGGCGAAGCAGCATCGGGCGGAAGCGCCACGAGTGGCGGAAGAGATTCGGAGTCGCACAACATGGAGGAGGGTGAGCAACCTATGCAGCTGGGTCGCTCTCGCCTTTCCCCTGAGGAAAGGCACCGTCGGTGGAGGGCCGGTGAGTGTTTCTATTGCAGCCGTAAGGGTCATGTTGCCAATGTTTGCACGTCTCTGCCAAAAGGCTGCAGTAGAGATGAGAATACGGGTGGGCGTGGGCTCTAGTTCACAGTCTCCTCCACGGCTCATGCCAGCAGCTAAATTAACGGTGCAGCTTCAGGTCAGCCCTCTTAAGGCTCTAATCGATTCAGGAGCGGAACAGAACTTTATTGACACTTCGCTGGCCCGACGATTAAATCTGAATTCTGAGCCTCTGCCACAGTCACTCCAAGTCACCGCCCTCAGTGGCCAGCGGCTTCCTAACATCACTCATATCACTGAGCCCGTTTTACTGACTCTCTCTGGCAATCATTCCCAGACTATACAGCTGTATGTGTTTCAAGCTCCGCTCATGCCACTAGTTCTGGGTTACCCGTGGTTGCATCAACATAACCCTGTTATCGATTGGAAAAAGGTGGGGTGGGGGGGAGGATTGTTACATGTCCTGTCTGAAAGCTGCCACCCCCTCTTCCGAACCACTAACCAATTCTTCTCTCTCCAAGCCGCCGGACCTCTCCTCCGTGCCACCCGTCTACCATGATCTCAAACAAGTGTTTTGCAAGGATAGAGCACGCTCGCTTCCTCCGCATCGGCCGTATGACTGCGGCATTGATCTTCTTCCAGGCGCACCTCTCCCTACCAGCCGCCTATACAGTCTGTCTCAGCCCGAACGTGAAAGTATAGAAAAATACATCAACGAATCACTCACCGCAGGTCTCATTCGCCCCTCGTCATCTTCTGTGGCCGCCGGATTCTTCTTCGTTGCCAAGAAAGACAAGAGCTTACGACCTTGTATTGATTATCAGGGCCTTAACAACATCTCAGTGAAGAATAAATATCCACTCACTAATTTTCACTCACTCATTCTGCCTTCGAGCTCCTTCAGGGGGCCACCATCTTCACTAAGCTGGACCTGCGCAACGCGTACCATCTGGTAAGAATAAGGGAGGGGGATGAATGGAAAACAGCCTTCAACAATCACCTTGGTCATTTTGAATATCTTGTCATGCCGTTTGGTCTCACCAATGCCCCAGCTGTTTTTCAGGCCCTGGTAAACGACGTACTGCAGGACTTCATTAACCACTTCGTCTTCGTTTATCTGGATGACATCCTCATTTTCTCTCATTCTGTCTCTGAACAAAAACACCATGTCAGGCAGGTCCTCCACCTCCTCCCGGAAAACCGTCTCTTCGTGAAGGGGGAAAAATGTGAGTTTTATGCTTCCACAGTCTCTTTCCTGGGCTATGTCATTGAACAAGGTAACCTGAGAGCGGACCCCTCCAAAGTTCAGGCTGTGTTAAACTGGCCCACTCCATCCCATCGCAAGCAGCTTCAGAGTTTCTTGGGTTTCGCTAACTTTTATCGCCGTTTCATCCGCAACTATAGCCAGCTCGCTCTACCCCTGACTCGTCTCACCTCACCCAAGGTCCCCTTCCGCTGGGATGAACCGGCTCGCCAGGCTTTCTCTTGCCTGAAGGAGCGCTTTGCCTCTGCACCCATCCTCATCCAACCTGATCTCAGTCAACCCTTCGTTGATGGAGGTGGATGCCTCGGACGCAGGAGTGGGGGCGGTGCTCTCCCAGTGACAAGGCGGTAAGCTTCATCCTTGTGCTTACTTCTGATACTTATGATGTGGGGAACTGAGAGCTATTGGCCATCAAGCTGGCCTTAGAAGAGTGGCATCACTGGTTGGAGGGAGCTGCCCGTTCGTGGTTTGGACGGACCACAAAAACTTGGAATACATCCGGTCCGCAAAACGACTCAACACCAGGCAAGCTAGGTGGCCTCTGTTTCTCACCAGATTCCAATTCACAATCACCTACAGACCCGGCTCTCGTAATGTCAAACCCGATTCCCTCTCACGCCAATTTCCCACCTCCGAAGACGCTGCTCAGGACGCCCCCATTCTTCCTTCCACGTGTGTTGTCGGGGCAAAAACCTGGGAGATTGAGTCAGCTATTCGAGAGGCCCAACGAACGGAACCGGACCCTGTACGGGTATGGGTCCCCCGGGCCTACTCTTTGTTCCCTCTACTGTCAGATCACGAGTTTTGCATTGGGCTCACACGGCCAAGTTCACCTGCCACCCTGGGGTCCACCGCACCATTACCTTCCTCCAACGCTTCGCCTGGTGGCCGTCTTCAGCTAAGGACGTCCGCGAATACATTGCTGCCCCTCCTACATGCGCTCAAAACAAGAGCGTCAATCAGCCATCTTCCGGCCTTCTCCAACCTCTACCGACCCCTGGCCGCCCGTGGTCACACATTGCAATGGACTTCATCACGGGCCTCCCTTCCTCATCAGGTAACTCAGTCATCCTTACTGTCATTGATCGTTTTTCGAAAGCTGCTCACTTTGTCCCCCTCCCCAAGCTCCCCAGTGCTTTAGAAATAGCTCGACTCCTGATTAACCATGTCTTTCGCCTTCACGGAATCCCCACGGACATCGTCTCTGATAGGGGGCCGCAGTTCACATCACGGGTCTGGAAAGCATTCTGCAACGCCCTCGGAGTGCAGGTCAGTCTCTCCTCTGGTTTCCACCCTCAGACTAATGGCCAGAAAGAACGGGCCAATCAGGAACTCGAGGCGGGCCTCCGGTGCTTGGCATCCACCAATCAGACAACTTGGAGTGAGCAACTCCCATGGGTTGAGTATGCCCACAATAGTGTAACAGGTATTACAATTAAATAATATGAGATACGCATTAAAATATTGTCTCGACAACTTTGGACTAGTATCAGAAAGTTCTAGGTAAGACTATGGAGCCTTGAAAGGATCAGCAGAGAAGGCACCACACAATGATAGATAAGATGTGATTTGAATAGAAACTGTATTG
Organism: Aulonocara sp. 'chitande type north' Nkhata Bay; assembly: GCF_057382095.1. Lineage (NCBI taxonomy): Eukaryota > Metazoa > Chordata > Actinopteri > Cichliformes > Cichlidae > Aulonocara > Aulonocara sp. 'chitande type north' Nkhata Bay. Next base: position 38,043,192 of record NC_141359.1, read on the forward strand.
AAAGTTGTAAAGTTTACTGTCAGGGGTACACATTTGTTCTATCACAAGTAAGAGAAATAAGACACTACAGACCAACTCAGAGAGTTTTAAGAACGTGCGCACGGGTGAATGTCCCTGAGAAGACACACACACCGATTGCAGGCTTGCTTGCTTTATTTATAGGACAAAGCAGGTTACATAGTACTTCCTCTTCTCTGAGAAGTTGGAGAGAGGTTAGACGTTAGCTCAGTGCTTATCTGACTTCACACCCACGCACTCTGAAATAACGAATACAGAAATATATCATGCTTATCTGACATCTCACACACTGAAGTAAGGAATACATCATTGTTCTCTTTAACAATAAGCTTGGTTATGTTGAAATATATGAACACTTGAATATAAGGCACACTTGATTATATTGTATTATGTAAAAAATCTTCTTACATTTACAAACCCTGCCTGTCTTCCTACAGTGCACAAACGCACATTAAAGGGCTCAAAAATAAAATCAAAACCAAACATCCTCTTTAAGGAAATTCTCCAAAGAGTTTTAATTAAAGAGCTTCCTCTAAATTAGAGATCCCTGTCTGTGTGTGGTGTGTGTGTGTTTCTGTCCACTGGTTCTAACACTACCCGTGTCAAGGGTCGCTGTGTGGCAGGCAGGACCCAAATGCAAAAACTCATAGACACGGGGATGAACTCGAGAAACACAGCTTTAATGCTGGCACGGCAGAATACAGGAAATACAGAACTAACTGGGAAAAAGTAAACTAACACTCGCAGGAAGACACAGGAAGATCCACACAACATGAGGGAGAACGCGACACAGAACTGAGGGAGACGCAGACATAAATACACAGAGGGTTAACGAGGGAAGTGGGAGCACACGGGGAACACAGGTGACACTGATAATAATCACGGGACATGGCAGGAGTGAACACAACACTGACGGGAGAGGTGAAACAGGAAGTACAGAGGTTCAGACAGGAGGAGAGAGAGCACGAGTAGAACACCAACATAACGGGCAGGGGAGACACGGAATAAACACGAAAGGGGACGAGGGCTCATGAATACACAGAGGGGCACACAGGGGGTAAAAGCCATGAAGGGAAAGCACTCAGGGAACAACACAACAGGGCAACTCAGGAAACAGAGCCTAAACAGGGAACTGAATACAAAGACACATGAGAACTAAGAATACTGGGCCAACATGGCCCAGGATCATGACAACCCGGGTAGATTTTTAAAGTGTTAGTCTTATCTGTGTCAAGGAATGTAGTTATAGTCCTGAGGTTCGCTGAAGATGGATCCCACGGCTGGCCACACCGTACTCTGGTCCGTCTACAGTCACTCTCTTGGGATTGGCTCGCCACTGAACCCACAGGGTTCAGATCTCGAATGATCCAGTCCTGGTCAAAAACCAATCTATGCACACAGTTCAGAGTGCATACATTACTATTTTATCTATGCTTCTTCCATCACTCATCTTTCAGTCAAGTATTGCTCAAGTATAACAAATTATTTTAGTTATACAATGTCTCAACCATCATGAAATGTATAAAGCCTTTTTAAAATCTAAAACTTAAAATTGTCCGTAGCCTACTGTTGTTACCACTGTCCTGTTTGAAATGGATACTAACTAGCTAACTGACTGAATGCCCATTAACCTTATAACTCCTGTTGTGTGTGTGTGTTTGTGTGTTTGTGTACAGAGAGACAGCCAGGTTCATAATGGATATAAGGAAGTTTTTTCAAAAAAAGGAGCCACGTTCAGGTAAAAGTGTAAGATCAAATGATCCGTCAATCAAGAATAATGTTGGATCAGTGTTTCAATGTTTATATCTTTTATTAGATGTTCATGTGGTTTGGTTATTTGCCTTTTGGTTGAAAGTACACATACAATCTGGAAGTTGTGTTCTCCCTATAATAAAGCTGCTATACAGAATCTGCTAAACAAACTGGGTTGAAACATTTTTGACCCTCTTTAACAACATTCCAACATAACATTGTAATTGATTGGGGAGATTAAAATTAATGATATATTTTTATGTGGTTCAGCCACAACTCTACTGAAACCTCAGCCAGTAATAGGTAGGCCAACTTTTGGACCGTCCAGTTGTCTGTATGACTGCCGCAGTATGTACATCACATTTGCACACTATCAGAAACTGCCAAAGAGCCCTGGTGGAGTGAGGAGCTGTAAAGAGAAGCAGATGCTCTGTTTATATTCTAAAAATGTTTTAAGCTAGCTTGTTTCAAAGATTCTGTACAGCAGCTTTAAATGTTTTCCAAAAGCACACATACACTTAACTTATCAGTGTTTCTCAAACTTTTTACAGTGTGTACCACCTGATAAAAATGTCAAGCTCTCCTAAGTACCACTATGAAAGCATGAAACTCATAAATCTTACAACACAAAATTAGTATTATTAAATTAGTAAAATTAGGGTCTGCAATAAAGATTTTTTTCATACATTGTATAAATTCTACCACAGGCAAAGTTGCCTCCATTTTTATAGTTTTTATTAATATTTTGTAATAATTTATTTGCAATAATTCTGTTTTGGGAGTGTTTTTTATGTGTCTGCATTATATTATACATACACATTAAAAGTGAATCTCTGTCCAAAAAATGCACTCAGTTTACTTTTTACTCACTATGAGCATCATTCATAATTCTCCCCCAGTAATTAAGGTTAGGATATGTATTTTTTCTATTCCAATCCATTCTTCTTTTGCAGCATTTAAATAAGCTTGATCAGATTTCATGGTTTTGTTACAGACTTTTCAAAAAAGTGTTTTGCTTTTCTTTCACAAATGTGGGATTAAATTGTGTTAAAATGTACAAAACAGTCATGTCATGTTTTGTGACGAGGACCCAGGTACAGAGAGACTTGATGAATTTAAGAATCTTATATTAATAAAGAAATTTGCAGACTTGCACAGAGATGGTAAAATTATGATGACTGATAACGGAGATGAAGACAACAGACGATGAGGACAGGGAGGAACGGGGGTTTAAATGCACCAAAGTGACAGAGAGAACTCGGGACAACATTTAAGGATGCAGGGACTGACAGAGACAGGTTTATCTTGCCTGGCTGGGCAGCTCTCTGGGTGCTCAGCACCCCCAAAGCTCTGATCCTAGAATCGCCCCTGAGTTACATCACGCAAGGTTTTAGTGCAACAGAAAATATACCTTATATTTACCCTTTTAAGAATAAATGAACTTGTAAGATTAACTCTCCCATATTTATCCCTCGCTTTTAACTGTTCTTCTTTTTAAGATATTTCAACTTGAATTATTTCTCAGAAAAATATATCAACTTCTTAAAACATTAATACTTCAACAGAATAATGAGATCCCTCACATTTTATAATCACATTTTATGAACTTTTTGCACCTTTATCAAATGAATTAACTTCTAAGTCAACAAAACTGAAAGGGTGCATTTTAGCACTACATGACAATATTACTGCTTCTCCAATGTTTTGGAACACCTCTCTTTCCGGCCGTCGAAGGTGAGCACTTTGTCCCCTCTTTCCAGCAGCATCTACGGAGGTGTCGATGTGCCTGGAGAGCCACCAGGGCCGCCCTTCTTTGCACAGCTGATCGCAATAAGCGCCTGGTGGACCGTCACCGGACCCCCGCACCTGCCTACACCCCGGGACAAAAGGTTTGGCTGTGGACCCGATTTGTTCCGCTCCGAGCTGAGTTAAAGAAACTGTCTCCCACCTTCATTGGTCCGTTTGTTATAGACTCTCTGGTTAACCCGGTTTCTGTCCATCCCCGAAATATGAGGATCCATAACGTGTTTCATGTGTCTCAAGTAAAACCCTGCCTGTCCAGTCCTTTGTTACACCAAGTTTAAGTATCTCGGAGTCTTGTTCATGAGTGACGGGAGTGGGAGATCGACAGACGGATTGGTGCTGCGGCTGCAGTGATATGGATGCTATACCAGTCTGTTGTGGTGAAGAGAGAGCTGAGTGTAAAAGCGAAGCTCTCAATTTACTGGTCGATCTACGTCCCTCCCCTCCCCAATGGTCACGAGCTGTGGGTAGTGACCGAAAGAACGAGATTGCGGATACAAGCGGCAGAAATGTGCTTCCTCCGAAGGGTGGCTGGCCTCTCCCTTAGAGATAGGGTGAGAAGTTCAGTCTTCCGGGAGGGGCTCAGAGTAGAGCCGCTGCTCCTCCACATTGAATGGAGCCATGGAGAGATTTTATCTCTCAGCTGGCTTGGGAACTCCTTGGTGTTCCCCCAGACAAGTTGGAGGAGGTGGCTGAGGAGAGGGAGGTCTGGGCTCCTCTGCTAGGGCTGCGGCCCCTGTGACCCAGCCCCGGATAAGCAGATGGATGGATGGATGCTCTTTGTGGATTACAGCTCAGCTTTCTATACAATCATCCCGGATATCCTCTTCACCAAACTGGTCACTCTTGGCCTTTGACTTTCTCACCAACCGGCCCCAGACTGTAAGACTTGGCCCCAACTCTCCTTCACTCGCATGCTGAGCACTGGCTCCCCACAAGGCTGTGTGCTGAGCCCCCTCCTGTATTGTCTCTAAACTTAAGACTGCAGTTCAACCCACAACAACAACATCATGATCAAGTTTGCTGAAGACACCACATTAGTCAGACTTATCTCAAAGGGAGACGAGTCAGACTACAGAGAGGAAGACCTGAAGTTAAATGGTAAATGGACTGGTTCTTATATAGCGCTTTTCTACTCATCTGAGCACTCAAAGTGCTTTACACAACTTTTGCATTCACCCATTCGCACAAGCACATTTTTCTAAGTGCTTTTATAGCTAACATTCACACACATTCATACTCCGATGGATGCATCGGAGAGCAGTTTAGGGTTAGTATCTTGCCCAAGGATATTTGGCATGTAGACTAGGGGAAGCCAGGAATCGAACCACCAACCTTCCGATCTGCTCTACCACCTGAGCTACAGCCACCCCCAGTCGACATCATAGTGTTCAGAGAAAAAACAAGCACTGACTATTATGAAAACCAAAGAGATCATTGTCAACTTCAGGTGGCACAGCACTGACTTAGGCCCCCGATACATCAACAGTGATGGTTGGAGAGGGTCCACACCTTCCGGTTTCCAGGAAGCACAAACTGGACTCCAACCTGCTGCTGATCTTCTACTACCTGGGTGGCTGTAGCTCAGGTGGTAGAGCAGGTGATCTACTGATCGGAAGGTTGGTGGTTTGATTCCCGGCTTCCCCTAGTCTGCATGCCAAATATCCTTGGGCAAGATACTAACCCGAAATTGCTCTCCGATGCATTCATCGGAGTGTGAATGTCAGTTGTGCTTGTGCCAATGGGTGTGAATGGGTGAATGCACAAGTTGTGTAAAGCGCTTTGAGTGCTCAGAAGAGTGGAAAAGCGCTATATAAGAACCAGTCCATTTACCATTTACCTGTCCATTGACAGCCTGCTGACATACTGCCTATAAGTAAGGTACGGCAGCTGACCAGATGGGAACAGAGTGAAGCTTCACAGTGTAATCAAGGCAGCACAGAAGATTATTGGCTGCCCTCTCCCCTCCTTGGCGGACATTTATTTCACCCGCTGCCTCAACAGAGCAACAAACATCATCAAGGGCAGCTCCCACCCAGGTTTTGACCTGTTTGACCTGCTTCCCTCAGGGAAGCGCTACAGGTGCATCAGCACAAACACTGACAGACTTAGGAACAGTTCCTTTGCAAAAGCCATGAGCACCCTGAACTAACACATGAACCGATGACACAGTTTCACCCCCCAATTCAAGCCTCCCCTCTATACACAGAATATACAAAAACTACCACTACTGTGCAATATTTAATTTATGTCAAATACCCCACTGTAAATATAGATATTGACCTGCTCATATGTATACAGTGCCACAGAACTGTGGACCTCACCCCCCTTTCTTCTTTTCCACATGTCTGCACTGGGTACGAGATGCTCTCAATCTCTTTGTACATGTGTATAGTGACAATAAAAGGCATTCTAGTCAATCAGTTTAGAGGGTCAAGAACAGCAGGGAGAGAACACGCCTATTGAGGAGGCCTTTGCTGGTAGTTTGTGTGTGGGATGTGGTGCTTCTTGGCCTCACCTGCTGCTGAGAAATGAGCTACCAGATCTTTTTTTTTTTTTTGCAACTGTACACATTTATTTCTTACTATTTAACAGATTTCTCATTTCTTTTTACTTAATACAGTAAAAAGAAACATTTTGTCATGTAGAAAAACTGATTTGCACTGTACATCTTCAGCTTCAACTTTCAATCCTTCAAACAATGGAAAAGCCATTTAATTGTACAAGTGTTAAGTAAAAACGGATTTCATGTTTGATTAAGCAGAAATTCAAAAACTGGTCCAGTTGCTAAAACCTCTGACTGTTTCAATAAGTGTTGAAGAGAAAGAGGATAAACTGAGAAAACTACTAAAACTGCTTCACATCCATGTGGTTGTGGATCAGATTTATAAGACAGCATAATATCAAAATAGATTGACACTCTGATAGTGCTGCCACATCTAAAACAGTTTGTCTTTTAATCCTTTTCACATGTGCAGTCTCCACGGTGCCTGTTATTTCCTTGAACAGTAATGAGAAGAAAGATAGTGAAATTTACAGCCTTTCTACATATCAGTGTTTTTTTGGTAATTAGGCAGGTGACCATCAAAAATACATTTAGTGCAAAGACATCGACAAAATGTAAATCATCTGGGAAATGCAGATAAATAATAAAACGTCATATCCGCTCACATCAATAGACATGTTTTCAGACAAATCCAAATAAAACACAAATTTCAATAAAAATTAAACATTTTTTTGGACTTATTTTAAAATGGATGTCAAACAATGGGTGTGACACTTAGCTGTGTGTGAAACTATTTTCTGATCGAATAAAACAAAAATTAGTTCTTTTTAAAATAACAACACTATAAAATTTTTTCCGAATTTTGGTCAGTTTGAAACCGTAAATCAGAGGATTCATAATAGGAGGAATGACAAGAAATTCTATTGCTACAAAGTTTTGAAGGGTCCGAGGCAACTCTTTCGAACCCAGTCGCATACTTATAACATCAGTAAGTACTGCCACAACAAAAGTAAATAATGAGACGAGATGTGGGACACATGTTTGCATGAACTTTGCTCTGTTTTCTATAGACCTGAGACATGTTTGAATGATATACATATAGGACCAAACTATAAAAGCACCATGAAGAAAATAAATAATTATTGTAATATTTGCAGATATAGCATTGATTGCAGTTTGTGCTGGGAAACAAGCGAGTTGAACAATACTCCAGTTCACACAGAAGAGTCTGGAAATATACGGGCTGCATAACTTCAATCTAAATGTTAGAAAGGTATTCACAGCCATAATGCAGAAAGTTGTGAACCACAAAAAACATGCAAACCTAATGACTCTTTGCTTTGTCATGATAGAGTGGTACTTCAGTGGCTGACATATGGCCACATATCTGTCATATGCCATGAGTGCAAGAATCGACAGTTCACCACAGATAAAAGAGTAAACTACCTGATTCTGAATAAGGCAACCGTAATATGAGATGAGATGAACATCAGAGAGGAGATCCCAGAGAAATCTGGGGTAGAAACCTGCTGTTCCATAAAGTGCATTGATGCAAAAGACACAGAGCAGAATATACATTGATTCATGGAGGTTGCTGTCCAAGATGATGATCACAATGAGAGAAACATTGACGAGGCAAATGATGCAGTAACACAACAAACTGAGGAAAAAGAGAACAAACCTGTGACTGACTGTTTCATTGAAACCTGAAAGAAAAAACATTGATATTACAGAAACATTATTCATTGTGATTGAGAGACCTAAGTGAAGCCTAGTCGCTCACTGTATCTGTTCTCCTCTCTCCTCTATCAGGTACAGATAACAGCAACACGTGAGCTGGGATTTCAAACCAGCCAATCATTGATCTGGAATGAAAGCTCACAGCTTTGGAAGATCACAGGGGATTTAATATGTATCATGTACTAAACACATAATAAAACAAACCTGCAGGTTCTTGAAAAAGAAATATTAAAACGTTTTAAAATTTTTGTTCTGATATCAAAAGTTTTTAAGGTAGACTGTTTTCTTGGATTTGGTAAATGTTTAAATATGCAATTGTAACTCTCTGGTGCCACCTTAAAACCTGTAGTCTGTAATAGGACATGATGTCGTCGGTAAACAGGAAGTAAGTCTGTGAATTAAGGAGAAGGCATGTGCAGCATGGTGGCCTTAGCCAGATAAATCCAGTGGCATCCACATACATCCTATGCCTTTGGTAGCATTGTGGGTATGTATAGACTTGTTTTATATTTTATGTGCATGTATAGACCACTTTCTTTCAAGTAAGTTCATTTTTCTGTAAGTTTAATGATAAAACCTATCTTGTGCAGTTTAAGCTAGCAATTTCTTATGGAGCTAGTTAAAGGGGAATGACAAACGAATTGGAGGCATTCATTATAGTAAGACTTGTTAAAATCATAATTTGAATTTGTATTTGACTTAAAAAGGGAAGTAATTCATATGAACATTGCATGTTGACATATTAAAAAACTGGGTTAATATATTTTCATCGTTATATATGTACATGGTGAATAAGTACAGTGATTATGCCTTGTACTGTTTGTTACAGTTTCACCTTTCCCTGTGTCAATAAACCTGTGAACCGGGAATCGTGTCATCAGAGTCTTGATGTGGGGAAGGAGTTTAGCTGACTGCCCAACCATAGCAGAGGCAGTACAATTTTATTAAAAAAATGCTTTCTTCATAATACTGTTAGGAATTTCTTACACATATGCCAATTAAACATAATTGTCCAGGGCTTGTTGTGGTTTCCTTTTGGTTTTTGTTTGTAGTCTTTCGTAGTCCAGTCAGATCGTTGTTGCTTCAGTGATAATGATCAGGCTCTCTGCCGTTTGCTGAAGTCACTAGAAAGACAGTAGAAGTTCTTGTGAATGTTGCTTTGTCTTTGCCTCTTAGTAACTCTGTGGAAAAAAGACTTGTTTGCACCTGTTACCTGTTACTTACCTGTTACTCTGCCATCTGCTCACTCTCTACCTTTCCTATTCCATAAGGGAAAGATTCCAGCCTGCACTCCCTCCTTAGTCCATTCTGGAAAAGTGATCAAGCTCCTCAAAGCAGAAGTCCACTCATGAAGCCTCAAGAACCCAGCTATTTCTCCAATTTTCTGCAGTGTGATGTAACCTTACCCTTACACAAAACACATGTTGACTGGTTGGTCAGTCACCCATGAAACCTCCAATAGTTCCATAAGAATGGAGACCTGGTCCAATGTTTTGTAGACTTTTGTAGAATCTACAAATTCTTCTTTCCAGCAATGTGATACTGTTTGTGATGCAATGATTGACTGGAAGTTTTTTCACATTTCCTAAATCTTCGCTGATAAGCTTCCAGGACAAGCTCCTATGTTTGTAACACAGTTTTCTTTACAATTTCATAATTAAACAACCGACAAACTGGTATAAACCTCCTGGGCTTTACCGACCAGTTTACGGTATAATAAAAGCAGCCAAAACACCTTGGGACAACTTGCAGTTGTTGAAATATGAACCAACTTTGTCTTCACGAAATGGAGGGACTAGTTGAATGTGCTTTGTGATGTCAAAACATATAGAAATAGTGGTGGATGTGCTGGGATGACCACACACAGGCATGGAAACAACACGTGAGCTTTTCTCTAAGTCCAAAGCCAAGGCATAGCTTGCATCTCAAGTTGTTTAGTGCGGGCCTCCATCTGTTTTACACAGAGGGTTAAGCAGAGATCCTCAGTGGACAAAGCTGTTTGAGGGTCCCCAGCTGCATCATTCAATAGAAGGCACTTAGATAGAAAGCGCATAGAAAAGAGTGCCTCTGCGAATATGTGTAAATGAATGAATGTGGCAAGTTGTGTAAAGCGCTTTGAGTGCTCAGACTAGAAAAGCGCTATGTAAGAACCAGTCCATTTACCATCAGCCTGCACGCTAGCAGGGAGCATGTCAGTAGCCTCCGGCACTTTGGCATCCGGTCCCAGTTTAGTCCTGTCTGGGGGTCAGGTCATAGCAGGAATGAGGCACCTGCTCCAAGCAGGACCCAAGCAGCCACAGGAGACAATCTTCTGTCACTACATGGTTTTATTTATAGAAAGGAAAAAAAACAACAACCACACAGGACAGTCAGCACTTCAGGGTGAGCCGAGGCCAAAATAATAAACAAATAGACAAAATAATAAACACGGGGAAGCAAGTAAACCTCTGTCACAGGCAGTTCTCCAGGTACCGCAAAAACAAGTATATATGACAACGGCTATAACACTATGCCTTTATGGTATACTCTGAAATAAATATTTTTCATTGCGATTTACGATTATCCCCCTTTGTTCTTCAGACACTTTAAATGATCTTGCACATATATAAAACTGGTCAGAAAATCCAGTAAAATCACCGAAAACTTTTACAGGTAAATCTGAACAAGCAGAACAAAGATGATATCAGGTTTTTCCTCTTTTATTTTACTTATGAACATAAAATGTCAGTGAAGTTTCCACACAGAGTGCATTTTGTAATGGGTGTTAATCATTTGCCTTAGACGAATTCTCTGAGATATATAATTTGTAAATTACATGTAAAAATAAAAAAAAATTTATTTTTTAGTGCCAAAAAACTTGAAATATAAAAAGATTTAAGGCACAAAAAGCAACTTCCTATCACTCAGTGTCATGATGATGCAACAGTTCAATAATAGTTTCTTACCAATTTTAAAAAAAACAAAAAATATGTTCTCTCTCTGTGAAATGCTCTTAAACGGTCAATGTTTAATTTTTAATTTACAGTGCATATTGGAGTCGGCCTGCATAAAATTGTTTTAGATGATTTTATATCATTTGGTCTGAAATTTAACTTTGACCAAAAGTGAACATGTGTGTGATAAATGTGGAGCTGTATGAATTCTATGTGACAGAGCTGTTAAAGTGTGTAAAATTAACAAAATGCTAATTTTATCATTTGCTGGAGAACATCACATTTATTAATTATTCCCTTTTAAAAGTAATATGTTGTCCATAAACAAGAAAACACATATAATGAATTTACACATTTTTATTAATAATATGTATGAAGCACATCACAAATGTTTGTTGTTGTTGTTTTTAACTCAACTCTTTATTTCAGTTTGTTTTTCTGAAACAGTCACAGCACAGGAACATGCGTTAATATAAATGCTGAAACATGAATCTATTCGCATTTACTCACATATTAAAATAAAGTAATTCTTAGCAGAACCATAATCCCTATTTAATTCTTTTAAGTTGATAATAAAATAACCTTTTTATTAGAAACGGCACAGATTCTTTTACACTATTTTCTTTGTCATATGACATTTATCTAATTAGGCATGATAAGTTTCTTAGGATACACTTTCTAATTTCAGGTAACTTTAAACCATACATGAGAGGATTTAAAATGGGGGGAATCACAACAAACTCCAGTGACAGAATGATGCCCAGAAATGGATTCAGCTCTTCAAGGTCAATTCTGCTGAGGGCAACATCACAAAACACAGTAATGGAATAATTGACAAAAGTAACAATGTGTGGCAGGCAGCTCTGTATGACTTTGCTCTTGAACAGTGACGAGCGCTTCCTACAAACCAGGAAAATTCGCATATATGTATACAAGACAAAAGCAAGTGGCAGAAACACTGTGGTTACGCTCACAAACATGCCAATAATATTATTGATCACTGTAGGGACACATGACAATTTTACAACAGGCCAGTTGGCACAAAATACCTTAGGTATCTTATTGCCACACAGTGGAAGTCTGGAAGCCAAATAAACACAGGCTGCAACTGAAAAGGCTGGATAGATCCATGCAAAAGCGAGCAACTTGGAGATCACCCTTGAAGTTAGTTTGCTGTGGTAATGCAAAGGCTGGCATATAGCAACAAAGCGATCATATGCCATTATGCCTAAAATAGTAAGCTCATAGGATGCATAGGTGTAAATGATATAGATCTGAGTGTAACAAGCCGAACGTGCAATCAAGTTTGAGTCAGACAGAAGATCTCTTAGAAATCTGAAGAAAAATCCACCAGAGCCATACAGAGAGTTAATTGAGAGGCACATAATAAAAATATACATAGGCTCGTGTAAGGTTTTCTCTCTTGATATTACCACTATTATGACAAGATTCGCTGAGATAATAAACGTATACAAGAGTAAAAACAAAACAAATGCCAGATAGCGGAACTTTCCTATGTACACAAACATCGTCAGATTAAAATATAGTGGATGGGAATTGTTTTCCATTTACCCCATAGGCAATGGGCAGTACCACAGATGAGCAACAGAGAACAACACAATTTAACAGAAATATTTTCAAACCAACCAATTATGTAAAACAACAGGTTAAAAATATTTGTAATAAATCTGGACAAGTTAGAAAATAAACAACTTTTAGTCTCAGTTATATTTAAAATATAAATTCAGCGTTTCTAAGCCTCACCACAACTGAAAGTCCTTTGTGTTGTCAGTGTGTGTGGTCTGTGGAACAGCAGGTAACCACTGAGGATTAAGAGCAGTGCTGAGCGCCTCTTTATGATGGCAGCTGACAGTCATCGTTCCATGGAGAATCTAAAACAATGATAGTTTACTTTATTGATGATTGCACTTGTGTACAAAAATACAAATAAGTACACAGTATTATCATGATTCACTCACCAGACACTTTCTCAGTTACACCATGTTCATATCCAGTTTGAGCCTTTTTTTAACTTCAAAAATGCCTTAATTCTTTATTTTAGAGGTTCCATATTAATATGATAGCATCACAGAGTTACTGCAGGTTTGTCTGCTGCACGTCCATGATGCAGAACCTGCCATTCCACTGCATCTGAACAGTGCTCTTATGGACTGCAATCTAGTCACTGTGGAGGAAACCAACATGATCCCGTCTTTGTGACATGGCATGTTAACCTGTTGGAAATACCCATCAGAACATGAGCACACTATGGTCATAAAGGGACGGACATGGTCAGCAACAATTTGCTTGGTAAGTTATGATGGTATCAACCCTGGTCCAAGTTCCCACTGCATTAAGGCTGTTTGTGACAAGGATGACGCATGACAGGTCCAGAGGTTTGATTTGAGAGCCAACTTTATTCACACAGTGCGGCCTGCAGCTCTCAGCAGCAGGCCGCACACCACACACACCAACAACCCTGAATCCCCGTGTCTCTAACTCTCCGGCCAGATTGCGGATGCCGTGCAGGTGTGTCCGCATGGCACCGCAGACCACGCCCCACCACACTGTTGTCTTTTTCTGTGTTTTGATCTTGTTTAATTAAATATAAACAAGCCTCTAAAAATAATCAGTGGTGATTGTCAGCTCGCTGGGGTTTTTGTTGTTGTTGTTGTTGTTGTTGTTGTTTTTAGCAATATTCGTTTGTGTCTTTAAGCTAAATTTTTAAGACCTGGGGCCCGTTCTTCGTACGTCGCTTACTACATCCAAGATCAAATGACACATCCAAGATCAAATCATCGCGCTAACCGTGAGCTCGCTAATCCGGTTCCCCGAACACACCTGCTGTTGACGATTACTACAGCTGGACGCAGGAATGTGACATCACTGGGTGTCGTAAAAGGGGCTACGCATTGATAGTAGAAACATTGATCGGCAACCCGCTGATTGGTCGGCGAAAATGTCGAAGGGGCGTGCTCGGTATTTTCCGGCAGCAGAGCAAGAACTCATGAGTGAGGGATTTCAGGAGTTTCAGAGTTTAATTAAAACGCAAGAGAACACTGCAAAGGCTGCAAAAGCAAGGAGAGAGGGCTGGCAGAAAGTTGCTGACAAATCAAACTCGTAGGTAATTTAATAATAATAATAATAATGGATTGGATTTATATAGCGCTTTCCAAGGCACCCAAAGCGCTTTACGATACCACTATTCATTCACTCCCACATTCACACACTGGTGGAGGCAGCTACGGTTGTAGCCAGGCTGCCATATGTTATATTATATCCCCTTTCACATTAGAGCCACAACAGGACCCACAAGAACATGGGAACAAGTAAAAGTGGAATACAGGAGTATTCTACAGAATGGTAATATTTATCTCTTAGATTGCTTTGCGTCTCTTGGCAAGGTAATACTGGCCTGTAATACTCTGTTAGTTTGTTCATAACAGCAACCAAGAAAAGGGCAGAGGAAAAAAAGACAGGTGGTGGTCCTGCACCCCCTCGTCAACAAGTTGGTTAAGTGAATAATACCCTCACGGGAATATCGATATCTCTCTATGAGCACACTGTCGCGCTGAGCTAAAGGATCCTGTCTATCCCGCAATATACGCTGAATTCTGAGGACTCTCCTTATCAATCTTGCACCTTCCGCAATGGGTTGGTCGCGTATACGGACAGGACATGGCTGCGACAGGCTTCCCAAATCCACCTTCGCTTTTATAGCCGTGGTCTCTCATCTTGATTACACGAAGTAATTTACAATTACTACTCTGAAATATGAATTACATCTGTAATAATCACATACATGTAATAGAATGTTAATAGTACATTTCCCTTTTTTAGGAAATGACCTGTATGTATCTGTGTGACATCAATAAAAGGATCAAGTGCTGCATTATCTTTAGTTACATTGATAATATTTATTTATGGTGAAACAGTGGAAAAATATCGCTGTTGCTTTCGTATAAATGAAGCGGACATACCTGCGTGGCCGCGATCTAATCCTGTTTACATAAAGTAAACCTGCTCCCGAGCAGGTTTACGCTTACGGCTCTGTTGCTATGACAGCAAGTCCCGGATGAGCTTCGGGGAACCGACTGATCCAGGATCACGCGAAATCGTCAACAATCTAATCCGGCTAACCTACTTAGCGAGGTACGAAGAACGGGCCCCTGGGCCCTGTTTCAGGAAGCCGGTTTAGTGGAAAAACTGAGTAAGTATACCCTGAGTTAACGAAAACTCTGGGTTTTCGGTTTCACAAAGCGAGTTCAGATGAAGCCTCAGTGAGTCACCATGACGACACACTCCGTGAAGCTAACCTGCCCCCTAGCAGGTTTACTACAACTAACCCTGACTGTCTCCGCCCCTTTGTCGGAAACCTGACAGTAGGAAGTGTCGGACATGGCGTGTCCCTTTCTTGAAGAGCCAGTAGATCGTGAAGCCCAAATTCTCCGCAGAGCTCTCCGCCGGGAGAGAGTGATTAGAGCGTGTTTGGACATTTTATCATTTCCTGATGATTTTCTGTGCGAACGTTACCGTTTGTCAGCACAATCTATAAGTTATTTGAATAACATCCTCAGGCCATATATTACGCATGTGACACATCGCGGACATGCTCTCAGTTCTGTACATATTATTTGTATTGCACTTCGGTTTTTTGCAAACGGGAGCTTTCTGTATAATATTGGTGACGCTGAGCACGTTTCCAAGGCTACCGTCTGTCGGGCAGTCAGGAATGTTACAGTTGCACTGAAATGTCTCCTGCACTCGTCTGTGGTGTTCCCCGGTCACAGACCCACAAGATTTATCAAAGAGGGATGCCACAAAATTGCAGGTATCAGGATGACCAAAACTTAATTTATGGTGTGGTGATACTTGGACTACTACTCAAATTTCACATTTATTTTCACGGTTCCCAGGCGTGATTGGCTGTATAGATGGCACTCACATTCCAATCATTGCTCCTCCAGTAAATGAAGGAGACTATGTGAACAGGAAGTCTTTCCACAGCATTAATGTACAGGTACATAGTTCCCTGTAGCATTTCAAACTAACAAATTATTTCATTATAGTAATGGATGCTAATTTGTGTTCTCTGCACTGTGAAGATCATATGTGATGCTGCCAACATTATCACAAATGTGGAAGCCAAGTGGCCAGGCTCTGTCCATGACTCACAAATATTCCGTGAATGTACACTGAGCACAATTTGGACATGGTGAGTTGAGAATACTTTAAAATATATAAAGACCAATTGCTTCAGGGACATTTGAACTGAAGTGTATCCTTCTGTCTTAGGAGAGTTCACTGGCTACTTGCTTGGTGATAGGGGGTATCCATGTTTACCCTATTTGCTTACCCCTTACTCTGACCCTGAACCGGGCCCACAGCAGCGATATAATCTGGCTAATTGCAGGACAAGAGCCAGAATTGAAATGACTATCGGAATGCTTAAGGCCCGGTTCCAGTGCCTGCAAAGACTCAGGGTCACCCCAGAAAGGGCATGTGACATTATTGTGGCATGTGTGATTCTTCACAACATTGCCACAATTAGAGGAGAACACTGTCCTTCTGAACCAAACATCAGCAGTGATCCAAACCATGAACATCCTGACCCTCCCACGGACATACAAGATGGAAGCGCAGTCAGAGACACCATATGTCACAATCATTTCTTTTGACCCATCACCTCAACATGTTGAAAGAAGAATAAACAGATTTTTTGTTCAACTGGCTTTATTGGTCACCTGTGTTTCCTGTACACAAAGTATTAAAAGATGTAAACCTCATAAAGTGTCTCTGTTGCTTCCTCCTCTGTAACAGCTGTCAATGTTTCTTCATTATTTTCCTGTAGTAAAGAAATAAACAACATTGCTGTTCTACTGTACACTCATATAATCTGTGGAGTATTACTCACAACTGCATGTTGGTCTGGCTCAACAGGAGGCTGCACCAGATGCAGTACACCACCACCATCAACTGATAGAATATGAGGTTTATACAGGTCACTTATAACTTACAAGGGACCAAATGGCAATTAACAAACATACCAATCACCTTACACTTCATTGTCATTATGCTCTCAAAGACAACCAAGACTGAGGGAAGGCAAGATCAGTAGGAAAATAACTTCACTACAAAATAATCCATTATGGTAAAGAGTTTATCAAATGAATGAGTAGCACTGCAAAGGTGACTGTGAAGAAAGGATGTATGCACATCATGTATTATTTAGAATTTACCCCTTATGTAGGCACTTGTGTCTTGCGGGGTTATTGACTCAGAGGATGTCCCCGCAGAGATGCCTTCGGCCACAGGGCGCCCACTGTTTTGGCTGAGGGCCAACTGCTCAGCCTCTGTGAGTGGTGGTGGTGGAGGACCCCCACCTGTTTTTCGGGCCTCCGCTTTTTTTCTGTTGGCTATAACGGGTCACATTTGAGCATACAGAGTAAGCAAATATGTACTTGTAATGTGCTCAGATAATTTCAATAAGTGCTTACAGAAAGAAAATTAATGTAGCCTCTAACTGCAATTGATTTACATGGGACAAACAGACCAAGCACTATGGCTCATAATACAATTACACCTTACCTGTTTGGACTATATTTTTATATTTCATTTTTACTTGCTGCCAGGAACGTTTGGGGCCTGTTGGGTTGCACCTGCGCTCACATCACGTCACAAAATAAAATGTATAAAATAACAAATAAAATAACATATGATAAAATAACATATGATAAAATAACGTGTTAAATGGGTGGAAATCCCTAGATCAATGTTTAAATTAACACTCACGCATTGACTCTGTCGGCTATGTTTTGCCATGCATGCTCCCTGTCTTTTGCAGCTGTGGCTGTGTTACTTTTTTCCGCGGAATTTGCATGTTATCAGCATATGCTGCCATCAGAATTTCGGCCTCAAGCGCTGTAAAATACATTGACCACGCCTTCTTTCCCTCCGTCTCCATGGTGACTCGCTTAATCTGTGCTCCGCTTATCAGGGCTTTATGTATCCTCGTCCGCGCGCTTAACTTGGGGTTAAAGCAACTCCGCGTTGATTGAACTACTTGTTATCAGCCTTTCTGAAACCGAATATTCCGAGTTGGACAGTTCGGGGTTACTCAACCCTGAGTATCATTTTTCACTCTGAGTTTTCTAAACCGGCTTCCTGAAACAGGGCCCAGGGCCCTATTTCAGGAAGCCGGTTTAGTGCAGACTCTGAGTAAGTATACCCTGAGTTAACGAAAACTCTGGGTTTCCGGTTTCACAAAGCGAGTTTAGATTAATTCTGAGTGAGTCACTATGACGACACACTCCGTGAAGCTAACCTGCCCCCTAGCAGGTTTACTTCAACTAACCCTGACTTTCTCCGCCTCTTTGTCGGAAACCTGACTGTAGGAAGTGTCAGACATGGCGTGCTCCTTCCTTGAAGAGCCAGTAGATGTTGAAGCCCAAATTCTCCGCAGAGCTCTCCGCCGAGAGAGAGTGATTAGAGCGTGTTTGGACATTTTATCATTTCCTGATGATTTCCTGTGTGAACGTTACCGTTTTTCAGCACAATCTATAATTTATTTGAATAACATCCTCAGGCCTAATATTGCTCATGTGACACATCGCGGACATCCTCTCAGTTCTGTACATATTATTTGTATGGCACTTCGGTTTTTTGCAAACGGGAGCTTTCTGTATAATATTGGTGATGCTGAGCACGTTTCCAAGGCTACCGTCTGTCGGGCAGTCAGGAAATTTGCACTGAAACGTCTCCTGTACTCGTCTGTGGTGTTCCCCGGTCATAGACCCACAAGATTTATCAAAGAGGGATGCCACAAAATTGCAGGTAGCAGGATGAACAAAACTTAATTCATGATGTGGTGATACTTGAACTACTACTTAAATTTTACATTTATTTTCAGGGTTCCCAGGCGTGATTGGCTGTATAGATGGCACTCACATTCCAATCATTGCTCCTTCAGTAAATGAAGGAGACTATGTGAACAGGAAGTCTTTCCACAGCATTAATGTACAGGTACATAGTTCCCTGTAGCATTTCAAACTAACAAATTATTTCAATATAGTAATGGATGCTAATTTGTGTTCCTTGCACTGTGAAGATCATATGTGATGCTGCCAACATTATCACAAATGTGGAAGCCAACTGCTCAGCCTCTGTGAGTGGTGGTGGTGGAGGACCCCCACCTGTTTTTCGGGCCTCCGCTTTTTTTCTGTTGGCTATAACGGGTCACATTTGAGCATACAGAGTAAGCAAATATGTACTTGTAATGTGCTCAGATAATTTCAATAAGTGCTTACAGAGGGGAAATTAATGTAGCCTCTAACTGCAATTGATTTACATGGGACAAACAGACCAAGCACTATGGCTCATAATACAATTACACCTTACCTGTTTGGACTATATTTTTATATTTCATTTTTACTTGCTGCCA
Organism: Aulonocara sp. 'chitande type north' Nkhata Bay; assembly: GCF_057382095.1. Lineage (NCBI taxonomy): Eukaryota > Metazoa > Chordata > Actinopteri > Cichliformes > Cichlidae > Aulonocara > Aulonocara sp. 'chitande type north' Nkhata Bay. The sequence goes on from NC_141359.1 coordinate 38,062,384, forward strand.
GGAACGTTTGGGGCCTGTTGGGTTGCACCTGCGCTCAAATCACATCACAAAATAAAATGTATAAAATAAAAAATAAAATAAAATATAATAAAATAACGTGTTAAATGGGTGGAAATCCCTAGATCAATGTTTAAATTAACACTCACGCATTGACTCTATGTTTTGCCATGCATGCTCACTTTCTTTTGCAGCTGAGGCTGTGTTACTTTTTTTCCGCGGAATTTGCATGTTATCAGCATATGCTGCCATCAGTATTTTGGCCTCAAGCGCTGTAAAATACATTGACCGCGCCTTCTTTCCCTCCATCTCCATGGTGACTCGCTTAATCTGTGCTCCGCTTATCAGGGCTTTATGTATCCTCGTGCGCGCGCTTAACTTGGGGTTAAAGCAACTCCGCGTTGACTGAACTACTTGTTATCAGCCTTTCTGAAACCGAATATTCCGAGTTGGACAGTTTGGGGTTACTCAACCCTGAGTATCGTTTTTCACTCTGAGTTTTCTAAACCGGCTTCCTGAAATAGGGCCCAGGGGTCCGTTCTTCGTACCTCGCTAAGTAAATTAGCTGGATTTGATTGTTGACGATTTCGCATGATCCTGGATCGTTCGGTTCCCCGAAGCTCATCCGGGACTTGCTGTCATAGCAACAGAGCCGTAAGCGTAAACCTGCTCGGGAGCAGGTTTACTTTATGTAAACAGGATTAGATCGCGGCCACGCAGGTATGTCCGCTTCATGTATACGAAAGCAACAGCGATATTCCACCACTGTTTCACCATAAATAAATATTATCAATGTAACTAAAGATAATGCAGCACTTGATCCTTTTATTGATTTCACACAGATACATACAGGTCATTTCCTAAAAAAGGGAAATGTACTATTAACATTCTATTACATGTATGTGATTATTACAGATGTAATTCATATTTCAGAGTAGTAATTGCAAATTACTTCGTGTAATCAAGATGAGAGACCACGGCTATAAAAGCGAAGGTGGATTTGGGAAGTCTGTCGCAGCCATGTCCTGTCCGTATACGCGAGCCACCCATTGCGGAAGGTGCAAGATTGATAAGGAGAGTCCTCAGAATTCAGCGTATATTGCGGGATAGACAGGATCCTTTAGCTCAGCGCGACAGTGTGCTCATAGAGAGATATCGATTTTCCCGTGAGGGTATTATTTACTTAACCAACTTGTTGACGAGGGGGTGCAGGACCACCACCTGTCTTTTTTTGCTCTGCCCTTTTCTTGGTTGTTGTTATAAACAAACAAACAGATTATTTCAGGGTCTCTTTTCAAGAGACTAAAAGCAACATAAGTGATAAATATTACCATTCTGTAGAATATTCTTATGTTTCACTTTTATCTGTTCCCATGTTCTAGTGGGTCCTGTCGTGGCTCTAATGTGAAAGGGGATATAATATAACATAATAAAATATAATGTAATATAATATTGGATAATATAGTGTAATATAATAGATTTACCCTACCGCCTACTGGTGTTGGCCAGAGGGGCCGATGGCGCGATATGGCAGCCTCGCTTCTGTCAGTCTGCCCCAGGGCAGCTGTGGCTACAACCGTAGCTGCCTCCACCAGTGTGTGAATGTGAGAGTGACTGAATAGTGGCATTGTAAAGCGCTTTGGGTGCCTTGAAAAGCGCTATATAAATCCACTCCATTATTATTGTTATTATTAAATTACTTACGAGTTTAATTTGTCAGCAACTTTCTGCAACTTTCTCTCTCCTTGCTTTTGCAGCCTTTGCAGTGTTCCCTTGCGTTTTAATTAAACTCTGAAACTCCTGAAATCCCTCAATCAAGAGTTCTTGCTCTGCTGCCGAAAAATACCGAGCGCGCTCCTTCGACATTTTCGCCGACCAATCAGAGGGTTGCCGATCAATGTTTCTACTATCGATGCTGTTAGGTATTTTAGTACCATGGGAGCATTTACTGGATATTGTTTTATAGTGACATTATGCAGGAAAACTCTGTCATTCAATAAGGCCCCTTTGTTTTAGTTATTTTTCTCTTTGACCCAAGAATTGATGTGTGAGAATCACAGGCTGGTACAAGGTTGAAATACCACAGAGATCACTCCCTCAGCTACATTAGTTTCTTAATCTTTTAGGAGATGCCTGTTGAAGACCAAATGGTTTGTTTCAGATTTCACTAATGTAAGAACTCTTTGTTTTGTGCCTTGAAAATATGTCGCTGATATAATCACAATTGTAGCTGACCTGATACACTACACAAAGGATGCTTCTTCACCCAAGGGCAGGAAGACGCTCCCTTATCTTGGTCTGTACTGGTTTAAACTGATAATCTGCTGTCTCATGAATTTTACCCTCTATATAAACTGTTGTACTTGTGAATAAAGTTGAGTCAATTTGGGAAGACAACCTGAAGCAGTCTCTGTTTTCTTGTTCTCCCAAGCTGCTCCCGAGCTCGTACTAACACGCTGAATGGCATGCTTGAATATTACTTGAGAATATATTTGACTGTGTTACAGACTAAGGGACATTCTCTGCTGATAGGTGAAGGTACATTCTCTGCTGATAGACGTCCACGCCTCGAAGGAAGTCGATCCACGGATTAGGCCCTGGAAACCGTTTCCTTCAGATGCGTAGCCCCTTTTACGACACCCAGTGATCTCACATTACTTCATCCAGCTGTACTGATCGTCAACAGCAGGTGTGTTCGGGGAACCGGATTAGCGAGCTCACGGTTAGCGCGATGGTTTGGTCTTGGATGTGTCATTTGATCTTGGATGTAGTAAGCGACGTACGAAGAACGGGTCCCAGGGCCCTATTTCAGGAAGCCGGTTTAGTGCAAACTCTGAGTAAATATACCCTGAGTTAATGAAAACTCTGGGTTTTCTAAACCCGCTTTCTGAAACAGACTCCTAATGATGAAACTGCAGCCCATGGGCTCATGGACTGGAAGACATCAAATAGCTCAATGCTTCACTCTGAGGCAAAGATTTGAATTTGTACATGAAGCTTAGGATCAGGAATTTTTTATAGCAAGTAATCCAAACAACACAGCAACATATTAATGGCTAACCTCGTTCAGTCAGATGTTCTCTTGACTAAAGTTTGGTTCATTTTCAGCGACTTTTTTTGCCATATGATTGCATTTAGGCAGCACGGTGGCATGGTGGTTAGCACTGTTGCCGCACAGCAAGAAGGTCCTGAATTCAATTCCACCATCAGGCCGGGGTCTTTCTGTGTGGAGTTTGCTTGTTCTCCCCGTGTTTGTGTGGGTTCCCTCCGGGTACTCCGGCTTCCTCCCATCGTCCAAAGACATGCAGCTTGTGGGGATAGGTTAATTGGATAATCCAAATTGTCACTAGGTGCAAATGAATGTGAGCGCAAATGGTTGTCTGTCCCTGTGTGTTGGCCCTGCGACAGACTGGCGACCTGTCCAGGGTGTACCCTGCCTCTCGCCCTATGACAGCTGGGATGGGCTCCAGCACCCCCCGCGACCCTGAAAAGGATAAGCGGAAGCGAATGGATGGATGGATGATTGCATTTGTCTCTGACCATCAGGGACCCTGAAATTGACTTTTATTCAGTGGAAAGGAGATAACACTCATCCTCCATCTTTGCTGTCCTAATGTATTTATATTATCCTTAACACAGCTTTGTAGCTAGCCACCAGGTAGCACACCATTATATGCCAGCAAGCCCAACTTTAATAACCCTTCAAACATTGCTGCTGTTTAGTTTTTCCATCTTCATTTATGCATAAAGTGATTGCAGAACAGTACATGTTAGTCTCTTAGAAATCCATTAGTCAGAACATGGTACATCATCTTTAGATGGAGACCAGCGAGCTAACTTCCTGCTAACTTCTAATCAGTTAAGTCTCATAAATCCTCTTTTCATGGTTGTCTGGAGGTTCAACTTTGTTGTCACACCTGGGAGAGCAGCCAAACAGAATATTTTATTAAAGACGAAAGATTTTAGGCTGTTTAACTCACTGTTTGTTTAGGTTTGGGAACTGAAGAAGAGTTTGAACCTGGAAATGACCAATGACGTCAGAGGCCGCTGTATTTAAACACTGCCTCTGATTGGCTGACTAGAGATTTGTGTTAAAGAGACAGATTTGTGAGCGTGGGTAGCTAACTGCTGGTGATAGAAGCTGTTAAGTCAAACATGACTTTCAATAGCACCAGTTAACTTTTGAAAGGCCCAAGAGGGGGGGAAATAAGAGAGAAATATCCTGCGAAGATGACGTCACTTCCTGTTTTGCTGATGTGTGCTGTCACAATGCGATGACGTTTATTCCAATGTAGGAAGTGCCATGAGCAGCTGATCAAATCAGCAAAACGTGTTTGTGGATTGTAATGTTTTTGTTGTTGCCAGCGGTTTTTATGCGATTTTTCCAAAGTGGAAGGAAACCGCGGCCTGGGACAAGTTGAGTGCGTGATGTGTAAGTAAAACCCTCCGTTTTCATATGCAAAAAATTATTGCTTTAGCACGTTTTGGTTTCAATTCTGAAACCAAGATGAATTTATACATGATTGAAAAAAGAAAAATGTAGACAAAGGAAGGAACAGCTCATGATCTCAGCAGGATAAGCGTTTACAGACTATACTATATGCATACTGTGAAAGTAAATAATAGATGTTTTTCAATGGCCAAGTCAGTCACCTGAACTCAACCTCACAGAACATTTTCAGGTATTAAAACAAAAGTAAAGGCCTGACAGAGCCTCTCAAGGCTGATGTTCAGTAATCTTTGTCTGGGACTTTATTCCACATTTTAAAAACACAACTACTATTTAAACACAACTACAGTAAACAATTACTTTTGATCTTCTGAAATGGTGGACAGCAGTAAACATATATTATGTTGTTTTGGGATAACTGGGCTGAAATAACTGATGATGCTTATTTGGGAAGGACTTATCGGGTTCAATATTCCAAATCACATTTGAGGTCTCAGGTCCTTACTTTTAACTCCCTGTATGTGTATTTAGGTGGATAGAGTGATGCATAATGGAATACTAAAGATGGATTCACATGCATGAAGGATTTATAGGACAGACAAAATCTGTTTAATTTCAAACGTTTAAAACAACTTATCAAAAACACACACAGGGGCATGAATGATGCAAGGACACTGAAAAGAATTGCGTGAGTCCCTCGGCCCTTCTAGATGCCCATCACGGCCATGAACCCCCACGTGTATCTGCCTTAGGTGCCAAAACACAGAGCTTGGGTGATTAGTGTCAGTAAAGTGAACTTGGGTGAGCTGTAGTCAAATAACGTTTAATTCATCTCCTGGTTCAATGTTTGATGAGGCTGAAAGTAATGAGAACCCATGGGATGGCTCACTGCTCAAGTTGGAAATGGTCAACAGGTCATTACCTTCATTATCCCACAAGAGCAATTATACACACTTTGCAACGCCCAGAGGGCTGTGCTGGGTTACCAAATCAAAACAAAGATGTTTTTCAGTGTAAGTGGTCAAGAGAAGATCGCAAACTATGACAAACATAGAGTGAAACCAGCTGACTGACCTAATGAACATGTTTGTGAGACTCTATGATGGCAGCAGTCATAAACTCTATTCCATACGTTTATGCTACACTGTATATGCATAAAAGGGCCCATAGCAGTATTTACCTTTAAGGGAACAGTGTTACTACTACTAATACTGTATATGTTCCTTTTGTTTTGTTTTGTTTGTAGTGTAGTAAATGTCAGATAAAGGAAGCATGACAGATGTTTACTTTGACTATATGAACATTATGTCGGCGTTGGTAATGGGTATTAATTTTTAAATAACTGAATATGAATAACTTGTATAATATCTTACTGTACTGTGCAATACTTTCTATGAAGATATAGCACATTTTGGGGTAGAAACAAAATTCCCAAATAAGATTCTAAAGTCCTAAATGTTGCCAGCACAAACAAAGTTAGTAGAATTTTAAGCAAAGCAAAAGACATTTTCTGAAAGTTTGACCTTATGTGATCTTGAAGAAGAGGTCAGAGGTCCAAAGTGATATTTAGAATCCTCATATATCATTCCCTACATATCAATATGTTGTTAATGCAAATAATGACAGTAAGAAACATAGTCTTAAATACCTTTTATAATGCATTTTTCTCACTTTGACCATCAGATGAATCTATTGACCTTAAAGCAGAGGTCAGAGGTCAAATGTGACATGATATTTTTACGAGGCCTTTTGGCAATTTTTAACCAATAAATCATTAACTGGAGCTTGAACACACTGATGAATTATTACTGGATTGTTAACATAACTTTACACTCCTACAAAGTTTCATTCAAAACTATCCTGTATGACACAGACACTCAAAAACATAACCTGCTTGGTCGAGGTTATGACAAAGCATTTTATCACAGCAGTCGGCTATAATATAATCATAGCCAGGTGTCCTTTGCTAAGATAAACCTTTTTTTTAACTGTATATCTTGAAGACATACTGTAAGGAATTTGGGGTATTAAGTGCCATCGTACAGTAAAATGGGTGACAGGAAAAATAATAATAAAAATCATAAGTATGTTTTGCGTTCTCACTTGAAATCATGCAATACAGTGACTAAAACTGTAGTGTGTTCTCCACTTTTCTATTTTGTTAATGTTCCAGTATGAGACAGTACAGTCTGTAGAAATTGTCCCATGAAAGGGTTAAGTAAGAGGCCCTGCCCCTGTTGTGCACTGTTAGCAAATCTGCAGCTGAGTTTAGTTCCTGGCTTCAGAGACACCTTTCAACTCGTAAGAAGCATTTTTTCTTCATCGGTTTTACTTTCTGCTTTTCTTCCCTCAGTGTTTTAAACGTATCTCTGCTCTCATGTTTGAGACTGCAGCTTCAGTTCAGTGATTTTTTTTCCTGTTAATGCTTTGATTAATGTGGAAAAACGTCAGTGCAGGAAAAAACAGGAGTCCAGTGTGTGACAGAAAGCAGCTCTAACAGAGACTGTAGCAAGAAGACAAGAGAAGACATGCAGAAGCTTTATTAACAGAAAAGCAATTAAAGTCAAACAGGAGGCTGAAGGGCAATACGGGCGAACTTTGCTCCACAAAGAAGGCTGCTTTACAGCCCAGATTAAAAGGCCGCAGTTGTAAAGAGAAGAGTGAAAAGGCAACTCCATGGCATACCGGCTCTTTGAAGGGAAGGATCATGCTTCCATCTACCAAAAGTATCGCTTTACACCTCCAGCAGGGCTCAAGGATATTATTATTCAGTACTTAGATAAAAAGGTATGCTTAAAATATAATGTGCAAATTATCTTCACATATGAAGGCCTTTCCTAAGGAAAGACATTAAAAAGTAGCAAACTCCTTTCTGCAACTCCAGAAGGGACAGCCACATGAGCTGGCGGTGGATCTGGGATGTGGAACGGGACAGAATTCACGTCTGCTGGCACCGCACTTCAAGGAAGTAGTGGGTCTTGACATCAGTGAGTGTCAAGTGGAAGAGGCTAGAGCTGTGCCAGGGCACCCCAACATCACGTACAGGTAGGAGAGCTTCCGGGCTGCAGCCTGTAGGAGTGTGTACAGTAAAGTACTTTGAGCAAGTGATTTGCAATATCATGCCATGGGCGGTATCTGCCTTCTTATCTGGCTCACAGCAAGAAAGTAAATAAAAGTTTTCTTAATGCCAAACTGTTCTTTCAAGACCATGTCCACATTTCTCTTATAACTGCCAAGTCCACAGCTTGAGGAACATTTCTATTGTAAATCACTTGTTGAGTACTTCCTTCATGTTTCACCGCAATATATTTTCCTGAGTATTATCAAGCTGATCAGCTTTTAGCTGACTAGGTAGAAGGATCCCTTTACATGGGCAGGTTGTGTATTGTGTCTGTTGCATTTGCAGAAAGGGGACAGCAGAGGAGCTTCCATTTTCAGATGGATCTGTAGACCTGCTGACGGCAGCTTCAGCAGCGCACTGGTTTGATCAGTCGAGGTTTCTGGCAGAGGCAGCTCGGGTCTTGAAACCCAGAGGCTGCATGGCTCTGCTGGGCTTCAGCGATTATAACACCAAACCCACCTACCAGAACTGTGGAGACAGGCTCAAAAACATCTATGAAGAGGTAGGTGCAGACTGATAATCAGAGTAGTGTTAGTCCATTCCCATGTGCACCGTTGGATTCCTTTCAGTGCTCCTGGATCTCTCCCTGAAAGTGTCCTGTTCTACTCAAACATCCATGTGTGCATGAGCGTTATCACCTTGGCAATCAAACATCGACTTTGCCAAAGAGCCTGCAGCGTCTGAGACAGAATCAGCTCATGAATGTGACAAAGAACACTTTTTTGCAAAATGCCAGTTCTTTTCACTTCATACAAAGCGTCATTTGTAAATTTTCTTGAAGTTTAATTACTTCAGCTGCAGTTTTTCAGTATATTTTCATGTTCAGTGAGAGAAATCTGGTCTGTTTAGAGTCAGATTCAGTGCTGTGACTGAGGATCTGTGTCTAGTTTTGTTAAACGTCATCACTGACAGTGTTTGTTCACATGTGAAGGTGGATTCAAACATCTTCCGAGCACGTGTCTTTATGTGAGAGAATAAAACTCGAGCACTGATACTGTCCTGAAGTAATCTATCTGTAGCGAATCAAAGTGCAACAAACTGTCTGTGAAGTTAATTATCTCAGTTTCAACATCAGCAACGTGGTTAATTTTTAGCGCTGACAAAACCTGGTGCAAAAACGCTGCTTTTGTTGCTTTCCAAGAAGAGTTTCAGATCCCTGTTCCTGCTCGGCTTCCATGAAGTTCTTGTATTTCACTGTGTTTAGTCTCATTCATGATGATTCAAACTGTAATCTTTCACCACAGAAATCTGCTTTCCACAAACGAACCACACAGCTTTACTTCTGACTTCAGTAAATACTTAGAAGTCTTGTCTTATTGAAAACTTCACATTCCACATCAGTCTTTCTTTTGTCACTGTGACATCTCTCGGGGCTAGAAACTTTCAGAAACAGTGACGGTGCATTCCTTTGTGCACATCTACATACATTAAAAAAAAAAAGTAGTTGCTTAAAAATAAAAGCAGCAAAGTTGTGTTGTGATCTGTGACCCGTGTGCCACATGATTGCATCCACTCAGAGGCAAACACAAACATATATAGATCTATAAATAGAGATGTACAGATAGATAAGATGTATAATAACAATAAAAGTGAAGTGTACAGCAATTTAAAATTAAAGACAAAAATGATAAACACCAAGACAAACACAGCAGCCAGCACTGGACTGGCTTTTAAGGTGGAACACCCGACTAAATATAGTTTGCCTAATGTAGCGTTGACTAAAGGCTTGGGGAAAGAGCCAGCAATTCTGTCTCTTAACAAAATCGAACACTACAGCTAAGCTTTCTCTCTGTTATAAAATGCATAACTTTTTATTTTAAAATGTTTGTACTTTGGTAAATGTCTCTTGTTGAAGAATAATACTGGGCACTGACTGTTTTGAGAATCTCATATTTTTGTAAAGTCACTATTTGCAGCAGTTCCACCATTCACTGCTTTAATGTATCATTTGTTTGTCTTTTTAGAGATGTACTACTTTGACAGCTTTTGCAGACAGTCACATAACAAATGGTGCAGTACCATCTCACACCTCTATGAACTCACTTCCAGGTGAAGCAGGCGCTGCAGCCCTACATGAGCAACCCAGTAGCTGTAGCTGACGGTAAGCTGGACCCGCTGTACTCTGCCATCCCCTTTCCAGATAAAGAGAGGTAAACACAAACACATCCCTGTCTTTATGCTACCTCTGTGATGGTTAAATAAAAACCGCTTAAGCACAAAAACAGCATTAACTTGTTACTTCAGAGGAAACTCACTGCCAACAATACAAACTTAGGCTGGAATGTTTTTTTCAGCTGTGTGTAAAACTAATCTTGTGCCTTATAGGAGACATTATTGGTGCTTTTTCATCAGATTAATTGTATTATTTTACTGATCCGACAGGATTGATTGTTTTCAAGCAAAGTCCTTGATCTCAGTGAGGCATCTGGTGGGTTTCATGCAAAGCTGGTCCATGTTCCAAGCCTACGCTCTGAAAGACCCCAAAGGTGCTGAAGAGCTGCTGTCCAACACTGAGAGGAGGTCACCTGCACACACAAATTCAGATATTTAACTGGCCCGTGCCTGTTATTGTGATCTGACTCACACTTTTTGGTGTCACTGATCTTCTTACAGGTTCCTTCAAGAGATGGGAGTCACGTCTCCTGACACTGAAGTGGAACTTGAACTGGATTATTACTGCATCCTGGCCTGCAAACCACATTAATCAACACTTCAACATTCAGTGAATATCACTGTGAGATACATAAACCTGTTGTTCTAAATAAACCATGTTTTTATCAGCAGATTCTGTGTTTTACTGATTTTCTTGAACTGGACACATGTTTCATTTTGAAGTGAATAACCGGTGTCTGACATGCACAGTCACAGGTTACATAAGTGGAAAGAAAGAATTGAAGATTAACCAGCTGTGTCACGTCAGGGGGTGGAGGTGGGTGGGTGCTTAGATGAGTCTGTCAACGGTCTTGATATTGTGGGTGGCCTGTCCTCTTATTGTAACCATATCAGTGCCCCTTCCTTAATATTTCCAATAGTTAATCTGATGTTCCAGCTGAAAGAATAGCTGTCATTATCACTCGGAAATCAATTTAAGAGATTTTTCACATAATGAACTGTCAGAATCAATAGATATGTCTTAGTGTAGGTATTATTTAGGTGTAGTGTAAAATCCATCCATCCCCTCGTTTCCACTTCTCATGGTGGGGTTGGAGCCTATCCCAGTGGGTACTCTTAAAACTTTACAACTTAAAGTGGCCGAATGGGGTCAAGATTAACTCTCTGTGCCAAATGTATTTTGCTAAGTAACTGTAAATCTCTCAAGAAAAGATATCGCTGAAGTTCATCATAATTACTTCCTTGGAGGTTTTTTCATGAACGTAATCCATTCTTCTAAAGGTACCTAACACGTGGGAAAAGAGGAAGCCATTATGTTTCCTTGCAAAATAAAATGTGTTGTAGGTGACATTTAAACTTTTGGTACAGGAAATACTGAAAGACTCCACTTTAGCTGTAACACACACACACACACACACACACACACACACACACACACACACACACACACACACACACACACACACACACACAGGAGTTTTTATTGGTTCTGACGGGAGCACATACCATCACATGACCCGTAATCTAACCCTTTTCTCACACAGCGCTTTTGAGCTTGACCCAGATTTCAGTTTAATGTTAATATCATGGCTTAATTTTGACATTTAGAATATTAGAAATCAGTATTATGTAGGGAAAGAAGAAAACAACAACATTATTATAACAACAAGCAAAAAATAGGAGTATAAAAAAAGACTGTCTCTTTAAAAGGCTCTAATAATGAAGCAAAGCAGGTTTTGGCAGGAGTGGGACCTCCCACTCCACTGTGTGTCTTTCTTTGTGTTTGTGACTTACTGCTGATTCTCACAGTGGAGTGTAGAGTTTCACTTCTCTTATCTGATCAAAAAGAAAGATACACAGACAAAAAAACAACAACACCACATTAGGTAACTTATTACTTAAACTGATGCTGGTTCAGCTGTTTGAGAAGGCTTCAGCTCATCATGGCCTACCGCCTGTTTGAAGGTAAGCAGCATGCTTCTTCCTACTGGAGGTACAGGATCTCTCCATCAGGTCATCTATTTCAACACGTGCTCGACTTCCTGGAAAAACATGTAAGTGTGACAAATGCTTCTCCTTCGAGAATCCTTTCAACTGTAAACTGCCATCAAACATTTACAGCGCGTTAACATGTTGAATATTTTGTCAGAAAGGTCGGCCCTTTGAGCTGGCAGTTGACGTGGGCTGCGGCTCAGGACAGGGCACTCTGCTGCTGGCCAGACACTTTGCCTCTGTGGTGGGCACTGACGTGAGTCCCGCCCAGCTGGAAGTGGCTTTGCAGCACGCCAAAGAGCCGAACATCACGTACAAGTAAGAAAAGACCAAACAAGTCAGAATTCATCAAAACTCGTGCCTGTAAAAAAATAAAATACCACAGTTAATGCCACATCATTTGTTCTGTTCTAGTAGGAGAATGTTCCTTAATGTAAGCCTCACAGCATGACCAGCCTTCACAGGACAGGGGTTACATTGTTCTGCCGCGAGCTACGTGTTTTCAGAAGTCCTGCATAAACACTCTGAAAAATGATCCTGCAGTCAGTCAAAAGTTTCACTTGGCCTTTGTTCCTCTTTCATCTTCAGACAGTGTGGTGCCGAGGAGCTGCCACTCGCTGACAGCTCAGTGGACCTGGTGACGGCCATGTCTGCCTTCCACTGGTTTGACAGGCCACGCTTTCTCGAAGAGGTCCACAGGGTCCTGAAGCCCCACGGCTGCTTAGCCTTGCTCAACTACACCATTGACATGGAGCTCAGCTACGCCGACTGCTGCTCACACTCACTAAATCAAGTCTGCAAAGAGGTGCTCGCATAATATCCACCTAGAATAGACTGCTGTGTTTTCATTACCACTGTTTATAGTCTAGTGGTTTTTAAAGTAATGCAGCAAAATCATTTCTGGAAAAATTCTTGAGTGCTCACTTATACACCACAAAGTCAATATGATTACTAAAATAACTCTTTTCTTTAAGACTAAACATTATTCAAGCCTCATATTCATGTCCAGGAAGGTGATTTCAGTTAAAATAGTTACATTTAAACTAAATAATTCTTACAGAAAAGATTTATGTAAAAAGGATTAGATGTTCCTGTGTTTAAAGTCTGTTTTAGAGGGTAAAAAAAAGTCCACCTTAACTAATAAATATATAAGGAAGGAGGGTTTGTGTGCCACTCAGATGTTATTTTATAGGAATGTGAGCGGTGAATAACGGCGCTTTCAAAAAACAGCCAAAAGATGATAAATAATAATAAAGGAAGCATCTCCTCTCTGCTTTCGGTGGAGTTTTATGCACCAGGTTCATTGCCACATCATCCAGAGAAACAGCACTTGGTGCAGTGCAAACATAAGGACACAGAGTTTGGATTACTTTGTTGTTAAGAAACTAAGATGATGTGCGTTGCCATCTAGAGGGCGTTTCTGGTAAAACAGCCTGAGCTGAGGGGTGCAGTTGTTTGAGTTGATGAGTGAGGTGCACCAACTTTGAGTGGACTGTAACACACAGCTCATAGTTATCATAACTTGAATATTACCGAGTTATGTCTGATTGATGCTCTTTGTAATATTATTAACAAATTCATAATAAATACTTCTCATGGCCTTTTCTGTTGGATTTGCCAGTTTTATGCAGCGTTGCAGCCGTACCACAGCCCCCACCTTGGAGTGAGCTCTATTAACTTGTACCGGGAGGCCTTAGAAACTATTCCCTACCCTCACAAGGAATGGTAAATAATCCTAACTCTAATTGTTTCTTAATATGGAATTTTCGCAGCAGACCACCATTACTTATGTAACAGACGTTTTAATTCTTTCCAGCATATACATGTTGTGTACTTTATAATTTGTAACATTTAAAAAATAAATAAATAAAAATATCACTTTAGCTATTTTAATGTTCAGCATCCACTTTAAAAAAAAAATCCCCTTGGCATGTCTGATGGGTATTTTATTTATCTCTCTCTCTCTCCACTGACTGCGTTCATGCCGCGAGTGTATTTTGTGTTACAGGCAGGAGTGTTTGTGGGACAGAAAGACCATGCCTCTGTCCAGCTACATGGGGCTGGTGGAGTCTTTCTCCAGCTATCAGGCTCTGCTGAGAGACGACCCGCAGGAGGCCTCCAGACTCTCCCAGGACATCTGTCAGAGGTGAACCGGGACCTTCACGGTGTATATGTGTCATAATGACAATAATGTGTTTTGACAGTTTAATGTTCCTCAGTGTTAAAATCTATTACATACAGTAACATGACAAACATGTCAGCAGGTTTTGTGGGTGATAATAATGTCAGTGGAAAAACCACAATTATAGGTGTAAGACTGGCATTCGTTGTTGTCTAAACGAGTCCCTCTAGCTGAATTATCATGCGCTCTGCTTCCTGTGTTTCTCTGCATAGGCTGATGTCTGTAATGAAGGTGACCTCTGCAGAGACAGAGGTGGTGGTGGCTGTCAAGTATTTCTACCTTTTGGCCTGCAAACCACAGGAAGCCTGACACCTGTCTCCTCCATTATTATTATTATTATTTTAAACAACAAAAATGAACCTAATTAAGGATCCAGTAGAAAACATGTCCTGTTTTTGTTTTCCCTTCAGTTTCTCTGTGCACAAATGTATCTCTTTGATACTCAAAATTTAGGACAAGCTCAGAAACAAATAGTGCTATATAATGCTTTAATTACATAATTTATTTCCTGTATTTTAACTAAAATTAGTCACGTGTGTACATTTACCGTACAAACATAAGAGTGATATTCATCATCACACTTAATAATCCAGCTTTTATAAAACCAGCCTTTTCATAGAGAAGTTGCACAGAAAGGTTGTGCAGATATTATCTGCTGAATACGCACTTTTCCCAATAAGCACAGAATTATATACTCAGTGTTTGCATCAGATTGCTTTAGTAAATTCTCAGAAACATGTGAAGCCTTCATGGTGTTTCATAAGTTGCCACTAGAGGGAGCCATTGATCAATGTTCTACTGATGACTGAGACCATTCCGATCAGGGTTTTGTAAGTCTGGCAAAGCACCACCATTAAAACCCGACTGCTGTGTCCTTGGTTTCTTCATCATCACCATTATCAGTGTCTGCTTGGCTTCATTGCCCAGGAGGAGATGTAAATGAAGCCCCTGTTACCTTAATGTCGGTGTGCTTGGGCCATTTTCAACCTTCAGTCTTTGAAAGTTCATCGCAGCTTCTCTTAAATTTGTTTGCTCAGAATCTCAGTGAAAAAAAATAGAATTTCCTTAACTATCACAAGGGGTTGGAGTTGCTATTGCTTCTTAACAGTTCTCTATGACCTTGTATCACTCTTGTCTACAGGGCTTTAGAAAACCTTTGAACTTCTCAGGGCCCTCATCCCATTACAGACCACAGTGGATTTATGGGCTTGTTCTCCAGACTAATCCTTTTGTATTCTTGTCTTTACTGAGCTAAGAGTAACTTTGTCATGTTTGTTATGCTTAAAATAGCCTCAATTTTGTTCTCAAACCCTGACTTTCTAACTGAGGGCCTTTATTATAAACACATTATAGTACTGGCAGTGCAGGAGTGTTAAACATTAGAGTGCCACTTGTTGCTGATGGCATGACTTGAGATCATGGTTTGACTCAGGAGGGCCAAGTAAGCATGTTTGCCTAATCTGAAGTTGGTCTGCTTTAACCTTTAACCTCTTTAACCTGACAGGACATCCTCAAAATATGTAGTTACCTACATTTTGTTTCACTCTATATCATTTTATTTTTACAGTATCTTCTTGTCTTCCTCCTCTGACCAGGCAGAAGTATCTAACAAAATCTGTTAAATAGTGAAAAACATGACATTCTCACTTCCCGGTGCTTTTTGATTTTCTTCTTCCAATTTCTGGATTTTTAAATGATTTTTTTTACCTTTAACTTTTTAGTTTCCTTTGAACATTATTGCAGTTTTTTTACTGCTTAATGTAATTAATGTAGTGAAGGCTACAGCTGATTTAAACTATGATAGAATAATAGTTGTAAATAATATTACTTTCATGTATTAAATACAACAATTTACTACGGCACATCTGCGTCCTCCTTTCTCTCTGATGTTTCAAGTGCATGGGCTCCATTCAGATCTCATTATAAGCACCCTGCTATTATCTAAAGATATGGAAGGAAATCAATAGCTGTCTGTCCTTTGAAATCACATCTGTTCTGTCAGGCTGCTGACAAAGCTTAGCAGAAAGTCAGCTTGAAGGGATTTATTTTTATTGATCTGCTTTTGAATTACATCTTTGCACAATGGGGTACTCTGTGCATGCATCTCTGCAGACTCCACATCTTTGGGCACAGTCGGTGTCTATGTAACAGTTTCTGATTTTAATGGGAAATGATTAAAAATAATGTGAAAGCTGAGAATAATTTGAGGACCACCTGGAAGTCAAGAACACAAACAAACCAAGATCAGAATCTTCAACTCTGATCTTAAATCAGTTTTGCTCTGTGGTGCAGAACATAGGAAGCTGAGAAAGGCTCACAGACCTTCATCAGCAGCTGTCTAAGGAACATTTTGAAGACTTACTGGTCTAACTTGATCTGCAATGACCTGTAGGAAAAAGCAAAACAAAGACCTGCAGAAGAAGAGGAGGATGAGATGGGTAGGACTCAAGGGAACACCACCACTAGACGAGCCTGAAGGAAAGGAAAAAAGAGGCAGCCCAGAGTTTGAATAAGCAAATATTTGAATATACAAATATGAGCTAGAGCTCATTTGCATCCTCCTCCATCCCTATACAATGATCAAACAGAAGCAAAGGGGCTCAAGGAGAGTTTTAGTTTCGTCAGCGCACCTGTGCGGTGATTTGTGACTGAAAACTCTGTGCTTTACGTCAGAGACGCCAGGCTCTGATAGTAACTCTCATTGAATTCTGCAGAATGTGCTGGAGCAACTTCAAACCAACTGAGATATTCTGTCAAACAGTGAGCATGTCTGATGTGTCTGCTAAACACGTGTTTCCATCTGTGCAGTCTTCAATGTTATGCATTAAAAACCAAAGCAAGGATATTAATAACAGACAAATAATTTTGTAGAGCATACATCGTAAAATGAACACAAGCACAAACAGTCCTCTCGTGACTCAGTGTTTTCTGGTACTTGCAAACACTGCACATTACACATCAGCTTCCTGCATGCCCGAGGACAGCATGACCAAATACTTCCATCAGGGTCTACTTTTTGACACAATTCTTCTTTCAGCGCTTTGCCCTGTCACGTTGCATATTCCTAAAGCTCACCTACAACAATAACACCACATCTAATGGTACATGAGTAAAGGTGGATTGCTTGTAATGGGTTTGACACAAAAGGTATGCCTTTTTCTGACATGACAAATTTGAGCCTGATACACGTTCTCTGGTAGCACTAAGCTACATCTCTTACTCCGCTCAGGAATCACTACTGCAGGGAATTTCAGCTCATAACATTCTTCTACATTTCACACATAAATTAGTCTGAATGAAAAGGCAGCAAGGTTGATGGCTGTCTGTATTTACCATCAGGTATAAGCATGACTGATCTGCAGCTAAACTCTGATCTTCTGTGTGTTCAGACACTTTTCCATCAGAATCAGCACAAACGTTTTGTTTTTTGTTGTTGTTGTTTTTTTTTTAAACTTTGAGCTACAGAAGCTCGTCTGTCGGATCAGACCTTAAATCCTCATGTGCATCCATGAACCTTGGTGGTCCATGACCCGTCACTGGATTACCACTGTTCCTTCCGTGGACCACTTTTGATCGATCCCTATAAACCAGGAGCAGGGCTGTGGTTGTGATCCAGTCATCTAACATCACAGTTTGGCCTTTTGTCAAACTCAAAACTCACCGTTTTTCCAGCTTCCAACATCAACTTTGAAGACAAAATGTTCTCCTGCTCCCTGATATAGTCCACCCACTAACAGGTACCATGATGAAGAGATAATCAGTGTCATTCAGTTCACCTGCAGCGGTCAGAGCATTACACCTAATCGGTGTAAGTGTTAGCGCAGAGATGGACTGGCATCCTGTCTGCACTGTGCTCTGTAAAACCTCTGTTCCCTGAATCAAACAAGGATGGATTGTTTTGTCTCACACAATAGTAACAGATTTTTGATAGAACCTAGCTGATAATAGCAAGTTTGCAACAGACATAATAACGGTATAAAAATGATATCACAAGCATTACTCATGTTCTTGTGGATACATTTTCCTTTAAACTGAGTGGACACTGTGCCAACATCTGGGTCATTTGGTCCAGTGGGGAGAGCAAAGCCCCAAGTGTAACTTTTTGTTTCTGCATGATTAAGACTGGAGCCTCTGGGGCTGATGTCACTGCTGCTGCAGTCGCAGTGTGATCTGAATTGACAGCCAGACATGACTTTATTGTGCATTCAGAGTAACCAGGGGTACTTCTGGGGACATTTAAGAAAAATCTTTGTTAAAACTATTTTTTCTTTTTATTCTGTACTTTGGTTTCTGAAAAAATATGAGCAAATCTTTGGTTCACCCATAAACTACAGATGTTTATTGTGCCAGTTAGAAAATGAATTAGAAATAACAAAGAGCCGTTGTCCTTGGATACAAGCACATAACATACAGTGGTTTAATAAAGTACCAATAACAGTTTAACTGTATTTACATTATTTAGGTGACCTGCAAATTGTCACCAAAGAAATACTTAAAATATACAGTCATTTTAAGTGTTGCATAAATTTTGCAGAAAACAAGCAATATTTCCCCATCCTACATTATAAGTACGCTGTGGAGCCATATTATTGAGTGACTTACCTTTTTACATCGTTATTTATTAAAATAGTTTTTAATCTTCCTTATATTGATGTGCATGATGGATATTCTATGTTTATTTGTTCTTTTTTGCTTACTCTGTACTTAGAAGCTGCTGAAATTGGCCGATAGTATAATAATTTCTTTGTGTTGTGTAAAAACTTGACTTTTTACTTATTGTAGGGTACTATCTGCACGTACTGGTAGGTTAATATAATCACGTTGTAATTTCAAATAAAATACACTGAAATTCCATTCAGCTGATTTTGTACTGTATGAACTTGCTTGTAAATTTTAGGAATAAATAAATAAATATAGCAGATTGTTTTTGTTTACTTTCAAGGCAGCTGTGTAATGAAGCTGGCTCGGAAGTGAATAATTACATGGAAATGTAATCCTGTGGTTTAAAGCTGGAACTCATTAGTTTTGCTGTAACTTGATAATAAAGTCACCAAAAGCGGTTAGCAGTCTCCACAGCTCGACTTAAAATGTCAAATTACTGTGACATTAAATCAAGTGAGTACCTCAAAATAGCACATGCACTGTGAGGAGCGCACACAGCTTCAGTCGGTTAGAGTTATAAAATAATAACTTGTGTAATATTTTCCAAGCAGCGTGACTGAATCTGAGTCACGGAAGGGAAACGAAGATTAAAGATCTGCCTTCAAGGACAATCCAGAGCCACCGGCTTGTAGACAACATAGCAGCAGAAGATAAATCCTAATACGTTTCTATGAGACTGTTTTTTTCACTTGGGCTGAATACTTTCCAAGGCACCGATGGGCTTCAGACATCAAAGCTGACAGAAGCTAATTAAACATTTCAATTTCAAGATGTTTCTGAAAAGATAAACAGAACTCAGAAATTCCTTAAGGGGCACTTCTGTCAGTTAATTTCCTCCTTTGGGTATGAAAGTAACAAACTTTGTTTTAAATCCCCCTCTTTAGTCTGTTTTGATCTCTGAGGCCCTGACGTGACAGTATACATAATTTTAGTAAATGTCTTGATTTTCAGTACTGGATTGGGGTCATTTAAGGACAGAAAGTCTAATTTGTCTATTTCTTTAGTCTGTGTTCTTGATCTCTCGCTCTCTCTTTAGGCTAAAACTCTCATTGATTTATGAGAGTATTTATTTGCTCGGGGTTCGAGTGTAATTTTTGCACTATTAATTATAAATATTTACTTATTTACTTTGGTTCTCGATCTCTACAATGAAGCACCAACACTCCCACAAATAAATACAGATGTACGCTTTGTTGTTACTGGACATCCTCCGAATAACAAACGCATTGTGTGAAGCGAGGAAGTGAACGTAACACAGTCACGGGGTTAGTCCTTTGGCCAGAAAGCCTGATGGCCAACACCTGTCTAAACACATGTAGATGAAAAACAGAATGCGCACCCGCTGCAAGATTAATACGCCCCTCCTGTTTTAAGACCCTTATCTAATCAGACGGGTCAGTCAAGAGCATGTGCTTGTTTACAGTGACAGCACCACCCTCGTTCCTTGTTCAACTGGCTGAGTGAATGAACAGTTTTGTCCAAATACTTTAGGGCGAACTGGGTTTGCTCCAAGAAGAATGTGCTGTTCTGTCAAACAGCAAATACTCCGGTTTATATTTCTGAGTGTGTTTGTGTGTCTTTGTGCAGACATGGCAAACAGGAGGTTTTCATTTCATACATAGATGCTTCTTCATCCTAACGTTTGAATTTATGAGCTTTTGCCCTGCACAGCAATGCAAGAGAACACCTTCACAGATAGATAGATAGATAGATAGATAGATAGATAGATAGATAGATAGATAGATAGATAGATAGATAGATAGATAGATAGATAGATAGATAGATAGATAGATAGATAGATAGATAGATGTTTCATGTATATATCTATGTCTACAGAATGAGCATGCTCAGAGTAGGATGAAGTCTACACTTTTCCTGTTCCTACCCCCATATTTCAACTTTTATTGCTTACAAATCCATATTCAGAATTTGACATTATATGATCCATACATGTTTAACTATATACAAGTCTGCACTCATATACAACACATAAACATACACACATAAAACAATTTTAGCACTTAAACCAAAACAATAACAAACTACATTTTTACATAAACTAAGCACGCTGTGGTTAACACCTGCTTAATCTCTGAGCTTATTTTATATCTATGTTACAAATACCTTAATGAGCGCTTGAAGCTTGGGTTACTCTGGCTTTGATCTATAAAAAGGAGGTCAAGGCTTCAATAGAGCACAGTGAGACAACTCAGTCACTGAGAGGAATATTTCCTATATTCATGCAATTTATTATTTTTAAACAATCGTGTGAATTTGTGTATTGATGTACTTGTCTTGATTTCATCTGTACAGGTGTTCTACACACTAACTCATGTGACTGTAATGCTGTGATAGTTTACATTTGTCCCTACTGGCTTGCTGAACATAAGGATTCCTCTCAGGTCATGAGTATTTTGTCTTATTTGGAACAAGTTCTGGATGTTGTGGGGCAAAGATTTATTTGCTGCTTTGTACATTGTTTGCACAGTTCTTAAACATTAAAGTTCATTACATTAAAATTAGAAAAAGACCAAATAATATTTGAAAGGGTTACAAGGAGAAAGCCTCATCTTTCAGTTGCTTCTGAACAAACCCAAATTTGCTTTAGACAGATGAGATCAAAATGGAGATGTTTGCCTATAACATAACACCGCATGTGGAAAAACAAACACAACTCATCAGCACAAACACCTCATACCAAGTGTCAAGCCCAGTGCTGAGAGGGTGATGATTTGGGCTTGCTTTGCAAGGACAGTCCCTGGGAACCTTGCAGCAACTGATTCGACCACGAGCGCCTCCGTATGCTAAAGTATTCTAGAGTGAAAAGCGGGGCATCCAGTGCTGCAAAGTCCAGACTTCAACCAGATTAATACTGCAGAAGGACCTGTAGGTGTATTTAATTATCCACATGGCCCGAGTGTAAGTGATTCCAGCCTCCTCATAAAAAGACTGCAGCTGTTTGTATCAACAAACACATATTGAAACTATTCACTTGCACTCGTGTGTTTCTCCACTTTTGTTCAGTGTTTTCTTTTACTTACTGATATTTTACATATGTTGATCAAAGATGCTCCACTGTTTCACTCAATCCACAGAACTGCACCGTGTCCTAGTTTCCCATTGGTCACATGACTGCATTTACTCCTCTTTGTCTACAACATTTCTCCTTTTCTTTCTTCTCTTGAATTTACATTTTTCAAACCCTTTAAATGTATCTTGTACATGCAAGATACTTCAACTGTGAGAGACAGAATGTGAAAAAAAAAATCCATGAATCCACATGGTAGGATTTGTAAAGAATTTATTCGTAAATCAGGGTGGAAAATAAGTATTTGGTCAATAACAAAAATACAACTCAATACTTTGTAACATAACCTTTGTTGGCAATAACAGAGGTCAAACGTTTACTATAGGTCTTTACCAGGTTTGCACACACAGTAGCTGGTATTTTGGCCCATTCCTCCATGCAGATCTTCTCGAGAGCAGTGATGTTTTGGGGCTGTCGCCGAGCAACACGGACTTTCAACTCCCGCCACAGATTTTCTATGGGGTTGAGGTCTGGAGACTGGCTAGGCCACTCCAGGACTTTCAAATGCTTCTTACGGAGCCACTCCTTTGTTGCCCGGGCGGTGTGTTTTGGATCATTGTCATGTTGGAAGACCCAGCCTCGTTTCATCTTCAAAGTTCTCACTGATGGAAGGAGGTTTTGGCTCAAAATCTCACGATACATGGCCCCATTCATTCTGTCCTTAACACGGATCAGTCGTCCTGTCCCCTTGGCAGAAAAACAGCCCCATAGCATGATGTTCCCACCCCCATGCTTCACAGTAGGTATGGTGTTCTTGGGATGCAACTCAGTATTCTTCTTCCTCCAAACACGACGAGTTGAGTTTATACCAAAAGGTTCTACTTTGGTTTCATCTGACCACATGACATTCTCCCAATCCTCTGCTGTATCATCCATGTGCTCTCTGGCAAACTTCAGACGGGCCTGGACATGCACTGGCTTCAGCAGCGGAACACGTCTGGCACTGCGGGATTTGATTCCCTGCCGTTGTAGTGTGTTACTGATGGTGACCTTTGTTACTTTGGTCCCAGCTCTCTGCAGGTCATTCACCAGGTCCCCCCGTGTGGTTCTGGGATCTTTGCTCACCGTTCTCATGATCATTTTGACCCCACGGGATGAGATCTTGCGTGGAGCCCCAGATCGAGGGAGATTATCAGTGGTCTTGTATGTCTTCCATTTTCTGATGATTGCTCCCACAGTTGATTTTTTCACACCAAGCTGCTTGCCTATTGTAGATTCACTCTTCCCAGTCTGGTGCAGGTCTACAATACTTTTCCTGGTGTCCTTCGAAAGCTCTTTGGTCTTGGCCATGGCGGAGTTTGGAGTCTGACTGTTTGAGGCTGTGGACAGGTGTCTTTTATACAGATGATGAGTTCAAACAGGTGCCATTCATACAGGTAACGAGTGGGGGACAGAAAAGCTTCTTACAGAAGACGTTACAGGTCTGTGAGAGCCAGAGATTTTCCTTGTTTGAGGTGACCAAATACTTATTTTCCACCCTGATTTACAAATAAATTCTTTACAAATCCTACCATGTGAATTCATGGATTTTTTTTTCACATTCTGTCTCTCACAGTTGAAGTGTACCTCTGGTGCAAATTACTGACCTCTGTCATCATTTTAAGTGGGGGAACTTGCACAATCGGTGGCTGACTAAATACTTTTTTGCTCCACTGTATCTGGTTACATGCAGCTCATAATTATATATAAACATACATTATTTGTGTGTTTATATATAAGTGGAAACATTTTACTCATGTCCAAATCCTTTTAGAGAAACAGTATCAAACTCAAACTACAGCCCACTCTGATCTTTAGTTTAACTCAGGGGTGCCCAATCCCGGTCCTCGAGAGCTACCGTCCTGCAGCTTTTAGATGCATCCCTACTCCAACACAGCTGAATCAAATGGTTTGATTACCTCTTCAGCATGCCATCGTGTTTGGCAAAGGCCTGATAACAAGCCATTCATTTGATTCAGCTGTGTTGGAGTAGGGATGCATCTAAAAGCTGCAGGATAGTAGCTCTCGAGGACTGGGATTGGGCAGCCCTGGTTTAATTGCACAATGAATCCCTGGACGATCTCAATATAAGAAAAAAGACATACACTTTTAAAATGTACGTCTCAGTTTTTCAACATGACAAAGAAATGCTGCTGTAGTTAATGACATAAATGAAATGGTAAATGGCCTGCATTTGTATAGCGCTTTTCTAGTCCATAGGACCCCAAAGCGCTTTACACTACATTCAGTCATTCACCCATTCACACACACATTCACACACTGGCACTGACACGAAATGCACGTACAAATGTACAAATAATATACCAATGTAATGTTAAATTATTTCTGTAATAAATTTTTTAAATAATCATATCGTCTACTACCCATTTTAAACTGGAACTTACTAGAATGGACGAGAAGACGGCTGCTGCCCTGCGGAACTATTTATCAGCTGCACTGTCTACACGGACAGCAGTAAGGTAAACTACCCACTGCACTTCCGTTGCCCATGACACCGGAGCGAAGTTCTGACAGCTGATTCCTAAACCAGTTCATATCCATTTCGTGCCTCCAGGGCGTCATTTTTGAGGTTATTTACAGGCGCACGGAGCTGCTACGAGTCTCGGCTGGAGTTGCAGACTGCGGCCCGAGCAGAGGAGGGGCGGCTGATTATGGTGTAGCGCGGAGCGCTAGCTCTGAGACAGCAGGTAACACAGATCACACACAGGCTAACAGCAGTTAGCACACAGACTTTGCGGGCAACTTTCAGCTGTACAGCTGCTCCCATCTGCGTTTAGAGAGGAATAACCCCGAGCCGAGGCTGCGTATGAGCTTGGGCATAGTGTCCAGCTAGCCGTGCTGAGCGGTGTGAGCCATTTGTTGTTGTTATTTTACGGTAACACAGCAGCCCACAGCTCGGAGACGAGGCAGTGACTTCACTCTGAAAAGTTTTAGTACGAGTCCTGAATGTGTTTGAAGCACTTTCAGCTCTGCACAAAGGTTTAACTCGTGTACTACACCTCTGTTTGGTTTGGGTGTTATAAGAAGGGAGCCGACTCCTTCTAGTTTGGGTCACGTTGGGTTTGGGTTTTGGGGAAGTTTGGGATTTAGGGAACATTTTCAGTTGCGCTGATCGCTGGAACTGCGGTAGGCCTGACAGATGTGTCATATGTTGCCTGCTTACTGTTTGACCGGCATCCAGGTGCTATGTGTCAAGGAGGTGCAGCAGTGAGTGACAGCTGAGGCAGGTGGGCCTTGACTCAGGCGCAGTGACACACATTTCACGGTCCGCTGATAGTTGATACCTTTAGTCTCTGCTTCCCACATCGCTCAGACTGGATTCACACTGACCGAGAGCTGCAGCCTGCGCTGTCTGTGAAGCAGTATCACAGTAAGAGCGCCGTGGCACATGATGTTTTCAAAAGACCATAAAGATTGAGTCTGATGTCAGATGAGAGCGGAGGACAAATATTGCATGTGCAATGTCTCATGATGTTCCAGATAAAAAATGTAACCTGTCAGGAAAAAGGTAAGATAGACCAACTGACAGCAAGCCAGTGCTGTCCTCTGTATGCCCCACTGATGATATACCCTTAACAGTCAGGGTCACATTCGGCCTCAGACACTGTTTGTTTACAGTATATCTGTGTTCCTGGATTCAAGGTCCATCTGTTTTCTCGTCATGAAAACTTCCAGCCCTTGACTGACTGTGGACTGTACTGTACGAGTAGTGATCCTGCAAGAAATGTAACACTCCGTGATGTCTTGACTCAGCAACCTGCTTATCACACAGAAGGAATGTGTGCAGTGAGATTTCCTTCTGTTGATGGAAATGTTGTGTTGCGGTGCTCAATACTAGATCTTGTTTTTGAGTTACATTTGAATCCCCCCGCATTAAATTCACACTAAATTCACACCTTCTCTGCAACCAGATGATAGCTACGAGATCAAAAGCATGATTGTGCAGGAAATAATATTTAACATATCTCTAATTCAAAACTTTTTCAGCACGTCTCTGCACATCATTTGGAATTGCAGATGAGTTGCTTATGAGTTGCAATTAAGATGGATTAAAAATGAACGAGTTTAAAATCATTTTTTCACAGTAGTTGTAGTAATGTATGTGATATGTAGTAGTACTAATTTTCTGTGAAAAAATAGAGACTTCTTACTGTTTGCCTTTGATGCAATTTACCTTGAAAGAGCTATGGTCTGTGTGTTTGCGCCTCTCTATTCTCTGTGTTACCTGTATGTGCATAATTGTAACAGCATTGCATTATGTTTTAAACCACAGTTACATGAGAAGTTTTGAATTTTTGTCCTCAATTTTAGATTGTGGGAGGAAACCAGTGTGAATGTTTGAATAACTGCAATTAACAAGTGACGTTACTACAGATGTGATACTTGTTTTGAGAGTGTTGATGGGGAAGTATAGATAAGGTCAGAAGGAGCTTCACTAAGTCTTTAATGTTCTACGTGAAGCATATGATAGGGTGTCCAGAGAGGAACTGTGGTGCTGCATGAGGAAGTGAGGATTGGCAAAGAAGGATATAAGGGTGGTGCAGGACCTGTATGAGGTCAGCGTGATGGTGGTGAGGTGTGCAGTAGGAGTGACAGATGGGTTCAAGGTCGGGTGAGTTTACTTCAGGGATCTTCTTGTTTGCAGTGGTGATGGACAGGCTGACCATCCACTGATGGACTGTGATGATTGCAGAGGACTGTGGTCTGTAGTGAGAGTAGGGATCAAGTGGAAGAGAGCCTGGAGAGGTGAAGCTATGGTCTCAAGAGGAGGAATGAAAGTCAGTAGAAGCAAGACAGAATACATGTGAATGAGAGGTGAAGGAGCAGAGGTGATGAAGGTAGATGAGTTTAAACGGGGGGGTCAGCCATTCAGTGCAACAGACAGTCCACAAGAGAGATGAAGAAGTGAGTGCAGGTGGAGTGGAGTGGGTGGAGATGGATGTCAGGGGTAATTTGTGACAGGAGAGCTGCAGGAATAAAAGGGAAGTTTTACAAGATGGTAGTGAGACCTGCTAGGATGTGTAGCTTGACATGGTGGCACTGACAATTAGACAGAAGGCCAGCCTGGAGGTGGCAAATTTTTATTGCAGGTGACCAAAATGGACAAGATTAGAAATGAGTTCATGAGAGGCACACATCAGGTTGGAGTCAAAGTTGATGAGCTGATTTGGACATGTACAGAGGAGGGGCAATGGGTATATTGTCCAATGGATGTTAAATATGGAGCTGTGAGGTGGTTTATGGATGTATTGAAGGAAGACATGCAGAGGGTTGGTGTGACAGTGGAGGATGCTGGGATATGGGGAGGGAGATTATCTGCTGTGGCGACCCCTAATGAGAACAGTTAAAGGAAGTGGTAGAAATATCTATTTGTAATGAAAACACAGACTCCCTCGTGTAATTCAGGATTATTTGACTGCTGTATCACTACCTTATAATGCCTCTGCATCTGTGTGTTATGCAGTATGGTGTAACTGAGCATTTTATTCTGTATGCTCTGTGTTGTTTGCAGGCATTTGAGCAGCAGTGCATTGCAGCACGGTGCACCGTGGTTTTGACAGTCATATCACATCAGCGTAGCCATGCTCACGTTGGCCAGTAAGCTGAAGAAAGAAGACGGAGGAAAGACAGGCCGTGCCTCCGGAGCCTCAGACTCCACCCACAGGGTCTCAATCAGAGACCGCCTCCTTACCAAAGGTACCCGGGTATTTTATAATTTGGTCCATTTTTCAGTTTCAGTTTCCCTTTTTTATTACAGGAACAAAACTAGATTTCAACAAGGTTGCAACAGTTTTCCTCTTGTGAATATAATCCATCCTTCCTTCCTTCCTTCTTCTTAACTGTTTCTCCATCTTAGCTTGACGGAGTGGCTGGAGTCTGTCCCAGCATTTGTGCTCACTGGTTAGGGTGAGAGTCACTTCTATGTTAGCTCTCTCTCTCTGGCTCTGACCACAGAGACAAAACATTCACTGTGCAGAGCGCCATGAATATTAGGGATGCTCCTTGAGGCTAATTTACTAATGTTTTTAAATGGCAGCACACAGTCTGACTGACTCGTGTCATAGTAGTACACGCTCGGAAATCCGAGTCGAGCGTAATGGACGAGGTTAAATGCTGTCTCCTCTGATATTACGTGTGTATTCAAGAGTTGTTAGAAACACTTAATCATGTTCTTAAATAATCAAATCACATTTTACATTTTGGGTTGTAGCCCTTGAACTTGTAGCATCTCAGAAATAATGGGCAACAACAAGTGTTCAGTAATAAAATAGGAGAGAGGTACTTTAACTGATTAGCATTAGAATGTTGACTAGCGACAGCAGCAATTTTTAAACCTCTTGTTTAAACCTATAAGTGGGCATGCCCTGAGGTGAGACTGGCCACCTGCTCTGAGCTCTACAACTTCGTCTTCCTCCTCAACTTGAAACTCTGGTTGAATGCTTGTTTTAGACACAGTAAAGTAGATTCAGAACATCGTAGGACAAGAGTGCAAGTGGTTAAAATGGGGCTTCCAGTGAGGGCTCTGCAATAGCAGGACGCCGCCCAGAGGTGCGCACAGAGATGATCTCTCCAAAGGGATCTTTCTTTATTTCTTTATGTTACACGCATAGAATCATGGAAATCAACTTTATTAAAATATTAGTTGTAGGTAATACATCTAATTAGTCAGAATTTTTGTTTGAGCATCACGTGGAGAAATACCCAAATGCCATTCCCTTTGAGACTCCCAGCAGGTGACAGCTTTGCCAGTCAAACATGCATGAATAATGGCAGCAGCTGCAGCTCATGACAACACAATAAGACCCAAGAGATGTAAACAAATTGGTTTTTTGATCAATGAATAATTTTGTGTTTCAACACAGAAAATAGCCTCGAAATAACTTTCACACTCACATTTGTCTGACGTTATTATCAAACATGTAATCTTACAGTCTGCTGTCAGACTCTTATTTCCTTGGTCTTACACTCCTGAAGCTTTACCTCCACTAACAAAATGCTTTTCAGGCCAACTGTTGTAGTAAGACATCTCCCAGCCCTCCAACATAAAGGCTGCACATGTCCTTGTTGTATTATTGTTATTTTGGTATTTTATAGTGCAAGTATATCATGTTTACAGACGCAAAATAAAGTTGGTAAATTTTATGTTTAACTTTTGAATGCATGACCGTATAAGTTGGTGATTTAGAGCCAACCATCCCAAAAACATACTTCACACAAATGTTTTTACACGTATTAGTTTTATAGAGAGACCCACCTTCAGCCAGAAGGAAGGAGTCTCTTTTAGCTTTTCTTAGCTGGGGACAGGTGACCTAAATTGTAGGTGGTGGATTAAAAATTTTTCAAAATCTGAATAGGACTTTGCCTTTTGGCCAAAGTTTGTTACTGTGAGCTACTCTTAATCTGATAAAAGCCCATCGTTGGTCTCCTTAGGCAAAACAGTAAGCCGGCGTTATCTCCGAGGGAGCTGTTAAGTAGATTACTGTGTATGCACATTCTGTGTGGAGAAACAGATGAAACTCCAGCGACTTCCTTGAATTACCTAATTATTAGACTATGCACATCTCAAAGAGCATATTTACCAAAGTAAAAATTCTCAGCAGGCCACGTCCGACCAACAGCACCAGCTGCCCAGAGAAGAAAAATACAACGGGTATTTTTGTTGTGTATTTTTCTGGGAGGTAAAGGTGTTAAACCAGCTGACACGAATTAGGAGTGAAAAGTGTGTCAGTAGTGAGAATACACAACAGACCCTGAACGCTTTTAAAAATTCAGCCCGACCTCGCCCTCTGGCAGCGAGAACAAAACAACCTTTTATCCTTCTTGCGTTGCTCTTCTCTCTCCCCGTCTCCTTTTTCCTACTTTGGCCCACCGTGTTACTCGCTGTGTGTCTCTGCTACACTGCGCTGTATGTAAAATACATTTTTTCGTGTATGAATTTCATATTAGACTTTATGTTTTATGCAGAGAAACTTTCCTGACAATGCAGCTACTAAAATATTACTTCATTATAAAAACACCAGTGTGGGAGTTTGAGTTCTTTGTGTATGAGGATATCACACTGTGCCTCATTCTTCAGCCTCTTTTTTTTTTTTTTTTGTGTTTTTGCTGCTGTCTCACTCGTTCTTATTTTCTGCCAACAGAAGTTGCCGAACTTGAAGCCAATCTTCCTAGTAAGTACTTCCACTTTCATACACACAGCATTTTTTTTTCAGCTCCACGTTTTCCGCCAGTCAAAAGCGGCTGAAACTCTGACAACTGAGTAATTGGCCTAATTTGCCATAAATCCTCATAGTCTCCTTCTGGCTCTTAATTTCCTCAGTTATGGTATAAAGGAGGCAGGAAAGAAAACCAAGCCTCTGATGTGCTTCACGTTCTCTGTTTTTGACAAATTGCTTTGCTAATGTTAAGTGAAAGCTATTTGTAACCATACTTTAAGCCGTTATTACATTGCCACGAAGTTATTCAGCAACAACCAGTAACACGATCATTTTACTTCATGGTTAAAATGTTTGTTAAGTGAGTGATTCATGGAAGACTACTTAGTCCAAATGACTAGGGATGGGTACCGGTGTCCGGTGCCATGATGGCACCGGTTCTGACATAAACGGTAGTAACCAGACCGAAAAGCAGCGCACATTTCGGTGCTTTATTTCGGTGCTTTTTTTTTCCTGAGCTGTGATACACTTCTAGCCAATCATTTTACGTTTCTGAGGATAGTAGGCGGGGCCAGGTACGTACGTTCTGTTAGAGCAGAGCTACAGATTAAAAATGCCCAAGGCGAAGCGGTCAAAGTCTGGCTGTACTTCATAGCAAAATATGCAAACTCAGCAGCCTGCAACACGTGCTTTAAGCTGATACTGTGATACTGTCAAAGGAGGTAACACCAAGAATCCGATTAAACAGCTGGCGACGCATAGCGTTTTTTTTAAAAGCCGAGAAATGCGCCGTATTTGATAGCTTGCTGCGAGACCTCACACCGTGCACGTCGGGTGGGTTGCCAGTTATCGGACCCGGAGCAACATCCCCCAAAAACCCGAAGAGGAGAGTCCTGGCCCCTAGCCCTGCCAGTGTAGCAGAAATGATGAGGATGATGCAGCAGCAGCCGTTCTTCTCTGTGTGAGTAGCTTAATGTTGTCCGTGTGTAATTTATGTTGAGTAGGCTAACCACGTTATTACATTAATGCATGTAAGGTGAACTAGCAAACATCATCATAGCTACATGCGGCTGTCCTCTTGTTTGATGGCAGGTACTCCCTTCACCCTGGCCAAAAAGGCTAAAATGACCAAAGAAAAAGTGGAAAACAGTTAAACATGAGAGGTTTAGGACAAAGTTTGTGTTTTTTCCATTGTTTAAGCACTGCTTCCAGCCAAGAGTGATACCATATATGCCCCATAGCTGCAGAAAAGGCTAACATTGTTATCTTTTTACAAAAAAAACCAGCTGAACATGAGAGGTTTTTGGACAAAGTTTGTGTTCTCCATTCTTTAAGCACCGGTTCGAGCACCGTTTAAGCACCGGCACCGTTTCAAAAGTACCGATTTGGCACCGGTATCGGATAAAACCTAAACGATACCCATCCCTACAAATGACAGACTGGTGGATGTTTTTAAATGATAAGAGACAGCTTAGCATTATTTAGCTGCGCATTTTCAGCCAGCTCGTCGAGTTCGACCTCATAAATGTATCTGTGCTAAGCTGCAAGTGATTCATGTCTTTAAATATAAACAAAAGTGATGCAGGCCTGAAGACGTTTGCTGCTCGCTGTATTTCTGCCCTTAGGGGAGATATTTGTTTAAACAGACTTTACCCTTGGCTACTATTTTAGCACTTCCACCTCAGTATATCAGATCTTCTTTGGTCACTGCTATGCACAAGTGCAGAGTTCATCATGCTTGCTGTGGCTCAGACCAGGTTGCTTCTTTTTTTGGTTTTGTTTGTGGCCTGATGAAACTGATGTGTAGCTTGAGGGTCAATGAACAATGTGTCATGCACACGGAAACAGGAAAGTAACACCGCTGATTGGCTTTCTTAGAAGATGTTTTTGTGAGATTCAAATTTAAGACACAATTCAAAGAGTCCAAAAAAAGCACTAGTGAGTAGTTGCTGGAGGTAGGCGCTGCTGCAGCGGGTGTTCGCAGCTTATTTGATCTCTTCCTCATATGACAACCTGAGAGTTCTTCAAATTGCTTTTCAAACAATCACTACAGTTGCTGTGAGGTCATGCGGCTCTTAGATGAACAGCAGTGTGAAGCAGGAGGCGTTTATGTTTCTGCAACCTGTGCTGTACAATTAAAGAATGATAAAATAATGTTCTGTGCAAAGTGCTTTTTTTAAAGTAGTTTTTATTTATGGAAACCGGGCTTATGTGTAAAAACATATTAGGATTTAATATATGTTAGAGGTGGGAATCACCAGACTTCCCACTATACGATATTACCTCAATACTTCACTCGAGATACAATTTTATTGTGATTTTCCATCTCACTATTGGAATAACATATATTTCACTTTTTTATACTGCAAATTATCTCCCCAAGTTAAGCTTTTTCAGCATCTGTTTTGTCCAATAAGATTTTATCCAATCTGCTGATTACAAAGATCTAATTATTACATTTCCAATCAGCAACTTCAATTCAATGTAATTACATTTTATTTATTTATACAGTGCCAAATTACAACAACAGTCGCCTCAAGGTGCTTTATATTGTAAGGTAGACCCTCTGTACATACAGAGAAAAACCCAACAATCATGTGACCCTTTGGGGACAGTGGGAAGGAAAAACTCCCTTTTAATAGGAAGAAACCTCCGGCAGAACGGAGCTTCCTGTTTTATAGGCTCCATGTTAGTATAAGAGAAAAGGAAGGACCAGTCAAAACAAATCGAGGACCATATTTCTAAACGAGGGGCTACCTCTGTAGCATGGACATGGTTTGGTTATGAAAAGTCTGACACGGACCAGAAAACTGTACAATGCAAATTATGCCGAAAACCGGTCCCCACTACAGACTCAAACACGACAAACCTCTTCTACCACCTACTCAAGAGTCGCGTAAAAGAGTATGGAGCGAGTTTACGGATGAAAAGCAAAATAGAGCCGTCAGGTGCTCAAAATGCACCTTAGACTTAAACGTTAAAACAAGCTTTTCCCCGCAGCACGCCGTGTAATAAATACTCACAAAGAAAATGGCGGCCGTTACAACTTGTATCTAAAACTGTAGTTTCACGGATCGGTCAAAACACTCGACTTCAGGTACACGGCGCTCAGCTGAAAACACTTCAAGTCGAGTTGCCCGAGATTCACAGAATTTACAGAAAATTTAAAATGTTTGTGATTTATATCGTTGTCTGGATGATAAATGTTTTATCAAAACATATCAATGTTTTTTTTTTTTTTTTTTTTTTTGTTTGGTTGGGTTTGTTTGTTTTTTTTAGATGCAAAGTGCTGTTTGTTTTAGGAACTCCCGAGTGCTCAAACCTCATTTGTTAAATATGTATGGACCACTACGTATCCTTTCTTTACGTCCCAGTATGAACGCTAAGATACCTTGAAGAGTATGAATTCATTAAATACGTAAAAACAACCCTCCCGGCTGTGAACACAGTGAGAAACACCAGTGTGAAGAACAGTGACAGATTTGTGTGCACAGTCTTTCACTTTTATATTTGTGACTTTCTTGGAATCACTTAAAGCAGAGAGCTTTGCCTGTTAGAGGCAATATGTTAAACGTAGGGTGGATGGGGAAATAAGAAGCAAATCAGATGTAAAAAAAACAAGGAGCACTCGTGGCTGATGGACTTCACTGAGGGAAGTTTTGTTGTCCAGGTGAAAGCTGGGATTCATCCACCGTGCAGTGAAGACATTTTTATTCTCTATAGGTTTACGCTCATAAACATGTCTTAATTGTAGCTGTTTACTTCATCACATAATTATTATTATTGTTGTTATTGATCCATTTATGTAAGTTTTTATTTGCAGCTTTTAAGACATCGTTTTCATGTTTTGAGGTGAAGAAAGGTTATAAAAAAATTGATGCTGTATTTAAATGCAATATGCAATCTTCTCATAGAGCAAGCAGAGCACTTTATTTCTCAAGGGCTCTTTAATGACACTGATTCAGACAACCAGGGTTTCATTAATTCTTTTCTAATCAGGGAGCAATGTGTGAAACACGTTATATTAACATTCTGATGCATTGACTGGCAGCCAGCCCGGTATAATTTGATCATCCTCTTCAGAATGAGTTTCTAGTTGGTGTGTGTGTGTGTGTGTGTGTGTCTGCATTACTCTGATATTATAACTTCCATTGTGCAGCACAGAGTAGTGTTACGGTGTGTGACCAAAGCCAGTAGTGAGCACTGAGTATATATGCTAGAGCTGCTGGGGCTCATTTGCATATATATAATGTGAATGTGAAGATGGCAGTCTGGAGTCATTTTAAGACATAAAGGAATTATTTCTATTATTATTTAATCAAAAAGCTGGTAATTATGTAAGTAAAACAAATAAAAGGAGGAGTTATTTTATAGTTTTAAGTGTAGTACCTGTCCTTGAACACCAGGGGGGAATATGGTGCCACAGGGACTTTGAAATGCAAGGCAAAAATCCTGCACCAAATTAAGGCGGTATCAACATACCATGGTTAGAACAGATTGCAGTATGTCTTAGATTTTAATGCCTTTATTTGCCAGTAAGGCAAATATTCTTCTGTTTTTATTATCTGACTCTAATGACTCTTTTTTTCCTCTTTCCCCACATCGTTCGTGTCCAGGCACATGCAAAGCCAGTTTTCCAGATGAGGATAAGCTGCATCATTTTCAGCTGGCAGTGTCTCCTGGTAAGAAAATAAGAAAGCCTGTTTTGATCCCGCTCTAAAAACTGCTTTGGTACACCCTCAAAAAAAAAAAGTTGGTTCTTATTCTAGTTATAAACATTTTTAAATCTCTGTTTCACTTAAATTTACTTCACCAGCACATTTAAAGATGAAGTGGTGTAGTAAAAGAAGCTCTGACGGGGACGTTGTTGGGTTCAGGTGATTTAGTGTGAAGGAGAGGAGACTGCAAGTGTTTGCAATTTGTTTCTCAATCTCTGTGTGTCCTAAAGTATTCCTATTGAAAGGCACTTAAGCATTCTCTGTACTTTCACATTACCGCAGCACTGTCCTCACTCCCCAAGGCAGTTGTGCTTAATCAGCATTGTTTCAAGCTCAGCGGGCTACCTGTCGAATATTGTACAAACCAAACATAGTGGTGTGGGGTTACCTAAGTCTCCGGAGGCTCTCATGCGTCCCACTTCCTGCTTCCTCTCCATCACACACAAACTTTCTTCCAGCCCAAACCCAGTTTCTCCTTATCATTCTCCTCATGTAGCAATCTGTCTTCATTTTCATCAGTAAACATGCCAATCCATAGACTGAGAGAAATCTCAGTCATGTTGGAGCAATAGAAGGAGAGAAGCAAAGAAACAGAGCGGTAATAAATATATTATTTAAATATTTGTAGAATATTTCATCTAGCTAATAATTTAAGGAAGATGTCTTATTATGTTTTCACATTTCCCAACAACTACTCATCCAGTCCACATCAAAGCTGGCGGGTGTACGGCTTGGGAGTGAGTGGACTGAGGTCATGTGCATGAAGGATGGTCTCGGTTTGGAAGTTGTTTTGGAGAGTTCATTTCTGATGGTTTTTGTGAGCAAGGCTTTGTCCACATTTGCAACTTTACAAATACACGGTAACACAAGTCTTTGCATGAGTGACTCCACTGCAGCATCTCAAAGAACTCTTTATAGAAATTAATCAGATGATTATAACATTAATGACCGCGAGACTGCATGTTGTTCCTTGTATTCATAAAAATGACACCTCAGTGCATCAAAACATGGCAACAATGGGTTCTGAGTCCACCAAGCATCTGTGCATCAAAGGTCTTACTCCTACCTGTATAGTTTTAGTAACATGGGGGGTTTAACCCTAAGTGTTAAGTTTGGTCTGGTTTTAGGTTTTAGGATAAGTGTTATGCTAAATTAGTTTTTTCATATGACAAGGCTTTTTGTCTTTTTCATTCACCATTCGTACATTATTCCTTAGATAAAATACATTTATTGCAGCAATCACAGACTAATAGAATAAATTGGAGGGACAAATACATTTTGTATAAGTTAAAAAAAAAAAATATTGGTGCGATTTGGTCTAATCGAAAGCATTTGAATTGAGTTTGTTAGTAGCAGTTTTAAGCTTAAACATGACTTTAGAGAACTGTTATTTAACTTTAGGAACTCATCAATATTTAAACTTTTTTCTTTTTTTTACAATGGAATTAATTGTTTAGGTTTTTGTTTTTTTGTTTTTGTCGGGTCGGGCATTTAGAAATGAATTAATTTGAAAATTCTAAGCTGTCTCATCCTGTAATAAATATGTGCCTTGTGTAATTGTGTGAAAGTGTAATTGTGTCTCGGTGATTCATCCACCTCTCCTCCACTGCAGTATGCACTGTAACGTTCAGGTTAACGTTCACAGAGGCCTTTGTAAGCAATATCTGCAGAGAAAAGCAAAGATCAGCAATTAGAGTAAAGCTTTGGTTTCGTGTTATTCTAAGAGGAGTTGATAAGGAGACTGAGTTCTCAGAAAAGGCTTGCTCAATTATTCAAAACCTTTGTCTCTTCTGGCGTGCACCACCTCGGCTCCACCCGCACCGCGCTCGGCTATCACATGCTCCCTTTTGCCATTTCTGTTTTCTGTCTTTGTTTAATCTTCCTTTTCCCTCCTCCTGTGCGGCTCCCTCAGCCGTCCTGCATTTCCTCAGTTGTAACCAATGTGGTGTTTAAGACAACAGCCCTGATCATTTGCTGGTCGTTTGTATTTCATCTGTGAGAACAAACAAAATATTGCCTCTCGTCAAAACACAAAATACTAATAGCCAAATCTAAAAGCATTTAAGCACAGGCACGATTACAGGAGTACATTTCTCTATAATGCATGTTAAAGGATGATACTATAATTTGTGTGAGTTTGGTTACTAAAAAAATAGCATCAAGCTTTTCAAATTAATAAATGAATAAATGGTGGATTTATAAAGACGTGTCATGTTACAGGTGTGTTTCTGGCAAAGCTGTATGAATATTTGTCTTATTTCCATTGTTAGATTTTTCCTTTAAGAATGGCAGTGTAAAAAGCTGACGTTACCCATGAAGCATCTTTAATTTGTGCTTCAGGGAAGGTAATTGTAGTCGGGCCGGAAAATGAAAAATCAAATGCAAGAGGAACTTGCCTCCGGATGCAGGCTGTCTAATATCTGTTAGCAGCGTAAGGTAAAATCAGCTTGACTTGCTATGTAGAGCATTTTTAGCTCTAGGCTAAGCGATCCTTTGTTTTGCTTTTTTGCTTTTTTCCTCATGTTCTTTCATATTTTCTTCTCTTGTTCTCTATGTTTCTCATAGACCGTGGCACCGTTTACTCTGGAACAGTTTTCATGCTACAAGGGTTAAAACGTTGTTCTATAAAACTCACTGCTTTGGTTAGAAATGCATGAATACATTGTTCTGAAGGTAGCAGAGTGTGCTCAATCACTTTTTGTACCAAATGTGGAAAAAATATTCCTGAATCCTGTATTCATTTAAATGTTGGACTCAAAGGTTGTGCATCTTGGGCTCTGTGGTCTTCATTTTAAAGTCAACTCTCTGATTTGATCAACCTGTAAAGAAGGTAAAAATATATATATATCAGTCAAGTGTTTAGGCAATGACACAACATTTGTAGGTTTGACTCTGTGTACTGTCCCTCATAGATTTTGAATCTTAGTCATTTGGTTCAAATTGCACTGTTAAACATCATTGGAGCATTTATCTGAATATGAGCAGAAAGTGGAGCCCCGTGCACTCCAGAATTCATCCTTCTGTTTCTGAAAGTGCTCACGTCATCAGTAAACTCTAATCGCAGCCATACAGTGGGGCAAAAAAGTATTTAGTCAGCCACCGATTGTGCAAGTTCCCCCACTTAAAATGATGACAGAGGTCAGTAATTTGCACCAGAGGTACACTTCAACTGTGAGAGACAGAATGTGAAAAAAAAATCCATGAATTCACATGGTAGGATTTGTAAAGAATTTATTTGTAAATTAGGGTGGAAAATAAGTATTTGGTCACCTCAAACAAGGAAAATCTCTGGCTCTCACAGACCTGTAACGTCTTCTGTAAGAAGCTTTTCTGTCCCCCACTCGTTACCTGTATGAATGGCACCTGTTTGAACTCATCATCTGTATAAAAGACACCTGTCCACAGCCTCAAACAGTCAGACTCCAAACTCCGCCATGGCCAAGACCAAAGAGCTTTCGAAGGACACCAGGAAAAGTATTGTAGACCTGCACCAGACTGGGAAGAGTGAATCTACAATAGGCAAGCAGCTTGGTGTGAAAAAATCAACTGTGGGAGCAATCATCAGAAAATGGAAGACATACAAGACCACTGATAATCTCCCTCCATCTGGGGCTCCACGCAAGATCTCATCCCGTGGGGTCAAAATGATCATGAGAACGGTGAGCAAAGATCCCAGAACCACACGGGGGGACCTGGTGAATGACCTGCAGAGAGCTCATGGATGATACAGCAGAGGATTGGGAGAATGTCATGTGGTCAGACGAAACCGAAGTAGAACTCTTTGGTATAAACTCAACTCGTCGTGTTTGGAGGAAGAAGAATACTGAGTTGCATCCCAAGAACACCATACCTACTGTGAAGCATGGGGGTGGAAACATCATGCTATGGGGCTGTTTTTCTGCCAAGGGGACAGGACGACTGATCCGTGTTAAGGACAGAATGAATGGGGCCATGTATCGTGAGATTTTGAGCCAAAACCTCCTTCCATCAGTGAGATCTTTGAAGATGAAACGAGGCTGGGTCTTCCAACATGACAATGATCCAAAACACACCGCCCGGGCAACAAAGGAGTGGCTCCGTAAGAAGCATTTGAAAGTCCTGGAGTGGCCTAGCCAGTCTCCAGACCTCAACCCCATAGAAAATCTGTGGCGGGAGTTGAAAGTCCGTGTTGCTCGGCGACAGCCCCAAAACATCACTGCTCTCGAGAAGATCTGCATGGAGGAATGGGCCAAAATACCAGCTACTGTGTGTGCAAACCTGGTAAAGACCTATAGTAAACGTTTGAC
This sequence comes from Aulonocara sp. 'chitande type north' Nkhata Bay, assembly GCF_057382095.1. NCBI lineage: Eukaryota > Metazoa > Chordata > Actinopteri > Cichliformes > Cichlidae > Aulonocara > Aulonocara sp. 'chitande type north' Nkhata Bay. The sequence continues at coordinate 38,101,148 of NC_141359.1, forward strand.
CTCTGTTATTGCCAACAAAGGTTATGTTACAAAGTATTGAGTTGTATTTTTGTTATTGACCAAATACTTATTTTCCACCCTGATTTACGAATAAATTCTTTACAAATCCTACCATGTGGATTCATGGATTTTTTTTTCACATTCTGTCTCTCACAGTTGAAGTGTACCTCTGGTGCAAATTACTGACCTCTGTCATCATTTTAGGTGGGGGAACTTGCACAATCGGTGGCTGACTAAATACTTTTTTGCCCCACTGTACATGCCTATACCATAACATTAATTCCACCATGTTTGATGTGATATGCTTCAGAGCGCTCTCCTACATTTATCTCCCTGTCAATCTGGATAAGCCCTCATTGACTTGTCTAGGTTTCATGAAATATTTGCAATTTTCTTGACAGGTTAATTACTTTTTATTTTATTATATTTTGTTTTTATTGACAACTCTTTTGACTGTTTATTGAGTTGCAGTGAAAAGATCCCAAATGCAACACCCACAACTCCACAGCTGGCTTAACTTGTCATAAAATAACGAGGTAGCTGCCCTCACCTGATTGTGAAACTGCTCGTTATAGACTTGTCCAATTACTTTTGAGCCCCTGACAACAGGGAACTATGTACAAAAATGGCTCTTATTTCTAAACAGCTAATACAATACTTTTGTTAAGCCCCTGGATGTTTGACTTCAATCACATCTTGATTGTTTGTTTTAAAAGCCATCTGGCATGACTGGTTGGAGGCTGATGGGGAAAGAGAAAAGAAAGGAAAAGCGTAAAGACCAAGGACAAGATAAAAGTGTGTGTGAGAGAGAGGAGATGAAAGTTGATGACATGCAGTGGTGGCACAAACTAAGCTGGCAATTTGACTCAGAGGGCTTTTGAAAATATTACTTTTATATATTTAAACGTGTTAAATGGTGTGATTTTTAACAAAGAAAAAAATTAAAAAGGAAAAAAGGAACTCTTGTTGGCGTTTTATTCACAAAAGGCCTGATTCACTTTGCTCACCCATGGTGAGGAAATGCTGCTGCACTGATACTAATAACTTATCAGGCAAAATCCTGTAGTGGGAATGTTTTAATTAATGAATAGAGCTTTGTGAGTCCTCTGAAAAGGAGATTATTTGTAAAGATCTAACCTTCATCTGTAATTAGTTTTAAATCATCTAAATCAGCAGGGCAAAACATCAGAAAATCACCTTTCAGATAAAGTCCTTGACAGTCACATATAATAGATCTGTAGGTCATTCTGGGAATTAAGCTGTATTACTATTCACTGTTCTTTCTCATATTTTTAGTAAACAATTACTTGTAAAAACATTTTTTGAGCAGCTCAAATCATCTCATACATATCACACAAAGTAAACGACACAAAACCAAATTAAGAACACATGAATACTCATCAAAGGAAACATAGCTGGTGCTGGATTGGCTTCCCAGATCTAATTGAAACAAGGCAGGTGGTAGACAACACATTAGTTAGGTCTGTTGTTATTTAGTTGGAATGTCTGTGTACTTTTGTTTCTTTTCCCATGAAACACTCTGTGCTGTGACCCCGTGCTCTTAGACCCCTCAGTCTCTGAGGAATGGGGACACCAGCAACACGACGGGGTGAACGCATTCTCACATGTCACTGTTATTATTATTAGAACTACAATGATGAGAGAAAATTGATGTACCAATCACCTTGTCTTTGTGCTGCATGGAAGCATAATTACAGTATTGTAATGCCCATTGTTGCTGCGTACAAAGTGTATGCGCAAGCCTGGAAGTGTGACTAAAGTTTGAATAAAGTAAAAGGGCCCAATCTTGATACAAAGTCAATTTTAAACATTTATTATGCTTTTCTAATTCGTTGCTAACTTCACTCACTTTTTGTTGCAGCCACGTCTTCAGATTTAGCCTCAGAATCACCACAGTTGGGTTTTTGTGTTTTCTGTTCTGTGATTTTTGGTTGTTAAGATGCTTGCCAGTGTTTGTTCCTTCCTGCTGTGAAGTTATTAGACTGATAAACACGGAGAACAAAAGTCCCAGCTAAGAGAGCAGTGAGAGGTGCTGTAGAGTAAACAACTGTTGTTTTTTTTCCTGCTGAGACATGACCATAAGGAAGCTACAGCAGCTGCATAGTCATCAGAAGTTCAGTGATGTCCAGCTTGTGCACAGCTTTAAGTGGCGCCAGAACCATCTATAGTTTGGTGTCGCAAAGTGTCGCTCTGCTTTTCAGCATATTTTGAGTCATAGTCTCGTTCTTCGTATTACTATATTTATTTTATTTTATTTTATTTTTTTACCGTCAGGTTTTCAACATTTAGATGATCCGTGTTTATGTCCTGTTTAAAATGCCTTTCAGTAAAACGGTAATTATCTGTAAACACAGACATGCACTGCAGAGATCACTTTTCCACACGCCGCCTTCCTAGGGGGAAAATCACAAATACAATAATTCGTCCGGGTAGGGCAATAAATTTTATGCTGCAATCAGCGAGTCAGAGGCTGTTGATCCCAATAAGGGTTGAATATTTGTATTGAGTAGGATACTCGGTGTGAAGGGCAAAGCAGACCGACCATGATGAAGGGCTGAGCTTTGTATCCCTTATTTAAATGTTAAGCTGTTTCTTGATGTAGGAAGAAAGCAATCTTCTCAGTGCCCTAAACAGGCAATAAGCAATATACATAATTATGTTAAATCATGTGATAATCATGGTTTACAGAAATTTGGAGTTCAGCTGTGAGATTATTTGTTTTAGTGTTCATGAGAAGTGTTTAGTCACAACAAATACTGATTGTTCCTGTGTACTGGAGACAGTCATGAATTATTTATGACCTCTGACTGCAGCTGTTAGAAAAAAAAAAAATACTGACTGTCATATTCTTACTCCTCTTGTTTTTATGGGAGGCTGTGTTAAAAAAAAAAAAAAAATCTTTTTGTTACTTTGCCTTGTTGGTTTTGATTCCTTAGCTTTTTCTTTCTTTACTCCTTCTTGCTAATGTTGAAGCTGCGTTTCTCTATGTCAGTTTCTCTGTTTGTGTCTTTTACCTTTTAAAATACAGAGGAGGTTGTTTGCCGTCTAATTAAATCGCACCGCATTGTTGCATTGAATAGAATTTAACAATGTAATAATGTTTGAATAGAAACAAGTGATAAAAACTCTGTAAATAAAGCCAGACATGTTGACTATACTGATTTTTAGGAAGTATATTTCAGATCTCTCTTTGTTAGAATTGCATTGGGAAGGAAACTTATTGCTGATTACGTTTCTGGAACATCCCTAATTGTATTACAGTGGAGCTGATCCACAATATCAGAAAATCTTGAGTACACACACACACGCACACGCACACACACGGATCATTTAATGGTCAGTTACCAAGGGTTTTTTCCATCCCTTGTCTCTCTTACCTTAATTTCAGCAGGTTGTCAGGAGTGACAAGTCCACCTTTGTGACAGGCTCAGTAGCCATTTCTTTTTTCTTTTTTTTCCCTTTTGTCTTTTTCCTTTTTCTTTTTTTTTTTTTTAAATTTTTTTTTATAACTTTGAATCTGACCCATGTCTCCATTTTTTTTTTTTTTTTTTTTTTTTTTTTCTCCTGTGATCCGTGATGGTACCATATTTAGTGCCTATCCTTTTCAAAGCATCTGGCCCCATAAGGTGAGAGCAGAAATGTAAATGTCATCCGGCTAATTAAAGACCCTTTAAACAGACCCTATGTCTGAACAAGCCTTTAATGAGCTTTGAAGGCTACATGAGGATGTGAGAGTGTGTGGAAAACTGGACCAAAAACTTTCCCCACCGTAGACCTCCCTGCATGTAGCTCAACTATATTTCACAGTAATTGGTCTTCCAAGAAGAAAAATCAGAATCAGAATCAGAATACTTTATTGATCCCTGGGGGAAATTATTTTTTGTTACAGTGCTCCATTTTAAACCAACATTAAGACAAGACAGACAATACGCTAACTAAGAATAGTACAATATATACATATATATACATACATATATACATAAGTCACTTATAAATAAGTGTGAGATAAAGACATATGGGGAAGAAGAGCAGTGGAGTGAAAGATTGGGGGTGAAAGAGCCAAACTAAAGCAAAAGTGGACCTGGAATGTTAAACGCAGTGTGATTGCAGTCCAGGGGGGCGTGGAGGCATTCATGTGTTTCCACTGCTAAAGCTGGCATGCCCAGTATGAGGATGACCTAAGCGACTTTGAACGAGGGTTCATTGTAAGGGCATGGTTGAAATGAGCTTCAGTCATAAAAACTACTCGGCTGGATAGTTTTTCCATTAGCAGCTGTGACCGCAGAGGCCTCTGTATTTAGATTTACAGGAAGGATGTCAGTAAATGTGAACCAACTCCTATTTTTTTTGATGACCGTACCTAATTGATGTCAGAAATTGTGGTTTGGCACTGTGATCACATGTACACTGTGTCTGTGTGATGTGTTGAGGTCAGTGCAGTACGCTTCAGCAAAACTAGCCATCAAGAGTTAAATAGAGAAGGATATTTAATAAGGCTGCAATGCATAAACGTCTCATTACAAAGACAAATGCACATGTAAGAGTTTACTCCTCAGTGGAGATGTGGGGAAAGGAGATGTGGTCAGATACGTCATCCTTCACTGTGGTCCAGCATGTTTGGCCCCTACAGAGGTCACAGCAAATCGATACAGAGTTGCCCTGGGTGATCACCTTTATCCTATGATGAAACATTTCCATCAATGATAACTGTCCTTTTTAAATCTTTTTTTATCACAAAGATGGTTCTCCCATCTCCAGGGCATCAGGGGTCAGGCAGTGGTTTGATGATAATGGCATGGATTGTTTGCTATATCTTCATGTTTCAAATCTGCCAGTTAAAGGTTAATGAGATTTTAGGCTGGTATGTCAGGCAGAATTCTTAAGATCATCAAAACACCAAAGAAAGGATGTATTTTTGGAAGAATGGTTTTCTGTTAGCTCCAACCATTTAATGCAACTGTTTAATGCAAACATTGTCATGTTAAGTGTGGGCCTGTGAGAGAGAGAATCAAAATTATATCTCACCATTTCAAGGAAACTTGTGATAATAATATTTCTAATGGTCTAGGAGAAAAATACTGAGGGATTTATTAGTGATGGCAGCTTGCATTTAGCTGCATTTATTAGTGCAGATAGAATGAAGGGCATTTCCATCTTTCTTTTCCACTCCTGTCACTGATGACAGAGTCTAATGTGAAGAATGACATTATCAAGGTGGAGCAACATTAAAGTCCAATAGTACTGACACAGCATCAGTCAAGTGTGAGCACGGTAATCTGGGTAGTGTTATCCCTGGGAATTTGAAGTAAAATTATAAAATAATCGCTTAACAATACCTTACGTATCTTAACCTTAGTCTCTGCAAGAGCTGCTGCACAATATTCTCACATATTGAAATTGAAAAATATTTTTTTCCTGTTGTATTTTGGGTCAATCTTTTTAAACAGGTACTGAAAGCCCTCATCTTTTTGTTTTTCTATCAGGATTCTCTGTCTGTCTGCTTTCCCTGGCATATGGTGCGCTGCTAGTGATGCTCGGTGGGGTCTTTTGTTTATGTTTGGGTTGCGCATCGCCAGCTGTTAGCATCTTGTTCTCGCATTCCTTCATAACCTGGTTCACTGACGCCACAAAATGTCACATAAAACTGACACTCTTATTATCGTGGACAGTGTGATGTGGCACAGCTCTTGTCACGTGTTTGCTAAAGTTCTTGTTTTCAAGGTCATTTTTACTGAAGTCTTTCTGAATTCAAATACTTCTATTGTTGTTTTATTTTTAAGTCCTGATCACCAACACTGAATGAATGTGATCTCTTACCAAGAATCAGTATTCATGTAGATGACTGAAAATCTCCTTTCTTGTCATCCTCTTTCCAGATGAGGGTTACTACCAAAGTGGAAGGTTTCAATTTGAAATAGATGTCCCTGAAGCCTATAACATGGTGGTGAGTAGTCAAGTTTCTCTCCTGTGGGCTGGTTTGAAAAGCACATTTCTGTGCCCGTGGGTGTCTCTGTGTTAGCCTGCTCACCTCTTCCTTTTGTTTGTTCTTTCACTCATTCTTTTCCTACCAAGCATTTATTCTGATACTCTTCTGTGTAAGTGTATTTATTCTGTGTTGTTTTTCTCCCTTTGCTCTACATTTTTTCACACAATCATTATTTGCTCCACACAAGTATATGCAGCACTTCATAATAGCTTCACAAATCCTTCTGCATAAAAAAGCAATCATTTTAGATCATTTAGATCTTAATGTAAGGAATGTAGTAATAATAATAATAATGCATTTTATTTATAGGCGCCTTTAAAGACCCTCAAGGTCACCTTACATTAGTGCAACAAAATAAAAACACGAGGTAAATGAAAAATAAAAAATGTATGAAAATATAAAAGCTCAACAAGGTAAAAAGAGAATAAGACGGAATCATCATGAAGGGTATGCAATTTTGAATGGATGGGTTTTAAGACGTGATTTAAAAGTAGAGAGTTTGTAGTCTGGGGGTCTGGTGGAAGTGCATTCCAACGTCTCAGGGCAGAATAACTAAAGGCTCTGACTCCCATGGTAGTCAGGTAAACAGGTGGAACAGATGGAAGGGAAGCTAAAGAAGAGCGGAGTGTACGAAGTGGTGAGTGCGTATGGAGAAGATCAGATAAATATGGAGGAGCGAGGTTATGAAGCGCTTTGAAAGTAAGAAGCAGGATCTTGAAATCGACACGGAGGTGAATTGGAAGCCAATGGAGTTGTTTAAGTCTAATTCTGAAAATAATACATGCAGCTGTATTTTGAACTAACTGCAGTTTAAGGAGAGATTTATGAGGTAGACCATAGAGAAGTACAGTAATCTAAACAAAATGTGACGAGCATTGGCAAGTATGGCAGTACTGTTTGGAGTGAGTGAAGGTCGAAGGCGGTTAATAATACGAAGATGAAAATAAGTTTTGATTTGGTTCCTGTTAGAATAAATTCTGGGAGCTTTTTGCCATTAAGTTTAAGAAAATTGTGAGTAAACCAAATCGAGATTTCTCTTAAACAATCAGAAATGGATGTGGGTGGGAGAGTAGCTGTGGGTGTGGAAGATAAGTAGAGCTGGGTAGGGCTGCCACAAACAATTATTTTGATCGTCGACTAGACACCGATTATTTTTGCGATTAGTCGACTAATCAGATCATCATCCATTGGACATAAAACATACAGCTTATTGCACCAGCAGCATCTGCTCTTATATAACTATCATTAGCTTACAGCTTTAAGTGTTTAAGGTCTGTGCTAACTAAAAATAAAGACAAGATGATAGTTTATTAAATTTTAATGACATTTGCAGATTGTTTCGTTGGAGTTTAATAAACTCAGCCGTCTGCTCCTTGCTAACTAAAATATAACAGGACACTGGAGTAAATTCTCGAGTATCTCACACTTCTGATAATCAGTTGTCTGCTTGACGTTTATTCAGCTGTGTAAAAACTATAACTTTAATCTCAGCCAAACAGATTTACTCAGGAACAAATAAAATACTAAAAAAAAGCCAAACAATAACATTTTTCAGTTATCTAAGTGATTTTAATAATTGACATTATCATGACTAGTCGACTAATCGTGGCAGCCCTAGAGCTGGGTGTCGTCTGCATAGCAGTGAAATTGGATGTTATATTTCTTGAAAATATTACCTAAGGGTAGGAGATGGATAATAAAGGGTAAAGGACCCAGGACAGAGCCCTGGGGTACACCAGAGTTAACTGGAGTAGATGGGGATCTGTGAGTGAGTAATTGAACAAACTGTGAACGGAAACAGAGATATGAGGTAAACTAGGCGACTGTTAAGATGCAAAACTGTTTTTTTTTTTTGTTTGTTTTTTTTAAATGCCTACATTTATTACTGGCTTGACTCCAGCAGTTAAACTGAACTATCTTTACAAATGATATGATGCACTAAATTAATAATTGCTGTATCTTAGTAAGGTTAGCTGTGAGTCTGTGCTCGCAGGTTGTAAATATGGCTTTCTCCTCATGGTAGAGCCAGAATAAAGTCGGGGGTTAGAGACGGAATTAATGAACACATAAATACACTCATACATGCTGTTTATGGAGCAAATTACAATTCTCAAATAAAATCTTTATACATCAGTAGTATAAATTTCAAAACTTCTACGTTGCTCATTCTTGAGTTATCATGTTGACAAACTTGCATGTCCGCATCGCCCGCTCGGCAAGCTGACTATAATACTCTGTCAGCCTTTTACGGCTGAGGGCTAAACACCTGTTAATCATGGGGAAAAAAAAGCTTTTAATTTTGACATGTATCTCTGACCTGAAGCGAGGCTTTCTTATGAGCTGTGTAGCTGTAAAATCTTGCTCATGGACAGATCCTTCCTGAATAATCACCAAGAAAAATAATTTCCATGAACAGTTAATCAGATCGACTTTACGACTCAAAATGTCAGCTGTTAGGGGAATAATAAGTGGGTTTATTCATTATCAGACTGACACTCACGTCTTTTTAAAAACAAATTCTTTCTAATCTGAACTGATACAAATGTTCACCTTGCTGTTGAACAAGAAGTTCTTGATTATAGGTTTTTAAATGTAAAAAATAATCTGCTAATTTCAAATGGCCTAAAATGTTACATTAGTTGATCTATTGATAAACTTTAACTGAAACACAATCAGTCATTAAAGGACAGTCAGTTGCACTGTGCTTTTCTAGTCTTACTGACCAGTTAAACAGTATTACAACACAAGCAAAGAGAAGCATTTTCAATAACTGTTAGATTTGTTCCAGAAATACCCCCTCACTTTACTGTAATCCAGTTCCTGTTAGATGTGAAGTATCAATACTTGTTTATGTTTAATAGCTTTGTCGTCTCCAAATGCAATAGTTGGTTGTCACATGTAGGTACTCAAAATGTCAAGATGGGATTGACATCAGTGTAAGACTTAACTTCATGATATAGAAACAAGTAATTTGAGAAATTAAATCCATATAATTTAATTCTCATCAGAACCACATCACATAGCTGCTGGTATAAAGTTTTGTAGATATCAGGACATCAGAATGACTCTACAAAGACATAATTATCACTCAAGTCACTCCGACTTATCGGGGTGAAGTGAACAGTGTGTGTCATGCAACAGCGTTTCTTCATTTTCAAGTATTTATGAGTGCAATCTCTTTGTAATAAGCTGTTAGTCATAAAAAGTGCGATAAGAAATATTTCTTTTTTGGCTGTACTTGAAAATAGGGTGTTGTGACTTGCTGGGGGCTACTGTATATTACTCTTTTTTTCATAACAAAATGGCTCCAGACAAATAGCATTATAGGAAAAAGAAAGTAGCCATCAAGTCCAGAATGGGGAAGCTTAAAGCCGTTTAAAAAATCTGATTAGCAAAAAGTTTGTTTTTGTTTTGGACAGAAATAGAATCAACAGCAACATATTATTATTATTATTATTATTATTAACAACAACAACAACAACAACAAGTTTAAAAATAAGAACAACTGTGCAGGAGAGGTTAGGAAGACCATAAGGTTTTATAAGGCCACCTCCCCTATAACATTAACAGGTTAGCAGGAGAAACAGATAAGTGACATACAATAATTTACTAATATAATAAATATTCACATCATATACTATTAGAAATTAACATTGGTTTTTATTGTTTTTTGAAAGATTAAAATGCAGTTATCGACTGAAGAGCTGGTGGTGGCTTGTTCTCATATGAAGGTCCTCTGTATTTAAATCTATTTTGCCCAGTTAACGTTGTTCATAAGGGTAAACAAAAACCACCACAATGTCTTGTTGAATAAGTACGTGCATCTGAAGTTGAAAAGTAGACGATAGTGTCACAGGAAATTAGATTTATCTATGTTTTTTCTCATCATGCTGCAGTAGTGGGAGCTCTAAGCTAGAAACCTTCCTTACTGTCTTCTTTGGTTTTACTTACTTAATTCAAACACCATCTTTGAAACCACTCCTGTAAAGCTACAATAAAATTCTAATTACATGATTTTACTGTTTTTACAGTGGCCTATGTCACATTTGCTAACAAAGAAAAGAGGTCAGAAAAGTCAATAATGCTTTACTAGAAACAGCAGGATACGAGGCACGTGCACCAAAGGCTCAGACGCATCCTCGTTGCCCAGAAATGATGACTAGACCATTTTTGGACACTCTGCTGGGTTTTGTGTGCTCTGCTTTTTAACTGCTGTTTGCACAACACGATTCAAAAAAGAAACAATACTCATTTAACATGATTCCTCTGTTTTTATTTTCTGGTTGAGGGTTTTCTTTCTTGGACATTTCTCTGTGTCTGTCATCTAATGAAATTTAGTCTGATTAATTAAGTTGGTTTAGAGCGTGTATGAGGTGATGCTCAGGTAACTTGGGAGACTAATAGGAAGTAGAAATGGACTGCTTTTAAAACATCACATAATGTTAAAATAATCAGATAACTTAAATGTGTCTCTTCCTAAATTGTTGGTTTGTTGGTTTCCAGCCTCCTAAAGTGAGATGTCTGACCAGAATATGGCATCCCAATATCACGGAGAATGGAGAAATCTGTTTGAGGTAAATTGTGTGTACCCTTCCCCAATATTACTTCTTCCTAGCGCGTGACATTTTATCTCATGTTGTCATTTTCTATTTAGCCTAGAAATTGATAGAAAACCAAAACTGAAAAATAATTTCTCTGAGCCCTCATTCTTTGAGAATCCTCGACAATGCATGCAAATGCAAAAAAAAATTAGTAGTCTACAGTAAAAAAAAAAACATTGTGCATTAAAAAGCTCACACAAAGCATCTTACATAAAGCGCAAGCGTTTACAGTATTGCAGATACTCTAGCTGTGTATCTCTTTTTTCTTCTGCAGCTTATTGCGGGAGCACTCTATTGATGGCACAGGCTGGGCCCCCACTAGAACATTAAAGGTAAAGTGTAACTTTTTCTTCAGTAGAATTTCCTTTTCTTTGTTTTTGCTGTGTAATTGAACTTTGGGGTCATCATCAGTGTTTTATCTGTGGGCTAGGGGTTCAATTCAAGTCCCGTTACAAAGATGTGGCTCAAAGGTGTGATGAAAGGTGCAGTTTGCTGATGTCGGCAGTCTTACTAGAATTGGACTCTATGATGAAAAAAAGTTTGGACCCTTCTAATTGCTACATCATAATATTTATGAATCTCTCCTTAGCTTTTGATACCATTGCAATGTACCCAAAACTCAACAAACTATCTGGATAACAGGTCAATTTTCTCCGTCAGAGACCAACATGTGGTGGTCATAGTCTGCCAAGCGTGTTTGAAACCCAAAGCTTTTGTTTTGCTCTGTTCCTGCTATGAAGCGCACAGATATCTTAATTTATATGTGAATCAAAATTAAACTTAATGCTATTATTTTTTTCAAGACTATTTCAACTAACTATATAACTTATATCGTGCTGAACCCTTGGAGGGAAATATTGATGCAATGCTAATTTTTAAGAAATGTGGACACTGTAACATGTAAATTAAAGCAAAATACAGTGATTTGCAAATCTCATAAATCCCATATTTTACTCGCAGTGAAATGTAGAAAACATCAGATGTTTAAACTGAAATAATGTCCCATTTTCAGAAAAAAATAAAGTCATTTTGAACTCTATGGGAGAATCGTGCGTCAAACATTAGGACGGACCCAGCATGTCTTTTTTTATTTAACAGTCTGTAAACATCTGGGAACTGAGGAGGGGCGCTGCTAGACTTTGGGGAGAAGGAGGTTGACGCAGTCTCGTCTGAGCGAGGATTCTTGCTGCTCAGCCGTCCCTGGTCGTCCTTGTCCAATTTTATTTTTTTCATTTCATGACGAGCTAAATGTTTTTAAAAGGTAAAATGTCTGGAATGTAAGTTGGCCAGTTCATCGCCCAGACTCTTCTGTGAAGCCATGTTGTTGTAATAGATGTAATGCGCAGTTCTGCTTCCTCTTGCTGATTATCCTGAGTATGAATATGTAAGGTTTTGCTTAGATAAATGGGAGCATATGTTCCTCTAAAACCCATGTCACCCTATATCATCAAAGATCAAGAGTTTTGAACTGCAAGCCAGATGCCGTCAATTAATTTCAAGTCGCTTGACCACAGAACAGTTTTCCACTTTTCTTCAGTTCATTTTAAAAAGCCTTGTCCCAGAGAACATGGTAGTGTTTCTGGATCACGTTCACACATGGCTCCTTCTTTGTATCATAGAGCTTTAACCTGCATTTGTGGATTGCACGGTAAACTGTGTCCTGGATGTGTTCCTGAGCCCAGGCAGTAATTTCCATGACAGAATCAAGCCTGTTTTTAATGCAGTGCTGCCTGAGGGCCTGAAGACCACGTGTTTGCACGCAGATATTTCTTTTGAAGGCGTTACGTACTGCAGATAATAAGATATTCAAAGTCATCACAAATTTAAGTGGAGCATCGTTATTCTGAAATTGTTCTTCTATTTGTAGACACTGTGTTTTTACAGACTTGCAGACTGGTGAACCTCTGCCCATCTTTTCATAAACATGTTTTCTGTGCTCTATTGGGAGTAAAATATGGGTTCATGAGTTTTGCAAGTGATTGTTTTCTGTTTTTATTTACTTTACACAGGAGTTGGGGTTGTACATGATTTCAAACACAAAAGACACGAGCATCACACTCCTTGACACACAGTGTCTTTCACTTTCTTAAACTAACAAAGAGGCAGAAAAAATACAGCTCAGAGCTTTGGCATTCTCTCAGGACACAAAGTGTTGCAGGGCCGTGGAAGATAAACTCCACAATAAAAAAGCTTTTCAGCTGCATGTAAAAGAAAGCCTTGACTTTTCATGCTTCACCCTTCACTCAATTTAGATTTTTTTTTTTTTTTTTTAATCTCTTAAGAAAGAGTTACTGAAGACTCGAGCAAGGACGTCCTCCTCTAGCCCAATTCAAGATTGTCTGATAGAAACTATGGACTGAAACATAATGTAGTTGTACTTTCTACGTTAAATAAGATTTCTCTGCAGAGATTCAAGAGTATATAAAAATTGCTGTCACAAACTGCATTGGTATGCTCTTGTAGCTTTAGAAATATGCAAATCAGAATCAGAATCAGAATACTTTATTGATCCCTGGGGGAAATTATTTTTTGTTACAGTGCTCCATTTTAAACCAACATTAAGACAAGACAGACAATACGCTAACTAAGAATAGTACAATATATACATATATATACATACATACATAAGTCACTTATAAATAAATATTTGGAAAAGAAACATGTGTAGCTGTAGCAGCAAACAGTGTGTTAAGTGGATGCGTTGTACAGGGAGATGGCCACAGGCAGGAATGATTTCCTGTGTCGTTCAGTGGTGCTTTTCGGTAATCTCAGTCTCTCACTGAACGAGCTCCTGTGACTGACCAGCATGTCATGGAGTGGGTGGGAGGTGTTATCCAACATTGTCTTTATCTTGGACAGCATCCGCCTCTCCGACACCACCTTGAGGGAGTCCAGCTCCATCCCCACAACATTGCTGGCCTTACGGATCAGTTTATTAAGTCTGTTGGCATCTGCGACCCTCAGCCTGCTCCCCCAGCATGCAACAGCATAGAGGATCGCACTGGCCACAACAGACTCATAGAAAATCCTCAGCATTTTCTGGCAGATGTTGAAGGACCTCAGTCGCCTCAAAAAATAGAGACGACTCTGGCCCTTCCTGTAAAGTGCTGTGGTGTTTTTAGCCCAGTCCAGTTTATTGTCAATGTGTACTCCAAGGTATTTATAGTCCTCCACAATGTCAACACTGACCCCCTGGATTGAAACAGGGGTCAAGTGTTTCCTGGTCTTCCTGAAGTCCACGATCAGTTCCTTGGTCTTTGCCACGTTGAGCTGCAGATGATTCTGCTCACACCACGTGACAAAGGAGTCGACCACAGCCCGGTACTCTGTCTCATCATCCCTGCTGATGCATCCAACCACCGCAGAGTCATCAGAAAACTTCTGAAGATGGCAGGTCTCTGTGCAGTGGCTGAAGTCTGTGGTGTAGAGGGTGAAGAGGAAGGGGGAGAGGACAGTCCCCTGTGGTGCCCCTGTGTTGCATTTGTGTATGCATTTGAAGTACTGGGTGGGCTTTCTTCCTCCAGTGCAGGATTTCCGAGTTTAGAGGGTCATTCACTAAATCCTCTTTGAATACCCTCGAGTTTCCTGCAAAGGCGCTTGTCGGAAGTTACTGTCAGGATTTGTCTTACCCTTTATTCCTGTTTTAGGTTTTGTGTGTGTGTGTGTGTGTGTGTGTGTGTGTGTGTGTGTGTGTGTGTGTGTGTGTGTGTGTGTGTGAATCCAGACTAGCTGCCTTCCTTTGCCTTTTGTTTTGTTTTTTGCAGACATTGCTTTTATTCTTTACCTTCCTTCAAAGAAGACACATTCCTTTATTCTTGTACAAACACTTTGTTCATACTATTTGTCCTTGTACAATATGTCTCACATAGTTGAAACTCTCAGGCTGGTTATGTTTTCTTTTATTGGGTGATCATCATTACAGGTTTAGTATCCCCAGAGCATTGAATAAATGATGTTACATTATTTAGCATGCTCTCAGTCACAGTCGGTTAGGGGGGAAAATGTATAATGGGGTCCAATGACTGTTATGTGTCTGCAATCAGGTTTCTACTAAGGATTCATAAAGGGAAATTATAGAAATGTAGGCTTATAACTTGGAGAAAAATAACTGTACAAAAGAACAGAATTATCTACTATTCTTCCTTGTACAACATGATTGTACAAGAATTAAAGAATGTGTCAAATCTACTTTTAACATCTACGAAACAATGTACACTTTGGAAAAAAATGTGCATTATTTTATTTTATTTTTTTAGCTGCTTTTATGGCAGTAAAAGTCTGGTGGCCACCGCTGCTGTGATCCAAAAATGTCCAATGTTGATTTGCGGACAGCAGGACATCTTTAACTCCCACAATCTTAAATGAGCTGGGTCCAATAAATCCTTGTCATTGTTTCTTTGTAGAGTTATTACCTTGAATCCGTGAATGTCGTTCACTGAAAATAGTTAGCAGGATTCCTGAAAAGAGTTTCTGAGCGCACAGAGTGATTTCACCAACCACATCTTTTCCTTTTTTTTTCCCTTTATTGTAAATGCAGTGCTGCCTGAAGGCCTGGAGATCATGGCTATTCAACATTGGTTTTGTCCCTTATAACCAGGCATTTCTGTTGAATTTCTAAAACTTGAATTAGATTAGGTACCACAGTCAGTGAATTACTTGCAGTTTTAATGTTGCTTAACAATTTGAATATCTAATTCAATATTCCAGAAAGTAGTGAACACTTTCCATTCTTTACCTCTTCATATGCAGCCGTGTTACTTATGACCTGTGGTTGGTTTTAAAAAATGTTTCAGGTATTTTTTTCCACATTTGATAAAAAATAAACGTTGGGTCAGTTTTTCCACAAGCCCCGCTGGTTTAGAGACTTATTCATCATGAAGAAAACAAGACAGTCAGCGATCGATCGATTTACTTGCAAGGGAGGCCTCGTCGGTGTCTACCACGAAAATGACCCCAATGACGGCCTCCTCTCACTGCCTTTTATTGGGAAAGCAGTTCACACAATGCACATCACAGCAAGGCAACGCCCACATGTTTCTAAGACAAGGCATTGTATGTATATGTGTGAACTAGGGCTGCTCGATTATGGCAAAAATTATAATCACGATTATTTTCACGGAAATTGAGATCTCGATTATTCGACGATATTTATTTAACAACAACAATGTATTGAATAATGACTTTAAAGATTGTCAAAAAATAATATAAAATAGTGTGCAAATACTGATAACAGTGCAAATGTTTACAATATAAAAAATAAATGAAAAATGTAAACATCTGTGACAGCACTGAGCAGCTCCTTCAGTGGGAGACTGCGGCACCCACGGTGTGGGACGGAGAGATTTCGCAGGTCTTTCCTCCCCACTGCTGTCAGACTCCATAATAAAGACTTTAACTGATCAAGTACACACATCCATACATATGCAATAATACTAAGTGCAATAATCCTTTCTGTCATCGTTGTATTTTTACTCAGTTGTATATAGTATTTGTATTCTATTTTTATCTTATTGTATATTTATTTTATTTTATTCTACTGTATATAGTATTTTATTTTATTCTATTCTGTACAGTTGTGTACTGTATTTATTCTTATTGTATTCTAATTTTTGCCTCATAACTTTTGCACTGTCCACTTCCTGCTGTGACAAAACAAATTTCCCACGTGTGGGACTAATAAAGGTTATCTTATCTTATCTTATCTTATCTATGTTTAGTGAACTTTGCAGTGTTGCTCTGTGGAGCAGCTACAACACTGTGGCAAAGTTTACACACTATGTCTACTTGATCCACGTCTGACTCCGCGAACCCATAATGTTTCCACACCACTGAAGGTTTTTTTTTTTACCTCCCTTTTCAACCAACGGCAGTCACTCTCCTCTCCAAATAACTTCTGCTTAGCTTTCCGAGCTTCCCTCGGGTCCTCTTAATTGTTGTGACGCGAGTTCGAAATGCAGAGAGGTGCGCTCGATTTGCCACACGGAGCAGCGCGAGAGTAAAGCACGAGGGAGGTGCTAATAATCGGCTCAGTCATTTTTAATGATCGTTGAAAGCCCAGATCATAATTTAGATTAAAATTCGATTAATTGAGCAGCCCGTGTGTGTGTGTGTGTGTGTGTGTGTGTGTGTGTGTGTGTGTGTGTGTGTGTGTGTGTGTGTGTGTGTGTGTGTGTGTGTGTGACCTCCTGCTGACCAAAGGGTCATAAAAGCAGGAGCAACATCACAAGAAACAGATCTTCCAGATAGGATGTATCTGCAATAAAACACTACAGCCCCCCCAGAACCTCGAGAGGCTGGGGAGGGGGACAAAAGAATGAATTCCTTTCATCACAGAGTTAAAACAATGTAGAAATGGTAAGCATAAAAATGACAACATTTAACAATTCACTCTAACATTTCCCTCCTGTTTTGTCATTTTTATGCTCCAAATTATTCCTGTGTAGTATATTCTAGCAATGCACCTCTTGCTTGACATTTTCAGCGCAGGCGTCATTTATACACAGGCTTCTCTCATGTCATTCATTTCAGTCATTTCATATTGTTGTAAAAGTACATAATTAACAAATGTATTAGACATCATTTTAGTTAGCATTGATCTTATACACGGTAAAATGCATCCTATACATAAGCAAATCAATGTCAACAGTCCAAAAACAGGAGTTAATATTTTCAAAAGAAGATGCCACCAAGGACCAGACAGTAACCAAGCTATCCAGCCTTGTGGTGCATCTACTCCTGTCGTGCGATTCATTATGCATTTCTGCAAGTAAACAACTGAATGTCAACAGTCAAACAAGAAGAATCAACATTCTCAAAAATCATATGTCACTACAATCCAACTGTATACAGACATAGGCATTCAAACATATCAGTTGACTTTATTGTCTGTCCATGTGGCTCTCAGCTAACTTTCAAAGCTGTAGCCTGGTCAACACCCTTCTTTATGACTCCTATCAACCCCCCAAATCTTCTCACTGTAGGCATCCTGTGGGGGTTAGAGTCAACTGGTGAATTATCTGCATTTACAACTCTTCTCCTGTCCTGTTGTCACCGCAGAAAAAGCTTTGTAAAGGAAATTGGATCAAGGTGTTTTGATCTTCTTGGCTCAAAACTCAAGTGTTCATGATGTAAATGTAGACAAAAGGCTTCTCTGTTTACATCCTTCTTGCAGAGGACAAAAAGAATAGGTGATGTCGCACAAATTCCATGATAAATCTCCAACTTGGACTAATCCACCAGAGCAGTTCACCTTCCCAGCTACTGGTGAATCAACCGTCCATTCAGGTTCAGAGGAGTTGAAAAGTTGGCAGTGTTCCAAGTACGTTTACTCCTGGATGTGTTGCTAAGGCAACCAAACAAACTGTCTCGCTCTCAGGCATTCAAACATATCAGTTGACTTTATTGTCTGTCCATGTGGCTCTCAGCTAACTTTCAAAGCTGTAGCCTGGTCAACACCCTTCTTTATGACTCCTATCAACCTCCCAAATCTTCTCACTGTAGGCATCCTGTGGGGGTTAGAGTCAACTGGTGAATTATCTGCATTCACAACTCTTCTCCTGTCCTGTTGTCACCGCAGAAAAAGCTTTGTAAAGGAAATTGGATCAAGGTGTTTTGATCTTCTTGGCTCAAAACTCAAGTGTTCATGTTCAGGTTCAGAGGAGTTGAAAAGTTGGCAGTGTTCCAAGTACGTTTACTCCTGGATGTGTTGCTAAGGCAACCAAACAAACTGTCTCGCTCTCAGTGATGCTATATGGCCACAGTCCAGAAGAATGTGTAGTCAGTGGCATCACAAGCATAACAATTGGTCTCGTTGTTTATGCGAGCGGTTGTGTTCATTAACTGCCACCAGTAGTTGGTTGAAAACCCATGCGGGTACTGGGTGTGGTTTGCTCTGTCCCAGTGCGCTCCTGTCATCCCACTCAGGGTCCACAGGCTCAAGAAGGTGCACAGCACATTCCCAGCCATTCTGATGAGTACCTGTGGCTCAGTTGGTTTCTTCACCGGATTGAGACGAGGGGCCCTGGAGGCTCTCCCCCCCTTTGTACCCGGTCTTCCTGCCACTTACTCCGAGCTGGCCTTGATGTGTGTCACCTTTTAATAGTGCGCTTGATGTATCCAAGTGTTTCTTTCAGCACTCTTCACTGCTGTGGGCGTCGTCAGCAGCACCTGATAGGGACAGTATATCTCAAACTTTATTCATTTCTCCCCTGTAACATTCACATTTTCTCCAACATTACCTCAACAACACAGTGTAATTTCATCATCAACATATATCCTGTAACCACAGTTTTCTTCACACAATATCTCAGTAATCCTGTGGTAGAAAAACATCATTAAGTTGTGTCCTGCTCTAAATCACATGATCAAATCAATTGATTAACCATCTGCTGTAAAAAAAGAAATGTAATTGTTAGCGCTGCGCAGGTGTATACACTCTTTTTCACAGTAATCTCTGTGAGCAACACAAGGTAGTGAATAACACACCCATGGTAAATTCACAGACACAGAAAATGTTAAACTAAAAAGGTTAAATTTGCATGTAGTTTTTGTATTATTTTCTAATAAATGTAGAATTGAAATAATTTCCAAATCCCTAAGTCAGTTTTTGATTACATTTTAGATGTTCTCACAATTTGTTAAGGTTATAGAGCTCATGAGTTGCTCAGCCTGTATATGCTGTGGTTATAAGCAGTTTTTCTTGTTGTGGTTTGGTGTACAATCACAGTTGATGTAGCGGACATGCACACATAGTCTTATTTTCATTTACCTTCCTCTGATTACTTCTATGGAACCCCACAAATCCTCCTCCGAAGCTCAAATCAATTACGTTACATTCGACTTTAATCTCATGTTGCTTGTTGGCACTAGTTTCCAGAACACAGTGGAAATGTATAAAGTATAAAAAATAAAACAAATCCTAATCTGTGCTGATTTTAAAAAAGCATTTTTATTTCTATAAAATGAAACTTAAAATGTTGAAAATCTGAGAAATGGAGAACACTTTACTCTGAAACCTCTTTGATAAAGTACTTCAGCCGCGGTTCCTCTGTCGTTTTCTTTTCCATGACTTTGATTATAAGAAGGCACTGCACAGAAAGCAACTTTGTATCCAGTGTGAGGACATAATTGGTTTTCTCTTTATCGTAATGTTAAAAAAAACAAGTCGTGGACAAATACATTTTTGCATATGTATTCCTTACACAATGTAATTTTTTTTTTTTTTGAGAAGAGTATTTGAATGAATCATACAAATGGGATTTACCAAAGTTTGTGGCAGACTTGCATTTATTATACTTTAATTTGCATCTAAGGTGGTTTTGATAGTTGCTGCTCAGACTGTTAATTTACTTTGAATGACAGGAGATGTTATTAGAATGAGCCCATAATACGTATGGGTTACAGTCCTGTGGCTCCGTTCAGAACAATTAGAGGCTACTCTCACACAATCAGTCCTGTGAAAAACTTCACAAAGCTTCACAAAAATGCAGTAGAAGTGTGTGTGCAAAAAACGAGTACATCCCACAATTCGACTACTTGTAGAACTTTAAGAGTAATAACTTGAGATGATTGTTTGAGTCCACAGGGTTTCTCTCGACTTTGACTGTTGCAACACCTCAATTCTTTTCTTTTGCAGCCATTCTGTTAGCTGCTGTGTTTGGGATCATTGTCGAGATCAATTTCCTGATTTTGCCCAAGCTTTAGCTGTCAGACCTATTATACAGTAAGTAGTAGTGCTTGTTATTGACAAAAACATAATATAAGAATTAGGGCTGCCACAAACGATTATTTTGATAGTCGACTAGTCACCGATTATTTTTGCGATTAGTCGACTAATCAGATCATCATCCATTGGACGTACAGCGTACAGCTTATTGCACCAACATGCATCTGCTCTTATATAACTATCAATAGCTTACAGCTTTAAGTGTTTAAGGTATGTGCTAAGTAAAAATAAAGACAAGATGATAGTTTATTAAATTTTAATGAAATTTGCAGATTGTTTCGGTGAAGTTTAATAAACTCCTTGCTATCTAAAATATAAAAGGACACCGGAGTAAATTCTCCAGCATCTCACATTTCTGATAATCAGCTGTCTGCTTGACGTTTATTCAGCTGTGTAAAAACTATAACTTTAATCTCAGCCAAACCGATTTACTCAGGAACAAATAAAATACTGAAAAAAGCCAAATAATAACATTTTTAAGTTATCTAAGTGACTTATATATCATGTTTAACCTGAGAAGTGAAAGACGGCGGTGGGTTTGAAAACGATTTGCCGGGGGTCCGGTGTTCTCACGGGCTCTAGTGAGCCTAGCCCCCGGCTAGCTATCGAGCTAGTGGGTAACAGACGTCTCCAAAAACGTCTGAGCGCTTTTGAAAATATGTGGTGTCTTGATAAACTGAGTTTATTTTGTGACCCAGAAAGAATAATAAGAGTAATATTAAGACTAACTAGCTGCCGCCATTGTTGGAAACTGAGCAGGGCCGCGCTATGAATTCTGGGACACAGCTGCTTCTTCTTCGGGGTTTAACGGCAGCTGGCATCCTTGTACATGCAGTGCTGCCATCTTCTGTTTCAGTCCGTTATTACACTGTTAAATCCTACTACTTATTCCTGCGTCTTTTGTGATCTTATAAAGCTTCAAACAACGCGTCGACTATTAAATCAGTCGTCGACGATTTTGATAGTCGACGATTTTTCGTGACTAGTCGACTAATCGTGGCAGCACTAATAAGAATAGAGAAAAATCAAGAGAATTCTGATTTAAAATAAATTTAAAAGCATAGATGTTAATGATTGCTGTATGTGTGATGATGTCTGTGCAAAGTTTCATATTGGCCCAGCTGCTAAGGAGGAGAGAGCGTACATGCCAAAGTACAAATGATTATAGTAAAATGCATAACTTTGTAATGAATAACCGCCAACACTGCTTTGGCCTTAAACTGGCTCTAAATCTGTCCAAATTACGATTGTACTTTGCATATCCAAAGCTAAGTGGTTGCTAGAACAGCTATTATAATTAAAAATGGCAACATTTAAACAGCCTTTCACTGATTATCTGGTGGAACGATTTATGAAGGACATAAAAGGCTTCGAGTGATGCTCACAGTCATATTGTTTAAGGTTTTTTGTGGCTGTCCCTTTCTATTCCTGGCCTGTCTCTCTGTGTGACCCCAGCTCAAGTTAAAACGTGGCCTGTGTTTGTTTACCTAAAGGTAGGTGTGAGTGTGATCATATGTGTGAGAGTGGTTGACTTTGGGTTGATGTGCGTCAGCAAGTGTCATCAGGTTCACAAAAGTGAAAAGAAAACAACAAAAGGATTGTTGGTCACCGCTCTTCTGTACTTCAGCCCACACACTGCTACGTGAAATATCTTTGCTGTGTGTATTTGTATATAGTCATGCCATATTCAATATTTCATTGCTTTAAGGTTTATTTCAGCAGAAATATTGTGCCTACATGTATTTATTTTCAACTTATTCTATGTAAGTGTTTCTAATAGGTGCTTTATAGTCAGGTCCTATATCAGTAGTTCCAGTACTGAGAATCATCTTTGTGGTTTTATGAATTCACTTCAAACAAAACTATTTGCTGACTAATCAGAAATGCTGCCAGAGGTTCTTTTTGTTAAAGGATTAGAAAAAAAGCAATGTTTGTTTCACAGTTTAAATCCGATGTTTGTTTTTAAGGTGCACCATAGCTTTTAGAAAATTCTGGAAATGTTGATTGGAAAGGCGTCGTGACACTTTTCAAAGTCGTCCTTTCTCTTTTACTGACTTTTGCTGACTTCTGCTCACACTCGTGGCTCTGAGCACTGGGCTGCCGGGGTGTCCTTGCAGTGAAGTATGTAAAGTAAGTCAGTAGAGTGTAGTTTTTTGCTTCTAGGTTGATTGGAGTGGTAATAACATTGTTTTTGTTTTTCTTCAGGTAACCAGTTTCCTCACATTTTTTCCTTCTGTGTTTTGCGGATGTTTTCTCTAAAATGGTTTTTACCTACCTAACTTCTAGTTCACTCGGAGCTTGTGTTGACTTTTCTTTTTCCCTTTCTTTTTCTTGTTGCTCATAAACTTTCTTCTGCTTAGAAGGGCATATCACTGGCTGCAGTGCCTTACAGCTTTAAGAAAAAGTAAAGCAAAGTAAAAAATAATCTCTTACTTTAGACTGGCTTTAATAAAAGCTGGAAGGGATTTAGTTTTAGCTCACCATGATTTGGAAGAGAAAACTTTTGGTTTTAATATCATGAACATTGTACAACGAGAAGGCTTTGTGTTTACTTTTCTCACAAAGCATCCAGTGCACACCTTCAGAACTTTGAAAGACAAGCTAGTTGTTTGTCTTTTAAAATAGTCATTACTCAGAACTTCATGTAATTATGTAAATTAACAAAATATTTTCTTATGGCATGAATGAAGGTAAACGAAACCTCTGAAAGCATTCAGTTAAATCAAAGTAATCCTTTAAAATGATCAGTATTGCAAGTTGTATTTAGCAAGTGAATGAAATGAAGATTATTTAGTCTTTTTGGTCTCTCACAATTTCTTCTGATGTACTTGTTGTCATTTCTAACTGTCTTTTTTTTCTTTACTGTAGCTATTGTGGGTGAAGATCACCCTTCAACCTTTTTACTGTGCATAATCCCAACATGAGACGGCACTGAAAAACATCTTTTTGCTTTTGAGGAAATTACTAGACGTGTAAAAATGTGTTTATGTAACAGGTTATGTATAAAAATGTTTGCTGTTTTTGACATTCTGGTCAAGGAAACAGTTTATCTTTAACGTGTTTTCAGATAGGGGAAATACACTTACACCAAAACAAAGAAAGGCTGGCCTTTAAGTGTTTTATTCAACAAACGTGTTGTTAGATGTCAGCTATTGAGGAATTCTCACGTTCTCTGCTAGTTTTGAGCACTTCAGCAGAAAATGACTTCTTATAAAAGTTTTGCATTGTGTTATAGATCTTATACATGTTGTGTTGAGCTGTTCATCAGTCTCTGACATCTGCTTGCCAAAAAGTTTGCCAGACTTATAAGATGTTTTTGTGCTGTCGTTTTGTACGTCATCTTTCATTCGCTTTTATAGAATTTAATAAATAAACAAAAATGTTTTTCTTCATTATCAGAAGTCAAAAATCAGAATGTTTTTAAAAACATAGTATAAATATGTTCATAGTATGCATATAATGTAGTAAGTGTAGTGTTTTTGTTAATGTTCTTTCATTTGTTTTTGTCTTCTAGGATGTGGTCTGGGGATTGAACTCCTTGTTTACTGTAAGTTTTTGCTAGTTTATGACCTAACGCGTGAACACATGCACAGTTTCATTGGAGAATTTCGTCATCTAAATCGGGGAAATCCAACGAAAGAGCTTCCTAAAGCCCTCCCTGAATTAAATCCCTTAACTGGAGAGTAAACCTTCACAAAGACATTCACACTATTGAAGCTGCTCGCTGTATGTAGGTTATACTAATGACATTACTCTTAATTCACATCAAATTAAACAAGGTCCTTGTTTTGTTTTTTTTATCCGCTTCTGCAGCGTAGAGAAATTATCTTTCTCCTCATGATGAACGCTTTGAGTTGATGGGGAATAAAAGCAGGAAAATTGGATTACGTATAACTTATCGAGATCCTGGGCCAGCTGGCTCTGGATGTCTCCTAGTTCCAGGTCTTATATGGAAAGATAAGGACTAATTGATTATAAATTCTTTAGGAAATGAATGAAATTGATAAGTAATCGAATTGAGGGTTATATTGAGGAAAAACATACAGTTATCTGAATGTCCTTTCAGAATTATGTTAAATGTTTAATTTTGTGAATCTAAACGTGAATTTTAAGTATGTCTGATTTTTTTTATTTTTTATTTATTTATTTATTTTTAATTAAATAAAAATAACTTTTAAAAAGTTATTTACTGCCATAGTAAGAAGAGATTAAGGAGCTTGAAGCATTTTGAATATTTAGTCCAGTCATTTAATGTGAGCTTGAATAACCTCATCACATTTCGAACATGTCTAAACAGCATCTAACATCTTTAAATATCGGTGGCCATGCCCTAAGTCCTACCACTTTATAAGGAAACCACTTCTCAGGCGTCTGTTTTAGCTCAATTTTCTTTCTGTTTATCACAGTTGCTGCTTTCAGGGTGTCAATACAGAAAGGAAGTAATGTGAATGTGGGTTGTATTTCCCACACCAAAGTTTACAGAATTAACACATGTAGCTGATACTGAAATAAATGCCAGTTTTGAAGATGTGTGTGGTTTGATCCATCGAACGATGATGACCCCCTCCTTTGCCTCTTCCACAGGACCTTTTGAACTTTGATGACCCGCTGAACATTGATGCAGCAGAACATCATCTGAGAGACAAGGTGAGACATGTCGTTCAGGTCATCTGGTATAAATTCGGCACACTTGTTAATTATCTGCAGCATCCAAGATGTGCTCGTAGTCCTCATAATACTAGCCTGTGGCTATCGCTCACATATGTAAACACAGACTTTGTACTTTAATTTATCACATTGCCTTTTTAAAATCTTCATTATATCTCTGTATATATGAGACGGCAAAAAAAGCTTATTTACTCTTATTTACTGATATGCATGACAACACATTCCAGTTTAGTTTAACGAAAATGTATGTAAGTTTGCACGTAATGCACACAAAATGTGAACAATGTCTCCATTCATTTGAGATCAGCTACCACACATAACATATAATTCGTAGATGTGTGTTCTAAAAATAATAGTTGCATTGTTATATGTAGATGTTGATAATCCCAGTACGCTAGATTGATCTACGTGTCTTGGAGGAGAAACATACACACATTGCGATCATTACAGTGAGATTCTTACTGCTGCATATCCTGCATATAAGCTATATTTAGAAACAAAATTTCTGCTGCTGTAGGTTCCAGAGGTGCTCTGTGCAAACCATTGCTTTTGTAGCTGGATTATGTGGTAACTCGGTGTGCTTTAATCTGGTATGGTGGGCTGAAGACAAAGAGCACACGGCAACCTTTTTGAGCAGACAGTGACGTTATGACTCCAGAACTGTCTGTACAGAGCAGGTGCATATGGTGTTTTTGTGCAAGACTACTGAATACACTGCCTCTGAAGCACGCTCTGCCATTTGTAAGTCAAATAACACACCATCAAACTGGATGTCTGGGTTTATATATGCTTCACTACCCTGATGGTTTGTAAGCTAATTATGTATTCTGACTATAACTTTAATATATTTAGTCAAGCTTATATTGGTAAGTGCCAGGGATTTACTGGGCTTTTTGCATATTGGGTAAGCTTTGAGCTAACATGAGAACAGTGGAATCCCAATAGAGAATAAATAAATAAATATATACACACAAGATCCCTGAAAAAATATGTTTATCCTGGCTGATTAATCTTTAAATTATTATTCCCGCTGCGTCGCCTTACTTCCCTTCCATCTATGTTTAACTTGGCCATCAGTTACCTGCGATTTAGTGTCAAAACTGTTAAAACTGATCATTTGAGTATTTTGGTCACATAAATTTAATTCATAGATTTCTGGCCAACATCTGCAGGGGGTCTGCTGACTGTTGAAATAATTATAAGGCTCAGTAGGGGCAAGCTGAAAGCATTTTGAAGTACATCACTGACCTTCTGCCCTGTGTACGTACAGTTTCCCGTGTTCACTGGAGTGTATCCAACAGTGTGTGATGATGGTTGCCATGTGAGCCCCCATTAGATATGCAGGTTTGACTGTGCGTGGGGTTTTAAAAGGCTGAGGGTTTAAAAAGTGTTTGTGGCAGAAGTTGCAGCTGTTAGGCTGTTGCAGGTAAATTTGCATGCAAATAGTTCATTTATTGACTGCTGTGTTTTGTCAAGCATCCACTGGATCTTTATTAACTGACTAAATAGGTGGAAACAAACGCCTGTAAACCATGTATAGACTTAATCTGTCATGTGAGTGTGGTTTACTGGTTCATGAAAGCCTTCTTTCTTTGTCTCTTAACTTCCGGTTTTCTATGACAAATATCTAACATGATGTAGCTGATGAATTCGTTCAATATACCCCTCTAAAAACATTATATGCTCTGCTGCCTTAATGGCTGCAGAGTTCCAGACCTCCTCTGGCATTAACAGCAGCACAAGATCTGTGCACCAGGAGCTTCATGGGATGGGCTTGCATGGCTTAGCAGCTCCTGTAGGTATAAATGTTTACTAACTATATGTCATTCTTTTCAGAATATGTGTTTGTGACCTGGGCAATGACCTTTTTAAATGTTTAACTATAAGTTATTAAAAATTCATTTCTGATTACAAAGGTAAAGGTTAATATGAATGATATTTTCTTGCATCCTGTATCACTCTGCACTATTCTCATATATTACTCATTTATTGTGCATTGTAATTTAATGCATTTTAATGCCGTTGGGATGAACACATTTCCACACAGTCTAGCCAGCTTGTGATAGGTAAGAAAATCTACTACTGGAAATGCACTTTTTATTATTCCCAGACCAGCTGACCACATGTGAGACTTAAACATTTAGGTGTCAGTTTAATTGCTAATTAACAGTCACACTAGTGGCAGTGTATGTGGTGCAGAATCTCTATATGAAGGTTTCTTGTAGTTAATGTGGTTGATGTACTGCTGTCTCAACAACCGCATCCTGTGGGGCACAGACAGAATAGCAGAAGCGCCTACGTTTGGCTGTGGCTACTTCATTCATTGCTGTTCACTTACAGCAATGAATGAATATGATAATTACACTGACAGAAAACTCTATGAGCTCACCCCCAACTGTTCCTCACTGAGCCTGTTTCTGCTGGAGGATTTTTCCTGTTAAAAGGGAGTTTTTCCTTCCCACTGTCACCAAGTGCTTGCTGATAGGGGTTGTCCATCTGTTGGGGTTTTCTCTGTGTTCTTTAGAAACTTGACCTTACAGTATATAGCAGTTTGAGGTGACTTGTGATTCGGTGCTTTATAATTAAACAAATAAACAAAATTTATTTCAAATTAAATTTTAAATTCTACTGCCCCAGTCTGTTATTTAGCACCTTTACCCGTTTCAGCTTTATAATGTGGCTTTAGTCAAATCAGTGTTTTTTTTTCTAAACTTTGACTGATTACACACATTTATACTGAAACAGACTTTTGGTCGTTGAACTACAGATATATAATCAGATCAGTTGTGAAACTAAAAGCAGTTTGAATTGATAAGACTGACCAAAAGGCAGAATTTGTTTTTGTAGTGTATCCATTTAGTGTTTTCAGTTATAGTTCTGAGTTAACAAAGTTACTAATTTGATACATTAATGATAAAAATCTCTCATTTCGAAATGTGTTTCAGTAAGTTTTAGTGGTGCTTTACCGCCTGTTGTGGCTTTTCAGAGTCACAACATCTGAAAAGTCATCCAACCGTGACCCACTCCCACTGAGTCAAAGCCTGCTGTAATCAACTTCAGCAGCGAGTGGATAGAGATGTGGGAGTGCGAGTGTCAGTACACAAATATGCTTGTGAATGTGGATGCGTGTGCTACTTTGTGTTGAGGCATTTGAAGTGGGGCTCCTCCTGTGGCTGCTCTCTGAATACATTAGCTGGTTAAAGTGGCTAAAAGGAAGCATCCTCATGAGCAATGCAGTATGAGTGTGTGTAAATCTGTGTGTGTGTGTGCGTTGTTGGTTATAATGGTATTGTGCTATTATTAGTTGTGAGTGGGTTTTTGTCTGTGTACATGTGTAGACAGCGGTACAACAAACAGTTCAGAGATAACTCTAAATAGGACAGCGAGATTGTGTTAACATGTCCACTTCTTTAAAAATTATATTTATATATATTGTTCAAACTTTTTTTTTTTACATAAACTGCTGTATTTGTAGTAGGTGATCAAAGCGTGGTAGAGTAGCTGACACTGAAGAAAGGAGATCATCCTATGACAGATGTTCAGGAGTCGCTGCCCAGAACAAAAAAAATTGTATTTCTCTGTATGAATCTCTGTGATTTATGAAGGAAGTGGATTAATAATGAGCTCTGCAATGCACACAGTCTCTGACATTTGAAGTCTTCAGCAAAGACTTGATCTATAAATACTAATTAGCTCCTTCCAGCTTAAAGAAGTGTGTGAAAGATGAGACTGACTGACTGTAATCCTTCTGAGATCTGTGTTTCAAACCAAGAACAGGGTGATTTGGGCGCTTGTTGTCAGTTACCTGTTTTTCTTGATGTGTAAACATTTTCTGTGCCCTAGTTACATAATACATGCTGACTCGAAGTAGGTTTTGCATGTGAAGAAAAAAATAAATGTTGAATGGTGGAAAGACTTGAGGAAGGGCTATGGGGCTGGGTTGCATTCGATGATGCACCAACTATATTAGTTACTTTAAGAATATTTTGTACAGTACTGAATCTGTTAGCAAACTGAAAAGCATACAGGTCCACAAGTATCTGCACAATTACACATTTGTATTTTTTAGCTCTGTATGCCACCATGCTGGATTTTAAATAAAGCCATCACCTTGTGATGAAATGCAAATCTTCAGTTTTTAATCAAGGGTTTTAACAAGTTTTTAGGAATTACATTTTTAATTACAGAGTATCAACCAAAGATCCAGGAATCAAAATCATTGCATAAAAGTTATAATTTAAACTTTTAATAAAGTATTTGATTTCCAAGCAAAACATGGCTTAGTACTTGTTGGAGAAGTCCTTGTTGGTGATCACAGCGATAAGACGTTTCTTTAAGTTTGCACCTACAAGAAAGAGAAGTTGGATTCTATCTCATTTCTTTTTACTGAAATGCTTTAATTCAATAGAAGAAATGTAAAAACATCACATTGTTTAAAAATTGTCCTACATCTTACTTGTTCAGTTTTTTTCAACAGCAGTGGTGGAAATGTTCTGGACAGTGTGAACAGTGTACATTGGCTCTTACCATTAACACGCTACCAGAGATCACGAGCATGCTTCTATCATAAAATATCAAATGTTGTTAACATGTCAACAAGCTGAACCGTGAGCGAGCAGAAGGCTCAGAGGACTGTGTTACAGCACGTATACTTCGGTGGATATGAAATACAAACGGGAGCCTGTGTATTTGGGATACATAGTAGACTCTCTGTCCTAAAGCGCACAGTGACCTTGTACCAGTCAGCCCTTGGAGGGTTCAAAGTTCATTCATACAATGCTAAATGTTCTGCACCTCCACTTATTGTTACTGACCAATTAAAGGGACTAACTCTCTCTAACTCTCCCAGATGCTCACTCCTGGGTCTCTCAAGTGGCTTTGCTTCTTCAGTCAATAGTCAGACGTGTCAAGTACAGACACACACTCTCTCACCTTTTGCTGCATCTCGATTGGGCTTCTCTTCTCCTCATCAGCTTTCTGTCCATGAATGACCCACAGGGTCTCGTTAAAGCACAAAAGGAGACCACGTATCAAGGTTGTTTATTCTTGAGTCTCTCTTAAAATAAGCAGTGTTCACTTCTTGTTTATAAAATACTAATATTTTTCTACTTTGTCACCCACTGAATGTCCTGAATTATCGGTACCATCCCAGTAGGCTTCAGCAGATGTTATTGCCCCTATATCTGACATGTAATAAGGTATTCCCTAAATTTGTCAAACTGCGGCACAGAAACAGAAAAAGATAAAATAACTGTCTCAACATATAAAGAACTGAATGACTGATGGATTTAGCTTGGAGTGAGTTCCATGCATAGACACGATTTCTCACTGTCTTTCAGTCCACAGTACAGGAAGTTGGGGATATGAGTGCATGTGGGAGTGTGTGGTGTAGAACAGGATCCCAAAATAATACCCCAACAACCTCTATAACAGTGAACAGTCCACTCATTTTGTGCCATCGACGTACACAACAGACGAGGTTTACTGGGGGGGGTTTAATGTCCACTCCCAAAGTCTTACAGGGGAGACTGTCCTTTGGATTTACACTGCAGGCTCTTACACGGGTTAACAAGCACACTGTCAGAGCCTTCAGCAGCTCCAGTCACCTTATTGTGTTGTGTACCTGTTCTATCAGTTTAGTGTCAGAGCTCTGCAGTGGCAGCCAGGCAGTGAACGACAACAGCATTGGACATGTCTGCTCTCTGCTGCTGTCTGTGTTTAGTCAGACCAAGTGCTGACTTAACAAGCATGTGATGTAAAGTGGTCTATAAAGGTCTTTAACTCCATTTGTTGTCATCTGAAAAGATGGTGCGTCCGGAGTGGCCAGACAAAGCGTAGGCCCTGCCTGTAGACACTGATGAACTGTAGCTGAAGTGGAAGCAAAGATTTGTGCAAATAATCAGAAAACAGTCACTGGAAGATAAAGTGAGGCACAAGTTGGCTCTAAATTTCAAAGTCAAAGCAGCAGTTGTATAATGAGCAGCCTGGCCTTTCTTAAGGTGAAAAAGCCGAGGGAATCCAGAGTGGTGACGAGTTCAGTGCTGCATGAGCCACGATGTCATCCATCGTGAGCGGCCAGAGCCTCCACCTCCTCCTTTCAGACTGTAGCAGAGTTGCTTTTGCATAGTGACACCTCCAGTATAGGTTTTTCAAACAAAAGGCTGTGGCCTCAGTATACCACTCCATGCACTCAATTAATGCAGAGCTATTCACCCGCAGCAGTGCTAATTAAGTTTCAGCTGAGCTGAGTAGGTGCAGAGAGAGGGGGGGGAGATACCTGGGAGTTTATTTCACACTTCCAGGTTTTACCAGCGAGATATCAAATCACATTTACATGCAGCAAAGAATGATCCAGGGTACTGAAATCCTTGATTAGTGGACACAAGTGGATTGACTACAGAAGCTTAGAGCATGATTTTAACACGTGCCTGGTTCTTCATTCTGCTTTTCTTTCGTCTTTTTTGTATGTTTAAAAAGACGACTGGGAACAGTTGGCTAATTCGATGGATGTCATTTCTGTTTGCTGTCTTTTCTTTACTTTCCTGTTCACATCGCTCCTTACGCCGACATATTTTCCCTTCATAGTCTGCTTACCTGATATATCCCGAGGCCCTCAGTTGCTCAGTTTTTATATTTTAGCTGATTTTAAACCAACCATTTGAACCCACAGGGTTTAATTTACATTCCCCTCCCACTGATGGTGGTGCATATTTTGAGTACCTGTGCAGATCACTGGAGGAACAGAGTTAATTGCTTTCTTTAGGTGAAGCCAAGAAAAGTAAGCTCCAGTCCAACAAACTTTTTATTCGACTGCAGAGTTCACTTGCAATATTAAATCTAATGAATCTCAGAGTAATTTGCAGTTCAGCCAATTTTCTTTTGTAAGAGAAAAATCGAGAACAAAGGAAGAGAAACGTATATGATCAAAGTATGTAAATGTACCCGTACTATTTTTTTGTGAGTCGTCTTTAATAGTTGCTGCTCTTATCCTGTTTCTCCTCATAGTTGTGTGATAGCTTAATTAAGGTTTTTTTGTTTTCTTATTCTGCCACTGAGAAACTTCCTAGTCTGTATTGACATCTTAATTGGACCCAGTTGACAAAGAGTTTCTAGCTTAAAATCTGTGTGCACTCTATTGGTGTTTACTTCCACAGTTAATGTGTCATTTTGTCACCACATATTTGCCTTTTTTTTTTTTTTTTTAATTCCCTCTGTGATGTCACGTCATCTGCCAAATGAGGAAGAAGAGCCACTAAGTGTCACAGGCAGGGTTTTATTATAACAGTAGTCAGAAGATGAACTGTGAGCTTAAAATTTTCAGCCTTTAGTGAATTCTCTCAGCAGTTCTTGGATAGATTGACATACTAATGTCTATACGCACGTCACTGGCCACTTCATTAAGTATATCTTACAGTACAGAGTTTGCCCCATCCTTTTTCCTTCAGAACTGTCTGAACTCTTTGTGGTACAGATTCAGCAAGATGCTGGAAACATCCCTCTGAGATTTTGAGATGATATTGACACAGTGGTGTCACACAGTTGCTGTCAGCTGCTCATCAGTGATGCAAACCTTCTATTCCACCACATCCCAAAGGTGCACTATTAGATCTGTTGACTGAGGGGGTCACAATGAACTCACGATGAGCTTTGTCCTGAAAGATGGGTACACTGAGGTCATAAAGGGGTGGACATGGTCAGTAACAACACTCGGACAGGCTGTGGTGTTTAGGCGCTGCCCAGCTGGTACTAAGGGGCCCAACGTGTGTAAATAAAATATCCCCCACAGGATTTCACCTCTACTACCAGCCCTAACAGTTTAAGTAGTTTAAGTACCATATTTTCTGCACTATGAGGCGCACTGAAAATCCTTTAATTTTCTCAAAAATCGACAGTGCGCCTTATGTATTCTGGTTGTGATACAGACCTCAAACCGATTTTATTTGGTACACGGCGCTCAAAAATCTGTCAAAAAATGCTTTAGTACGACTTTGGTAAGCTACGAAGCCGCACCGCTTTATGGATTGTCGGAGAATTATGGTTACTGTAGTCAAGAGCCTCGTGGAGTAATCTGGGTCCTAAATTCAGTTACTTCAGGTCCCAAAGTCAAACGAACACTGCAGCATCACTGAGAGTTAAAAACTGTCTAAATTCTTTCATCTTTAATAAGATGATCAGCGTTGCTGCTTTAGCAGGTGTAACAATTAAGTTTAACATCCAGGCATCCATGAAAACAGAATTTATTAAATTTAACAGAGTTAGAAGTTAGCAGGAAGTTAGCTTGCTAGTTAGCTAAACATGATATAGCATGTTCTGACTGAGAGATTTGTTAAAAAATTCAAACGTACAGCTCTGCTGTCACTTCCAACATAAATGAAGACAGAAAACTAAACAGCAGTGACGTTTGTAGGGTTACTGAAGTTGGAATTGCTGGTATATAATGATGTGCTACGTGGTGGCTAGCGACACAGCTATGTTAGCATAACAAACACAGTGAAGCTGGAGGATGAACGCTAACTTTTTTCTACTCGTTAACTTGAGGGTTTCCAATGGTCAGGGACAAATGCAATCGCATGGCAGGATGCTGTAAACGGACCAAACTTCAGTCAGGAGAACAACTGAGATAATCCATCCACAATAGAAGGTTAGTCATTAATATACTGCAACAACATGGAAATAGAGCAGCTGTGAGAGAATTCAACATTAATGAATCAATGGTACGGAAGTGGAGGAAGCAAGAAGAATGAGTTGAGTAAAGTTTGACTTCTCTGACTGCTTTGTTTTGCTTAATGCGCCTTATAATCCGGTGCGCCTTATGGTCCGAAAAATACGATGCTTTCATATTATTTACACCAAATTCTGGCCCCATCATCCAAGCTCCTGCTGACCAGAGTGCTGTCCAGTGAGGTCTTCTGCTGTTGTGGCCCATCTGCTTCGAGGTTTGGCATCCTGTGCAGTCTGAGCTGCTCTTAAACACCACATTTAAACACCACAGCCCGTCCGAGTGCTGTTACTGACCATGTCCACCCATTTATGGCCTCAATGTACCAATATTTCAGGACAAAGCTCATTATGAGTTCATTGTGACCTCCACTCACCAGGTTGTACACCTTAGTTATAATGAGTACTACTTTGAGTTACTCTTGCCTTCATATTAGCCTGAAACAGTCCAGCACTTATCCTCTGACCTCTACCAGTGAACGGCCGCAAACTGGATATTTTCCCTTTTTCAGACCATTCTCTGTAAACACCAGTGATGGTTGTGTGGGAAAGTCCGAGCAGAGATCGGGAGTTTCTGGAATACTCAGATGAGCCCATTTGGCATCAACAACCATGTCACCTTCAACGTCTGTGGTGCTGTTTGGTTTTAACTTCTCCAGGCTGTCTTGACTGTGTCTACATGCCTCAATGTGCTGAATGGGACTGACTGGTTAAATAATTGCATTTAGCAAGTAGTTGATTAGGTATACTTGATGAAGCCTGGATCAAGCTGTTCAAATTTAATTAATGGAAGAGAAAAAGTTGTTTATAATTATTGTGCAGTAATTCTTCAAGTTACACCTTTTGTAATAGCAGCTTTGAAATATATTTGGCCCATTTTGATTTCCTCTTGGCTCAGTGTGTTTTGCCAGTTTTTTTTCTAATAACCAGAACTAAAAAAAATCAAGAAAACATCAACGTTTCATGCAAAATACAAAACAGACACGAGGCTGAACAGATGTTCACCAATCAAGGATGATTCTGATCCCTGACTCATTGATTTGTGCATCACTAGGTGTATGTCTTCAGTTTCACCATTTTTACTGTAGTCTTGTCCATTCTCAGTAGCTCTCTTTGCTTTTTTTTAAGCTGAGGTCACAAGCCAAGCAGTGTGACTGGCTGAGTATGTTAGTCAGTACGGTCTGATCTCTCTCTCTATATATATCAATATAATAAACCAAAATAGTAGGTTCACTTAGAAACAAGCAGTTTGGGTACCCAGACTCCAGCACACTGCGCTCATTCCTCTTCTAGCATTAATTAAAGTCTTAAGGGAGTAATCTCTCAACAGAGAATAGCTGATCCATCATCCCTCCATGGACCAATTCTCAGACCGCTGTCATCAATTCTTTTATGGTTGCTGGCAACTTTTCAGCATTAATGCCGTCTCCCCTGTTTGTGCACAGACTCTCTCTTTCTCTCTCCCATTTACTCTTTATTTTCTCATGCTCTCCATTTCTTGTTCGTACTCCAGCGACCTCAGAGAAATGTGTGCGTAACCAACAGGCCGCTCGACCTGACGCATAAATAAGGGCGTTGTTGTCAATGCACGGCACATTTATGTGAAAGGTTGGACAAGAGGGGGGGACTCTGTGACAAGGGCAGGACCCTGTGGTGGTGGATGGGTTTTAAAAAAAAAAAAAAAGAAAAAAGCAGAGGTATATTAAGAAGTGGGTCGACAGACGAGGATGCTTAGGAACCAAGGGTGCACAAATATTAATTTAGTCACAAATAAGCTAGCTAAATATTTATAGCAAAAAAAAAAAGGCCAGTTGAAAGCACAGATGGATTAAATCCATCTGTTTGGAATGATTTGTGTGCTGTTCTTTGGGGAAAAGATCATTTACTCAAAATACATTCAGCAGAAGACCATGTGAGCCTGTAGCACATAGTTTCTCATTAGAAATTTAAATAAACAGAGTAGGATTAACCTGCTGTTTAGGGCCTAAGTCAGATTCAACTCTTTTTGGGGGGCCTAACTTCTACCCCATGTCCGCATACTTGGGAAATGCTAGCAATCTGTGCAGAGTCATACCTGCATCATCATTAATACTAGTAAAAAATGTCCCCTGTGTTGTTGTTATGTGTGAGCAGCAACCTCAGTTACAGCACTTTCTATGATTTATAATGTGTGTAGCTAACAGCCTGACCTTGCATTTTCTAGTGTAGACCAAATAAAGGAAACCTTTTCACAACAGAGTAAAGCTGCTGCAGCTCAAATTAATAGCCTGTAGCCTCAAAGTGTGTGTGTGAGTGTGTGAGAGTGTGTGTGAGTCTTGTAATGTCTCTGGACTGTCACAAAGTGCTTGCTGAAACATCTTTCTGTAATATTATAAGGTTTTTACTCTACAATGTAAAGCAAGTATAAGCTATCTGAATAAAATTGAATTGAAACAGTGTTTAGAGGAATAATGGGATTAAAAAGAAGTTAAGATGAAAAGGATGTTGGCAAGAAAAGCCAAATGGTTTTAAAGGATGGAAAACTTAAACCGTGACTAAAACTAGCGGGTAGCGGAGGAGGGGAAAAAAGAGGATGGAAAGTGGAGGTCACACACAGCTTGGTTGGACCAGATGCCACCAGGAGATATGAGTCGAAGTAACGACAGAGGGGCGTTTACAGGACTCGTGCATGGTGGGTGGGGGTGGAACGATGTCAAGCATAACCTGAAGGGGCATGATCGAGTAGGGGGGGGGGGGGGACACATGGTAAGGAAAGAGGAAGACACTAAGGACCAGAAGGGATATGGCCAAGGAACGTCTACTCGATACAGACGTCGTTATTATCAAGATGTCAAGCACTCCACGTCTCGGGCACTAGATGTGCCCCGAGTGAGGAAAACTTGAAGAATTTCATTTTTAAACTATCGGACGTAAGAATTTAAACGTTTGTCTTTTTGTTTTGGGTTTTTGTGCTTGTAGATTTTACGTACATTTACTTGCAGTGTAACATCTGCATAGGACTGATACTGTGCATAGTACAGTTAAAAGAGATGTAATATTTGGTGAAATTAATATTCTAGTTTTGCAACAGTGGCTGTTATTTATCTTGTTGTTGTTGCTTGTTTAACAGTGTTTATGCATCATACTGTACCCCTATACATGTTGCATTTTTAGCAGGGTGCCATCACTGTACATCAAGAAATTAATTGACAAATCTGCCGAAGGTCATTTGCATATTTTCAGTGTAGTAAAATTCAAATGACCCTTGATTTTTCTGGATCTACATTTGTGTAGTGTCGCCTCAGATTAGCCTAGTCCTCGTGCATACTTCTTACACTTGTTTGTCTTTTTGTTTTGTTTGTTTTGCTTCCAATTATTTGGCAAGAAGTTAACATGTGGAATGAAAAAGTGCCTTACAGCGTCTAATATGTCCAAAACTAGCATAGCGACCTAAAAAGTACATTAAAATATCTTCAGTTAGATCAGTGTTTGTGTTTTTTTTGCCATTTTTGGTTTTAAATGGGGAAAAAGCAACACAGCAACATTTTTACTTCTAGTTTTCCCATCTAACTCTTTTCTTCTCTTTACCTTCTCTGTCCTCAGGAGGACTTTCGGAATAAGGTTCAAGATTACATCAAGCATTACGCCAGATGATAAAAGCATTGGTGACCCGCTGCAGCCTGCACCAACTAACCAAACTGCTCTACCTTGCCTCTGCTTCTCTTGGCCAACTCCCCTCCCACATGTGTGAATCAGCAGCTGACTCTTTGACTCGTACCACTCCCCTCCCTCTCGACACCACAGCTCTGGCGACGCCCCGCCTCTTCTGTTCACCCAATTGCAATAAACTTCACATCGCAGGAATGAAATAAAAATAAAAAAAAAAGTCACACGTTGAAGAGAGGACTTACATACACAAGAAAATAACGCTTTAGTTAATCGGCCGAGGGTTACAGTGACCACAGTGTCTGTCTGTTGTGGCAAGACACACGAATGACGCCACCCCGCTGACGAGCCCGTCGGACACGAGCCACGTGGCGATGGAATTGGATGCGATGTTTAACTGAAGAAGACAACAAGTCACGCTTGGCTATTTTTAAATTTGATGACTCAAGAGGAAGATTATCTGTTACTGTCAGTTCTCTGTTCCAGTGCCTGCCATGTTTGTGTCACTAAAGTGAAAATGCATGTGAGTTCACACACACACACACACGCAGTCACAGCCTGCAGTAAAAGGTGAGCACATGGAAAAACACACATTGGTTGGAAGTTGGAAAGCCTGCAGCCCCCAGCCCCATTAGACAGCATGTGAATGACCACACTGACCCATTTTAATGTCATTCTCTCTGCATGTGTACACACACACACACACACACACACACACATGCACGCAGACACAGCTGTGTGTTTTCAGTTCCAGTGACATAAAATACTGCCACAAAAACAGCCAAATGCACTGTTCATTTTTCAACTTCATCTCTTGTCTCTGCACCACTGCCCTCTTCACTTCTTTGTCTTTTTTACTGCATCTGTCTCTGTTACGCACGCACGCGCGCGCACACACACACACACACACACACACACACACACACACACACACACACACACACACACACACACACAGCACAGGTGAGCGCACATGTGAAGTTCTGTGTTGCAGATGGAGAGGTTAAAACAGTACAGTCAAAACTTCTGGCATGCTGGCTCTTCATGTAAGCGAAACAACGACTGGTTTTAAAGAAGTGATGACATAAGAGTCTGATAACAGCACTAAGCAACAAAGTGCTAAACACGGTAAAGAATCTGTCAAAGAAAGAAAAGTTGGAGGAAACCTTAAACACGACTCCAAATGACCTCCTGGATGTACGTAGGCAACACTTGAAGAACGATCTTGAGTCATTTTGTCATCAACCACGTGCACTGCAGCTCCGAACTGTTCCAAAGATTATTGAGAGACGTGCAGCCACCTTTCAATGATCTTTAAAGTGAGCTGCGAAAAGAACAGGTGACTGTCAGGTGAATTCACAGCAAGCACTCCCTCCTGCCTGCTCCGGAGCTGCAGAGTGTATCGTATCCCACCAGACAGTCCTGACATTCTCCAGAGTTCATGTGTGAAAATGTCTCCAATGAAGATCAATAGGTGCAAAGAAAGCCTTACAACTTTTAAACTCAGTCATTTTTTTTACTTTATAGTCACTGTTCAGTGCTGAGCCAAACTGATATTGAGGTTTTTGACTGATCTGCACAAACCCCCTCGTTCTGCTCCCTTAGGGAGATTTCCGAGCTGACTGTATCTTTCTAAAAATGGCGCTATTTCAGTCTCTCCCCCTTTGTAAGCAGACTGTATGATTTCACTATCTGAATGTGTGTGGAGAAAACAATAGCAGAGGTTCATAAAGACCACTCTGTAAATGATATCTGCATACAGACGTGCAGAGTCTGCTGTTATTGTTTGTAGCCAGAGTTCAACTGATCGGTGAGCAGGCTGTAGTTGCATGCAGGTGTAAGTCATAACTGGCCAAAAGAATATGAAAACTTGGCCCAAATATATCTCCACTGGGTGCATCAGAAGCCCAGAAGACTTGAACGCTGGTTCAAGCAGCTACTTTAAAAGGCAGGTTTCCAGATTGCATGAAAACAGATGGCAAGATGACATGCTAGCAGGATTACTAGCTAGCTAATGTAAGTGGCTTCAGATCTGTTAGAGACTGCAGGAAGGCGTCATTCTGGACATCTATGAAATCTATGAAAGTGCAGTACTTAACAAAGCCATTGGAACGCCTGTCATAAAAACAGGAATCACAAATATTTGAGAATTCTGTCAAAAATATGTTTTTTTTCTTTGTTTATGCAAAAACAAACCGATTTTACATTTTTATAGGTGAATTTGATCTGCAGCACTTCTCTGAGACATCACATTCAACAACTAAAACGAATTTTTCTATTCAGTAATGCAAGTTAACATGTAATTTGGCATCTTAATAAAAATAATAACAATAATTGCTAATAATTGTGATTTACTTTTTCAGCGTTTTTGTGAAACAGGAAATTTAAAATGTCAGGGATCATAACAATAACTATATTTTACCATTTAAAAATCCAATTTTGATTAAGAGCTTGTGTGTACTGCAGGATTAAGCATTACAGAAACATAAACAATGATTTTGGTCATTACTAATACTTTTGATTTAGGGCAGCAGTGGGGTAAACCTTACCCTGGGGGTGGGGGGATGGGGGGGTCTAATAAATGTGTGGAGCTCTGCAGGCTCGGTCACAGTCAAACACTGGGGAAAAGGGGAGGTTAAAAAAACTGCACAGCTTTGGTGGGAAACACTCTTGAGGCAGTTGACATGTTTGACACTGGATTAAATTGCTACCTCGAGTGCTAGTTAACTAGTTAAACTATATTTGCGCCTCTCGGTTGACTAGAGCAGATTATGCTTTGTGGGATGGCCGCTAGGAATTCTGGACTAACTACATAATGTCTCCATGAACCTCTGCTGCTGTGGGTTTTGGCTAGTGATTGTGTTTTTATGTGTGTGTGTGTGTGTGAGCGTGTGTCGTTTGCCCGGCCCTGGCTATTGCTGTGCCTCCGGTTTGAGTCTGTAAGTATCGCCTGTTTTCACCTGTTCAGCTTTGTTTTCACGTCTGCATGAGGAAAACGTCTGTGTGTGAGTGTTGCAGTCTACCGAGGATGTGGAAATGTAGAGGCAGAAGATTGAATTTTTGTGTAGGAAGTGTGCGTGTAAGATTAACAAAAATGACAGTTTGTGCTCCTGGAGTGTGTCTGTGTGTGTGTGGGCAGTTACAGTGTGACTTGTGGAGACGATGTGACTTGTTAGCATGCTCTGGTTTCCTCTTTCTTTTTTAAAATCTGGATTCATCAGCTCAGATCATTTTTATTTTCTTAGCAAACACAACAACACAAAGCACCCGACTCTGCCAAAATAAAAGACCCAGGACTTTAAAAACAGAGTGACAGCAGTCCCAGATCTGGCTACACCACGCTTCATTAATTGGCAACAAATTGTCTCGGTAGTTTTTGCCTCAGCCCAACACTCAGTGCTTTTTCTTGGCCTTAATAATACTTTTGCTTGCTGTTGGAGATCTTGTTATCGGTGTCCTTTAGTTTGGCAGTTTGTGTTGTTGGAGGTAATTTGTTTTGTTTTCTCCTCTTCTTCGGATGTTTCTCTGGAAATGTCTTCGCTTCAGTTAAACTCCAGGGCCAGAGGAACGAGATTAACAATCTGTTCTTCTTCAGATCCTCGACATTTTCTTTCTCAGATTGTATATCCATTTTTTAAGATATATTAAAGAGTATATAAATGAAACTAACGTGTCTTGTTTCTTGTGTTGATCGAGCGTTTGGTGACGTGTGCTGTGTCTGTGTCACTTCACAAAGGATGATTATTTTAACTGTCTGCTGCCGCGCTGCTGTCTCCAACCATTGACTGTGACACTAGTTAAGTGGCTGCTTGAGGCTGACCGTTAACAAAGTAATTATATATGTACATAACAGCTTCTGTGTAGCGCCCATTCTGTGGTTGTAGTTCTGTTATCAGACTAATCCAAACTGAGCATGCCTGGAAATAAAGGAAGCTCTGAGGTGAGCTAAAACCAGGCTGAGAGTAG
The DNA here is from genome assembly GCF_057382095.1 of Aulonocara sp. 'chitande type north' Nkhata Bay. Lineage (NCBI taxonomy): Eukaryota > Metazoa > Chordata > Actinopteri > Cichliformes > Cichlidae > Aulonocara > Aulonocara sp. 'chitande type north' Nkhata Bay. Next base: position 38,142,477 of record NC_141359.1, read on the forward strand.
AAATTATGAGACACGGGTATCACAAGTAATTCTTCACTTTACCAATATGCAATTTTTTTAAAGCATTGAAAGGTACTTTAAATGACTTTAAATAAAAATGTGGAGTAAATGATTAAAAGGAGTAACAAAATTTGAGTGTTTACAAAAAATATTAAATGTGTTTGCTGCTTTTCTCCTTCTGTGCATTTGCTTCTCACACATTTGTGCATACGTGCACACGAAGTGTACATTCAGCACACAACCGTCAGCCTTTCAAAGTTTTGACTTGAATGGAAAAGGGACGCAGACAGTGCTGACGTCTGTCAGTCATCCCCACAGCCTGTCATTACGGCGGGTTTTGGAGGATGCGCAGTCGCACTGTTCCCGTGCCCTGTGGCTATGCAGCCTCGTGGATTTCCTGTGTGTGCAGTGACAGCTGACAGCCTCAACCAAATAATGAGAAGGCTGAGTGCTATAAATCATATTTCTCCAGTTCCCTGGGTATTCCAGGCCCCGCTCACCTACAGTGACTGTTCAGCCTGAATATAATCTAACCAATCGAGTCCTCTCCACCCACACTCAATTATCTTTAAGCAGATGTTTCCATATCCTTTAAAAGCAGGCTGTAAATAAATAAATACTAATGCAATAAAAACATAATGGGGAACTTGAAACCATGTGGATTCCACACCTGTCTGCTGCGTTAGGGAAGAGATTAATGGGCTCCAGTGATTGGTCGGATTGGTCGGTCTGATTCTTATTCAAAATACACTCACTGGACACTTTAACACTTTAACAGTGGTGGTAAAGTCCACAAGCAGCAGTTCTCTGGGAGAAAATTCCTTGTTGATGCCAGAGGTCAGAGGATGATGGTCAGCCTGCTTCGAGCTGGAATGCAACAGTAACTCAAATAACTGCTCATTACCACCAAGGTGCAACAAACCTTCAACAGATGGGCAAAAGCAGCAGAGGATCGCACCGGGTGCCGCTCCTGTCAGCTAAGAACAGGAAGCTGAGGCTACAATTTGTACAGGCTCACCAATTTTTGCTCCAACATTCGGATGGCAGGATCACAGTTAGGTCAGAACACCATAAAAGCACAGCTCCATCCTGTCTTACCTCAACAGTTCAGGCTGGTGGTATGGGGAAATGTTTCATTTGCACACTTTGGGGTCCTTAGTACCAACTGAGCATCACTGCTGATCATGTGCGCCTTTTATGACCACAGTGTGCCTGTCTTCTAATGGCTGATTGCAGGATAAAGCCACAAAGTGAACTATCAAACTGGTTTAATTAACATGATAAGTTCACTGTACCTAAAATGCAGTAAAGCATGTGCATCAAATCAAAAATAAAGCATTACTAAGTACTGTCTGACTAAAATATCCTATAATATAACTTAACTGTACTAATTATAATTCAGTTTCAATCATTATCTCTTCCACAGTGCATCTTTTGTCCTGTCTTCCTCCCTTCAACCCAGAGATTCCTGTTAAATGGGAGTTTTTCATTCCCACTTTCACCAAGTATTTGCTCATAGGGAGGTCGTCTGATTGCTGCGGTTTTCTGTATTATTATTATTATTGCGGGGTCTTTACCTGATAACATTACCTGATATTGTGATTAAGTTCTATATAAATAAAATTATGTTGAATTAAATTTAAATACCTAACATTTTATGAGGAAGTGAGTCGTAAAAGAACAACAAATCGGTTAATCAGCGTATAAGAAAATATATATTAATATAAATGTACACTACGTGTGAAATGAAATTCCAAATCAGAAATAATTTGTGCAGTTACTCTACTTTTAAAGATTAGAGATAACTTAAAGGATTAAACTGCATGCGTTCACTCCAGATCCAGATAATTTATAATTATCATCAATGTCTCTGTGGTACATTGGAGCGTTAAATCATTTTAGATACTTTTGAAATTATTTGTTTTTTACTCTGTGGCTTTTCAGCTGAGTGATGCTGTTGCATGTTATGTAATTGAACCTCACTACCTGAGCAGCAACTGTAGTTTTAAGGGCATTACATATTACCTAACAACTGCTCCATTTATAGTTAAAACCAGCACTGTAGAATTAAAAAGAAAAAAAAACTTTGTCGGATGATCAGCAGTTAAACCAAGCGTTCGTCACCCTTGTGTGTCTGAAGTAATTCACGCGTAAAGCCAGGAGTGCTCATGTTTATCTAAACTGAAAATCCTGTCAGAGCTTAAGTTTGATACCCTCTCTTTTCCTCCTCATCTTCAGGCATCTCTCACCCACACACACAATTACTTCCCATCTCTCCTCTTTTCCCCCTCTTCCAAACAACAACAACAGATGCAGCGATCCGATCCCGAGATGTGCAGTGAAACCAGTGTAGCAGACAAGATAATCAGAGGATGTAAATTGTATTTGCGCCCATCAGCATCCAGTGTGAGTTTCCTGTGTGTGCATTCGCTGAAGGGCACGGGAGGTTCAGGGGTTACATCAGAGCAACAGTGGTTTTTATTTTTAGGCACTCACTGAAGAACAGTCTGAACAGGATCATTATCTACCTACAGTATGTGCGCTCTCACTTCCTGCTGACATGCACATCAGGTTATCTTATGGTGGCTGTTACAGAACAAAATATCATGTTTCTCCCCTTTCAGTGGCAGTACCATTATTTTTTTACTTTTTGTTTTTTTTACCTTCTCATTTTTCTGGCTGTCTGCAGCATCTGCAGCACATTACGTGCAGCAGAGTAAAAGTTTTGTCTAAATATGGAAGGCAGGTCAGTGCGGACACACTCGTATAGAGTGCGGGGAGAAAATTGCAGGTTATTGGAAATGTCAGTCAGCACCGACGCTGGAGATTAAGAGCCGATGTCAGAGAGTTGTGCAATTTTCTTTGTGTCTTAATTCTCTGTAAATGTGAGTGTTGTGCGTGTTTGTTTTCTCTGTCCATCTGTCTATTTGTGCGTTTGTGTTGGTGCCCTGGTGGGCGTTCGATGTCAGCTGCTTATTTCTCTGCTGCTTCTCTGTCTTTCCATCACTCAGCTGCGTGCAAACTTCCGTTCGTCGGCCACGCTCGCTGCTTCTAGCTGTTTCCAAGCTGTATCTCATTTCTTCAGCTATTTACCGCTCACTGGTTCTGAACAAAATTGCAGCGCTGGGCTGGAGCACTGTGAGGAAAACTCAAGTAAAAAGTCTCTGTGGCACAGACAGCCGTGATCCTCCACACCCATTAACACCCTATGTGACTTATTAGCAGTGTTGGTCAAGTTACTTGAAAAAAGTAATCAGTAGCTAATTACTGATTACTTCCCGAAAAAGTAATCCCGTTACTTTACTGATAACTTATTTTCAAAAGTAATTAGTTACTTAGTTACTTTTTAAAACATGATTTACACCCTGAATAGGTGATAAAGTGATAGATCTTTCATCCCAATTTTAATTTTTCTGCATAATCCATCATACAAAATGTAATCAAATGGAAAAGTCTCTTTTTAAAACTTGTTTTATTAGTTTTAATCTTTTAACTTTATGCATCAAGCAAAAATTAAATTATATGCAACATTCTCTGACTGGAAGAAATTTGTTTAACATTTAAACCTATTTTCTTCATATTCCATCACATAAAATAGTTCAGTTCATTTTTATTTCAAACATTTCAAACATGTGCCTTCACAATCATTACAAAATATCATTCCATTATTTGTTTGAAAAGGAGTAGGCAGAAGTATTTACTTATTTGTCCCTACCCCCTCAAGTTTTACCTCTCATTCATTTATTTTTTTTGTCTTAAATTAAACAAACAACATATGAAACATATGAAGTAAAGCAAATAAAATAGTTTTTTGTGTTTACACTCACTCTTTCAAATAGATGCAAGTAAAACAGAGCAGAAAATAAATAAAATCAAAGACTCAGCGGTCCTGTTGCTCTGTTTTCACCTGTTTAGCAGGAGTGGGGCAGGCGGAGGTTTGCCCTGGTGCAGGTGTGTCGCAGCGGTCAGTAGAAGGATCTGGGAGTTTCTCTATGAATTTCACATTCCAGCGATTATTATAGCTTTAGTAATAATAACTTGAAGTGATTTTCTGGTTGACTTGTTTATGGAAACCCTTCCTTAAAGTCCCACCACAGCATTTCAGGTGAGTCGTGTTATGAACTTTAGATCAGCAAACGTCACTTTAACACTTACCAACGATCAGTTAATCAGTCATCTGGCTGTTACTTTCCCTCCTCCTTAATATAGAAACAGTAAGGGGTGTGCTTAGTTTTTCACACATGAAAACAACAACTGTTTATCACAGCTGGTAATGAGAGAAAAAAACTGAAAGTTGCAGAGGTTTTACTTTCGACTTCCATCTTTGGGTTGAGAAGTTAACATGACAGACTGTGTTTGTGATGGAGGTCCTGTGTGAGCAAATGCATAATCCCAGTCTGAATATTAGTTAGGCTCTCATGTAGTGCTTGAGCTGAGGTCTTTTTGTCTGCATTTTCTTTCCTACTTTTCCTTTTTTAGATCAGGAATTTCCGCTTTTCTTAAGTCACACATGTTTCTGTAACTCCTGTCTCAGTAGTTTGAGCTGAGCTCGTTTTTATAAGTTGGAGGAATGACGTTCTCTGCGAAACGACATGCAGATAATACCGCATATTAATATATGTTGCATTAGTATGTTTTTCAGTCTAGCAAATAACATACCATGCAAATCTAATTAAAGTGTAGATATAGAGTCACTGTCAAAAAAATGCATGGCTTTATTAGGCACGCTAGTACATTTTGTTATCAAGTTCAACATAGCCAGCCTCTTTTTGTGTGATCTGTCTTACAAAACCTAAAACCCATCAGAGATGGTGTGAGAAAGTGTTTGCCCCCTTTCTGATTTCCTATATTTTTGTATGTTTGTCACACTTAAATGTTTCAGATCATCAAACAAAGTTAAATATGAGACAAAGATAACACAAGTAAACTCAAAATGCAGTTTCTAAATGAAAGTGTTTATGATTAAGGGGAAAAAATCCAAACCTACATGGCCCTGAAAAGGTGATTGCCCCCTAAACCTAATAACCGATTGGGCCACCATTAGCAGTGTTACGGCCCTGGCCATAATTTGGATCAAGGTGGCTGTTTGGATTGTTTCACCCAGGCGCTCCTGTACCCCTAGACCAGGCTGTAACAACCAGCAACTGAGCAGCATGCTCTCATAAAAAGGACTTTTTGGCTCTTCTTTCATGCAAAATGGACCAATGGAGGGCTGCCTACTCCCATCACAGACCGATCAGATGAACAGGTGATGAAGGGCCTAGATAAAGAATATTAAAGAAATATAACAGTAAAACAGAACAGGGATGTTGCATGAAAGAACTGTTAATCCTGTGAATCCATAATCATTATAAGTGAAATGAGCTGAAAAGAAGGATGCTATATTTCTTTTACCGCTCTGCGCTGCTGTTTATTCAAACGTGACAGCTGAACATCAGGGCTCTGAAACCTTTGGCACATTTCAACGTGTTCACTGCTTACACTCTCCAACAGGCTGATGAAGGAGATGTGGAAAACACTTTCGTTTGTTGATGGCTCGAGTGTATGAATGATATATAGCTTACAAATGTAACTGATCGGTTTTCCAATCTGCGATCTATCAGCGGCAGTCCCAGCAAGTGAGAAAAACATTTTTTGTATTTCTACCTGCATACATTTAAATTCCAGTGATAACACAATGCAGTCAGGTTGTGCTGCTACAGTTTTTCAGCTGCCTTTAATGCACTGATTTTAATATGATGTGAAGTTGAATATAGAATAGAATAGAATAGAATAGAATAATCCTTTAATTGTCAAACAGGGGGAAATTTGGTTGTAACAGCAGAAAAAAAACACAAATACAAACAGAACAGGACATAGAACATCTTAAGCAGAAAATGTATTTAATATAAGCTAATTGTAAATAAAACAGCCCATTTAAAACCCAAATCTGAGCTCTGGAGTAGGTTATGTGCTCAGCAGTTGTTACCATGGTGATTTTGGTCCCAGTCACACACAGGTCTAAAAACCGGTTGGCAACCATTTGGAAACCACTGTCGTAGTCGGTGACCAACTTGCAAGTGGATGCTGGTGGTTTGCTGTAAAATCAGTTGCTGAAGCATAAAGTCTGGTCAGTTACCCCGGTAACCACTGTTTGCAAGGGAAAAGCGTTTTTATTCCACAAGTGGCAGGAGAGCAGGGGAGGGGTTTCTGGAGGTTGCTGGCAGCTTGCTTTGTTAGCAGGTTGCCATGGTCACCAGTAGGTTGCATTGAAGAAATCAACTTATCCGCAAATGCAAACTACTCATCAAGCAGTACTGGGACTCTGAAAGATACAACGTGAACTGGAAACAAAGAACCTTCAATGTAAAAGTTGCAACTTTGGAAACGTGCTGTTTGCAGCAGTAACTTTGATTTGATAGTGATGTTCTCCATTTCAAGTTTGTGTCACACTTTTTTAACTTTCACTATACTTTAAAGAGTAAACAGTGAGTGTTTTTAATGCAAACTGTGGGCAGCTACGGAAATCTGCTAGCAACCAAAACAATCACAAAGAGGATTTTGGTGCAGTCGATTGCATCTGGAAAATGCCGGCAACCTCCAGCAACCACTCGCCAACTGGCCAGAGTACACAGATTTTTCCTGGAGATTCCCGTTTGTGTTGCTGACAACTCTGATTTTAATCTCAGCATAACCCACTAATGCATTAATCTTGCTTCTGCATGTAATCTGACAGGCAAAAAATCAGCAGAAAACAACATTTCACAGAATAAACTTGAACCTAAATAGGCGTGCAATCAATATGACTGATTCTGATTATAGATCAGATTATACATGAAGGAACTTGAGCTTCTCTTGATTGTAGAGTTGCAGTCACAGGGCAAATTGTTGTTGCTGCACATTCACACATTTGTGTCTAAAATGTGTGAATGGCACACATTTTAGACACCTTTGTTACACAGAGCAGTTTTCAGTGTCTGAGAAACGTCATGAAAGAACTGCATCTATTTTGAATGTAATTATGCACGTCCAGGTGTGTGTGTGTGTGTGTGTGTGTGTGTGTGAATGAGCAGATGCATATGGAGTCACACGTGTCTATGTGTGCTTCACAGTGTGTCTAAGAGTAAGTGCCTCTCTATTTCCTTTTGTTCTGTTTCAAAAGCTGCCCACACACTTGCTCCAGCTGTGGGAGGCATTTCATTGTGCTGTGAGATTAGCTTGGCAGACTGCAAAGAGTAATACATACAGCCATGCCAATTTAAACAGAAACAATGAACACATCACTGTAATTAAATAAAGCGCTATATCTCTGCTGCTTTGCTGAATCGGGACAACATTAATGTCAGATGAGCATGTACTTTTCACATTAGTGCTTAACTGCAGCTTTACAGTGATTTCCTGATCATGCAGATGCTTAAGTCATAAAAAACTGCAAAACTGATCCACTTAGTACAGGTTCATGAAATGCTGTCACACAAATGCACATCAAAGTGCTTTGTGCAGTGGGAGAAGATCAAAAAGTATGTGCCAACAAAACAAATCTGTGCAACAGCACCCACAAGCTGCACATGTGTTTATACCCATATGTGTGTTTTTTTCCGACACTGAATCATTAACTTCAGTGAGCACTGTGCAGGATTTTACATCTCTAACAAAGTATAATGATCACCCACAACATCATTAGGATCAAGCCAAACCACACTGCACACATGCTGCAGCGTGATGTGAAACCGACTGAGCTTATCTCTTGTAGGAAAAATGACTTTCAGCTGTCATTTAAATAAATTCAAACACAAAAGCTCCAGTCACAAAAACAAAATGAATCATGCCACATCGCCTGTATCTGCAGCTTGAATGCAATGTCTTTCTAATGCCGGGATATCGAGGGAGTATAATCTAAACTTTAAAGGCTGTCTGTCACTGACGTGTGCTGGAATTACAGGAATCAAGCATGTGCTCATAATTGCGTGAGCACAGCAGTTCCTATCAAGCAACGTAAATGTGAGGACAGAAAATGGCGTTATGACGGTGTCTCAAGTGAGAACACATTTCTTTCTTTACATATACATATAATTATACCATTAATTTGACTGTGCAGGGCTCAGTGAACTGTTATTATATTGTCAGCTTTAATATAAGGAAGCATAAAAAACTGTTCCTGTATTTTCTGGACTCTCTGTAAAACAGTGTTTTGCCTCAGTAAACATAATGTGGATAAACTGAAAAACCTCCCACTCTTCGCTGTTATGCAAATTGTCAAAGACTGAAATATTTCTGCCAAGACTTTTCTTGCAAGTAGCATCCTACACCACTGACCTCAAGCATTTTCTGAATTTTCCTGTAATGTTTGGCTGCTAATTAGTTTCAAAGGGCACAAAGTTGTCTCAGCAGGTTTCTGTAAATGCAGGTGTTCATGCAGACTGGAGAAAATAAATGGATGCTAAGACGTTAGACTTATTAATTCTGTTCTCTACTACATTTTATTTCCCTGCTTCAGTTTTTGCAGTTAATTCAACCTCATCATAGAGAGTTAACCTAAAATAGAAATTAGGGGGGAACTTTAGAGGATGCCAGATAAAAATTAATGTGTCTTAAGGTGTACTCACACTGGCCAGTCTGCACCCCCTTTTCACCCCCAAAGCCCAGTTTGTGTGACTAGTGTGATGTTTGCCCCAAATAAGCCACAAAATGCATGAAATCATGAAACGTTTGCGCTGCAAGAGCGCTTTTCAAACCAGTGTTTAAAACATAGAAAGGGTAAACACGAGAGAGGAACTGAGATGTTGGAGCGTAGATCGTTAAGGGCAACATGAGCGCAGACGAGTGGTGAGGGGGACAGTGACGCTCAAGCAATCCCTGGTGTTAGCACTGCCTCACCCACAGAAAGATTTGGTGCTAATGACCGAGATGTTAAAAATGTGTTCTTCTTAATTTAAAATTCATTTTTTAAGTGATATAGTTCTCCAGGCTTGCTGAAGGTCTGTCAAAGTTTTCCTTTGGACGTTGGCTGTTTTATCCTCATTTTCTGTCCAGTCCTTGTCCCTGACAGAGGAATGTTAACTGACGTCTGAATCACTGAAGGATAAAAAAGGAGCCTAAATGATGAACCACTGTTATGTCTACACATAAGAGACAACTTAGACAAGAACTAGTTTGAAATCATGTCTTGAATTTACAAAAGAAATGCCAAAAATAACAGTTTGACAGGAAGAAAAGAGTATGAAACATGATGTATCTTTGCACAGCGTGTCATTAATAAGTTTTGAGGAACCTGGAGGACAATAAAACTAGCAGGCCTAAAAAACGATCTGCAGCAGTTGATAAATGCTGCTGTTTACTGATTCTGATCAGAAATGGTGGGCGGAGGAGTGACTCATTTTACAGCACGACAATGATGCCAATCACTGCTAATGCATTAAAAGCATAACTGGATAGAAAAACACACGGTGGAAGAATACCAGTGATGGACTGGCCTCCCCAGAGCAGCAGCATTACTGAAGCACTTTGGGAGCAAAATGCAGAAACATCCAAAGAAAACTTTGACTTTAACTTCATGAACTATTCCTGAAGATACTTGGGCAGCTTTCTGTAGTCTTTAACTCTAAGAAGGCTGAAGAATAAAGGTAGTCATACCAAATAAAGGGTGGCTCAATACTTATATATACATACAGTGGGGCAAAAAAGTATTTAGTCAGCCACCGATTGTGCAAGTTCCCCCACTTAAAATGATGACAGAGGTCAGTAATTTGCACCAGAGGTACACTTCAACTGTGAGAGACAGAATGTGAAAAAAAAATCCATGAATCCACATGGTAGGATTTGTAAAGAATTTATTCGTAAATTAGGGTGGAAAATAAGTATTTGGTCACCTCAAACAAGGAAAATCTCTGGCTCTCACAGACCTGTAACGTCTTCTGTAAGAAGCTTTTCTGTCCCCCACTCGTTACCTGTATGAATGGCACCTGTTTGAACTCATCATCTGTATAAAAGACACCTGTCCACAGCCTCAAACAGTCAGACTCCAAACTCCGCCATGGCCAAGACCAAAGAGCTTTCGAAGGACACCAGGAAAAGTATTGTAGACCTGCACCAGACTGGGAAGAGTGAATCTACAATAGGCAAGCAGCTTGGTGTGAAAAAATCAACTGTGGGAGCAATCATCAGAAAATGGAAGACATACAAGACCACTGATAATCTCCCTCGATCTGGGGCTCCACGCAACATCTCATCCCGTGGGGTCAAAATGATCATGAGAACGGTGAGCAAAGATCCCAGAACCACACGGGGGGACCTGGTGAATGACCTGCAGAGAGCTGGGACCAAAGTAACAAAGGTCACCATCAGTAACACACTACAACGGCAGGGAATCAAATCCCGCAGTGCCAGACGTGTTCCGCTGCTGAAGCCAGTGCATGTCCAGGCCCGTCTGAAGTTTGCCAGAGAGCACATGGATGATACAGCAGAGGATTGGGAGAATGTCATGTGGTCAGATGAAACCAAAGTAGAACTTTTTGGTATAAACTCAACTCGTTGTGTTTGGAGGAAGAAGAATACTGAGTTGCATCCCAAGAACACCATACCCACTGTGAAGCATGGGGGTGGAAACATCATGCTATGGGGCTGTTTTTCTGCCAAGGGGACAGGACGACTGATCCGTGTTAAGGACAGAATGAATGGGGCCATGTATCGTGAGATTTTGAGCCAAAACCTCCTTCCATCAGTGAGAACTTTGAAGATGAAACGAGGCTGGGTCTTCCAACATGACAATGATCCAAAACACACCGCCCGGGCAACAAAGGAGTGGCTCCGTAAGAAGCATTTGAAAGTCCTGGAGTGGCCTAGCCAGTCTCCAGACCTCAACCCCATAGAAAATCTGTGGCGGGAGTTGAAAGTCCGTGTTGCTCGGCGACAGCCCCAAAACATCACTGCTCTCGAGAAGATCTGCATGGAGGAATGGGCCAAAATACCAGCTACTGTGTGTGCAAACCTGGTAAAGACCTATAGTAAACGTTTGACCTCTGTTATTGCCAACAAAGGTTATGTTACAAAGTATTGAGTTGTATTTTTGTTATTGACCAAATACTTATTTTCCACCCTGATTTACAAATAAATTCTTTACAAATCCTACCATGTGGATTCATGGATTTTTTTTTCACATTCTGTCTCTCACAGTTGAAGTGTACCTCTGGTGCAAATTACTGACCTCTGTCATCATTTTAGGTGGGGGAACTTGCACAATCGGTGGCTGACTAAATACTTTTTTGCCCCACTGTATACATCCTGTTTCACTTCCTCTCTCCCACCATTTTTCCTGTGCTCTACATCCGCCTTGCTGTCTCCTGCATCTCTAGAGACAGAACAGTGTAAGGCTTCAGAGAGCGGAGCGTGAGACTCGTATGATAACACTACTTAATCTTATGAGAAGACAAATTGGCAACACATGACTTGCAGATGTACACATCAAGACCCCTACACCGAGAACACGCATTTACTGTTTCGTGTTTTCACGTTTTTCACAGCACATTCCAGATGGAGTAATTGCATCATGTACGGATTTTATACTACAGTACCCCAAGAAGTTAATTTCTTTCTTTTAGGCAGTGCTTTGTTAGGTTCAAATCTCCCAAGCTGCCTGCTGGCAGACTGAAACGTTGTATGAGGTTCCACTGGGAGGTTGCGAACAAGACAGAAATACACCAGAGCCACTTGGGAACAGACGAGCTGAGCTCCGAGCCATGAAAATGACATGCATTAACATCTCCAGCAGACATCTGTGAATGACATTAGGTGGTCTATTATCAACATGCGGGGACATCAGGAGGAGGCGAGTTGGAGCACTTCCTGACATGAGGCACTTATATACTTTTCTTTCCATCATTTCTCCTCCACGGTTCTCTTTTTCTTCTCGTTTCCTGTCCCACAGATATTTACTGGAATGGCTGCAGGAAAGTTTCTAATGAAACTGTGTTTGGCTCGAAGATGGAGAGATTCTTTGTGGTGTCATTATTTAAATGTTCGAAGCTCTGTTTGACTGGCGTTCACAACAAACCATAGTTCAGGTTCGATTACAGAGAAGTTTAATGACTGTTGACACAGTATTTCATAACTAGCACTGCCTGTGGTCACCTGCATGGCCACATGTAACTTGGTAGACTGGTACCAGTTTGGGGATGGTTTTGTTTGTGCCTCCACAGTAGCTGTGAGACACTGGATGTGACTGCACTGGCTTAGTTGAATTCAAGTGTACTTGATTACATTCATACTCAAGTCTAGTCAGTAGTTTTACTTTCTCTGCCTTGTTTGTGTCGCCGGTTCCTCGTGTTTGGTGTCTCTGACAACTGAAGCTTAAATAGCTTCAGTTGTCCTTAGTTCTTCAAACACCAGATGGATAAAAGGAAAAAAGCATCAAACAAACACGTTTTTTTTTCTTAGGGAGTTCAACCACAATCAGCTAGAAGAAAAATGGTGGAGCGGTCTCCAGCGGAGAGACCGGCGTCTACTTTTATTTTTACCAGAGCGTAACAGTAAAGTCAACTGTGTCCAGGACAGAAACATAACTTAGTAGAAACACGAAGAGTAGAATCAATTGTTTTAACGTCTGTCAACTTTTGTTCATACGTAAGTACTAAAAGAAAGCTTGTATGTGTGTCCTCATTAGGACAGGGCTTTGTGTGTGTGAGTGTGATGTAATAAGTAGTGTAATAAATTACTTTCTCCTTTTTTAATGTATCCTCTTTCATGACTGTATTTGGGTCCGCCTTCACGCTTGGTGTTGTTGTTGGTGCTTGGTGTGAAAACTGATAAAGCTCTAACATGAACAAAAAAACAAATGTGGTGAGAAACGTCTTTTTTTTATTTAGCTGAGGCAGCTCTCTAAACTTAAACTTTTATCTCTTTTAATAATAATAATGGATTGCATTTATATAGCGCTTTTCGAGACCCTCAAAGTGCTTTACAATTCCACTATTCATTCACTCTCACATTCACACACTGGTGGAGGCAGCTACAGTTGTAGCCACAGCTGCCCTGGGGCAGACTGACAGAAGCCAGGCTGCCATATCGCGCCATCGGCCCTGTTACGGTCGCTGACCTCCAGTGGCTCTCCCTCTGTAGAAGAGTTGTTTTTCTCCTTTTCTTGTGTTGCAGGTCTGCCTCATGAGCCGCAGCTGAGGTGTGTTCCAGCTCGTCAGCCACGGCATATAGGCTGCCATCCTAAACTGCCACACCCCCTGCCATTTTCCTCATGTTGCCAGAGCTGTGAGCTGTAGAGTTTTGGGCAGCGGGCCTTTGTGTGTATGTGTGTGAGAACTTACCCTCTGTGAACTTTGGTTTTTCTTTCTTTTATTGTGAGCGAAGGTGTGCCCTTATTGTGATAATTAGTTTGTCATTGTGGAAGCAGGTAGGGGTTCTCTGCCATTTTTGTTTCACCTGTTTTCTCCTGGTTTGGTTAGACAGGGAGCTCAGCCATTGTATTTTGTTTTTGGTTAGTGAGTACTTGGTTTTGATTTCTAGCTAAAAGGGGGTGTTTTGTTTATTGTTTTGGCCTTGGAGACCCTGAAGAAAAGAGCTTCCCTGTGTTTTTGTACTGTAGTAGTTTTAGGCAATAAATCTTGTATACTGACATCTCTTTCTCCAGTAGTTCATGTGTTCCCTTTCACTTTGTGTTACCCCTCACTCCAGTCGACACTCCGTTCATTAAGTGGGGCGTAACAGGCCCCTCTGGCCAACACCAGTAGGCGGTAGGTGAAGTGTCTTGCCCAAGGACGACCGAGACTGTCTGAGCCGGGGCTCGAACTGGTAACCTTCCGATTACAAGATGAACTGCCAACTCTTGAGCCACGATCGCCCACATTTGACATGCATTAATGAACCAATTGCTTTCCAGGACCCCGAAAAGGTGAGCTTTCACCAAATTCACACGTCTTTATAAAGGCCACGTCTGTCTGACTTGGCAGGATGTTTTTATAAATACACCAATGGATATTTTCCTGTTTGTTACCTTCTGTGATGATGACAATGAGGTTTCAAGCATAGTTTTCTTGTTAATTAGTTTCAGCAGGCGCAGAAGTCCCACTTGGCGCCTAACAGCATCCTCCTATTGTACCCCTATAGCTCGTCAAGCATCCTGAAGTAGAAATAATGTTTCTGTGAGGAAATGAAATGGGCTGCTGAAGTCACTCAAGAGGAGGTGTCTAATATTTTCCCCAGTTTGATGACAAGGTTCACAGAAAGTCAAGGAAATAAGTTGGACTTTAGATGTCAGATAGTGATACCAGCATCGACTCAGGCTTTTTTACACACACAGTTCATTTTGCAGGGCAGAAAAACTGTTAGTTTGATCATTAGTATAATTAGTCTCGTACTATAAATGAAAGCTACAGAGTAATTTTTAATTACAGAATTAAAAGGAATAAATGAAGCTCTTCACTACAGTTATGAGAAACATCATGCATAGAAAAGCTATTCACAGTTATAGGAAGCACCTTTGCTCTCAGTGTGTTTACTTGAAATTCTTCACAGTAGCTCTCTTTCACATTTCCATGCTCATCTGCAATCGTGAATAATTGCAGGTGACATAAATGAATCGGGCATTCGGGAAGCATTCATGTCTTCATTCAAAACCTGCACCTGTTAAGTATTTACGTGCATTAAAATGTTTTTTGCAAGAAATCAGACCTAGATCTGTCTTCTTGAAAGGGTTACACAAATCTGATCTTTCTCTTCCACCTACAGCAGGTCAGCCACTCGCACTTCATTCGTGACGTTTCACTGTCCTGCAGTTACATATCTAAGTTAAAAAATGAAAGCTTTCGTGATCTGTATCAAAGACGAATGAAAATAACAAGAGAAAACTTTCACATATCACTGACATTAACTTTTAATGCTCATTTCAGCAATAGATGTACCTCAAACTCAAAAAATTGCTAGAGACCAGGTCCCTGCAGCATTCCTCGGCCAGCAGATTAACCCCAGCAGGACAGAAACAGCACAAGGAACACTTTGATACAGCTTCCACAGTCCCCAGATACCAATCCAATCAAGAATTTGTGGGATGTGCCGGAAAAAGCCCAATCCACACGAGCTGAGGTGTGCTGCCAAACAACCCCCCCCCCCCCCCCCCCGTCCATGGCCCGACAAATGATGGGGACGAGGGGGAACCTGCACAATATTAGGCGGGTGGTTTTAATGTTGTGGCTGCTGGATATATGTTCCCCTCCAAGCAGAGCAATTTAACTGCAGACAGATGTTTACGTTCACCCAAACACCACACATCATGCTCAGCAGCAAACACAGAACTTTGTGTGGAGCTGTAATTTTCATCTACTGTAGATCGATTGTGTCCCGTCTTTGAAATACAGTCCACAGATCTCTAACCTCGTGGCTCATGTGCTTCTTTCTTTTGCAGCCACTCTGTTGTTGGAGTGCAAAATGTCTCTGCTGCAATTCACAAGAGCAGTTCTGTTTATATCAGGACAAGGAAAGTAAACGGAAGCCTCTCCAGCGTTGCACGTCTCTGGAGAGCAACTAAACTTTCTTGACAGAAGAGTGGCCCGAAGACTGAAGAGTGGCAAGCCCTCGTGAACTTTCAATATTTCCAGTAAGAGTTCAAACACGTCTTTTCTTTGCAACATCTGCTGGAAGACAAACCAATTTTGCAACTTTGAATATGAGCCTTCTGACCTCAACCCACTCAGTGTCCTTGGTCATTAAATAATCAAATCTGCACAGTACACATTTGTTAATGTAAGTGTATCTGCTGCTGTTGCACTCACGTGGATTTTGCACTTGAATCTCCTCAGGTTGCTATTCTCCTCCATAAATTATTCACCAGGGAGCTTTAACTCATTAATAAGGTCAGCTAGAGTGGGCGGAGAAGGTTATGTCTGATAGTGAGTCCTTGAAACTCTTAAACACATTTAAGTTTGTATTCCTGCATTATTCCATAAGAATGCACATTTGTTTGAATGTGTTTTAAAGTTAGCTTGCTAGCATTGGTTTCCTGGATCAGTATTAAATAATGCAGTTAAACAAGCACAGATCCCTGTGAGACAGGAAAACAGCAGCTGCTGCAACAATGATTTCTTGGACCACACCATAAAGCTACCTCATTACAAATACATTACATATAAAGATTATAAGCCGGGGCTTGTGGTGCTCCTGCACTCGAGGATTTAACCATATCCATTTCTTCTTCCTGATTTCAATTAACCACTGACCGCATGACTACATCTCAGCATGATAATGAGCCACTCTGACAGACAGACTGCAGTTAAAAACGCACTCTCAACTACTTCATGTTTAATACAAGTGGAAGGATGCTGGTACATCAAAGAGACTTTACCTGAACACCATGTTTCTCAGTGTTAGATCGCTTAGCCAGAAATGATAATCAGGTGTTAATTAAAATAACAAAGAAGTCCTTTTATTCTTTTATTCCCAGCAACATTCTGGCTGATTAAACCTGGCTCAGGTCGAAGGTGGTTAGAACTAGAACTACTACGTGTAGTCGCTGCGTATGCACAGGGCGAGTCAAAAAGAATCATCTAATTGTAAAAGGCTGTATTTTTAAAGTAATGGACATGGAAGCTTACGAGAAATGTTTAAATACATGGCCGAATATAAAGTTTTACATACAAAACAATAGTCACGAGTGCTCAACGTGTACCCCTCTCACGGATTATGTCCATGCGCAGTCAAACTCCTCCCATACTTTTCCAGCATGTCTGGAGTCACTGCAGCTGCTGCTGGCAGCAGTCAGGTGAAAATTTGCTCTTTGAAGTAGTTGCCAATTTAAACTAGTGTAAACCACAGAGATGGGGGGGTGAGAGGGGGACGTTAGCCTAGCTGATGTCCATTAAGGACTGCACTCCTCACCCCCTGCATAGTGCAGACTCTGGAGCTCCTTCAGCTGCAGACTGAGCAGCATCACAGGTCCTTCATCCCGACAGCAGTCAGACTGCACAATGCACGAATGCAAAAGTTACCTGCAACAATATACATGCAAATATTTTATATCAATCATTTATAAATAGTATATATATTACTCTTGCATAGTTTTGGGGTGTTTTCTAGTATTAAAGTCATTTTTTCTTATTTTTTAATTGTTTTTTAATCTTTTAAAGAAGTATACATCTGTAATTCACTTTTTCTCTCTGACCCTTTTGCTGCTTTTTGAATTTCCCTGGTGTGGAATTAACAAAGTCCATATCTATGTCTATGCCACGGAGTGTAGGTCTATAAAGTGTGACAGTTATCTCTCTGTGGCCAATACAGCTGCAGCAAGGAACCAAAAACACATTGTGTGTATTACTGGTGTTACTGGGATCACTTTCTGGACAAGGTCTTCAAAAGTTTCCTGTATAACAACAATGACGGGGGCACGAAGGGGAAAGCTTTTTCTTTTTTTTCTCTGTAAGTGGACAAATGAGATTCATGTGCTATTGTAAGATTCTGCTTACAGTTAAGTCGTGATGTGGCCTTAGCTATTTAGAGACTTGACTCTCAGAAAGTAAAAACTCCTCAGTCCTCACTACATGAAGAAAGCAGTAGTTTGCAGGCACCTGGAGTATTTACTTATCAGACAGAGTTGCAGTGCTAACAACTAACACAGGAAAATATCTTTCAACACTCAAAATTTTGACTTAAAGGCAGTGTGCACTTGAACAACACTCGACTTCCATTTGTCAAGCGTAGTTCAACTCGGTCTTTTGTTGATGAGATTGAATTAAGACTTGACTTGGATTTCTCTTGACCAGGTGTCTGTTATCTAATCAAGTTGCTGGACTGGAGTTGCCGTAGACGTCTCGAAACACTTGAGACTTGATTTGGTCTTTTTGTTAATTATTTGAGACTTGGTGCTGCCTCTAGTTACTCTCATCAAGCAAAAAGCCAAGTAAAGAACAAGATCTTGTGGCTGTCTTATTGGTTGGGCTTCAAGCACGCACCTGTGACAGCACCAATACAAACAATTCATATCTGGCATCTTCACAGGCTCATTTTATGTTTTCCCAGTGGTTTAGTGTGAAAACAAGATCTTGATGATATTTAATTGCTACATTTATCAGTAATTACTGAGTGAAAAACACTCTTTTCTATATAAACAGGAGCTTCTTGCTTTGTTTATACATTATTTAACAGTTTTTCCTTTTTCACGTTTCCTACTTCAGCAAATGACACATGCTTGAACCAAGTGCATTCATTATGACTCAGCATGGTGCACTAAGGCCTGCATATATTAATGCTGGATTCATGATTAATATTTAACACATCCAGGAGCATTTTGCACTATTTACATCTCATAAGAAACACAAGTGCAACTCTCAAGCGTATTAGACACATTAAGCAGACGTTTTATTGAACTTTGCTTCTTGGACATAGATATTTAAAACCAGTCAACAGAAGTCACTCCAACAGAAAATTAGACATTCCACAGGAAGCACCGCCCTTTATTTTTCCAAGAACTTTTGGCACAAGCAACAAGAAAAGATCGTGTCGGGAAAGTGTGGGTGTGTTTCTGACAGGTCAATGAATCTATAAAGGGAAGAGAGCATTCGAAAATATCAATGAGGAAACAGGTTGCACGGCACACTCTGCCACACTTGGAGATCATGAATCGATTGAAGCCTAAGGTTCACGATACACAAACTCTGCTTTAGGCTATGGCAACATTTGGCAGGGGTGTTTGTTGGCTAACTTAACCCACTGCTTTATGTTCTCTGTGTAGTTAGAACTGTGAGTTTTCCACTGTGAGTTTGCAAGTCTTTGCTCTTGTTTTCATTTTTTTAATCCATGATGGAAGCTGCAAAACACAACATCATCAAAGTCCTCAACCCCTGCAAGCGAAGAAAGACCGAGATGCAGTCCTGACATATGAGTCTGGATGTCTCTGCTCTTAATTGTGTTTCTTTAGCATATGCATGATTAATAAACTGTATATTATATATAAATATAATACACACGTCTGTTAAAGCGACTACAAGAAATCACAAAATTTAATATCTGACAGAAATAAATGTATTGACCTATAATTTGTTGTCTCGGTTATGTTACAAAGACAATCTCACATTGTATATAGTGTATATATTTATGGTATGCTGCATACACACAGTTCATTTCCCTGGGTTCCCTAACAGAAGTCTAAACTTTGTCTCCTGCTGTATCCTCGTCGTTTGAGTCTCTGTTGATGCGTGAGGTGATGCTCATGGTTTCCAAGAATAGTTGTAAAATTCCTGTTCGCGTGTGTGTGTGTGTGTGTGTGTGTGTGTGTGTGTGTGTGTGTGTGTGTGTGTGTGTGTGTGTGTAAATTGATTAGCATCAGATCCAAAATGATTTGCAAGCAATTTCTCTCAGCAAAGAGATTTTGGTGTTTACGATGTCCTTTTAGCCGTTTCCTGTTCCTGGTCTGATGGAGGTGACCTTTGTGCTCTGTAAACTAAAGAAATGACTTCAATCCATGTGGAAGGAGCAGGAGCTGTAAAGCCTTCACTCTGGTGTGGATACAATGAAGCATCACTGAAGTAGTATATGGTTTTTAGTCTCATTTATTTCCTCTTCTGGGTCCATGATATAGCGATACTGGTCCTTTGTGTTTTACCCAGACACTGACACTCAGGAGAAGAGAGTCTTTGGTCACTGAAGGTGAGAGTGGCGTGACAAAAAGCACCTCTTGTCTTGAGTCTTGTGAACCGCCTCTTTCCTACACAATCCCCTCACTGCGCTTGCTCCTCCACACCACCAGCGCCGTCATGAGAAGGGTGACCAGGATGGGCACGACAATAAACGGACCCAGGATGCGGTTGGGAGGGTCCATGGGAAGCCGTCCGGTCAGAGAGCAGTCGTGAAAGTAGTGCCTGTGGACCCGGATGAAGAACTCATCCACCAGCCGGTTGGGCCAGAAGCAGTCCATCTTCAGTGCTACCAAGTACGTGCAGTTTGTCAGCTCCTCGTAGAGCCTGCAGAACAAAACAAAAAAAGAGAAGGCAGCAAAGTGAGACGCAGAACAAACTCGCTATACACTTACCCAACAGGAAGTGTCGCTACATCCTGTCAACACTCAAACTTCAATCATGAACTTCAGGCAAAAGCAGATCCCGATCATCGGTAGCCAAGCTAGCGCCCAGTTTTCTTGCTAACGTGATAGCTGATGCATGTAGATTTTATTGGCTGTGTCAAGTTAATTCGTTTAACTAACAGCAGCTGTCACCAGGTTTTATAAAGAATGAGAAGGAAAAAAACGGATGGCATGGCTTTGCGGTGGTTAGCACCATCGCTTCACAGCAAGAAGGCCCAGACTCCAGTCTGGGGTCTCTCTGTGCCTGCCTGAGTACTCCTTCCTCCCACAATTCCTCCCAGTTAAAGAGTCACCAGTTAACCAAAATCCATACACAGTCAGGTTAATTCTGGGTTAACTGGCGATTCTAAATCACCCTACGACAGCTGGATGAAGCTCCAGCCCTCTTTTGGATAAGTGGAAGAAAATGGATGGATGGAGAAGAAAAATCAAACTTTTATATTAGAATGTTTTTAATGAAAATGATTTATTATTATTGACTACTATAATTTACTTTGTGATTCAAATGAATTTTCTATAGTTGATTTAATCCAGTATGTTTCATTCATAATCATTTGTGCAAGGCCTGGAGACATCTGAGGATGGCGATGCCCTCAGCGAGGAGACAGGATAGCTAGACAGCCCAGACTGATAGTTAAGAGTGTTTCTACTCAGGAGTGACTCGGGGACATTTCTAGGGTAGAAGGAGGTTGTCATATCAAGTACAAAGCTGTTCTGTCTCTTTGTGCAAGCAGCCGTACTGACGCAGCCGGCCTCCCCACATCTTTGTGGAAATAAAGGAGCCCGTTAAACTTGAAAACAGCACAGCGCTGGTTCTGTGCGGGCTGCTCTGATTCCAAATCCATTACGCTTCTGAAACCACATCTAGGACCACCTTCCACACTGTGGGGAATTTACACAGATAAGATGTGCTGGTTTCTGTGCCAGGCATTTTACAAGATAACCTTCAACCCCCCCCCAAGCTAATGGAATTATCCAATGGCATGCTAGCACTCAGGAGAGCCTCCTGTCAGAAGCTGGTTTGGGGAACATCTTTACAGGTGCGGCTTGTGTTAGTGCAGAAAAATATGACTGATCATTTTTTTTCTTACAATCAGAAAAATAGAAAGCACAGGCTAACATCTTTAAATGTTCCTGTCTACTTCTATCACTTTAGCATGTAATAAAATATAAAAACAACCTCTTACTGTATTTAGTCTCGGGAGTCAGGTCTCCTGTAGTTACTTCATTCATGTGTCTTTGTGCTTCCTGTTTAATTATTGCACTTCCTGTTTTACTTTGAAAGTCGCATTTAGTTTAGCTTCCCTTGTCTCATCTTCTGTGATTTGGTCCAGCTGTGTGTGAGACGCTGTCCAGTGTCAGTCTGTTCTTCCTGCCTCGGTTTTTTCTACATGTTTTGGTTTTATCAAATCAAATCAAATCAAATCAAATCACTTTTATTGTCACATCACATGTGCAGGCACACTGGCACAGCACATGCGAGTGAAATTCTTGTGTGCGAGCCCCACAAGCAACAGAGATGTGCAAACACAACAACACAAACGAGCAAAATACAAGAATGGCCAACCTGAAACTAATAAATATATGTACAATATATAATAGTGTATGCATTTCTGGATGTGTATACTAAATATTTTCCTACGTGTGTGTGTGTGGTGTGTGTGTGTGTGTGTGTGTGTGTATGCACATTTTTACAAATTAAATAGTTAAAAAAAAATAAAAATAAATAAATAATAATAATAATAATAATAATAATAATAATAAAATATATAAAATATACAGAGTTGAATATGTGCAAAACAAGTGGCATTTATATACAGTGTGGAGTGCATAATGTTAAAGTTCCAGTAGTGAAGCTGAGGTGTCTATGACGTGTTCAGCAGTCTGATGGCCTGATGGAAGAAGCTGTCTCTCAGTCTGCTGGTACGGGACCGGATGCTGCAGAACCTCCTTCCTGATGGAAGTAGTCTGAACAGTTTATGGCTGGGGTGACTGGAGTCCTTGATGATCCTCCCCGCTTTCCTCAGGCAGCGCTTCCTGTAGATGTCTTGGAGGGAGGGAAGCTCACCTCCAATTATCCGTTATATTGAAGCGCTTTTGCCGATGCAGCCCCAACACCAGGTCTTATTTGTGGAAGGTTTGCTGATGCAAACAGCTCAGGGCAGCTTGGCACGGCACCAGCGCTACAAAGCACTGTGTGCTGCTGTAGGTAGCAAGTTCACTTTTTCTGGGTGTATACCTCCTTCCTCGACTGTTTCCTTGAAGTCCTGCAAATCATTTGCAGCAGAGATTAAAACAAAGAACATTGGTCCTGCTGCTGGCCTAATGAGCACTGGGGTTTTAGGGGATGCTTATGAGTCACTGAGCGAAAGAAAGCACAACAGAGTCGAGGCAGGCGCAGTGCACACACAGAGATGGAAGTGGTTACCAGTTCACCCTGCGTCGCTGAGGTTAGCGTCAAATTAAAGCCGACAGTATGGAGCGTGTGTGTTTGCATGTACGCGCTTCAGCAGGCTGCTAAATGCAGCTCTCGGTGTAATTTCTGTTAGGCACCATTTCATTTGATCATAAAATCTTATGCAACAGAGAAAAGAGTGATTCAGCCTGTGTGTCAGGAGGCCATTTGGCTGCTATACACACTGCACTTTGAAAGTAAATGGTATACTATTTCAGTTTCAGCACTATCTAAACTCGGCATACAGGCTGTGACATTTCAAACTGCTCTAATAGGGTAAGTGCAAGGTAAGTTTTGCAAGGTGCTTTGAACGCATTTATGCTTCTATTGCAGATTAAATGTTTTCCAACTCAAAAGGAAGAAAAGGTTATTATCTTGTGTCCACGGGAGCAGCTTAGGAGCCTCTGTTTTCTTGTAGGACTGACCAAAACTGCAGTTCCCTAGACGACCACTTGAGGCTGACTACAAAGTTAAAGTCTGTGAGGTCAAAGTTAAAATATCTCCATGTCCCCTTTAATCACAACTATACATCAATTTCAATTGTATTTTGAACCATATTAAGATTGTACTAAGATATGCGTTGTATATTGACATGGGCAACTTTCTCTCAATATATATTACTTTTGTGCAATATCTGTAAAAAAAACTGTCACAGAGTGACGCTGAAAAGCTAGTTCATGCATTTATTACTTCCAGGCTGGACGACTGTAATTCATTATTATCAGGATGTCCAAAAAACTCACTGAAAAGCCTTCAGCTAATCCAAAATGCTGCAGCAAGAGTCCTGACAGGGACTAGAAAGAGAGCAGATTTCTCCTGTTTTGGCTTCCTGTTAAATCCAGAATTCAAAATCCTGCTCCTCACATACAAGGTCTTAAATAATCAGGCCCCATCTTATCTTAATGACCTTGTAGTACCATATCACCCTATTAGAGCACTTCGCTCTCGCTCTGCAGGCCTACTTGTTGTTCCTAGAGTATTTAAAAGTAGAATGGGAGGCAGAGCCTTCAGTTTTCAGGCCCCTCTTCTGTGGAACCAGCTTCCAGTTTGGATTCAGGAGACAGACACTATCTCTACTTTCAAGATTAGGCTTCAAACTTTCCTTTTTGCTAAAGCATATAGTTAGGGCTGGACCAGGTGACCCTGAATCCTCCCTTAGTTATGCTACAATAGGCGTAGGCTGCTGGGGGACTCCCATGATGCACTGTTTCTCCTGCACTCACTGTGTATTTATACACCTGTCTGCATTTAACCATTAGTTAATATTAATCTCTGTCTCTCTTCCACAGCATGTCTTCTATCCTGTCTTCCTTCTCTCACCCTAACCGGTCGCAGCAGATGGCCCCGCCCCTCCCTGAGCCTGGTTCTGCTGGAGGTTTCTTCCTGTTAAAAGGGAGTTTTTCCTTCCCACTGTCACCAAAGTGCTTGCTCACAGGGGCTGTTCGATTCTGTATTTTTGTGGGATCTTTACAGTATAAAGTGCCTTAAGGCAACTGCTGCTATATAAATAAAATTGAATTTAACTGAACTGAACTGCTCACCTGTGTCTCAGGTGTTGATCATTCTTAATGCGATTATATAGCAAACATTATGGATTACCTTTTGGTTCATTGTAATAACAGTCAGTCCAAGAAGTACTGTGAGTTTCTTTCCTTTCAGTGACTGCAGCTTTTGTATTTTCCTTATACATTAACACTAGTTAGCGGGCTCCTAACCTAGCTTGCTTTTACTTTCCCTCTAACCTTTTTTGGTAAATTTTGGTGACCAACCCTGGTCTGCTTTAAATAAAGCTTATGTGTGAGTTCAACATGGAAGATGTGCAATCTCTCATCTTTCTCCTTCCTTGGTGTTCAGCTGCTAATCTTTTCTTTACATCACTTTCATTTTCTTGCCCACTTTCTGCGAGCTAATCAGCCTGTGTGCTTTAACTCTCAGTGCTCCTCCGTCAGTCTGTACCTCCTCCTCATCTCCACCTCACCTGCTCACTCAGAGCTCCATCCAAGCCTCCATCTTCATCTTCACCACCACTGCTGGGATTCTGTTCTGCTGGGTCATCAGAGTGTAATTAGCAAGTAGCCTAATTTAATTCTCAATAAATCATATTCAGTTAGTAAACAGTATTCTTAAGAGTAGTCTAAGTACGGAGACACAGAGCTGAGGGCCTCTCGTCCTGGTCCTTGCTTACAGTGAATCACACATTTAAATTCAACCCAGAAACATAAGCTCCAAAATATGCATGTAAGAGTTTTGTTTTCAACACAGAGCTTAACCAATGTGAGGGTATCGAGTTTACTCAGAAAATTAAGAAACACAAAAATAGTCCGCTTCCTCGAATTCAATTTTCCATTTCAGCATATATCCCAGGACTGAGAGGAGAAGGTTTACAGAGATGGTTTGCCTCATTTAAACAAAGAATTAAGATAGCTTCATGCAAGGCTTGCTATTACAAACAGTAACGAAGCCTCTCGCTCTTGCTGCTATTTAAAAACCGCTTCACAATTGGCACTAATCACATGCTAAACTTGTACAGGCGGCATTTTTCTTTAAAGGTTAAAGTATTCTCTGAAGTCAAACGTGGGGAGGTGGATAAAAGAGAGAATGGAGTTCAGAAAAGGTTGTCACGTTTTATTTGTTGTTGTCTAAGACAAACAGATGATGAGACCGGAGCTTTAGTCGACATGCCTATCAGCAAAAACTGAATTCGTTAATATTGTCATTTAGTTTCTGTAACAACAAATTTCAAACACGGGTTTCCGAGGCAGAGAAATCAGCTTATGTAGGTTATCGACAACCTTTAATTCTTTGTGACGCCTCGAGCACGCGCACCCTCCGCAGCACTGCCACAAGCACAATCCTGCAGATACGACTTTGCTTCCTTTGCCAAACGTTACGCAACTTTTTAACCTCCCTACACATCGGTAAGGGGTTTATGTGGAACACAAACGAAGCACTGCACATCTAGATATTTCACTTTGATCTGCGCTGTGTAGGTGTTGGTGTGTTGGTGTATAAAACAAGCCAGTTGTTTAGTTCATCAGCATAAATTAAAGTATGCATGGTCAAACCTCAAGTGGTTTTTTAAATTCATTTGATCCATTTGGATCCCCTGAATGTGTGAGACAGAGAGAGAGACAGACGATGTGTCCAATCTCACTCATAACAAAAGGGTGTGAGATTGGAAAAATATGTCTAAATGTACAATAATTTCACAGCTTGTGCTTATGTAACCTGCTTCGGTATGCAGAATCGTATTCTCTGAAACATCCCGCCACCGACCATCTGTGAACCACATGCAGGGAAAGGTGGAGAAAAGGCGAAGGACACAAGATGCAGACGGAGGGTCAGGCTGTTAAACCATGAGGGCGGCTGAATTAGACACGACTCTGCTGTTTCAACTAGTTTGATCCGCTGACAGAAGAGCAGTGTGAATAAATAAAACCAAAGATGATGAATAAGTAAAAAAAAACAACACACAGACGCTGCTCCGGCTCAAAACTGGTCCTTTATTCTGCTGACTGGAATACGAGGAGTCGGGCTGGCAAAATGTCCAGGTACAGCAGCAGATTGATGGGGCGTTTATGAAAAAATAATGGCGCACTGCACGCTTGTATTTTGTGAGGGACTCTGCTGTCATGTTGAGTTATTCACAGTAACTGGAACAACAAACATCGTTATCTCGACCATGGAAGTCATGCTGTCAGTGGAAAATTAATTATTAGCTGAGGAGACTTGTTGGTGGTGCAGATCTAGATGGATTATTAAAAACGAAATAGTGACAAAATAATGACACACAATCCAGGGAAAACCTCCCCTCAGTCTCACAGCGTGCATGAGGTAAGGGGAGGGGTGATGCTTCCTGCAGAAACGCTCTTTTATTCTCTGCTGACTTTCTTTTTTTTATTATCTCAAACTGAAAATGTCACTTGGGAAATCCAGTTAAAGTAAAAAATATACCCTTGGTTTCCTGTATAATGTTGCACTCCCCATGACCTCCGAGTTATATTATATTTAGGAGTAGTTTATATTTAGTGGCATTAAACCACTCTATGAAATTACAATCAGAGTGGCGAGGGTCCCTGGAGTCTCGCTGCTGTTAGTTCAGGTCGACTGTAACCACGCATGAAAGAAATGCAGCTCCGTTTTTCATGTCTGAAGCGAGTCCGGCCGGCAGTAGGTGTGTCGGCACAGCGGGGAGAAAAATAACCTTGGCTGCAAATCAACTTGCTTCTCATCACCGAGCCACGTGATGAATGGCTCGGCCAATCAAATCTGTAGAAAGGCACTTCCCTGGTATTACTTTGCAATGGGAATGCCATATTCTTTCTGCTTAAATTGCAATCATCACGACAAAAGATATAGCCTAATAACTGCTGAAGAAAATATTATGAAACCCTGTGCAGTGTTCAGCCCTTAAACTATAACAGGAAGTATCAGCCCACACCGCTGCAGCTGTATTAAAACGATGACACATCTCTCATGTGAAAGTCGACTCCTCACGAACAATTTTATAAACTCTAAAGAAAGCTGAATGCAGCTTTCTCACCACCGCAGGATTTGGGACATTTGTCTTAATGCTTGATGCTCCTCCTGATGCAGCTCTGAAGGGATTTTGTCTCCTGGGAATGAACTGAGGATCAGTCACTTGTCAAAACCACTGCACTAAGAAATCATACATTTTTTTAGCACTAAATTATCCAAACATGATCAATGGACACTTTGTTGCCATGCAGCATATCTAAAAAGCCAATCAGATGGCAGCAACTAGGCATGGTGAAGATCAGAATAGGAAAGAAGGTGATTTAATGAGCAGCAGACCAGTTGCCACTCCTGTCAGCGAGGGTCTGGAAACTGAGGCTGCAGTTTGGACCTGCTCACATAAATCGGACATCACAGGTTTGGAAATGTGTTTCTTGGTCTGATTCTGATGGTAGGATCATAATTTGGTGTAAACAGCATGAATGGATCCATCCAGTAGATGTTCAGGCTGTTGGTGTTGGTGTAATAGTGTGGGGAATCTTTTCTTGGCACTCTTTGGGCCTCTTAGTACCAACTGAGCATCATTCAGACTCCACCTCCTGCTTCCAGCAGGACGACGCACCAAGTCACAAAGCTAAAATCAACACAAACTACTTGAACGTTGAGTTCACTGCACTCAAATGGGCTCCACAGTCACCAGATCCCAATCCATTCGAGGCCCTTTGTGATGTGGTGGATAAAGAGATTCGCATTGTGGGCGTGCAGCTGACGAATCTGCAGCATCACGTCAGTGTGAACCAAAATCTCTGAACCATGTGCCACAAAGAATTAATGCAGTTCTAAAGGGAAAACAGTGTACCTAATAAAGTGTCTGGCGATTCAAATGAGACACCGTTCTGACTCCTGCCCTTATACATCCCTTGCTAATCACATTATGAAAGTATTCAGATGTCGCTTGTGGGCAAAGATGTTAATAAAGTCAAGAATGAGTTTCTCTCTGCTCATCAGAGTCAGGCCGTTACTACGTTTTTAATTATTTATATTCAGAGACTGTTTATCATCTGTTTCACTTCCATTTTGTGGAGACGAGTTAGTCGACCGGCAGAGATGCCGTTGTGTTGTGAGGAGATCAAACAAAAAGAGCACGCTGCTGTAACAGTCTTGATCAACAGCGCCACGGTCACATCTGATGAGATATAAGAGATCCCTTGAAGAAAAACTGGGATGACAAGCATCAAAGAGCTAGAGCTGAAGCTGAGGACGGGGAAATTAAAGGTTTTACACACAGATACAAATCTATGAGGACCTCAAACTGTATAATCTCGGGAAAGGAGTCAGCTGTCAACCAGAAAAACCTCCTCATCACTCACACTCATTGTTGAAAATATTCCTGCTATGAATTCTTGGAGATATTGTCTTAGAGAAAAACGGAAGAAATCCATCCAAACCAAAGAAATCCAAAGAAAACAAGTCAAACACTCTACAAGGACATCTGACAAAAAGTCCTACTTTTTCTTCCTACTTTGTTATTTTGTGGACCTCCAGCGTCTTTCTTCCTCCTCTGTGTGTAATTTCTTTCCCTCCCAAGAGGAAAAGTGATAAATATTTAGCAACGTTTGAAAGGTGTGCTTTGTTCTGGTAGTGCAGTGTTTTCTGTTGCTTTTGGCACCTGAAATGCGCACATGCCGTCACATGGTTTCTCCCTCAGATTATATATGTTTTTCACTTTTCTTTTCTCTCACCTGTCGTATACATTTCAAATCAAACATCATATCATGGGGTGAACAGATGGAGCTTTGAGTGTGTGAGGATGTTTATTTTTGACATGTGTGTGTGTGCATTTGTGTGTGCGTGTGTAGATAGAATCGCTGCATTTGTGTTTGTACTTGTGTATGTTTTCTGCTCAAGTATAAATTACTCTGTCAGCTCTGTTTGCGTGAAAGTCTGTGAGTTAACATTTGCATGCGTGCGTGTGTGTGTAGTATGTTTATAAATC
This sequence comes from Aulonocara sp. 'chitande type north' Nkhata Bay, assembly GCF_057382095.1. Lineage (NCBI taxonomy): Eukaryota > Metazoa > Chordata > Actinopteri > Cichliformes > Cichlidae > Aulonocara > Aulonocara sp. 'chitande type north' Nkhata Bay. Next base: position 38,171,454 of record NC_141359.1, read on the forward strand.
TTTGTGGGGACCAAACGTTGGACGTTTACTACACTTGTGGGGACCAACAGCTGTTATGGGGACAAAATCCCCGTCCTCACCAGTGTAAAGGCATTTATGTGACTCCAAATGTGGTTTTAGTGTCAGGGTTACAGTTACGTTATGGTTAGGTTTAGGGTAAGGGTCAGGGTTAGGAATGAATCTTTGATGGTTAGGGTAAGCGGCTAGGGAAAGCAATATGTCAATGAGATGTCCCCACAAGGATATGAATACACACATGTGTGTGTGCAGAGGTTCAGACATCACTGCTGGATTTGGACACATAAACAAAGTCAGATGCTACGAAGTGGTCATTGCACTCTGTGAAGTCAAGATACAAAAACCCAAAGAATTATTGCAAACAAGCATGAAACCTGCCGATGGTGCATGTGTTCATACACAGCTTACGCCTCAGGTCCAGTTCAACACTGCATTACAGTGAAGTTAAGCTAAAACACACACATGCAGTATAACCTGGGATTAAAGTGGATGTTTGGGATTGTTTGCTTTTTCAGTGGCAGTTACTGTACGTCCTGCGTTCCACACAGCTCACCAAACATCATCAAACACAGTTTTGTGCAGTTTGACCCCCAAAAATATAAAAAGCTAATCAAAGCTTCAGTTACTGCATTCACAGACTGGACATTTAACCCTTTAAAGGCTGAAATATGATATATAATTATATTTTAAATCTACAAATTAAACGTCAGCTGATTGCAGCCTGTACACAAAGAGACAAATCTACTAAAGCGCACAACAAAAATGATGTGTTTAGTGAACCTTCTGACAAGTTTTTAAAATAATATTAATTTGCAAATATGAGTTTAATTTGTATTGCTTATAAATGTGCAATTATTTAGGTTTTGCACAGTAGGTCAGGGTCAATTTAAGCAGATGATGTTCTTTTCTAACGCGTGCTAAATTCCACCTTTTCATTTGGACAGAAGCCAAAACGGGTCACATAACATCTGCCTACATGCAGAATATTCCAGGAAGTATTTGGTTAAATCCACAAAGTAAACGTCAGCTGATCGCAGAAACAAATCTACTAAAGCTCACAACAAAAATGATGACATGAGTGAGTCATTTTCTTACACTACACTGCTCTGTCGTCCTTCGGGGTTCCCCCATCTGCCGAGTGCTGCTGAAAATCCTGAATATATCAATATGAAACAGGTTGGGATGGAGAGACACAAGTTCAGAAACAAGATAAATAAAATATATATATATAAAATTAATACTCTGCACCACTTCCAGATTCTGTCTTTGTAAAGTTCCATATGTGTGCTCACTCATATGGATTTAATCCACTCCTCAGAGGCTTTTTTTCAGCTAAATAAACCTGCAGCCATTGTTCACATGTTATAAATTTGCCGTTGGGTTTAGTTTCCGGCAACGTTGCCTAATAAGTAGTCTTGTGATGGGAGGAAGCATCGGAGTTAACACAAAGTGTCAGAAGTCAAATTGGTATTCCAAGCTGAGAGAAGATTTCTCGACACTGAATCAAGACTAGATTGAAGGTTTCTAGGAGGGCAGTGCATGTAATCAAAGCACGTTCAGGCAGGTCAAAACTGAGCACACTGTTCAATACATCAGGCGTTGTTCACAGAAAGATAGAAAGTAACTTCACCACAGATGCAGAACTTATAAAAAACAAAGGAAACAAAAGTCAATCAGCAAAAGATCTGTGAGGAGACGTTTGGTTTGATGTGAGTCTCTGTAAATAAGGATTCTTACTGAAATCAGATCATGTCTCAAAACTCTGAAAGAACTACTTATTTAAACTAAATAAGCTCAAGGTGACTATCAGATTTCCGTCTTATGGAGGCACTTTGATGATGCTGGGATAACAAATCTCAAGTATATGCTATCAATAAATCAATTTGTAATTACACATATTTACTAGTGAGTATGGAAAGAACTTGAAAATTAGTTACTTTGTTCCTTTGAATAATAGTCTGCAATAGACTGGTGTCTACTCCAGATGGGTCCAGCCTCCTGTGACCAGCAATCCATCCATTTTATTGTCATAAACTTCTAGATGTCCACATAAAGGTGTGTAGTGATGGTTTATCTTCAGGGAAAGATCGATGTATTGCACTAAGGCCCAGTGCTTCCTCCAGCTTCCTTGCTGTGGATCTACAATTTCACTTTTCCACTCCTGTCACTCACATTTGCCTAAACCCACATGTGGCCGGCGCCACTATGAAATGTGAAAACTATGGACCATAACAAGCTGACTCTTACAGTCCATAGCTCACAGTGAAAAAATACAATACTATGCTTGAGAGCACGCTGTAACGTATTTGCAGTAATGACACAGATAGAGGTGAAGACTTCCTGTCATATAACTGCAATCTGATTTCTTTTTTACCTGCTTTTGTCGCAGGAGCAACAAAGGTAGCAGCAGGTGACCACAGTGAGTACATCAAAGCTTTTCTCCTTATAATGAGGCACAAACTTGTAAAGGCAGACGTGTTATTTATGATACCGTTAGAACGCAGATGAAAAACGTGGCAAATTAATTGATGGGCTGTATAAACAGGCATGGTGTGTTTGTGTTTGCTTATCTGAAAAGATAGTGTATCACTGAACAGCGCTATAACGACAGAACAGAGAGAATGAGAAGCAACGGTGCACAACAGCGGGAGGAAAATATTCTCATCTTTAATTCCTTTCCAGCTTCAGCAGAAACCCGGTGGGACCAGTGAATCGTCAAAGTGAATGTTTGCAGTATTGATGTGAAGGCACAGAACAAGAAGACGGCTCAATTAAAGCAGAAAACACCTTTTGTTATGTGCTCCTCTAAGGGCTTCTATATATGCACATTATTAGCTTACACTATATTGGCATCTGCACACAGTGCAGTCCTAAGAACTCCTGAAATTACATTTCGAACTAAGCGAAGAAAAAGATTATAAAGATGCTGACTTAGAGCAACAATGGGAGAGAAAATGAAATTCTACGTGGGGGTTTTTTCGGATTGCAAAGATTTCTTCTTCTCACAGCAAGATTTCTTTCTTCTTTTTTTACAGTGTGGATATGATGTGGTTTGACTTTTTTTCTTTATGGAAAATAAATCAGAGCTTAACAAAATGTAACTGGAGTTTTCTTCCTAAATTACAGTCTGCATAAATGATGCTACTGACAGGCTGCTTCCTGTTCTGTCCGTGTTTGTGTCCAGCTATCACATATCAGGCTAATGCGAATGAAAAACCACCCTTACTGAGGCAAGTATTCGAATCATCGTCCTAACGCTATTAAAGATTTATTGCATAACAGCTGCAATCATGCAGCAACGCAGCCACTGCTGGACGTTATCCAGTCATTAGAGTTATGAAAACATAAGCAATCCATTTCTAATCACCAAGTAATCAGCTGTTTAATCACACAGGTCCACAGAGAGGGAACTTCAGTAAGCTTTCCACACTACTGAGCTCACTAGATTTATCTGGCCCGGGTTTGTGCATAAACCAATATGAACTCAGCTCACCCACAAAAGGGTTTTTAAATTATTACAGACGGCTTACGAACATGCATGACTGACTGACCAAAATATCCTCCAACAAAAACACAGGCGGAAAAATCTCGCAGAATCACAGATGATGGTTATTTTCAAACGTGTGCAGTCTGAAAATGTATTTAAGGTCAAAGGCAGAAAACATCAAATCATTCTTTGTATTCTAACCCTTTACTTGTGTCCAGCTGGATGCTGAGTTCAAATAATGGCTTTTTCACCTGACAAACAGGTAACTGTAGCTGAAATGACACACATCAGATTATTTAGTAATTTTTAAAAAAGTGTTTTAACCCAGCAACTACACCCAAAGGCCATGTTTGATTCTTATAACATATTTCTGTTTACAATTCTCGACCTGGAATGGCTTAAAATGAAGTTTCTTTCATTTGGGATCATTAGCTGTGTCGGTACAGAGAAATTAGCTCCAGCAATCCAAATATTGGCAAGAAATTTTTAATTGAGTGAAGAAAACCAAAGTAACGACAAGCCGTTATTTCTAGTGTGTAGCAAACAAAGTCCAGAAAAACCTTCACAAATGCGGAAGTGGAGAAGTTGATCAAAGCTCCAGAAACCAGTCGTTAAGGGAAGATCAGAGATTTTATGAAATACTGCTGCTAAGAACCAGCAGTGATGGAGACTGATAGGAATAAGAGAACTGCATGAGCCAAGAAAGAGAAAAACTGCCGGCACAATGCACTTTGCTCTCATGCTTTTTGTTTTGAGAGCTGTTTGTGCAGAGAACATCAACATACGGTATCTGCACGCATGGTTCCCAACGTGGGGGAGAGCCCTTCATCCCACGGCCACCTTACCCAAACCCCACTCACATGACTTTGGATGAATTCGACCACAAAGTGAAAGAAAAGCAGTCAACAAGTGCTCAGCATATGTGTCCTGTTAGACTGTCTGACAGGCCAATGCCAAGTGTGCAAAGCTGCTATCATCCTCTGAAGGATCTAGAACACAGTTTTTCATTGTTCATTAAAGAAAAATGCACCAGAAACAAACAGAAACAAAAAGAATTCCCATTTTTCATCACTAGTATCATTTTACACAGCATTTAAAAACCGAATCATGTGATATAGCATGCTGTAAAAGTAAAAATGAATACCTGTAATGAAAGCATGAATCCAGGCTATAATGATTTCTAATGAATCACCAGAATTGGCCTTTTGGGATTCTTTAAATCAGTTCACCTTTGAGGATTTCTAATTATTTCCTTTTCACAGCAAATCAAGACTAAAACAGAGCAAAGCTTAAGTGGATTTCAGAGCGTTTATGGACTAAAGCTGGAGAAGTGTGTCTGTGCATGTGTCGGGAGCTAGAATAAGCTACTTCCATAATGAGCGCAGTAATGTAATAATGTGCTACAATTAGCTGACTAACCCAACAGACGGTGTAGATCGATGAGCAGACACAGCCCTCAGTGTCTTGTGCTACTGAGGCTGGCAGATGGACTGACTAAAGCGAAAGCGTATCTAATAGACCCCATAAATATTTATAGGCACGCAATTATCTCGAGTTGTTGGTATTTTTAGAGGAAAAGATGCACTCAACAAAACCAAACTTCTCAGGATGATTCGGACTCAGCTTCTTATATCTGGTCACTGATTAGACGTTAGTGGGACTTAATTCACAAACACTGGCCATGTTTTATGTCAGCAGTGCCTGAAAGAACCACTTTAAATGTCTTTACATGTTTACAGCAAATAAAGGGATATTAGGCTTTCAATTAGAGAGGAAGGACGTGGTTAGAACTGCGAAGCATTTAATTGAACTTTTCCATGATGTAACCTAGTCCTCACTGAAAGCTGCTACACGAGGAACATAGGAAGGAGTCTGAGTCAGCAAACTGGCTCAGACTTGGCAGTTACATCGATTGAAAAATTGCTAGCATTAGCAGGAAACTGTGGTGACTTTCCAGAGTGAATGTGAGGATGAGCCTGTTATTTCTTCTTGTAAAGGTTGAAAGGGTTTTAAAGTGGAAGCATATATTAAAACTTTCAAACTAGTGTTAATTCATGTTTAGATACTACCTTCGAGGTTTTGCTTTTTCATTAAATATATGTTTTTTCTTTTTAAACATGATTAGAATTCAGTTTATTACTCATTTTATCACAAAACATACACAAAATCCGAAATGCAGGATCCGGGACGCAGACTGCTAAATAAAACTCTAAATGAAAGTGAAGTGAAATGAAAGCAAAGCAAAAAAAATCCAAAGTGACAGGTGTACATGGATGAAAAAAATCTTGGTAAATTAACATACACTGTGACAAAGACAGAGGGAAGGACTATTTATACACATGGGAAAAACACATGTGTATAAATATCTATACACATTGTTTTTTCCCCACCTGTCTCCACTTCCCGATGAGGTGAGGTGATGAAAAATACTCAGCAAAAGCAAGGATGCAAACAATATTGTCAAACACAGGGGAGGAATTAAAACAAAGCAAAACACCAGAGACAGAAACTTTCAAAGTAAAACAGGAACTAAGCTGCAGGAACAGACTACACTGATCCAAAGGAACGCTGGGCAAACTAAACATAAAGGACAAGCTGCATAAAGAATAACTAGAAGTCAAGTAAAAGCTGAAACAAAAACCAACTGGGGTCACACTTATTATTTGGATTGATGCTTTTATGGCATTTCTCTACGCTTGCTGAGTGTACAAAGAGCTTTCTGCTACAAATTTCATATATACAACATTTATTTACCTTTACTGTGAAGCACTTTGTCTAAAATCTGTGCGAAAACATGCAGATGAGACAATCAAACCACTGACCTTCCAATTAGCAGGTGACTCTAGTACAGATTGTGTTTTTGAGCAACTATTACTGAATTTAATTTCATCACATTATCACTGGAAAAATTCACAACTGCCACGAAACACTTTATGGCCGGTATGGGGCTTGAACCCACAACCGTTTTAGTAGTAATAGTTGCATAGCTTCTTCAGCACTTTATTCTATTTAAATAGTTGTAGTCAATCATAAACTGAATCACTGTTTAACATATTTGGTTTGCTAATGTCGCTCAGTCCCAACTAAACATAGCACCATATAGTATGGAACTAGCTCAGTAATGTCTGCTACTCAAAGCAAAACCAGATGAGTGGGTAAAACAATGACTTCTGGTGTAGACAGGAGGATACATTTTTCTTCTTTAAAAACTTACACAGCAGTTTGGCTTAAAGTGCCAAGTTACATTTAAGCCTTCAGGCTAGTCTTAACGCGATGATAAGTGTCTGTTTTGGCTGAAAATACAGTTTAACTGTGACAGTGAGCCACACGGATAATGAATTGTGGGCTGTGTAAGCAGTGACGTTCAAGAGTTTACCGGCCTCCCTAAAACCAAACCTTCATCATGCTTTACTTGACAAGGCCTGGAGGCTACATGGTGATTCCTTGATTCCTAGCTGAAGGAAATGAAAGCACTCAGAAATTATATGGTACTTGCAGATGGATTCATAGATGCGCAGTTTAAAAAAACAAGGGTGAGCTCAAAGACGGCCCTTCATATGTTGATTTAGATTAAGAGATAAAAACAGACTGCAGACGACAGATTAATACTTAATACTGCAGGTTGATCATAAACAACATGTTCTGTGTTTTCTACACAGAAAAGAAATATGCTAATCTGTCCTCCTCGTGTAACAGCATGGGCGCATACTTTGTCTTACATTTCAGCAAGCTCGTAAACAAACACATGGTGTCTGCCTCAGGTTGTGATTAATTAACCCTCCCTGCTCAGCTGTCACTCAAAACCATTTACTGTTCTCGCACTTAGACGCTTAGAGGATAAACACACTCGTATTTTTTAATTTACCGCCTAAAGGCCTTTAAACAGTTCCTTCATTTGGTTTTGGACTGAGAAAAATGAACAGCTAATCCTGAGAGGGATGCTTGCATTCAACAACCAGCATTCTAGAAAACCTGTTATGGCACTCAGATGTCATTTATAAAAAAATGATTACAGTGTTTATACTGAGAAAGTGTGATGTGGATAGACATATACAGCTTCTAACAACACAGTCTTGTTGTTAGTGTCTTTATTGCTGTAGTTACATTTCTTATATTGTTGTGAAATTTCCAAAAGGACAAATAAACGTAAATTGCTTAAACTGTGTTGTAAAATCACTCTGGTCTTTGGATTAAAACACTTCTGTCATGCCTGCTGAGAAGATCAATGCCAAGTTATAGATGTTTAATAAAGAGTCGTCTGCCTTGTGACATTAAACAGTTCTTCTGTTTTCACTTGAGTAATTTATAACAATCCTATTATCATCGTAGTAACACGTCATTCTGATTAAATTGTTTAGGACGTGACAGACCAAACTCCACTAAATGGCTCTTTGGTGTGAAATACACAGAGTATAATCTGCAGCTTACAGTCCAGCCTTTACAGGTGAAGACCTCGTAGCTGCACATCTCCTCTGTGTAGGCAGTGACCGCTGTCATGTGTATTATTAAGGGGTCTGTGGTACTCTGACCTCACAGAGGCTCCGGGGCTCTAACAGCTATGAGAACTTTAGCGAGAGCTTTCACAGCTGAATGAGATGGAAGTGAAATATGAAAAATAACAGAATAAACCTTCGTGGCTCAGACTGGGCAGCAGTGTGGGATAATTGGAGCACATCTGGCTTTAAAGAGTTATCAGAGCAAACACTTACAAGTAGTGTGAGCTGCTTTCTCGTAGAGCATCTGTGAACAGCTGTTTTAGTTCTCCCGCCAGGAAGTGAAATACTCACCACTTGCATGTTGGATCATCGTGACCTTAAACTGGAGTTTAATTTTAGGGAGGAAGAAAAAGTTGCAGGAAGCAAAGTCTGGCAATTGAAAGATAAAGTTGTGACTAACATAAGCTGCCCTCGTGCGACAGCATGAGCTACAGTCCAGGTGGCTGATACAGCACAACTGTGCGACCCTGAGGGGACGAATCCACTGTGCATACTGTCATGAATGTGGGAAAAACAATGAAGAGGCTCCAAGTTATAATCTCAATTTCATGCAACATCTTTATTACTGCACACTGCAGACCTCCTCCTGTAAAAACAGCTGTTTGGTCTCTGGATGAAAGCCAGAGATCCAGCTCTCATCGCCAGTGACGATCCTCAGCATCAGTGTTTTGATCCGTGGTGAAATTACAGATGCTGACATGTAGGTGGTCAGGATGAGACTTCCATGGAGGGGTCTAAAAATAGCAGCTCTGCTGGAAGCAGTTCCGTGGCACACCGAGAGATGACCTCAAAGAGGCGAAATTTGAATCAGATATGGCTCTCAGTTTTTACAGATGCTGAGCCTTTTGATCGCAGCTCATATGATGGGACTGCTGTAAGTGTTTTCTGTGGAGACACAACAAGCAGCTCCAGCAGGGCCACAGGCTGAATAATTATAAAACGCTGTCATAGCTTTAATTTGATTTTTTGCAAGGATTAATGAGAGAAAGAACAATGACATATGTAGTTTCATTTATCAGAGCACTCCAAATAATAATCAGAACGATTTGCTTTTTTTTTGCAGTTGTTTATAGCATTTAGAGAATCTTTTAGTGTCTAAATTTTTAAAGTGGTGTCATCAAAGTGTTTGAAAATGGAAAAAACTGAACATGGATGGTGACACGTTATCATTCGTGTCTTCCGCTGGTTGTCTGTCTTCCCATCAGCCTCCCATCTGCAATCGTGGACGTGTCATTTTTTTCCATCTGCTAAGTGTCTCATTCATACCTGAGTGCTGGCAGGCCAAATGATTCATTTCATCAGCATTCTGCTTTTCAGTTTGCCACAAAACCACCATGACAGCGACATGCACAAAACCACAGCAGGGCATCACGTAGCACAATAAGTTGATTAGTTTCAATTAAAGATCCCACTGCTGATAAACTGGCGGTGCCGCTGACACTTCCTCTAGTTGTGGGGACATTAAAAACGCATTGTTGTTTTTGCATCTTCCTGTTGTCGTTCTGGATGTACAAATAAGCATCGGCGTCTTTTCCTCTGCCTCTGAGGAACCAGGTTGCCTACTTTCCTTTTCCAATTCTTTGCTCTGTTTTATGCAAGCTGTAATTCTTTGGGGGCAAAGAGGCGTTACAGTTTTTTTGTTTGTGTTTTTAACTTTCAGCAGTGATGAGATGATTGTGTTCTTTTTCCTGTCCTCGCGCAGCGATGCTGAAAGTGTCTAAACAAGCTCGACAGCGGATGTTAAATGGACTCACTGAGCCACACGTCCTGCACTTAACATTTAAACGTCATTACCGTGCACAGGCTCGACGCTCACATTTGACCTCGTGAATTTCACTCGTGAAACTTGAGCTATAGATTCGATTAAACACGGTGAGCAGATCCAAATTATGAGGCAACATTTAAACTGCTGCACATGAATGCAGCATAGTCAAAAATTAGCACAGGCCCTGACGTACGCTGTGAGAGATTAGACAACTCTAGCAAAATAAATCAATTATCAGAGTGTTGCAGAACAAATGTCTGCACAGTGAAAGAAAGAGAGTGTGTGCACGCTGGGGGCTATGCTAAGCTACACTGAGCACAGCAATGCATCAACGTGTCACGATTAGCTGACTAACCCAAGAAACACAGCAGATGGATGGTAGGAAGAAAAAGAATATTAATGATGCTAAACATTAACAGCATTAATTCAAAAACTGTAAAATATTTACGATTTGCCAGCATGTAGATAAAACTTGTAGTTTTATCTCTAGTACACGGGAAAATCTCTTGAAATGCATGCAGAAGGTTTATCTGAACGCTACGATGCTGGAGGGAAAAAAAAAGTAAAGGTCACATCATGCGAGCGCCTCAGATATTTCAATTATCTCGTTCTTTCTTGCAAAGGCTGCAAAAGCATTTTCTTGCTGATTGGCTCTGTGGCAGTGTTGTTATCGTCACTCTCACAGAATCAAACTGGCTCCTGTGGAAAATACGCTTATTTAAGCACACCTCCCTAAAAAGTCTTGTGTCAGGAGGTCATCTTATTTAAAATGATCACACGGTGACGGCTGCATCTCACACGCTGCAGACCGATCAGGAATGCAAAGATGTGACTGGATTTTCTGCTGATGAGCTTTACAGCAGCTCGGTGATTAGTGCCGTCACCTGCGAGTCAAACTCATATCGGTGCAATGGATCGTGCAATGCACCTGTTTCCTCCACCAGCCTCAAAATGTCTCTAATTTATGGTGTGTTATTGAGCAATGATGCGGTATCTGCGCAGGGCGTCACTCTGGACGAGATGGGGGACGTTACAGCACACTCTCTCGACAGGGGAACAAATAGTGCTGTGACACAAAAATAGCTGCACGAGGGACTCGGGGATACCAAATGTATTTGAGATGTTACTTAACCAAAAGAGGACGTGCAATATAGCATTAGCAACTTTGCAGAGGGAAATAATACAGCAGAGGGGAAAAGGGATGATAGGGAGCAACGGAAAACACATTAAAATATGGAGCAGAAGGGATTGTGGAAGAAGCAGGGGAATGAAGGAAATAGAAAAACATTTGACTGTAGTTATGAGGGATAAAAAAAAGAAGCTGTTCCCCTTTCCATCAGATGAAAGAGGAGATAGCTGTAAAGATAAAATAAAGATGAAATACTGTATTTAATTAAATTTATGCCGTAATGCAGAAATAGATGGGCATGCAAAGTCAGTTAGGCGGCCTTTGAGCCTTTTTTTTTCCTGTGCGAAAGCTTCAGACATCTAATAGAAGTATTGTGAGGAAAATACGCAGAGGCATTTAATAATGTATGCTGCAGTGAACATAAGGACAGTGTTAAGTATTCGATGCGGTGGGAGCCGCGTATAAACCCCAGCTGATGTGATAGTTGTGACAGCAGAGGACAGAAGTGAGACAAGATAGCTGAGGAACGTTACTACTTTTAACAGCTGAGGCACACTGAGTGGTAGGAAGGAGCCCCATGCAACTGCCCCTACACACACACACACACACACACACACACACACACACACACACACAGACAAAATGTCATTGGAACTGAATTAGAACTCTCCAGAGGAATCTTTGCCCGAACGCAGCACTTCCTCGAAGGGGAGCGACTGTCCTGATATTTGACCTTTCTTACTCAGCTGGACCGTTTTTGACATTTCGGTCCGTCATTCCCTTTTTTTTCTTTTTCCTTTTTTTCTTTTCCCGCTTCCTGTTTTGTTTCAGACCAAAAAATATATATAAATTATGGAGAAATTAAATACTACATACATTTGATAAAACCTTTTTTTATTTGGGATTTACAAAGTTGTCCAGTATTTGTACACAAGCGTCGATGAACTGATAAACTGCACGTGTGGAAGTAACCTTTGAAGTGTATTTCTTGTAGAGCAGCAAGATGAGGATGTTTAAATGAGCTCAGATAGTCTACTAAACACATCATGGTTCTCGAGTATGTGGAACAAGGTCTACAGATTAAAGAAATAAGGTTATTTTTTAACTTAAATTAAATGCTGACATGATATAACACATAAATCATTACTGGCAAATAAACCCTGCGTTTACCCTTGAAGGAAAAGTTATGCACATTTAATCACGACAGAGCAAACCTTTTGAAAAACAGAAGAAAAGTTTGATAATTACATGCTTTTTATCTGGTTTTTAAGTCTCCCTGAGATCTTTGATAATGCACGCACTTAAACCCTACGGTTTAATGACTTCTACATCCAGATAAATTTGACCAAATTTATTGCTAGGACCTTGGAAAGCAGTGATATCACTAAAAAGACCCTGCAGAAGGGTTAAACTAACATTTATCTGAATATATAAACATACAGCACTGCATAAAAGTCACCACGCATTTCTCTAAACTTTGCTAGAAAAGTGGCCAATAGGTGCAGCGATTTATTGAAACATTTGCAAACACATAGAATATAAGGTCAGTAAATATTTGCTGTGACCACTTTTATACTTTTTATATGTCCAAAACCCCTTCACAAATCCTGGAGAACTATTACTCAAGACCATCAGAAGAAAGTCTGGCTCCTTGGAAGCAAAATCTAATGAAATGAGGGATTTTTCAAGACGTTTGCACAGTACTGAACATGTTCCTGGATGTGTTTAGTTTATTATTTTAATAAAAAACTACTTACAGCGTCCTGGCACAGTCTTCTCACTACATGTCGTGCAAGTGCAAATGAAAATGCAGCATCAGACACGTACTCAAATGTTATTCGAGATCTAATTGTTTGAAAAGTTTTTCCGTTGTTAAACTAAATTCTATTTCTAAGATGCCAGATCTCAGCAATTACTCAGTGTTATCGCAGGTACAGACGGATGAAGGTATGAAAATAGAGTTTATTTGTGCAAAGTAAGGTCAGACCTGATGGAGACAGCTGACCGTTTTAAATACAAACATGTTCTTAAAACACAGTCAGGTGGGAGGTGTGTGTGTGTGTGTGTGTGGGGGGGGGGGGGGGGGGGGGGGGTATTTATGTGATTACTTAATTGTAATTTATGTTCTCAAATTGTAAAAGCAAATCTGAAAAGCTGTGTCGATGCTGCCGTTTTTTGCAGCGAGCACAAAGATAATATTTGCTCACGCACAAAAAGATCTGTGTTTATGCCAGAGGCGTGCTGCTTTTGTTCAGACTGTTTCTCTGAATCCCTTCTACCCCCCTTTTTCCAACTCACTGTCTTTCTCTGTAGTCTCTCACTCAGTACATAATCAGCCTTTGGACTCTAACCAAAGCTGAAAAAAATGCAACAGCTCAAGTGAGGGATGAACAAATATACAGATTTTTTATGTAACGATGTATCGCTGCCTTATTGTTTCGATTAAAAAAAAAACACAGGAGGATTATTAATTTAAAAAAATCATGTGTTTTGTGTGGTGATAACAGAATGAAACCAAGGCTTTTTGGAAGACATCACAGTGACAATTTAAGCATTTTTATTGCTCTAAGTGCATAAAACCTAACAAAAAAAGGATGAAATTGCTTTTTAATGCCTCACCAAAATGTCACCATGTCCTGTTCGTGTTAGTGTGAATATAAAACAGATTTCATTCATGTCTGGCTGCTTCTCTCTCTCTCTTTGTGTGCATGTGTGCATGAGACTGTGATTATCCCACTCACTCGACTGTGTCCTCCCAGTTACACCAGTGTCTCTGATCCAGCTCTTGCATGTCCAGTCTGAACTTGCCCAGGCAGAAATCCTCAATAGCGTATTCGTAGTGAGGTCCGCAGCCCAGCGCTGACACACACTGAGACGCTGCTGAGAGAAAGGGGAGGGAAGAAAAGGGAAGGACGGCGTTAGAATAATGAAGGAAAGTGGGCTGAATGTAAGTTGGATCGCAGCACAATGCATAATTCAGTGCAGGGCTAACAACTTTTTCCAACTTTTAAAAAGTGTAATGCAAAGAGCTCTGGCCGCAGCGGGATGACGGCAGAGGGCAACACTCAAGAGAGTGTCTGTAACTGCTGCCACCTTTTGTGGATCAATGCAAACTGATCCATTTCCCCATCTGTTGAAGATGACAGTCTGCTGACACAGTGTAAGCTTTATCACTGCCGTACAAGACCTCCAAAACCACAAACAGACAGATGAGAGACAGACGAGACAAACTGAACACCAACGTTTCCGGTAAATTCTTGGTGGACATGAGGGAGAGTGCTCCAGATGCTGAGAGGGACACTTTGACATATTAACAGAAGGACTGTGTGACAAATGATGTAACGCAGGTAAGAAAGTATGTGATGGCAAAGATGTTTGGTAACACCCATTCAAGATACAGTAGTATCGGTTAAAAACGACATGTCGTAAAAGAATAATGCGAGAAGACTGCAGCTGTGGTAAGCTCCACATAAAAGCTCTGGGCTTAAGGAAATTGGTAATTTCTCTGCATTCAGAGTATCAGTGCTTTTACACCTCACTAGTTAACTTTTCAACCTTTGTTTATTTCCCTGCCCGTGTGGGTGTAAATGCTCAGATTATTCAGCCAAATTACTCAGAAACAAACAGGGTGAAGAGTCACAAGGTCAAATATAAAACCTCTCCTGCAGTGACACGCTGCATTTCAGAAACGTTAGGCTGAAAATGCAAATGAGATGCTAAATATCAGCATTTTCACAGATTTGTAAATTTTTGTTATGCAAGAGTAAAAAAAAGAGTTTCAATTTGTTGCAACGTTGTTGCAACGTTGAAGCCCCAGCTTTTTATTTTTTTATCAGTCACAACAGAGACGAATAAAACTGGAAGGTTTGTTGAATGTAAGTATTAGGAATTAAAAACAGACTTTAGAGTTCGGGCGTAAAAGTAATTATGTATCGACCAATGAAGGCCATTAAAGGTAAAAAATGTAGAACCGACAATAAATCGATAACTACATTAATTTATAATATTATATTTTTAAGGTGTTCTTCTTACATATCTGACAGCTTCAGCTTTCTTTTTTCATCACAGTCATAAACTTGACAACTTGAACTCTTTCTGACCAGTGTTGTAATAGTAATTAGTTACTTATTACTGATTACTTCTAAAAGAAAGTTATCGTTGCTTTACTGATTTTCAAAAGCAGTTAGTTACTTTATTACTTAGTTGCTTTTTAAAAACATGACACACAACCTCAAGACATTTCAGGCCAATTCTAATTTTTTCAGCATAACCCATCATATAAAGTTGAATCAAAACTTGTTTTATTAGTTTTAATCTTTTAATTTTAAGCATCAAGCAAATTCTGCAAATTTTCCAGCAAACTTTCAAACAGATGCAAGTAAAACACAGCAAAAATAAATAAAATCAAAGGCTCAGCAGCACTGAGTCCTGTCACTCTTAAATCTATTTCCACCTGTTTAGCAGGAGTGGGAGGTTTGCCCGGTGCCGCAGCGGTCATGTCAGTGGGGGGATCCGAGGGTTTCTCTGTGAATTTCACATTCCTGTGGCAGCGTGCATGGAGCTTGCTCAGATCTGAAGTTAAATTTTTCGTTGTAGAAAGAAGTTTTCTTCCCACGCAGAGTGAACAGGGGACTAATGTTTTTGTAGTAATGTCAGTACTTCCACACATCCGGCTTCCTCCATATTATCTATTGTTGATCTACACACGTCTGTTGCTGCCACGGACGTTGCACGCTCATACGTCATTGTCATGAGACACTCTCACAAACAACATCACGGTTTTCTAACGCAGCGTGCTTATGGGAGAGTAACAGTAATCTAATTATTTGCAATAGTAATCCCTTACTTTACTCGATACTCAAACGCATTACTTTTAACACGTTACTGCCCATCTCTTTTTCTGACACTCTCTACTGATCTTCCAACCTGTATGTGACACCCACATCACTCTAAAGCACATCTTACTCATAATTACTCATAATACTAATTATTAGTGCTCACTCCCCGAAAATAACAAATGCATAATTTAAACACGATAACCTTCTACTTTGACCAGCATATAGAGACGTCTCTTTTTTAAAGGTAGACACTACCAATGAAGTCATGTCTCAGGACGGAGATTTTCACATTAAAAGGTCTCCCACAAAACTGCACAACTAACTGTTAAAAAAGAGAAAACAATATATATTTCTACAATAAATTCCACGGCGGTATTTTGCTAAAAGGAAATACTGAATTATCACGACACAGAAATCAATCTCTTTCATTATTCTTCCTCTTCCTGTTTCCCTCCAGCGTTTACTCACTCCCTAAGCCTTTTATCACCTTTTGTCTTGTTTTGCGTTCTTATTACAACCGCCTTCATTTCTATTCAGCTGTTTTCCTTTTCCCAGTGAATCTTCTATATTCGTCTCTATTAATCCCTCCTTTGGCAGCTTGCTGAAATCTTATTACTTCTGGAGTCTTCTGGGAGTTTTGTGAAGTGGACAAACCATTTTGTGAATTTTAGTGTACTTATTAGGACTCATTAGTAACAACAATATAGAATTTTGAGATATATGCAAACACTTTTTGATCTTACATCGCTGTGTGCTTCAGAATATCTGAAATTAATAAATGGAAACTATATTAAGGTCAAGTCACAGCTTTAATTTACATCTAGTGTTAAAATATCAGAAAGTATCACAATTAAACACATGATGTTTTTGGGAAGCTGGTTGTTGTTTCGGTGCTAGTTAATGCAAAGGAGAGCCCACAGGTGATTTAGACTGGTGACTGGTTGTATTCTGCTAACACCAGGAGTGAAACTGGTTTATTTGTAAGAGAATAAGTTCCATTTTTTCAAAGCACTCAAACAAACACTGCCACAAAAATGAACAAAAAACATGAAGATGAGCACAAGCCTTGTTGCTTATCTTAAAGAAACACCTTGATGGCAGCACAACAAATCAGGATTGTTCTGTAGGAGAATTCACTGCATGATGCAAACCCCCAGCAACCCACACAAACAAACAGGCCAGTTGTACAGAACGTGTTGTAAAGAGGAACGTTGTGTGTCCTCAGAATATCCTCAAGTGGCAGATCTTTGGGGAAGCATTTGACTCAGCGTTCTCTTAACAAAGTCTCTTTGGAGCGTCTAAAGGTTGGTCACAACAGCGCTGCGAGTCGTCTCAGTATTCACAAATCACACCTTCGCTAATTCAGCTACCCTGGATCCCCATCGAGTTCAGGGTCCACTTTAAGATTCTTTGATTATTTGACTTTTAGAGCTCTGTGTAGCGGTGACAGGCCTGTTGCAACAGAGCCTTTCCCAAAATGTTACTACGGCAGAACAAAAATGTCTTTTTTCAACTATTTCAAGTTCCTTCCATCACAGGAGGAGCTGGGTTGACATGATTTAGTAAGCATCTGCCTCTGTAACGATGTAGGATGCTTTCTGGCTGTCTTTTTCCCAGTATAATATTAGCTCATCATCTGCATGAATGATATGAAGTGAAAATAAAAGAGGCTCAAATAAGAAACCCCTGTACGACTGTTTATCTTTAAAAGCCTTCAAGGTAAAAAGGTCTGATAATGGCAGTAAATACATGCTTTACACAGAGGCGATCTATTCCACAGAATAGCTTCTTCAGAAGAAACTAAGACTTGAGACTAATTATTTTCTATCAAAAATGAGCAAGTTTACAAATAAACTTAAAAAGTAAGTCAATTGATTGGTTGATTACTTCTTTGTTGTAACAATACTCTTGGGAATAAATCTTACACTGCTGTAAGGAAAATGCAACTGTGGGTTGCGCGCATGACATTTATTACAACTACACGTGTCAGTGTTTGTCTGTTGGTGCAGAGCAAAGGGACTTTGGGGCACTACACAGTATCATCATGAGGATGGTTTAAAAACAAATCTGTACAAAGTGGAGGAAATATGAGCAAACAGCTTGTGTACATTCACACTAAAAGTCCCGCTGTGAGGAAAGAGGATGAAAAGGCTCACACGACCGGATTCAAAGATGGTGATCAAAGAGTAGGATCAAGTGAACATGTTTGCGAGACAGAAATGGTGTAGAGAGAAGAAACGGAGGCTGAAACAGAGAAATAGAGATTTTTCCATATTTTTTTCTCTATCACATCCTGACAGTAATTCCAACACTTCAAACTGACCAGAACAGAACACAAGCATCAGAATGCAACCATTTCAGTATTTTCTGCACAGAGTTATTGCTAGGTTTATAAAACAAAACCAGTTTGTTATGGTTAAAAATAGATTAAGCACAAATATGCACTGGATCACAAAGTCCTGACTCCCACATGTTGGACTCCCTTATTTTCCACTATGATTAATAAAGGTGGCTCTACTCCCTACTCCCGTTATTAATGATGAATGCTTTCGTTGGCCATAAATTGTGTTTTTCACACTTGCCCAACATCTACATAATTCTTCATGATGCCGTACTGAGGACGGGGTTGCTACTGATTTCCACTGAGGAACTGGCACAACAAGCAAAACTGTGACCATTTACAGTGGCTGCCTTCATTGTTTAAACAAAAGTGAGGTGTGAATCCACACAAGTGCCTGTTGAGGATAACTAGTTTGAGTAAGTGCCCCAAAATGATTCCCATCCAAGTGATGGGGAGTTTGAAATATGAAGGGATGAAAGGATGATTTTTGATGATGTTATTGTAGAATCAGGTCTGTGCAGGGAGAAGGGAAAATCATTTTTAATTTACAACACAAAAAATGATCCGTTACATCAGCCATTGGTTGGTTATTGTTTTCATCATAGCTGCCACTGAATTTTGAAACTGAGACAAACTGGACACTCGTGAGCTAAAGATGATGTTCCTTTTCTTCTCTGATGGCAGATGGCCCCGCCCCTCGCTGAGCCTGGTTCTGCCGGAGGTTTCTTCCTGTTTAAAGGAAGAATTTGCTTCTCACTGTCGCCAAGTGCTTGCTCATAGGGGTTCGTCTGATTTTGGGGGTTTTGACGCAACTGTTTTTGTGATTTGGCACCAGTAGCGTTGTATCCTGCAGAGAATGCAGCTTTAAGGGGCTTCTGCATTGGTGTTGTTAGCCTTTTAGCCTTCTCTTACATAAAATGTATGTTTCCACACTCCTCAAACCTTCACCTGAAAGCAAGCGTCTGCAAATACTGAGCACAATAAGCCTCATAGTGCATAAATTGGTTGGTCTCTCTGTTTAAATTTACATCCAGCAATCAGTAGTGGTTGCAAGACCCTAAGACCATGTTCACATGATAAATTCCACAGTGAGTGGGCTAACTTAGCTAACTGATTTGTGAGAAAGCCTAAGAGAAGCAAGAAATTACATACTGATGTGTACTAAATAAATTCTGTATGGATCACAAGTATAGTATGAGGTATTATTTGACCACTACAGCAAAATTAGCCAAATTTGCACACACAGTAAGAAAAGGGCCATATTGCACATTTGTCACATGCAGACTCATTTTCAGCGTAGACCTGTCACGTTTTCGACCCAGTTTTGCTTCATTCTACCAGTTAATTTATCGGGTATTTAAATACAGGAACTGCTGCCAGTATGAGACCTGGGGAGGCAGCAGCACTGTGGCCAAAAACCTTCCATTAGGTTGTCTTCAACCAGAAACAGAGTGGTTGGTAATGTAGCAACAGAAGATATCAGCATTTCCTGGTCGTGTGGAAACTCTACATTTATCTTCCAGTCCAATGGAAAAACAAACTCAACTTGGAATAACATTTATCTGCCTGATCTTTTCTTGGGTAACTTGACAAATAGTTGGACTGAAATATCCCAAAGTGTCTTTGATAAAAAGTTTTTTCTTTAACACGAGATGCCCTGTCCTGTTGCTCTAACATGTACCTCTTCTTGTCAAATCAATTTTATGTTCCAGACACACAGAGCAAAGGCAGAACATGATGAATCTGAAGGAAAGGTCGTGATTGACTGAAGATTTTCCCATTTTCTCCCGCGACCACGTATTGATTTCGAGCTGCAACTAAAAATAATGCCACCTTTAGACTTTCACATCTGCACCTTATCCTCCATCCTCAGACAAGAAGCAGACGCTGGAGACAAATTTATTTCTAGAAATTGATTTTCTGATTGTAAAAAAGTTTTTTCTTCACCGTGTTGACTTGCCCTTCCTTCCTGTAATTTCCTCCTGTTTGATGGAGGTAATTACTTCCTTCAATCATTCCTCTTGTTTAAGGGGAAAAGTTTGTCTCTTCTGAGTTGGGATTATTTAAAGTGAAGCGGCCTGAAATGTCTTTTCCCATGAATTAAGGATGTTGTTATAGGTGCAAGTATGCTGTTGATCTTAATTAGTAAGGGTAACTAATACATAAGAAGATGGCATAGTTTTCCATGTGCATGCCAGTGTCTTTGATCTTTAACACTCCACTATTTCTTCTTTGTCTCTAAGAATCCCATGCTGCTTCAGGATGCTCTGTTTATGTGTGTTATTATGTGTGCGAGAGAGATAGCATTGAACTATCTATCTATTTATAATCTGTTTTGCGTGCTCATCATCATGCAAGCTAAATAAGTGACTAAATTCAGAAAGACACTAACAACAAGCCTTGCAGCGAGACAAAGGAGCTGCATCTCACAAACTGACTGCTGAAAGAATGTATCTGTTTGTGTTTGTGTTTGCGTGCTTCACAGTTATGATTTTGACCATCAGATTTCCTCAGAGCAGTGAATTTTCACATATGAAATGTTAGTGAATGCCCAAACACACAGGTCCTGACGTCTAGCTTCACAGTTCACAATCTGCTGTTGTTCCATCACACTGCAAAATATTTCAGTGTTTGAAGCTACGCAGAAACAATATGTGAGAATCAAGCAGGAAATTAATGCAACATTAAGGCAGATAGTTTAACACAGAGCAGAACATCAGTGAAAAATTCAGGTACTTCATTCAAAGCAAACACAGAAAGAGGAGTGCAGGAGCAGATGACGATATTCTAGTCAGATGAAGTAAATGTCTAAATATAGATGAAGCCACACTTCAAAACATGTTGTCTGTGGAATTGGACTTTTTTTTATTTCATTTTTCTGCTCTGACTCATTCCCAGAATGTAAAAGATGTTGAAGCTGTGGAAAATTTCCTTTTTGAAACATCTAATGAATGGGAGAAAGTGGAAGACTAGTTTTTCACTGGGATGTGAAAAATCTCCGTGCAGTGCAAGATGTTTCCAGAACATTACACAGAATCCTCTATGATCCCATTTTAGTTTTAGACACAGTTTGCAAATAGTTTTATAACAAACCACATTAGAAACCATGAACACCAGAAACCACCAGCCACGACAAATAAGCATGAATAAAAATGTAATCTGTAGCATTTTGTTAAGTCAGAGGTTGTTTTCTCATGAATTACTAACATGTTCCTCAGCAGCATCCGGCAGTGGTACACACAGCAGCAGAGCTTGGCAGAGGAAGCAGCTCCTGGGAGTAAAATGCAAATTCAGTGCAATGCTTGATGATGGCTTGATGAAGCAGATTGGGGGCATTTTCAAAAGTTTCAGCTGTGGCCTCTGCAGCAGACAATTTGATCTCCTGTGATTGGAAAGCATGCCTGTGAGCGTGGGAGGCAGACAATACTAGCCCCGCAATACTTCCTTCATCTTATCGCCATCCTGTGAATTTTATTTGTGACAGACCAAAAGTTACTTATGTATCTCTGTGTATTTGTCAGTAATAATGTGACTGTCATCATCAGCCTGTTAGAGCTAATGTTTCTGAAACTTTGTCTCAGGCTACGTCCACACGCATCGTTTTCTCTCCGTTTTGGCCTCTCGTCCACACTGAGACGGCGTTTTCCCCAAGGAAAAACGCAGCGTTTTGAAAACGCTCTTGAAAACGCATACATTTGAAGACGGTGCGTTTGTGTTGCAGCGTGGACAGTGAAAACGCAGACTTTCTAAAATGATGACGCATCATGTGATGCAGTCATGTGACCAATTAAAAAAAGATAGCGGAGGACATTATACAGCAGTTGTTTTGTTTGACAGTCCTATTAAAGATTAATATCAGTCTGTACATGCTGCAGAGAGCTTTTCTTCAAACTTATTTAATTCTCACTCACTTTTGCAACTTTGTACTTTTGTGTTACTCGCAGCAACAACTCCACCTCATTGTTAGTCCATTTAAAAAACTCGCTGCATGCTTTTCCTCAACATTCTGCAGCGACGTTTCAAAGAGCCGGAAAGTAAATAAGCAGCAGACGGAAATGAGGCAGGCCGAATCTTCTTGCGTTTCACGCATGCGTAGGACTGGAACGTAAGTGTTTGCGGCTGTTTCAATGTGGACGCACAACTCTCTGAAAACGACTAAAAAAGCGCTAGTGTGGACGCGGAGTGTTTTCAGACGAAAACGCCGTTTTCAAGTCTATCTGGCCTAGTGTGGATGTAGTCTCAGTCACCCCTCAGCTGTTCTGCAAGTTTTAGTAAGTGTTCCCACATGTTTGTGATGCAAATAAGAAACTACAGCTGACAGGAACAGTGCAGGTAAACCTGCGGTGTAAGAAATCAAGAATAATTATGAATTTATGGATTTTTTTTTTTTTTTAAATGAACCAAAACCCCAGTTTGGCTGCAGAAGAAATTTCACAACTGTGAAAGTTGAAGCAAATGGATGGATTAAACCAGCTTGTTTCAGACTCTGAATCAACTGAAAAGCTGCACAAAGGCTTGGTATAAGATAAATAATGATTATTTTTTAACTGTTAACCATGCAAAGCTACTATAAGGGTCAGCATTTTGGTTTTACTTCCAAATAATCTGTGCAAAGAACCTCTATATTTGATAGCTCTGTCACTTTATCGTTGCAGTCATCAATATTTTAAGTGACAGACGTGATGAGCACAGCTACAAGGACACAGGTGGTTTAAAGTCCAGCTAAAGCACTTTGTGAATGATGGACTCTTGATACACCGGCTATAGCAGATGTTCTGCAAAAGATTCCTCGAGGACAGAGTTGAATCACGGATGAAGCCGTTTTCTTCCCGTGTGGAAGTGACAAACAGGCATGAGAGAGGCAGCCAGATGTTTGCTGTCAACAGCCTGAAGACTAATTAGATCGCGAGAGCTGATGTTCACAAATGGACGGGCATTCTTCTCTCTGTCACTCCTGTCTGCTTCCTCCTGTCTCATTTTCATCATTTTCTCAGCGATGATTCATGGAGAAGGAAGTCTTTATCTTTGGCCTCTGTTCAGAATTTTTGTTTTGACCAATGCTGCTTCATAACCCAGCTTAATAACAAAACACCCACTTCTTTGACTTTAAAGCACATTATATTCATGAATCATCTCAGTTCAGGGAGCAGTGGAGGATAAGAGGAAAACAGAAGCCTGTTTCTCTTCCCACCTATCTGACGGCTCAATTTAGATTTTATAAAGTTAACCAGGTTTTATACATATTTTTATAAAAGCACACACATTCAACGGCTCCTGTGCCTTTGTTCTCACTAGGAAAGTTTAGAGAATGTTTCTGGTAGCACAGTTCAGTAAACTTCTAAGAAAAATCAATGCGTGTTCCCTTTTCTGCAGGCAGAAACATGACCAGAACCACAGTGATACAGCAAATGGAAAAGTAATATTAAAATCACAAGCCAGTTTTTAACAGCTTTGAATGCAGGTCTCTGTATGTGGACGGTGAAAAGAATGTTTGCTGAGAGACTAAAATCCCACAGAGACGTCTCACACGTCACTAATTAGTTGTTTTATGGCCACCGTTCTGACATGCACATATTTTAAAAACAACCAGCTTATTTAATTAAGAATCATGTAAAAACATGTGAGCCCTGCTGTATTTGGACATGGAAGTCATGCATACACGGGTAAATGATAAGTAACCGAAAAAAAACCCCAAAACCTATTTAGTCAACAGTGATTGGGTATTAAAAGATGACTGTGACATCACTGATTAGAAAAGCAAAAATTACAAACTTTGTTTGATGTTTTGCAAAGTTTGAAATAGATGCCACTAATATATCTGGTTTTGCTTTGTTTGTTTTAGTCTCTATGTCTCTCAGTTAGTTACTGACCTCATCACAACTATCTGCAGCAATCTGCAATATGTTTGCACTGAAGCAGCAATTATTTCTCCTCCACTTCTTGATTTTTTTTTACTTTGCCTGAAATACAGATAGTTGAACAGAAGTAGGCTAGTTTATGAACATGTACATAAACCCCCCCAAAGACAAACAAACATGTTCCCACAGGCCAAACTTGTGGGGGGAAAAAAATCCCCTTCCCAGTCATTAAATTAGCAGTGTGTGTGACAGATAAAGCATTGTATGGGTGGTGTGATGTTGTTGTATTAATGGCAGCCCATCTATAGCTTTACCACGCTTTCATATTTCCATTAAATGAATATGTGATACATCGTATGAAATTATATATACAACTAAGAAGTCCCACAGCTAAACTTACTTATCTCACCTCTACAACAGAAATACAGAAATGATCTACTTGATAATATGTTATACAGAACCAATGACTTGTGGAGTCCACAGTTTCATTACTGTATTCCTGTGATATAAATTATAGGTCTCAGAGAGCAACAATGAAATATGAAAGCAATTTTCCACACGTTGGCCACAGTGATGTGAAAATTCAAAATGCCAACCCTGAAGGTTGTGCGCTTATGTGCTACGAGGTGTGTAATTTCACCTACCACTTTATGTTCGACAGCTGATCAGCGAGTGCTTTTTGAGACCACACAATAGGGCGACAAAGCCAGCGGAGTACAAATTGGCTGTTTACCACAGCTGGATACAAATGATCTGGATGAAGTGAGTCATCGCTGCTTGCTTGTTTTCTGGCGAGCAGTGCGTGAAGTATGTGACGAATTAGCAGAAAGGAACGCCGGTAGCGATACATCAGCCGCCGTCATTACATCTTGTTACGGCCTCGCCTCTAGCCCTGTCACTCACACTCGCATACACACAAATTAGTCCTTTCCTCCACCTCTCTGTCCTAATCAGACAGCTGGAGACCTCGAGGGTAGGAACTAACATCCTGGAAAGTTCTCAGATAATTGAAGTGAGAGACAGAGAGAACAACAGAGGAATGATTTCCTTCAGAGAAACCTCGAGCGTAGCGCAACGTACACACAACCCCATTCACAATGCAGTGACTTGAGATGACCGTGAAGCTCAACAAGCCCCTCTTTCTCTCCCAGGTACTCTTATCATTATTATCAACGCTTGAAGCTGCCACAGCAGCAAAGAAAAAAAAAGAGCTGAAGAATCAGAAAAATAGATGCATACACACAATCTCACCCACTCCCACACCCTCCTACACACTCACACACACAAAGGCTACAAAAGTGGCTTCGTACAAAGTGCTTTCAATTTTCACATCAAACAATTACAGCTTTTCATGAGTGCTTTCAATTTAGGGGTTTAATAAAGGCTCTGGGTTTTTAACCTAAAGAGGCTGAAGTGCTTTTTTGTTTCTACTCTATTGTTAAGTTTGAAGATAATTTAAGAATTTTACGACTGGTTCTACTCATTATTTTGCATCAGTTGTTACATCATTACTTTATTTTATGCATTTTTATGGTTGTTAAAGTTCTTCTTATAGTATTAATCCAACATTTAGATACGACATTAAACCTGAACGTTTGAATTTAGATAAGAAAACTGACGCCACGATCATGGACGATATGTAGCAAATCAGTTAGCTGAGCATAGGAAAACAGAACATTTATGACAAAGAAAAGAATATAAATGACCATTGTCCATTTCCATATTCATATTTAAACTATTTTTCTGCAAAAGAAACAGGAAATCACTGAAGATCTGTTACTGTTAAGCATCACACTCAGCCTCCAGCTCCAGTAAAACACAGCGTGCTTGTGCTTCTCAGTCACTACTCTGTGTAGAGAGCTAACAGGACCCTACCCCGAACTTACTGTCAGAATAAAAATAAACAGCTCAAACACGTCGCCTGAATATTTTATTGGTGTTCTTTTCGGATGTAATAATACGGCATAAACAGGGGAAAACTAGCAGTAATAAATAAATGAAAATAATCAGACAAATGTGCTTGTTATCGTTACACTCGATGTGATTAATGTGATTAGATAACCCCTGCCTGGAGATCTATATGGATTTGTGGTTCATATGAGCGCCGATATAATGAAGTGGATTCAGGCTAAGCTCTCTGCATCACTGTTTTGAACATCATGAAAAGTGGTCAATAAATTAGATTTATTTGTATTTATGCTCCCTCACTGTAAATAATAGTCCCCCATAGATTTATCAAACCATATTAAATGCCCAGCAACAGGCCAGGCAACAAGGCACGGTGATAAATAACTGCATGGTTTCCCTCATAACAACACGATTTGTGAAGGCTAATGAGATTTTTATCACGGGGATTAGGCTTCAGGGATTGTTATCTATCCCATGTAAGAACCGCTTTGATTGCATTTAAAGTAGTCAGGTGTTGAATAAACACTAATGCGTGTACACACACGCACACACTCAGAGAGATGGAGGGAGAAATTGGTTCATATCCCTCTATCAGAGCAGGCCTTGTACGCTGCTTCCATGAAATGCTTATTGATTTTGCATCTTCTGCTTTTATAGATTTTAACAGTCTTGTTAGAGCATGTTCACAGTCTGCAATCAGGCCTACATCTGACTTCTTTGCCTATGATCATTGTCTTCTTTCATTTTGATGTTGAAATGTGTGATTAGCATCCACAGATGTAAAAAGGTGCTTTAAAACTACCAGATAGCTCCTGCCTGGTCCTTTAGACAGGCTCTGTGACCTGCTGGTTCATTTCTCGTGGTATCCGCTCTGGACTTACACTTGCTGTAAGGAAATATATCAGTTCTTCTTTCACGCTGCCAGCTTCAACACACTCTGTTACAAAGGGTTAGTAAGTGGGAAACTATTGGGGTTAAGTATCCATCCCCACACAGTTTTAAACACATTCTTGGTGTAATCGATGTAATGCCGACAGCTGGCTGAGTGCTCTGCCAGGTGTCAGGCTGACACCTTCATGCACACCTTGCAGTGTTGCAATTATTTAAAAGGCGTGCGTGTCCTTGAGTGTGTGTGTGTGTGTGTGTGTGTGTGTGTGTGTGTGTGTGTGCATTTGCCCATCACATTTAGCTCTGTCAACTTGAGTTCCATTTGTCACCAGCTAGTCATTACAGTGAGCCGGGCTTTCATCACAGATAAAGGGCTGCTCAGACTGGCCAGGCCTCTTCGGTAATAGCGCACAATAAATACTCTACATTAATGAAAAATGGCACACAACAATCGGATGAGCGGATGAATGCTACAGTAACACATTAACAAAAACAAAGGGCAGATAACAGGAAGACATAAGAATAAAGACATATTCTTCTTCCTTGGATCGACTTCTATTTACCAGAGCAGTTATACACAGTGCAGCAGTGCATGAGGGGTGTGGCGATCATTTTAAAGCATCCTGTAAGAGGTGGCTTTAAAATGAGTGGAATTTGGGGAAATTGAGTTTGAATTCATATCATTTTTGCTACATTTTGTATTCTGTGCATTTTATTACTCACAGTTTACTTATCTTAAACAAACAGTAACATATAAAGGGTTCAGGGCTGACAGATCACACTGATAATCATTCTGTACATACGATCATTTTTAATCCTACAACTGTTTATAACTTGCATAGTTCACATTTCTGCATAACTGTATATCTCATATTTCTGTATAGTTTTTTATTTCATATTTATATCCTGTACATAGCTTGTACTCACTACAGCCTATACATACTTATAGTTATAGAATATTCATAACATACTTCATACCGTGTACATTTTAACATACCATAATAGACCCATTTCTGTAATATACTTACATATCTATATTATTGCTAATATATATTGTAATATATCTATATCATGGCTAAAGCACTTCTGGATGGATGCAAACTGCATTTCGTTGCCCTGTACCTGTGCATGTGCAATGACAATAAAGTTGAATTCTATTCTATTCTATAACATCAAATATGATACCACTGGTGCTCCAGTTACATATATCTGACACATTGCAAAGAAACTGAACTGAATTTAAGGGGAAAAAACTGCAAAAACACTGCAACATTGTAACCTCACTGCAGAGCACGCTGGGAAATATATGCACATAAGCTCACAATGATTGTAAAAACTTTGAGATGAACAATCTGTTTTGTCAGTGAAACTAATGAGCATATAATGAGTCACAGTTGAATATATTTATGAAATGTATTAAAGCTCCGGTTTGCTTGTTTATTTTCATTGAAGCAGTGGCCGCGGCTGATGAGCAACAAGCAGCCACACAAGGACATGTTTATAATGACCAAGGTCTCAGAGCGAGTAAGAGGAGAATCGGGAGTGTTAATCGGTGTTTTGAGCCTCGGGAGGAATCGTGCCACTGAGTATGAGCGAGAGCGAAGACTGCCTCTGATGCGCTCGAGAGGAAACATTGACAGCAGACACTGATGTGACTGAAAAAACTCAAAAATGAAGCCCCTTTGAGTTACAGGTTAAAGACTAGATTATAGTTTGGGTTTTTGATTGAAAGCTCGGTGTGGCTGAATCTACACAGTGTGCATGTGTGTGTGCGCGTGTGTGTACTGTGGAGTGATTTAGAGAGGCTGTCAAGAGAAAGAGACACAAAAGGAAGCACCAAGAGGCAGAAAGCATTTAACAGCCAACAAACAAAAGAGAGCAGGCTTGTAGTGGATGAATGCAATTATACAACACATCAGAATGACTTTAGAGAGAAAGGTGATAAACACACACACACACACACCTACACACACACACACAGTGAGTGTCAGAGAAGGTTTGATTAGAGGTGAGCAGCTGGTGAAGCCCCGAGGAGGAGATAAAGGCTGTAGCCCTGTCACGATAATTTAGAAGGAGGGGGCAACAAAAGAAATGAGCTTTTCTTTTTTAGCCATCAACACACGTTCATGCTACAGATCTCTGTGCGGTGTGAAGGTGTTGTAGCAGAAAGTTGTTGCAGGCTGCGAGCAACAGCCGCAGTTTTGGTAACCCTAGCCTTTTGTCCTCACATATTCTGGGAGCTGGTGGGTTAGGTTTAGGGCACGGCTTTGAGTGATTTCTCAGCAGGCAAGTCAACTTTGAATTTTCAATTTCAATTTCAATTTTATTTCTATAGCACATTTAAGAGTCACAGGTACAACAAAGTGCTTCACAGACGAGCCATATTTGCAGATTTACAACAAAATAACCTGACTCAGTGTAAAGTCGACCGTGCTTTCTCGCCGTCTAGTCTTGATCGAAACTAAAACTACTGTTTTGTATCATTCTTTAATAGATGAGGACAAAATCACACTGGGCTAAGCAATCAAAACTCTGAAAAGTCTCTCACAACAACAGGTTAATGGTGCTGACACGTCACTGTGACACTGCAGGCAAGTTTAACATGCAACAAAAAGACAGAAATTCACACACCAAACATACTGAAGCATAAAAAACATAAACTGACCCCGTGTGGGTGTCTGTTCACTGATAGTTAGCAATTAAATTAGATGACAATAAAATGTTCTTGTGTTTTAAAACATTAATAAAATGGAGAGCACCAGTGTTCCTCGTCCTGCGTAAAGCTCCAAACATTTAATAAGCTGATTAATACATCTTTGGACTTCTTAATAAGATCATGTAAATCTCATCATACACCGAGGTGACGGGTCCATAGTCGCATCTGGCTTAGCACACTTTTCCGTACCGATATCTGGATTACCTACGGCATCCCCGATTCCACCTACTGACTCAGTATTCTGGCATTTGTGATGCCAGAACATCAATTTAAAGTTGGAAAACTACCGCAGCTTTGAGTGGATGAAAATAGGTGCAAACGCGCCCAAAGGCATGAGGTTTATTCTTGTCTGTTTTTATCAAAATGTTTATTTTCCCGCTTTGAAATGCAAAGCAGTCGATTTGGGATTTGAGGGATAAACTCGCTCATGGAAAACTGCTATCTTTAGTCTGTAGTTTATAGACTGATTGGATTTAGTTTCTCTTTTTTATGGGGCAGGGGTTTGGTGTTGGCTGTTCACGCTGCATCTGAGCAGTGGCTGCAGATTGCAAAACCAAACCACTCTTCCACTTCAGTGCTGCAGTGGAGGATTTATAAAGTGGGCAAAAGCACAAGTTAAACCACAGAGCTGCTGCTGCTATGTGTGAGTCCTGTCGCGCTATTTTTATTCCATGTTTCGCCTTTGGAAAATATTTCAGGATTATTTCCTCATGTCGATTTAACAGATTAATAGTTGATCACACACAAAAAATTTTATCCAAAATCTTCTACTGATATTAGTCTGATTTGCATTTTAAATAATTCAAAATTTTGCAAAATATATTTTTAAACTATTTTAGTTTTAAAAAAAACCCCATCTGTTTCTGACTGTGTAACCTACCTGAGGTGAATGTGGGTGCTTACAGAGGCTGTAACATGTACAGCTGTAGATTATGTTGCAGTGAAGGCGAAGAAGAAACCTCCACAGAATTGTCTGTTCTCCTGCTCTGCCCTTAAACCAAATTGAGGCATAAATCTTCTGCCTTTTGTTGTTTTGTCCAAGTATCTGTTCAACACTGAGACACAGAGGAAAGTAAAGACATTATGTACTTGGAAACAAACTCGTGCCCAGGGGCCTACGTTTCAGTCTCTCTCTGTTTTTCCTCTCTTTGTTCTTTAAGCTTTGAATTAAGTTCAGTTTTAAGTAAGTAAAAACAGTCCATCCCACACTTAAACATTGATTATTTTCCCTACATATATATAAAACACACACACACACATATGTATATATATATATATATATATATATATATATATATATATATATATATATATATATATATAAAGCACACAAAACACAACGCAAATAGGAAATAACTGATTTCCAAAAAGCAGAAGGGAAGTGTTTCTGGGGAGATAATAACCCGATGGACCAGTTGCAGGAACCAAAATATGCTAAGAATTGCGCTGGGAGACACTTAGACGAAGTGGAGGATCTTGAACGAAAGAAAAGATGAGAGGTAAGTGTGTTAGCCTAACTATTAGCCTAAAAATCCATCATCAGTATTATATGAATCATGATAAAACACACATAGCATGTTTTGGTTTCCTGCAACTGGTCCGTCGGGTTATTGTCTCCCCAGAAACACTTCCCTTGTGCTTTTGGAAATCTGTTTTTTCCCATTTCCGTTGTCATTTTTCCTATTTCTGCTGTGTTTTGTGTGCTTTTGCAGCGTTTTTCTTATTGCTGGTGGTTTCTTAAGTTGCAGTCCATTTGGCCTCTCAGGGCCACCGTATGAAAGTGATGTTTTGGCACGCATTGTTGTGGTTAGTATTTGGGGAACAAGTGTGAAGTTAAAGCATTTCAGCCTATGGATTATTTTTACCCCAGCTTAGTAAAAACATGATGCTCTCTGCATTAATTAATCCCTGTCTGAATGCACTGGTGATCCCATCAAGTGATCCAAATCAAACATAGCTACAGTGTTGCAAGTTCCTAAACTGTAACAAGAAGATGGACGTTGCCACTACTACATCACCCGCTGATTTGGGAGCTACATTTCCAACTGTTTTTATGACGACACCAAAAAGGAAGAATAAGGCTACGTCCACACGTACAAGGGTATTTTTGTAAGCTGAGATTTTCCGTTTTCGTTTAAAAAAAACAAAAATCTCGTCCACATGGAAAAACAAAAAACAAAGTCAAACGCTGTCAAGAACATGCCAAAGCAACAGGTGGAAATATAATTGTAACCGTGTAGAAATGTTGGCCAATCAACTCCGCCCTCATATGATACCAAGTAGACAATAAATAACAAATGAAATAAATACAATAACACTGCTGCATTTTTCCTACACTGAACGCAATCATTTACAAAACTGACATCATAAATAAGATTTCAGACTTCAGATTATACATGTTGTAGGGAAAGGATTTGTTGAGGTAATAAATGAAGCGTGATGTAGGGTCTGGCTTCACTTTTGCCATTTTTGAGCATCTGCGTCACTGCAGACGTGCAGAGACTTTTCCAGACTGCACTATAAACAACCTTTATGTGAACGAGTACAGTCTTGTGTTTGCTTATAGATGAGTTTTTGGAGATCTTTAGCAAATCCATTGAAAAAGTACGCAGTAATATTTGTACACAGTGAGTGAAATGTGGTTTTATTCTCAGTTGTCAGTTTGTCTATAGAGACAGGATTTGTTTGACAGTCTTGTTTCTGGTAATTGCATGATGGTATTGTCATTTATTTATGCCCTTAATAATATCTATCATATGACTACGAGTATGTCTAAACTGCTTCTTTATTTTTATTTTTGCGCATGCTTGTTGCTGTTGCTTCATCTGGTTGGAATCGCAAATTTGCTTTCCTTTAATAAAGTACAGGCAGCAGGGTTTAGCCAAAATATTCAAAGCAAAATATGTAAAGTTAAATAAAACATTGCAGAGTTGTTGTATTTTTCCTCTTCTGTAACCCCATCAGAGAGCTGATACTAAGCCAGTTCTGCTGTTCTGCCCGCAGCAGAACCAGTGAAGGCCACTGCTGCTCCTACAAACAGCTGAGATCTCTTTCTTTTTCAGTGGAAATGATGTGTTTCCACAGTTTCAGTGAAAAAATAATAAAAAATGTAACAAGTTGTCTTTGTGATATGAAGGATGGCTGTAAAAACACCGGCGTGTCTGCTCAAGCATGTGGCCGAGTCTGTTTCACAGACAGAGCGAAAGCTGATTATTGGATTTATAGAAGCTGTAATTTCATTGAACTAATATGATACTCCTCTATGCTGCAGAGTCCAGGGCTCTTCTGCATAATGTATAACGGCTCAAGTAAAGTGCTGTCATGTATAACCTACAGTAACTCTATCCTGCTGCCCGATGGCTCTTTGAGTGGGACTTTATTTTACAGCTGATGTCAAATTCTTAGTCTGTTTTCTCCTTTTTCCAACATTAAATGTTCTCCCCCTCCTTGCATCTATCATCCACCTGCAAGGGTTGACTTCAAAATTTATGAGATGCTCAGATTACACCTGTAATCTGTTCGTGCAGGGATGACAGGCTTCAGATTACATGCTTGTGATGTGCTTTATTAAACTTTTAATAGTTCCAGTTGACTTGCACTGACTGGTATATCTGAACACAGCAAGAGATAAATACGGATGATGTTTTTCAGTCAGTCTGTAGGGAAACATCTCTCCATCTGGGAGAAGACTTTTCCAAACATAGTTAAGCCATTACTGGCACATTTTTAAATGCCAGATAGGAGACTAACATCAGCTGTAATAACTTGAAAATATTGCTATTTGAAGATTTAATATCAGCGTTATCCCTGAGCTCTCATACACTTGCTGCACCTGCTGACGTAGCAACTGAAAAATGTCTGGATTAGGGGTCTCGAGTGGTTGCAGTAGAGTAAATATCAGGTTTGTCAACCATGAAGCCATGTTCATGCTGTGCTTGGGAGCTTTGATTTCTCACTTAGGTTTTACTGCAAGGAAACAAACTGAACAGGTTTGGAAAAGAGTTTCAGTCTAAATACGCTCGCTCACAATTTGAATCCTTCATGTAGAAAAAAATTGCAAGAACATTTCACGTTAATGTTATAAAGTGATGTGAAAAAGTACACTGGCTTAAATTTTAGAGTTTCAAGGGCCCAACCAATATAAGATTTTTAAGACTGATTTAAAAATCTGACACACAAAACCTGAAGTGTTATGTGGAGCTATTTATGAGTCAGAGGTCAAGAGGAACTCACTGACGTTCCCCGACTGTCTTCTTCTTATTGTGCTGTCACGAACTTTAACATTTAAAATGATAACTGAGGCTTGTAAAGTCTCAGATGTAGCTCTTGGGTTTCCCCCTGTTTTTATTACCTGAGCTTTGGTTTAGTACCACCAAAGGACAGTAAAAGAGGGAAAATAATATCCTCGCACTTTATTTTCAAATTCTGAAAAATGAACTCCCTGCAGGAAGAGCTGATAGTCTGGACTCTCCATAGATTAATATGCAGAGCTATCAAATACAAAAACTCCTGCTGCGATGTGAAGAAAAAATCTGTAAAATGAAAAATGCTTTCACTGTGAGCAAAAAGTAAAAAATAATAATGAAAAACAGGATTTAATGGTTTTTAACTGTTAACTGTTGAATGTCCATGTGCTGTGTAATCAAACGTTTTATTCCCCTTAAAGCATTCATCCTGTTTGTGGGGACCATAAAAATTTTGTTCAAGGTTTTCATGGATATAATGTATAATACCAAAGTAAGCAAAGCTACCCATATGGAAAAGAAATAGTAAAAACTTACATGATTTACTCATGAAAGGGGCCACTTTCTCATTACTGTCATAGATTGTTTTAGTAAGTATCCAAAACATACAAGTTTCATTTATATAATTTTTCAAGGGATCTTATATCTGTTTTAACTCTTGTATGCTTTTCATACAAGTTTCACACAAGATAGATACAAACTTTATAAGATTTATATGTATCTTTTCCATATGGGTAGTGATATTTAATTACTCTTAGTTAAAAATCAAGAGAATACTGTTAGTGCTGTTTGAATGTAGTCTTTCCAATAAAACAGTCAGAAGCAATGCCCAGTGAATTATTTTAATCATCACTTAATAATGACTCATAAAAGGTTCACATACATTTGTAAATATTTTTTTGGAGAGCAGAAGTACTTGGTACATTTTATTTCTTTATTTCTATTTTGTTTATTGCCAGGAGGAAACATTAGCTCCAACTGTTTCAGTGTTCAGCTGGACACTGTTGTGATAAGAAAGACTTAACTCTTAACCTTTGCTTACTAAAAAAAAAACAAGTAAGTGTTCTTATAATTTGTGGCCTCTGTGAGCTTTTAATCTAATGATTTATAAAGCAGAGTAATAAAAGTCTGTGATAAGACAACTGCTGTTGCAAACCATATGGTTGAAGTCTTCGTAACACGACCTTCACCTCAGTTTTTATTACACTGGACCAATTTACAATTTGCTCTCATCACTTTACCTGCCACCTACACTGCAGACACTGAGAGCTGTAGTCTTCTTAAAAACACACTTCAGGAAATTCTACCAAACTTAGGTGAGTTAAATATTAAATTCAGAGTCAAATAGCTGACGATGTGGCACCAAACAGCACCAACGCAGCTGAGCACAAGGCCAAGGAAGCCGTTTGGTCAAACTAAAGAACGAAGCAAAGCTGACACGAGTTCAGAGCTCGCATTATAAATACAAAGCTTACTCTTTCTGTTCTAACACTATCAACGAACGGTAAAAGAAAAAAAAGAGGGTGTATATGAGACATTCGATCCAGTCACAAATAAGCGGTAACAGGAATACCTATTACCAGTTTAATATTAAGTTAATGCAAAAGCCTGGGATCAAATTTCATCCATATACATACAGTGCATCCAGAACAGGAAGCATATTGAGCATTAAGTGTCAGCAGACTCACTTCACAAAACTAATCATCTAAAATTAAGATGAGAGCTTTGGTGGTAAAGTGTGTGCATGCTAGCTTTCCTTAATTTCATTAATTTGATTGTTCCTGTGTTTACGCAGAGCATGCAAAGATCCTTTTCTGCACAGCGACAGATTAAACGTATAGGTGGTTCAGTGAAGCTGCTCTAAGGTATCAGTAGTCTATTAGGAAATCTTTGGTGAAACATTAACTGAGGAAAAACAACAGCAGAGAGAAGAGCCTAATTTTACGCAATGGCCACTTAATGACATCCAGTCACAAATAAGTTATTCTGATGTAACACATTTGATTAAGTTTCTACTGAGTTAACGCAAAAGTCTTTGATGAAATGCATCAAGAACTGAAAATACAGTATGAAACTGTGCAAAAATCTTGAGCCACCCATCATTTCTTTCTAGTTTGTTTCCAAGGAGCCAGACTTTCTTCTAATTTAAAAACTATATATTCTCGAGCAACAACTCTCAGGCTTTCTGAAGGTCTTCTTTGGACATTAGCTGCTTTTTACCTTGTTTTCAGTCATGTCCTTGCAAGTGATCAGTGGCAGAAAACGGAACAAAAGGCAGCTAAAATCCAAGGACGAGCTCTGAGTGTCCTTGAAAAAGCCTGGAGAACTATTCCTGAAGAATACTTAGAGAAATTATGAGAAAGCTGCCAAAGAGAGTTCAGGCTGTGCTGAAGAATGAAGGCGGTCGTAGCAAATATTCACGTTCAAGCTCCTTAAAATTGTAACTTGTAAACTGTATTTCCATGCACGTTTCAGTAAATCGCTTCTACCCATTTCCCATTTTCCCAGCAAAGTTTAAAGAAATGACGGGCGTCTGCGCAGCGCTGTACTTTTGTTAAGTGTTAACATCTAAACCATAAGCAGGAAACTGGCATTATTTCCTTTTGGATATGTGCAACGGTCTCAGGCAGAGCTACTTCGGTCGTTGCTGTGCTTTTTTTGGAAGTCGAATTTCCCAGAGGAACCCACCCGAGGGATTAATAAAGTTCTATCTTATCTTATCTTATCTTACTTTTGTCTGATAGGATATGTACCGTATAATGTGTGTTTGCACGCCGCCGTTCGATTCCACACTTATGAATGTATTCATGTTGTTGCACCATGTAACAGTTTATGTCAGGATGTTGGCGCTGAATAAATTTGAGAGGTGCAGTACTTTAAGATATTTTATGATCGGTGTAAATTTTTATGAGAATAACTTACACACGCTTCCCGAGAGTCTTAATGTTTATAGTTTAATGGGAAGACACATCCAGTTCCACCAGCAGCATCTATCACTTGGCACATGGTAATATAATTCCAGTCAACATACGGCTCTCTCTCTGAGGTAGTAGGAAACACATCATAACATTAGCATTTCCTGTTTTTAAGGGGGAGAACTCGTTTTTAATATCTTCATTGTACTTATAAGCATTCAAAGGCTGTTAAAGCTGACAGCTCACTGATTTTCTCCAAAGCCACGAGACTGGTATAGTTTCTTTATCCCACTCATGTTACTTCCTTAAATACGCTGTAGATGCACAACGACCTGTTGGCACATTAACACAACTGAGCACTGAGTGTTTTGCTTCAGGGCGCTGCTCTGTTATAAGGGAGAGCATGGGTAAATATGTAAAAATTGTGTATGTTTCTGTTCTTTGTCTTGTGTACTGTTTGTTTGTATATGTGTCTTTCTTGCTGCTGTTACACCCAAATTTCCCCTTGTGGGACAATTAAAGGACTATTCTATTCTAGTCTAATACACGAACGTGTTCACACGTACGCGAGGTGGACGCTGATCCTTTTGAGTTTTGTGGGTTTGTGGGTGTCAAGCATGACAGCATGAGCTAACACGTGTGTGCATGTGGCACCTCCTGCAGCTCATACCAAGGTGCTGAAATACTGGCTCCATGTTGCAAGACAACACAACACAACCGCAGACACACAAAGACACGCATGCACACTCGGACACGCTTCGTTTACTAGCGGCGCCTGAGTGATGCTCATTAGCTGCTGAGGCGTAACAGTTAAAACTGGGTTGCTGCTTTGCAAATGCGCAGATGTATATCCAAGACAGGCGTAAACAAACACGCACACAAATCCATAAGTGCACACACACCCGTCATGAACAACTATACAACAGACAAATGTGGAGAGGTAAGAAAGAAGACAGCTTCATGCATTTTTCCCCCTGCGGTGAAAAATTGCATCGTATCTTAATGCTATTTTTTCCCCGGTGTTGGATTTATCCAAAGATGTTCTCCATTTTCACAGCAGTGGGTGTGTTGTTGCACTCATGTCTTCATGATTAATGTCAAAGCAATCACTTTCATGTTCCCCAGAAGTACAAAATTATGCCAAACAAAAGCTGAGCTATGTATGCATGTCTCTGTGTATGTCTTTCACAAAGAAACAAACAAAAAAGCAAGGTGTGAAACCAGTTCCAGCATCTTTGGTGGAGTTTTACCTGAGAGAGAAAAGCACCGTTAGTTTGTGCTTCACTGTATTTATTGTGTGAAATGTGCACATTCAATTCTCTCTGCCATTTTTCATTCATCTCACTGCAGAACACCTAGGACTGATTGCCTTAGAGGATGAGTAAACATCGTCTAATTTTGTTTTTAAGTCTCATTATATAAAAAGAAATTAGCTTTATTGATATTTTTGTTTACAGTTTTGTGAGAACCTTTCTCTAAAATCACTAAGAGGATGGGGTGAGTGCTTTTATCAATTAAGCTCATTTCCATATGGCAAACTCTGAATGACTCTAATAAACTAAAGGCGAAGGATGATGAAGGTAATGTTGTACCTCTGTTACCTGAAGTAAAAATGATATATGAAGCAGGGCGATCGCAGAACAGATGAGCTGTTAAATCAGGTGATCACTGTGGAGCAGCAGGCTATTTGTCCAGATTTACCAGCAGCCGCAGAGCTACAGCGTGGCGTGAGATTAAACTCATCTCACCTCGTCCGAAGGGATGCTGGTTTTATTGAAACTGCGGCTTAGATCTGCCTTGACTTGATCACTCACAGAGAAGAAATTTACACCCTCTGGATTTGGCTTTTTATTACTATAGCTGGTTGATGTGGTCTTGTGTGAAGTAAAGCATAAATGTCTCCCATATATAATCAATATTCATTTCAACACTGTGTAACCGTTACAGTGGCGTAAGGATATTTCTGCATCTTGATTTACTTTCATGTTTAATTCCATTGCATGACAGGCAAATTAGCTGCAATTACATGTCCAAATTCCAAAATGTGCAAAACACGTTGCTCTCATTTGGTCCAATTTGGGATTTTCTGCCCTGACTCGCTCAATTTGACATTAAATCCCCTTCAGTAAATCGGTGAGTTATGCATCACAAACACTAAAGAGGGAAACAGTTTAAAAAAGGGCTCATGGAAGGCGATTCATTTGAGCTCCAGCGTGTAATTCAACCTTAATAGAGTTTTTTTTCCCAGTTGCAACCTTTACGGAAAACCCGACGTAAATTTCTAACGTGGGTTATTTTACATTTTGACCTATGAGAGAGGATTTTCATGGATGAAATGGCTGTAAAAATCTAATCCGCAGCGTTAACTGCAACACTGCAAGGCTGGGAAATCTGAAGCCATTGTCACAAACAGAACTGAGGAATTAAAGGTCACAGATCAAACGATCTGTGCGGAAACCAAACGCCACCAGAAATCCTCACCCCGAAATGCTACATGTATTATTTAAAGCCTATTAAGGTGGAGGAAGACTGGCCAGCAAAGCTCTTCTCAGCAAATGCAAACCCACCTTTTCTATACCTGTATGTGCACCTGCACTGTAAAAATGTACAAAATATAAATGCAATAAACATACAGCATCAAGATTACCACATTACTTCACATCACATTACTTAAAAAAAGTATCAAATTCAAATTCAAATTTTATTTGTCACGTACACAGTCATACACAGTACGATATGTAGTGAAATGCTTGGACAACTGCTCGTGACCTAAAGAAAACAAAAAAGGAAAAGGCTATGAATAAGATAGGAAATAAATATGAAAAATTAAAAAGGGTAAATTTAACTAGGAAGGAATAAAATATAAATTAAGGTTAAAAATGAAATAACTGTACAACACAAATTAGAATGAAGGGTAAATTTAACTGGGAAGAATAAGATAAAATATATAAATTAAAGTTGAAAATAAAATAACTGTACAACAAAATACACAATACACAATATAGAACTATATAAGAATGTATGAAGAAATCTAAATATAAATAAATATATACACAATAACAGCAGCTGTACAAGTATTAACTGGAAATGAAGAATATAGTGACCAGTGTTGTGCAAAAAAACAATGTGTGCAAAAACAATGTCCAGAAAGTCCAGTGTGTGTGTAAGAACCATATGTGTGGGTCAGTACTGTGTGGTGGTGTGATTGAGAGACCGTATCGCCTGCGGGAAGAAGCTCCTCCTCAGTCTCTCTGTGTTGGTCTTCAGGGAGCGGAATCGCTTTCCTGACCTCAGCAGAGAGAACAGTCTGTTGTTGGGATGGCTGAGGTCCTTCACGATCTTCCTGGCCTTGGTCCGGCACCGCCTGCTGTAGATTGAGTGCAGGTCAGGGAGCTCGGAGCGGATGGTGCGCTCAGCTGACCGCACAACCCTCTGTAGAGCTCGTCTGTCCTGCATGGTGCTGTTCCCGAACCAGGTTAAGATGTTTCCCGCCAGGATGCTCTCTATGGTGCACGAGTAAAAGTTCCTGAGCACCTTGGAGGGCAGTTGGAAGTCTCTCAAGCGTCTGAGGTGGTAGAGACGCTGTCGGGCCTTTTTCACCACGGTGTTGATGTGACAGGACCATGACAGGTCCTGCGTGATGTGAACTCCGAGGTATTTGAAGCTGTCCACTCTCTCCACTGGGCACTCGTTGATGACGGGGGTCTGGTAGTTCCTCTCCTGCTTAGTGCTGAAGTCCACTATCAGCTCCTTTGTCTTACTGACGTTTAGAAGGAGGTTGTTCCTCTGGCACCAGTTCTCCAGATTCCTAATCTCCTTCAGGTAGGCCGTCTCGTTGTTATCAGAGATCAGGCCCACCACGACGGTGTCGTCAGCAAACTTGATGATGGTGGTGGAGCTGGTAGTGGCCACACAGTCATATGTGTACAAAGAGTACAGCAGGGGGCTCAGAACACACCCCTGGGGGGCTCCAGTGCTGAGAGTGGTGGAGGCTGAGACATGTCCGCCCATCCTTACTGCCTGTGGTCTGCCAGTTAGGAAGTTGGAGATCCACTGACACATAGATGAGCTGAGTCCCAGATGCTCCAGCTTGGTGGTGAGTGTGGAGGGAATTATGGTGTTAAATGCAGAGCTGTAGTCTATGAAGAGCATTTTAACATAATTCCCCCTTCTAGTGTCCAAGTGAGTGAGTGATGTGTGGAGGAGATGAGAGATGGCATCGTCTGTGGAACGATTTGGACGGTAAGCGAACTGTAGTGGGTCCAGTGTGTCTGGTAGTGAAGAAATGATGAAGTCTCTGACCAGGCGTTCAAAGCACTTCATCACTACTGAGGTGAGGGCTACAGGGCGATAGTCATTGAGAGAAGCAGGGTGGGGTTTCTTCGGGACAGGAACAATGATGGACTCTTTGAAGCATGTGGGGATCACCGACTGAGATAAAGAGATGTTGAATATCTCAGTGAACACAGGAGCTAGCTAGCTAGGCAAAATATGCATTTCACTGACACAGATCAGTGTACTGTGTTTTCAAAAATCATTTCTTAGAAAGTAAAGGAGATTATGTTTTTTCCTTATTATCTTTGGTCTTTACTGACATGACATGATTTCGATGTCAGTGGCACATCCACATCCAGTCTGGTTTTCTGCTGCTCTAGCTCATCTGCTTCAAGGTTTGCCAGGTTGTGTGTTCAGAGCGTTACTGTTGCCCTCCTATCAGCCCGGAGCTGTCTGGCTTTTCTCCTCCAACTTCTGGCATCAACAGGATATTTTCACCCACAGAAATGCCACTCACTGGATATCTTGTCTTTCATGGATGATCCTCTGTAAACGCTACAGATGGCTGTGTGGGAAAATCCCAGCTTTTAAAATAGACCAGTTAGTCTGGGACTAACAGCCATCCAGTTCAAAGTCACTTAAATCTTTGTTTATTTATTCAGATGCTCTGTTAGTCTTGACCACGTCTACATGACGAAAGGAACTGGGTTGCTGCCATGTGATTGGCTAATTCGATCAGTGGTCAGTGAGTGAACACACAGTTAAATGTATTCACATTTAATAGCTCATATTAAAAATGGGTAAAGTTTCAAATAAATCCACTACATGTGCGAGTTTCCCTGAGAGTCAGTAAGAATTAGAATTAGAATAAATTATTAATCCCAGGGGGAAAAACTTTCAATAATAATAAGCCGTCTTCAGGCTGCCCTAAACTCTTGCTTTCAGATGTTTTTTATTTCTGCTTTTGGCTCATTATGATGTTCCTAATACCATCATCACAGGCACGCAGCACTGACTGGATCCTATTGTTCATGAACTACTGAAAACTCTGACGTTTGATAAAACAGTTTTATATAGCACCCTTATTAAAAATAAAAACATTATCTGGACTGAAAATAAGAAAATACTGAAAGTAAGTTCTATATGTACTCTGCCATGTGAGATAAAGTTGTAACATTAGCAGCAAACTAATCCTCAGCAGTGATAAGACAAAAGAGTTATGGATTTAGATCAGGGGGTCGTAGGATCATTCAGGAAGGACCGAGCAGCGTGTCTCTGACTGGTTCTGTATCTGATGAGCCATCTGTCAGTGATCTGGAGCCTCAGAAAAAGCTTCACAGCTACCAGAGGTGCTTGTAGTGTTCAAGCACATCTGTCCTGTATTGAACAATTTTAAGATCCTACAGATGTTTTTTTTACAGCTGTCCAAACTGACAGACTAAAGTGCATAGACACGATTTTCTCATGTCCACCGTCTCAGCTTTGTGAGTTCAAGTTTGCTTATTTGCCGATGGAATTGTCTTCAGCCTCACATGAATGCTGGGATAAACAAAAGCACTGTGTATTGGGAAATTTAAGCGGATAATTAAAGTTGTTGTGATTCATTCTGGTCACACAAGAATGTCCAAATCAAACGTGTATTTCAACATAGACCACAGAAAGAGTCAGAGGACTGTCAAACAAAGTTGGACTCCATGGTAAAAGATAATTCTGTGTGAGTGAAGTCCAGCAGAAGATTTTAGTAGAGCTTCTTAACCCCAGAAACCATAAAATGTGCCAGCAGCTCAGCAGTTTTCCTGTAAGAGAGCTCCTGAGCACAAAAAGCATGCACTGCGTGTCCCATCACTCAGCCACTTCTACCTCAGGTCATTACTATAAATACCAATGTGTTACTATTTGACCAGCCTGGTAGGATAAATGTTTGGAGAAATAGCTTTCAGGCTTGTTGGTGGCATTACATGACTGCTACGTCTCAGGCGCTTGATGCCGTGGGCTTGGATCCTGCACACGACCACTTTGACGTATCGTCATGTGAAGCAGAAATGCCGCAGAGGGAAAAAAATCTTCAAAAGAAAGCTGCAGCCTGATTCACTGGCTGAGTGAGCCGCTGCGACAGGCTTACTATGTCACTGCTCTGTGAGGTTAAATGTAATATATGAGAGTGTTGGGCCAGACAAATGGGCAGTGAAACCTGCTCTCTGTTTCTTAGTTCGAGGACTAGAAGAGGAAGAGGAGTTATGTTCACACTTTCTGATTCTTTTTCATAATGGATCGTCTGTCAGCGACACACTCAAACCCCTATGACGCTTCTCAACACAGATTTTAGTCTACAACACCAAATGCAATTAAGCCTTGTAAATGAAACTTGATTAAAAATATAAATGTTAGTTTGAGAAATCAAAGTAATCTAATGCAATGCTCCAAAAACTCTTCTTGTTCACTTTTCAACAGTAATGAATAAATGTTGACTAAAATTGGCTTGAAATTATAAATATGTTCATTTTATAATAATTTGCAGACATCTAACTCTAAATGAATGCGGATGTTGATTTGTGTCAGATGTACAGAAACCTCATTGTTGTCTAATAAACCAGCTAAAACCACATTATTTGTGGATAATATGATATAATAATGTTGTCTGCCAAGAGCTCACAACAGCATATTTTTCCTGACCACAGCGATTTCTACACACGCACTGACATGCACATGATTCATGATGTCCTGCACACGTTGCCCAAAGTTTGTCCACTGTATTGGATAACGACACAAACTAAATGTGTATTCTCAGGCTAGCCTGCAGTGGCTCCTGGAGGTCGACTGCAGAGAAAGTGGTGCACCAAAAACCTCCTTTGGTTGCTAACAGATTTCCACGGTTGGTACAGTCCTCACTTCCACTCAGTTGGCGACCACAGAAATAGTAACCAAAACAATTGCAAGGTTTTTGACAGCCAGTAGGGCAACATGTTTTCCCTAGTGAAAGGTGGGTCACTTATCGACCCATCTGGAGCTTTGACCATCAACCCCCTCAGCTTTTTGCAACTGCTCAGCGAATACTCATTTATCCCTCACAACGGGTGATTGCAAAGACTCCAGTCCAGCCCACTGGATGGTTTTGGAAAATGTGAAGGCGGACATAGATTTGGGGATTTAAAGGTATTTTTATATGTTTTACATCTTCTTCTACTGATTAAGATCTTCTCTATGGCCATTCATACTACACGAAAGTAACAGATAAATAGTTAAATGACAGAAAAGTCTCCTTTTTTTCCCACAATGGGTCAACGGTACAGGATATAGAGAAATCTGGCCAATTAGCTGCCAGAACCTTTCCTGTAATTCTACCCATTAATTTCTTCATTCTGACGGATTTCATTTATTTACCACAGCAGCATTTTTTTTATCATGTAGAAAAACTGACACGTACTGTTGAAATTGGCCTTCTTTTACCTTCTACAGTTCTGACCTCAGCTATATTTTGCTATAGCAAAAGAATAATCAGACAGAAATGCCAACACCTGAACTTTCAAAAATCATTCATCACTGCGTGTCATCGGCCAGCTTTATGGAAATGCAAAACAGAATCGATACCAGCATTCGGTTTGGAGAGTGGGTTCAACAACTGAATTAAATGGACTGTGAATGCTCGCTCATATACACACAAACACAAACAGGCAGC
Organism: Aulonocara sp. 'chitande type north' Nkhata Bay; assembly: GCF_057382095.1. Taxonomy (NCBI): domain Eukaryota; kingdom Metazoa; phylum Chordata; class Actinopteri; order Cichliformes; family Cichlidae; genus Aulonocara; species Aulonocara sp. 'chitande type north' Nkhata Bay. The sequence goes on from NC_141359.1 coordinate 38,216,008, forward strand.
CTATTCATTAGAAAAGCACCCCCGACCAGAAAGATGGCTGCTCTCTTGCATAACCACCGATCCTATAGCTAATTAAGAAGATCTGATCGTTAGTGATCCTTGACACTTTGCACCTCTTCAGATCCCCTCTCGTAAAAACTGTAGGCAAACACGGATCTGTTCCTACTGCTCGCCAATTATGGCAGAGCCTTTAGGCTCACTAATCCTCTCAAACGAGTGTTAAATGGGCTCTCGAAAGAAAAGTTAAAAATAGGCCTTCCATGGGTTAGCACATATTGACTCTGGTACAGTAAACTGCTTTTGCTGCAGCTTTCTGTACTACAAGGAGATTTGAAAAGCTAAATACTGGAAACACTCATATGGAGTGCATAAGAGGGGCCTTGGGCTATTATCTGTGTTTCCCATTGTGAGTAGAGCAGGGCGATATGACCAAAAATATTTATCACGATATACATTTGAAAATTTGCGATAATGATATAACTGACGATATAATTGACACTAGACAAAACACTTTACAACTCCACAACTTTATTAGTGCAAAGAAAACCCATCAATGTATTTTCACTTAAACAAGCAGCTGTTTTTTATGTGCATTAAAGTTATATAAAAATGTAACAGTGCAAATGCAAATTCCTTGCTGACAGTTTAACCAAAAGGCATTTCCAGTGGAAACTGGCCGACATATCCTCAGCATAACCATGTATAATATCCACAAAACTTAAAAAGAGGTTATACACACACAATACGGTAATATTATGTTGAAGCACAGTACGTATCACTCCGCGAGGCTCCTGCCTACGATAGCCGTAATGCTCCGACAATCCATCAAGCGGTGCGGCTTCGTAGCTTTGCAAAGTCGTACTAAAACATTTGACAGATTTTCCAGCGCCGTGTACATAAAATCGTTTCGAGGTCAGTAAACACAACCAGAATTCATACATAAGGCACACGGGATTATAAGGGGCACTGACGATTTTTCCAAAAAACACGGTAATAACGACGGCCTGCTAGTATGCTCTACCAAAAATAGTGCTTTGTTTTGTATCTGACGGACGAAAGCTAAACCAGTTCCACAAAACTGAAGTTGCAACATTTTTACAAACCAATTCTGGTTCATCTTTTTCATTCAACGATCCGCTTTCGTCCTTCTCATTCTGCGTCGCCGCCATGCTTTTTCCACCATGTGCATATGAAAACAAAGGCACTGTGCATGCGCGTTTTACCCATATTCTATCGCGATATTTCATTTTCTTGTCGTTGCCGAACATTATACCGGTATTACCGTGAACAGTATGATATGGCCCAGCCCTAATTGTGAGCTTTGCTCGCTTGAAGACATCCCACTGAAGCGTGAGGCAGAGTTATTTAATCAGAAAGAGGATATCTTAACTTTCCTTATAAATAGAGAAGCCGCAGAAGGAGATGAACTCACACAGATGAAGAAGTGCACGAGGGAAGTTATCTAGTATTACGCATGATTATTAGATAACCGTATGAAAAACAGCTCCATCAAACAGGGCATGGCTACTTTTGTTGGCTGTCTTTGGCTCATTCACCATCTATCTAATTAGCTGAGGTCCAGTGGGCGGGCTTGTTGCACAGGATGCACACAGACACACACCAAACGCACACTTTACAAAACAGACACAATTCTAAATCAGCGCGATTAAAACTTTCACAGCCGGGCCACACCTACCTCGCTTATCTCTTTCTGTCTCGTTAAAGCGATTCGAGCTCTTGCTCGCCTCCCCCGCTATCTGCTGCTCTATGAAGCTTCTTAAAAATGCTCCCTTGAGTCCTTCATATTAGAAATACGCACCCTGTCCAAGCAGAACGGAGACAGAAAAGCTTTTGCACAATCTATCCAGATATTTGATAGCTCAGCTGAGGAGCGAGGCGAAAACCTGACAGAAATATTATCATTATTGTCTCTGGTGGCAGCATCACAGACTGCTGAAAAGGTGTCTGGAGCAGTCGGGTCGAACTTGTGCTCTTTCTGTCTCTCACCCCCTTGTGTTCCCTTGTGTTCACACTCTTGCATCAAAAAAGATCCGTGCCTGCTGGGGCTCGTGGATGTCAGCCAACCGAACACAACATCTCACTGGACGGATAAACCTTTCCACACTGATGAAGCAAACTGCTTATCTGCTGAAGAAAAAGGCAGAATTTCATCATCTAAAAATTCTGCTTTCTCCTTCAGGTGGTGGGATAAACATTTGCTGAAATCATACTAAAGAAAATGGTTTCTTGTCAAAAGAATTTACATCTTTTTTAAATACTAAAGATTTTCATATCAGGACTTAATAAAAAACCATCTGGTTCTGTAAGAGGTTACCGTGTCATTTATTTATTTGGGAAAAACTGAGCCAATATGTGTGGAAAACTAAGTGCACCCTTACTGCTTCTGTAGGAATTAAGAGGGTGAGTACAGCCAGGTGCTCCTCCTGACATGCACTTGATTCGTTGATCATCAGCAAGTGTGAGCATCAGAGGTTTTGGGTAGTTTGCTGGTCTGGAGCATTCAGGTGTGCGTAAACACAATCCCAAGAAAGAAACACATCAGCAATGACCTTACAGAAGCAATTGTTGCTGCCCATCAATCTGGAAGGGCTAAAAGGCCATTTCCAAACAATTTGAAGTCCATTATCCTGCAGTGAGAAAGATTATTCATGAGTGGAAAACATTCACAACAGTCATCAGTCTACCCAGAAGTGGACGTCCCAGCAAACCGACACCAAGGTCAGACCATGCAAAGCTCAGAGAAACTGTATAAAACACGAAACACATCTCAGACTCCACAGGTTACAGCGAGCATGCTAAATGTTAAAGTTCAAAAACAGCACAATTTAAAAAAATAACAAGTATGACTCATGTGGAAGTTTTGCCAGGAAAGAGCCTCATCTTTCTAAAAAAACATGACAGGGCGGCTCGGACCATCACGCACAGCAGCACATATCAGCACAAACACTTCATACCAGCTGTCGGGTTTAAGTGAAGACTGATAACTTGGCTGGACGTTGCTATTGGCCAATATTGGCTCTGTTGACCGATATGGGCCAATCGCCAAGCAACGATGCATTTGGAAATGTCAGCTGTTGACGATTCTGTTGTTCACGTCAGCGTAGAAAGAAGATTTCTTTATTTTCTTGGCACGAGACGAGAAATACAGTGGGGCAAAAAAGTATTTAGTCAGCCACCGATTGTGCAAGTTCCCCCACTTAAAATGATGACAGAGGTCAGTAATTTGCACCAGAGGTACACTTCAACTGTGAGAGACAGAATGTGAAAAAAAAATCCATGAATTCACATGGTAGGATTTGTAAAGAATTTATTGGTAAATTAGGGTGGAAAATAAGTATTTGGTCACCTCAAACAAGGAAAATCTCTGGCTCTCACAGACCTGTAACGTCTTCTGTAAGAAGCTTTTCTGTCCCCCACTCGTTACCTGTATGAATGGCACCTGTTTGAACTCATCATCTGTATAAAAGACACCTGTCCACAGCCTCAAACAGTCAGACTCCAAACTCCGCCATGGCCAAGACCAAAGAGCTTTCGAAGGACACCAGGAAAAGTATTGTAGACCTGCACCAGACTGGGAAGAGTGAATCTACAATGGGCAAGCAGCTTGGTGTGAAAAAATCAACTGTGGGAGCAATCATCAGAAAATGGAAGACATACAAGACCACTGATAATCTCCCTCCATCTGGGGCTCCACGCAAGATCTCATCCCGTGGGGTCAAAATGATCATGAGAACGGTGAGCAAAGATCCCAGAACCACACGGGGGGACCTGGTGAATGACCTGCAGAGAGCTGGGACCAAAGTAACAAAGGTCACCATCAGTAACACACTACAACGGCAGGGAATCAAATCCCGCAGTGCCAGACGTGTTCCTTGCTGAAGCCAGTGCATGTCCAGGCCCGTCTGAAGTTTGCCAGAGAGCACATGGATGATACAGCAGAGGATTGGGAGAATGTCATGTGGTCAGATGAAACCAAAGTAGAACTTTTTGGTATAAACTCAACTCGTCGTGTTTGGAGGAAGAAGAATACTGAGTTGCATCCCAAGAACACCATACCTACTGTGAAGCATGGGGGTGGAAACATCATGCTATGGGGCTGTTTTTCTGCCAAGGGGACAGGACGACTGATCCGTGTTAAGGACAGAATGAATGGGGCCATGTATCGTGAGATTTTGAGCCAAAACCTCCTTCCATCAGTGAGAACTTTGAAGATGAAACGAGGCTGGGTCTTCCAACATGACAATGATCCAAAACACACCGCCCGGGCAACAAAGGAGTGGCTCCGTAAGAAGCATTTGAAAGTCCTGGAGTGGCCTAGCCAGTCTCCAGACCTCAACCCCATAGAAAATCTGTGGCGGGAGTTGAAAGTCCGTGTTGCTCGGCGACAGCCCCAAAACATCACTGCTCTCGAGAAGATCTGCATGGAGGAATGGGCCAAAATACCAGCTACTGTGTGTGCAAACCTGGTAAAGACCTATAGTAAACGTTTGACCTCTGTTATTGCCAACAAAGGTTATGTTACAAAGTATTGAGTTGTATTTTTGTTATTGACCAAATACTTATTTTCCACCCTGATTTACGAATAAATTCTTTACAAATCCTACCATGTGGATTCATGGATTTTTTTTCCACATTCTGTCTCTCACAGTTGAAGTGTACCTCTGGTGCAAATTACTGACCTCTGTCATCATTTTAGGTGGGGGAACTTGCACAATCGGTGGCTGACTAAATACTTTTTTGCCCCACTGTAGTTATAAAAAAACATGATACACAAACAGAAACGATATCAGTGTCTGCATCTGCTATAGGCCAAATTCATACTTAAAACAATGGTAAATGGACTGATTCTTATCGAGCGTTTTTCTACTCGAAAGAGTACTCGAAGCGCTTAATACAACATGCCGCATTCACTTTTTTATGATTTTAAGTGCTTACTAACTTTCATACTTGGATGCATGCATTGGAGAACTTAGGGTTAATATCTTGCCCAAGGATATTTGGCATGCAGAGCTGGGGGGATGGAACCACCAGCCTTCCAGTAGATGACCTGCTCTACCTCCTGAGCTACAGCCACCCCACTAGCTTTTCAGTACTATCAATTACTATCAGTAAAATTGCATAATTAGCATATCCGTCTTATTAATTTTGGTTAATGACTGGACAGTATGTGGCAGCACAGTGGTTATTGCTGGTTATTGCAGTTAACGTGTCATTTATTTATTGCTAAATTGCTCACAGGTGCAAATGGATGTCTGTGTCTATATGTTAGCGCTGCCTGCCTGGTATAGATGGACTGGTCCATCCCCAGCATCACTTTTAAACAGTCTTTGCAGATTTAAAAACAAAATATGCAAACTATCAAAACAAAGAGCAGATGCACACATTTGAAATTGTTCGCAGCGTTTAGCAATCATGATGAGCCACAAATGTTCCACAAGATTTAAGCGAGTTGTTATCCAACCACAAACAATTGTCGTGTTCCATTCATCATTTTTACGAGGTAATAAATTAGTGTTGAGTTCATATCTATTTCAGCTTCTGTGTCGCAGTTTCATTTTATCTTCCTCTGTTTTTACAACCATTTTAGTGAAAAAAAAAGCTTTATTATGGTTCCCAGGACTGTTTATGTTGTGTGTCCTTGGCGTTCCCACGTATGCTTGTTGCCTGGACACAATAACACCAATAAACTGTGTAAACAAGTAACTGCTCGGAAAGAGACAGCCATTATTTTTGGCTAACTCGTGCTGCTAAAGTCTCATAGCAGCTTCGGCTTGGGACCGCTCTGTGGCCAGCAGGAGAAACGGTTGCAATGGCCAGCAAGATGAATCTGAAAGACCAGTTGATTCTGAATAAAGCCTCCAAAATGAAATTCATTAAAACTGGCTTCTCCTTTATTATAATTATATTTAACTTTGGATGAAGAGTCGATTAAAAACTCGCCCGAGACCCAGATTTATGAGAGCAGCTCCCACAATCTTGGTTACGGGGACCTGACAGGCGGCGTTCTTTGATCCAATCTGAGCTTCATACTTCAGTTTGTGTAAACTGTGTCAACCATTTTGATTGTTTATAAAATATTCAGTGAATATGGCCAAATTGTCAGAGACGTTTTCCCCCCTGAGTCATTCTATAAAGTGTTTACCTTTTGTCATTTCACATTTCACTGTGACTGAGTTGCTTCTGTGTGCAAAATGTTTGAAAGGATTCAAATCAAATCCTGAGCCGTCAGATGAAAGACGATCACGTCAGAGAGAGAAGATTAAAGCTTCTCTCTATGTGCCAGGCCCTTTTTGAACGAGTGACAGACTCCTTCCCCTTCATCCATTCTGCACTCTTTGGTGAAAGAAAACTAGCATGGAAAATTAAAAGAAATAAATGCTTCTGTCATGGCACAAATGACTGTGGCGAGTTCCACAGCAGGGTTTGTTTTGATTTGCCATTTCCAAGTGTTCTGTTAGATATTAACAAAAGTGAGTTTTGGGAGGAAAACTTTCGAAATTCCCATTTTAGACAGAAATGTTGTGGAGCAGTAATGTGGCAGTTCAGCGGTACTGCGATGATTCATAACTTTCTCTTTCTGTAAATATCAAACACCTACACAGAGCATTAGTTACAGGAAACAAAAGACAAAGAGTAGAGGAAGCTTGCCTGAATGCTGCTGTTAGACTGTCACAGTCTGAGCGTGCATACATTTGCCACATATTTCCAGTGCGTATTTCAGCTGTGCAGATGTTCATTTTCTTTTTCCACTGACAAGCTCATAGCTTCAAAACACCCGAGGAAGGGACAGCGACCACAGTGTCAAATATTTAGTTCAGGGTTAGCAGACAGGTTTCATATTACAGTTCAGCTAAGGGTGAAGCATTCAGTGGTTAGCATTATGTCTCAGACTATGTCAGCTGAATCTGATGATAAGTCTAAAATTACGAGTGCCGTGAACATGTGAGTGCTCTCAGCGAGAAAGAGGGAGAATGAAGTTAGGGGGAAAAGTGATCCATATACAGAATGAGATGCCCATAATCTTTCTGCCTCTAACAGGACTCTGCTTATTGTTATTTTGCTCTTGATGGGCATATCTCGTCTATGCACGTCCCACTTTTCCTTCATGTCTTAATTCTGCTGCACATGATCGCCCTTAAACCCCATTCTGAACCTCACCAGGCCTTCTTCAGACCATTTCTGAGAATTGCTAGCACCAACACTTGTGTCATACCTCGCCAGCTGTTCACTAATTCTTTGTCACACAACTGTTTGTTAAGCTTTTCCGGTCCTGTAAAAAACTGAGTCCAACTCCACGAATGTCTGTCTGCAAAGACTGTTTAAAATATACGTGCACAGTCGTCCCACCTGTTTGAAGAATATCACCTCTCAACTGTATCGTACAACAACCTGTTCTCCACTCGGCTTGGACGTGTGGCCTTTCAGATCAAATATAAACACTTTTAAAAACCCATCTTAGGCACTAGTTTTGACAAACATAGTGGCACTTACCGAGAGCCTAACCAGAGGTTTTCTGGTTAGGCTCTCGGTGGCTGTCTTTGCTAAGATTATTTAAGTTTCCAAAGCGAGCCGCTTCACCAAGCAACAGGTTTGTACCAACAACTTTAAAGAGCTGCAAACGCGATGACCAAGCACAACATTAAAACCTGGCGACAGGTGAAATTAATAACATCGATCATCCTGTCACAATCTCATCTGCAGGGAAACCTTGGGTCCTGCCATTCACGTGCACGTTAATTTGATACCATCAGCCACCTAAACATTGTTGGGAAGCCAAAAGCAATGGTTTTAATTAAGAAAGTAAAATAAATTGTGCCCGCTACAGAGGCAGATGGTGTCACAGTGGTTTAGAGAAATACACTGAGTGGAACACAGTAATAGAACAGTGTCGTTCCTTCGTTATGAGCACGCTGTGACACCTAAAAGTGGGATTCACTGTTGTGTTCGAGTCAGATTTGCAGCTTTGCATTCTCTGCTGTGTTGGCCAGTGTTTTGTTTTATGCAAATATCATGTGTGTGTTGTTGTGTGTTTAAAGGAAAGAGCAGAGCGTCGTGTCCTGCCTGAGCTCATCTTGGTTTTAGTTGATAAGCATCCAAACAAACAGTCACCACAATTAAAAAGATAACTTGTGAGATTTGTTGTGTAGAGAATACACTTTTATTCAGTGCATTATTGAGATAAAAAAAATTTTTTTTACAAATTATTATGTTAAAAATTTATTAATCATTTGAGAACAAACCAAACAAAGGAAAAGCTGCCCAAACAAAGTCAGTTCCGCACATCTAAACCGTTTATAAACTTTAATAAACCTCACTCTCACTAATCTCACTAAAGTCTCACTCTCTGGGTTGTTTTCAAAAAGAAGGAAAGTTTTCAGCCAACTGCAGTCTCCAGCGCGCACATCTATCCTGAAACATGCCACTTCCCAACATCGCTGCTATGCTTTAGTTTAAACAGAGATTATCGTGTTTACACACCACTCAGCCTCCAGTAGTCCAGTAATAAATCTCATATCATGTTATGAGAAACACTCGTCCTATAATTGATATAAAACTGTTTGAAATATTTTATATTCTATTCTTACAATTAAAAGCAGTTTGAGAAACGCTGGCATGATTTCGTATTTTATGTTGAAAGGAAACAAAAACTTCTCATTTTCCTTCACATGTCTGAGGTAAGTAAAAGGCGTGAATGGCACCGGGTTGGAAGGCGAGTTCAACAGAAGTGCATCCAAACCCGTTTCTTTTACACTGTTCTGGCAGGATGCGTCTTTTTCTTTCCGTTTTAGGATCTTCTTTGTGATATTTTTCAAACAAAACTTATAGTTTAGCCCAGAAATATTCGAGTGCCTTAATCAGAAGAGCATCCGTTAAACCACGGTGTGTGGGACTCACCTATAACGAACCACAGGAGCGCCTGTTTCTGCAGAGCTGTGCAGGTTTGCGAGCCCATCCTGTCGCTCTCAAAACGATCCACTGACTGAAGTTTGGAAGCGAGGAAGTGAAGGGAACGGCAACTAACAAGAGCTCAACGAGTAATTGGTAGCATCATAAATAACTGCTGTTTAAGAAGCCCATGTAATCCGGCCGCACGGTCAATCAGCCCCAATAAAAGCTTCACTGTGTCACCCTGCGCAAACCGCTCGGGGGAGAGCCGAGGCTGCTCCTTGTTCCTGCTGTAGGCTACCTCAACTCCCCCGAGTCCTCCTGTCACCGAGTCATCCAGACGTGAAACATAATGAGTCGTAAAGTTGCAACTCTCTCTCCAACAAGCCGTCCACAGGTCTGAAGAAATCCGAAAAACGTCACTGGAAGCGTGCGGTGTTTGGTTCAAGCGCTCGCGTGCGCAACGGGACGCACCAGTATGGAACCAGTGGAGCTGAGCGACTGTGTCAGGGTTCACTGCTTCCCCCCGAGGACATGGGTCCCGGTTAGTGATGGGGACACCGGACAGACCCAAACAGTGCGGGAAGGGGGAGCGGGGCTGATTTGGAAGAGCGGAGGGAGGGGGAGGGAGCTGTACTTCTTTTCTCACTCTTTGATTGGTTAAATTAGAGAACCCAGAAGTCTGTAAAAGATATATCTATTACTTTAAATAAACAATAAACGATATATCCAAATAATAAAAAAAAATCCTAAATGATCAAAAACTATGAAGAGAACTCGTGAAAATAAACAGGTGCAAATAAAAACTCGACTAAAAGACAGAGGAGTCTGCAGAGTTCAGAGTTCCATCTGAAGAAGCTGCAACAATAAACTTTAAAGTCCAAAAAAACAAGAAATGTATAGTTTTGTGATTCTATACAAAATTATATTCTCTTCACTATATTCTATTCACTGTGCATCCGCCTGTGGTGACGCGATGAGGACAGGTGCAGCGAGTACGGATTCAAGCGTGGCACGGGTTCAGAGCAGTTGTCCAACAGCGACATCTAGTGTTCATATGGAGCGTTACACAGCGATTTACATCAAATATCACAACTCCAGTCCTCAGGAGGTAAAGTTGGTGAAATAAGTGTTTCTTTTTCTCCTTCATAATTGTATATTTGCACCTCTTGTGTAGATGTAGGCCACTGATAAAAACTGTTTCACTTTAAGCTGTTTTCATAGCCATTATCAGATTCAGGTGGTTGCATAGTTTAATTTGCAGTATTTTTTTTTCTATAAATTTTTTATATGTACAAGTAAGAATATTTTTTTAAAAGAAATAAAATTAATAGAAGCGACAGATTTTACTTTGCAGCTTTAGCATTAATTAATATAACATTCAGAAGCTGCAGAAACATAAACCTACTCATGTATTTATTAAAACTTCATATTCTATGGAAAGGCACTTTAAAATTTACTGAAAGTTTTTTTCTTTATTTGTTTTCATTTATGTTTTATGTATTTTAAAGTGTCAAAACAAAATGTCATCAAAAGGTCTAAAGCTGACTCATATATGCATTTATACAGGCCTTCATGTCATTCCCTTAGGTGTGGCTTTGTAAAATCATGATATCAGAACTACAGAAGAAGCTCAGAGACAATTTAAATTCAGAAAGTGGCACGACTGAAAGGAAACCTGAAAGTGGCCAAATCATCTCCCACTGACAGAGTCAGGACCCAATTCCCTCACCGCGGGCTCCACAGATAAGGTCAGACAGGAGGATAAAACAGAAGAAAAAGAGTTTACACAAGGTCAACGATGCCACTGCTGTGCTGCCAGCGCAGGGACTTAAAGAGGAGACAACTGGAGTCAAATGCATTAATTTCGGGGAAAAAAGTCACATCCATCTGTTCAGCTGAAATGCAAAGGTCCAGAGGAAATGACATCACAGAGCAAACATTCTGCAAAAACAAAGTGAGAGGACACAGAATATGGTCTCTGACAGAACCAAAGTCAGAGTTCAAAGGAACAATGAAGAGTTTCTCAGACTGACCTAAGAGTCACTTATTGACCTGTCTTGTTTATTTGTGATACACAAATGACAGAATAATAGGAAAGAAGGAGGAATTAACTGTTCCATCCAGTTTGCTGCTGAAACTGAAACCAACACAAAGTTGCATCTAGAAGTTAAAAGCAGAGACTTTCACGCTGCTGTGGAGAAGTAATACAGCGTTAGATTATACCTCAGTTTGGTGTGACTGTCATTAAGGAAGCTCACACCTGAACATTCAGCTGTAATCGTAGGTCACTTCACTTCACTTTTTTTTTTTTTTTTTATTGTCACATCACATGTGCAGGCACACTGGCACAGCACATGCGAGTGAAATTCTTGTGTGCGAGCCCCACAAGCAACAGAGATGTGCAAACACAACAACACAAACGAGCAAAATACAAGAATGGCCAACCTGAAACTAATAAATATATGTACAATATATAATAGTGTATGCATTTCTGGATGTGTATACTAAATATTTTCCTACGTGTGTGTGTGTGTGTGTGTGTGTGTGTGTGTGTGTGTGTGTGTGTGTGTGTGTGTGTATGTATACACATTTTTACAAATTAAATAGTAAAAAAATAAAATAAAATAATAATAATAATAATAATAATAATAATAATAATAAAATATATAAAATATACAGAGTTGAATATGTGCAAAACAAGTGGCATTTATATACAGTGTGGAGTGCATAATGTTGAAGTTCCAGTAGTGAAGCTGAGGTGTCTATGACGTGTTCAGCAGTCTGATGGCCTGATGGAAAAAGCTGTCTCTCAGTCTGAACATACAGACTAGCATGTTTTAACCATGTCAACAAAATCCAACAACACAAGAGCAGGTTTGGAGTTTAAAACAGCACCGTGTGCACAAGCAGTCATCCTGAAGCCTCATTTAGAGAATATGTTAATTATACAGTATCGTATTTATGGATATAAAGACTGGATATATATATATGATCGTGCTCACTTATAGGTTTCTTCAGCCTCCCTGTTTAGTTGAGCTTGATGAGTTAAAAGATTGCTTGTGCATTTCTCCCCTTCTCCAAAAACAAAGCCTGATCATGCGCAGAAGCAAACTTTACTACATGCACAGTCTAACTGCGTCGAGCACACTAGACAGAAATCATATTCGTGGTTTCACTTAGATTTAATGCATCAGGCAACAAACAGACTGAAAGCATTTAAAGCCACAGCTTGTCTGTCTGACTGTCTCCAAGGTAACCAAATGTAAACGTACAGCAGAAGGCATGCAGGACAAAACAGAGGAAAGTGGAGGAAATACTCGAGTGGAGAGTGTGCAGTAAAGATCAAAGGTTCACTGATCAAACGTCCACAGAAGGTTTGAGAAGATATACAAGTGGATTCAGGCAAATGAAACAACAGTAAGTAAACAATAGTTCATTTTAGCTTTTTACTCCAATTATCATCGTCTTCCCTTAATGCTGCTCACACAGATGAGCACCACTTACAACTGTTTAATGTCAGGAAATGTGTACAAGGCACTTTTTCTATTGTACTTTTAAATTAGCCTTCTCTCAGCACTCGCTTTAGACACTTCATCCATTTTGACTGTTACTTTTGTCAAACATTAAACCAGAGGGAGTTCAGTCCTCACAGACACATTTCTACTTTACAAATATACAAACACTTATAAAATGATTTCACATTACATTAGGGGGGAGTGTTAGCGTGCGCGAACATGGTCAAATAAGGTGGTTTACTAAAAAAACACACACTTTTTGTTCATGAAGTAGTCAATCCTGAGACTTTGGGCTATTTTGTTCTTCCTGTCGTGGTGACACATAACCACACAGAAACACAGAAGTGTTTCCAGATCAACACAAGTTGAAATATTATTATTTAGCTCCACAAACTCTGCGTTTATGTAGTACCATAATGCACTAAGATGTGTATCGCTAGCAGTAATAATGAGACATAATACTTCATACTCTGCCCTGAGTCTAGTCTCTGCGGGGAGCACTAGATCACCAGAGACTTACATCACAAGGTTAATGTCACACTAATAATCGCACAGACACAGAGACTGCCAAAGACATCTAGCTGAAAGTGCTTGGTAATATCTATCAGCGGTGTGTTTACAATAATTTCTCCACCTCGTTTGTTTCTCTAAATAACGATGACAGTAGCAGTCTGCCCTGACTCACAGCTCAGACACTGTGCTTTTCTTTGGCTCGTGTTCACACAGGTCTGACTGGGAGATGGTGAAAGGGTGTAAGAAGGGTGAGACTGATGATGGGGTGCAGAAAGGAGAGCTGAAGGAAGACAAGGAACAAGGATGCACTCCCCTTATCGCTGCCTGCCGCGGTGCCATGAGCGAGGTAACGGCGTGTGCATGTGTGCGGTAGAGAGAGTTTGGCAAGTACATGTCTATTGTAACCATGCTTCCTCTTTGGTAAGCTGGCTACTCCAGCCCTGGAAAGCACCAGATGGATATGATTGGTTGGGTAGACGAAACCAGTTTCTGTCACGTAACACGTCGTACTTTTCCTTTCAATAACAACAAAGTGCTGTGATCACATGAGATTATGCAACTTTTTTTTAACATAGCTCCTCTGCATCCTCTGAGGGAGACATTCAAAACAGGCTTGTCTGGAGGGAAACTCTCCAATTATAACTCAAACTTATGTTTTCTTAAAATACACCCAACCACAAGGTGTTTACACTAAAATGAGCAACAACAGTCCTTTTACTGACAGAAACGACACATCTACGCTTCACATTTTTTTGAGATGTTTCAGGTTTTTTATGTGGTGGGTTTAACAGGTGGTTCAGCAGCTCCTGAGGACAGATGCTGACCTGACCTTGTGCAACTTCAGCCAGCAGACAGCGCTCCACATAAGTCCGCCAGAGCTGCGGGAAGAAATGGTGAGGTGGATGTCAAGGCCTCATCTGCCCCCCCAGGCGCAGCTACTGCAGGCTGCCTGGCAGGGAGACCTCCACTCCTTACAGCACCTGCTGGTAAGCTCACTTCACACACACACACACACACACACACACACACACACACACACACACACACACACACACACACACACACACACACACACACACACACCTGAGAGTCAAAGGATTTCCCAGATGAGTAAAGACAACACAACAAGGGCAACAATCTTCTCCCATTACAAAAGCACATGCAGTTGTTGCGCACTGTGTTGCTTTGGAAAATGTAAAGGATGACATAGATTTTGGGCTTTTAACTGTATTTTAATAAGTTTATTTTATATAAGCTTTTCATACTAATAAGGCCCGCCCCATAGCCACTCACGCGACACCAAAGTAATTAAGTAACTAATAAACAATTAAATGACACAAATGTTTCAGATTTTTCATCTACTGTAGAATCTTTTTAATGAGTTCACAGTAAAAAAAAAAAAAAAACAATAAAAATGAACAAATAAATACAGTGGGGCAAAAAAAGTATTTAGTCAGCCACCGATTGTGCAAGTTCCCCCACTTAAAATGATGACAGAGGTCAGTAATTTGCACCAGAGGTACACTTCAACTGTGAGAGACAGAATGTGAAAAAAAAAATCCATGAATCCACATGGTAGGATTTGTAAAGAATTTATTCGTAAATCAGGGTGGAAAATAAGTATTTGGTCAATAACAAAAATACAACTCAATACTTTGTAACATAACCTTTGTTGGCAATAACAGAGGTCAAACGTTTACTATAGGTCTTTACCAGGTTTGCACACACAGTAGCTGGTATTTTGGCCCATTCCTCCATGCAGATCTTCTCGAGAGCAGTGATGTTTTGGGGCTGTCGCCGAGCAACACGGACTTTCAACTCCCGCCACAGATTGTCTATGGGGTTGAGGTCTGGAGACTGGCTAGGCCACTCCAGGACTTTCAAATGCTTCTTACGGAGCCACTCCTTTGTTGCCCGGGCGGTGTGTTTTGGATCATTGTCATGTTGGAAGACCCAGCCTCGTTTCATCTTCAAAGTTCTCACTGATGGAAGGAGGTTTTGGCTCAAAATCTCACGATACATGGCCCCATTCATTCTGTCCTTAACACGGATCAGTCGTCCTGTCCCCTTGGCAGAAAAACAGCCCCATAGCATGATGTTTCCACCCCCATGCTTCACAGTAGGTATGGTGTTCTTGGGATGCAACTCAGTATTCTTCTTCCTCCAAACACGACGAGTTGAGTTTATACCAAAAAGTTCTACTTTGGTTTCATCTGACCACATGACATTCTCCCAATCCTCTGCTGTATCATCCATGTGCTCTCTGGCAAACTTCAGACGGGCCTGGACATGCACTGGCTTCAGCAGCGGAACACGTCTGGCACTGCGGGATTTGATTCCCTGCCGTTGTAGTGTGTTACTGATGGTGACCTTTGTTACTTTGGTCCCAGCTCTCTGCAGGTCATTCACCAGGTCCCCCCGTGTGGTTCTGGGATCTTTGCTCACCGTTCTCATGATCATTTTGACCCCACGGGATGAGATCTTGCGTGGAGCCCCAGATGGAGGGAGATTATCAGTGGTCTTGTATGTCTTCCATTTTCTGATGATTGCTCCCACAGTTGATTTTTTCACACCAAGCTGCTTGCCTATTGTAGATTCACTCTTCCCAGTCTGGTGCAGGTCTACAATACTTTTCCTGGTGTCCTTCGAAAGCTCTTTGGTCTTGGCCATGGCGGAGTTTGGAGTCTGACTGTTTGAGGCTGTGGACAGGTGTCTTTTATACAGATGAGTTCAAACAGGTGCCATTCATACAGGTAACGAGTGGGGCACAGAAAAGCTTCTTACAGAAGACGTTACAGGTCTGTGAGAGCCAGAGATTTTCCTTGTTTGAGGTGACCAAATACTTATTTTCCACCCTGATTTACGAATAAATTCTTTACAAATCCTACCATGTGGATTCATGGATTTTTTTTTCACATTCTGTCTCTCACAGTTGAAGTGTACCTCTGGTGCAAATTACTGACCTCTGTCATCATTTTAAGTGGGGGAACTTGCACAATCGGTGGCTGACTAAATACTTTTTTGCCCCACTGTAAATACATTTAGATTTTACATTTATCATGTCAAAAAACAGTTAAAAGTGTTTAAAAGTTAATACTGTTAAAAGTGCACTTCTTTTTCTTATGTTAAGCTATTTCAGGGATTTTAAACATGTGATGTCTACACTGGCACAAAGGGAGAGTTTCACTGGTCCAGCCCTCCTCTGATCAAAGTGAGCTGCACGTGGCCCACAACTGAAATGAGTTTGCCGTCGTTGGATTAAACAGTGGTTGAACCAAAAAAAGTTTTGATTCTGAGACTGAAAATGTTGTTAAACCTCTAAAATCATGAGAAAATATATATGTGATTCTGTAATGTAATAATAAGGCACATTTAATTTGGCATTTCCAAATGCATTCCTGAATTATAACCAGCTCAGAGCAGCAAAGAGGCCTGCCATTGTTAGTGTGTCCTTTGGTGACTTTGTGTATCTGGAAATGTGATACTAACGCTCAGGTGCTTTTGTAAAATGACTGGAAATAGCCCACACTGTTTGGGTATGCTGACAGCTGAGTACACAGGTTTATTTATTTATTTATTTATTTATGAATTAAACATAAACTGAATGAACTAATAACTTACATATATCACCTTGGTTATTTATTTATGAAGCACACAGGTGTTTGGGGTATTTCATATGCAGGATTCTTTTATATTTAAAACGTCGGTCTGTCGCTGCTTATTTAATTCATTTTTCCAAAACTCTAACTTGTTACAAACATTTCCAGCACAAAGTACAGCTCACTGAATGCAGGGTACGGTCTGAGCCTCGTGGCCTCATTTCACACTGCAGCACTTTGTTACTCCGTGTGCAGTTTTAATAAAGAGAGATCAGTTGGAACAAAAGGCCAAAATCTGTTTTAAGAAATGTGAACATGCAAGATGAAATGTTTCTGTGGTGTTAGGGTCCATCGTGGAGCATTATCTGAGACAAATGTAGGAGATAGAGTCTAAAAGGCTGGAGTGGAGAAAGCAGATGGTTGATGAATATTTTGAATTAGATGCCATGGACAACCTCGATGAGGCAGAGATGGGGAGAAAGAGGATTGAACAGAGTCTGAATATGAACACGATGCATTTATAGAACAGGGACTGGGGCTGATGGCTCTGGATGGGAAAAGTGATCAAATGTTGCATGAGGTGACTACATGAGAAAATGGAAGGAAAACGAGGAGAAAACAGATCTTCATTAGTGTTTAGTTCCCTATAAAGCATCAAATTAATTCTCCCATAGCCGTGAAGAAGTGTCTGTTTGCTAACTAGTACCATCTGACTGCTTCACAATAACTAATTCACACACATTGAGGCCAGTAACATCTAATGGTGGAAATGGATGACACTAAAGTGTGCTGCTTGTTATATCAGCAGTTTAATTTAGAATTTTTCCCCCTGTGTTTGTGTTTGTGTGTGTTTGCACGTGTCAGCTTCAGACCGACGGGCTGGATGTGAATGTTCCAAACAGCGACGGTGTGACAGCTGTGATGCTTGCTGTCAGGGACGTCGACCTGTTTGAAGACTTAGGAGCACATCTGCCATGGGAGCACAAACCCGTGGAGGTCATCAAGGAACTGCTGGGAGTTTCTGCGTAAGAAAGCACAAATATTTATACAGTAGACAGGTAACATTAAAGCCTTTTGTCATCGAGCAACATGCTGATTTAAGTATTAAATATGTAAAGTTCACTAGAAGTGCAAAAAAATATATTGAGATTTGTTTCATCTGTCTTTTAACTTCATCAGTGATTTGATGGTACGAGACCATAACGGCTGCTCTGCTCTCCACTACGCTGCTAATACCAACAGCTTTCTGACAGAAGACATCATCCATGTTCTGATGGAGGCGCTAAGTCAAAAAGGTACACACACGCACACACACGCGCACACACACACACACCTTAACCTCATTTGTCTCACTCTTTGCGATCAGTGTTCATTCTGCCAGCAGCTATTTCACCAACAAGTTCTCTTTAACTGGCAATAAACTGATCACCCGACCAGGTAAACTGAATGCCACTGATGATTTTGTCACAATGGCAAGTCCTGCTGGAAATCATTGTGCCTTGGCATTCACCTCCCACCTACCTACATTGTGCAGTCCTCGCACAATCTCCATAGCTACAGCATCCCCGATGGCAGCGGTCTCCTCCATACCACACAAACTGCTCAGGAACAGCTTTAGAGATATGAAAAACTGACCAATCTTCCAAACTCCATCAGTAACATACACAGGATTTCCCTTAACCCGTGGAGGCCCCATCCCACAGGATTCACAGGATCAGAACATCAGCAGTTCCTAAAGAGACAGATGTTCCTCCGAAAGTCAATGGAGACCAAAAAAGGAGGTAAAGGGACAATAAAAAGGTTCAAAGGAAATAAACGTCCCTGCTCAGCTGTGCGAAAATCATGAAATTCCTTATTTCAACAGTGTTTTTAATCTTCTTTGGAAAAGTAAGGATTATCATTTCATGCTCTTTCAGAACGATCACAAATCGGATCATGTCATGCAGTTTGTAAAGGTTTCTGTAAAATGTAAATGATCCTGTCTACAAGCACTTTAACACTGTTGTCCAGCACTACGGCGCTCTGGGGTGTGAGTGTAACATCACAATGCATGACTTTGATCTGCAGATTATAAACCAAATCAGCTGATATCCCTGTTTCTTATTCTGTGACACTGCCTGTAGATTATATTAGAGTACTCTTATTGTCGAGTGAGTTATTTGCTCTTTACTCTGGTTAGTGTTTAATTGATCAGCTACTTATTAAACTTATTAAAATGAATCTAAAGTAAGCATGTGCCAATGTACGAAGTATAAAGCCTCAAATTCTCCGTTCTTGATCTTCCTGGCTTTCTTATACGGATACAAATAATCGGCATACCAGATTCATTCATAATCCTGTTTATCACAGTAAAACGTCTGCACTCATGTGGGTATAAGAAAGACTTGTTTGTTAATGTGTGAGGGAGCACTTTACTAAGAGCCTTTACATGTGACGGAGTCTGCGTCAACAAACTGAAACCATGTGACAGAGAGAGCATGGATCAATATGGATGAAAACATTGTTTAAGCCAAAAATAAAAATAGCTTTTTTTCCCTTTTTCTTTTACTGTTTCTAACCTATCAGACGCCTGCACCCCAACCCCAGGAGTGTGGCCCCAAACAGGGATTTGCACAATTTCTGCAGGAAGAAAAAAAGTGGACTTATTTTACTTTACACTTTACTACTTCTTTCTTTTCCTGGTTTTGTGTAGATGCCGTTCCTATTTCACAAACACGGGATTTGGTCTCAGAGATTGGAGATTCAGACGGAGAGTTGGACATTGAGAGCTTTTATCCTAACCAGTCGATAGTAGCCACGCCCACAATGACAGCAACCCGTCAAGATCACTTTCTTCAGTACAGCCACACCAGGGTGAGTTTTACGTCTGCAGTGTGACCAGCAAGCTGTGTGTTTTTCAGTGCAGTCAGTTCAGTTAACAAACACACAGAGAGACAGTGTGGTCACCCAGAAGACATATATATGGACCAGTAATTGGCTCTCTGTTTGAGTGTACACGTGCTCTGTGTAGCTGACACCGTACTGCCATACTACTGTATTGTGGGTGTTCTTATAGGAAAAGTAGATGAGCAGACAGCTGGTTAGCTGGAGGAGACCAGCAGGTGGTTTACAGGGAAGATCTGTAGTGTATGTACACAGGTATAATGTCTGTGTGCACAACACATTTAGAGTAATACATATATAGAATACAGGGCGAGTCCATAGCAGCATATTAGACTCAGTGTAGAATGAAGAAATTCAGCTTACAGGAAAGTTCAGAGTCATATATTTAAATTATAACGTTATAAAGTTTTACGTTTTTGTGTCAAAGTCACTTGTGGACATTGATGCTACAAGTACATTTAATCTAATTGAAATGTATATATTTGTTTTAAATTATTTTAAGCATTATAAACATAAATTCCATCTGGAAGATCTTTTATGAGCCTCATTTTTAAGACTGGAGCATGTATTGACGACCTCACCTTTGTTCTTGGTTCCAGGAAGTTCCAGAGTCTCCAGGGAGCCCCCCTCAATCTGACCATCATAAAGACCTGAGCCAAGGTAAGGGAGCTTTAAGAGGTTTTAGCCATGTTTACTTGAAGTGTTTGGTGAAAATGAAGCGGCATTCCTTTTGTGGACTTATTAGATTGGACTAAAATTGTGCCCTAGTTAACCTAACCTTTTAACCTAAGAGGTCAAAAGGGTTAAAGACAAAGTTAACATTAACTTGCAATAAAAATGCCTCTCAGTTCACGGGTCCTGGATGGCAGCTAACGCTTCAGATTTTGAAAAAGGAACATAATCAGCATCCCAAATAGGCCATGAGATCAAATCACCTTCTAAAAGGAGGGGGTTGGGGGGGTGACTGGATAGGAGTGGTCTCGTACTCAACCCCAGACGGCATGGTTTGGACACCACAGAGGGAAAGCGAGGGTGTTAGACAGGACACCAAAAGCATTTCGACTACAGTGAGAGAAAGAAACTACTGACCAAGAAATCGGGATAGAGGAGTGATAGTTTAAAAAAGAATTCTTTAAAGTGGCCTCATCATGGGATCAGAGACCAACAGGCTCAGAAACAGGTAAAACCTATTATTTCCTCTGTGATGAGCATTAGTGCGGTAAATATGAACGCTGTGCTGCTGTACGTTTAATGTAGAAAATAGTAAGTGTGAACTTAAGTTGAACTTGTTCGTTTGTATGGTTATCAAGGCTCTTTGTGGAGTTAGAAAACTCTTTTCCTGCTGACTGTTACAGGAGGTACAACGTGGCTTTTCTGTTTTTGTACCACTGACAGACTGTTTGGATGGTACGTGTTTGAGTTTCAGCTCAGCATTTTACTACGAAGACTGAAAGAATAAAAATGACATTTGATGAACGGGTGTTACGCTGTGTGTTTGTGTGTGTCCGGAGCAGATAAGGGGATCCCCCCCTGTTCCCAAGAATCCATGGAAACACTGATAGACATGAGGGAAGCCTATCAGGAGGCAGGCAGGGGAGGCAGGTGGGCACGCTAAAATCTCTCTCTCTCAAGCACACACATTATCATGTGCGGTCTTTTTAAGTGTGCATTCACTGTATCAGGATAAGAATATAATTTACAAGCTGGTGATCCTGCGCTGACTCCTGTGAACGCATCAGCATCTGTTTATAGGTAACCACAGACTGTTGTGTACAGACAAACATCTTTGATGTGTACAGGTAACAGCCTGCAGCTGTAACACAGTCCTGTATATACAGCATACACTCTCAATGGGCTGGTCAACAAATCCCCCGTCCTTTAACACCAACAGCAGAAAAGTGTCTGGTTACACCCACAGATCTGCGCACAGGCACCTGTCACCATGTCCAGAGGACAACCTGTTCTAGCCAAACAGGTTAGGAACAGGGGGAGAGGGGGCTTTGGTGAATCAGCCCATTGTCTGTTATGAGCAGCTCTCACCACTGAATCAACTCCAAGCTCTCCAAGGAGAACAAAGGTCTTTAAGCCGGTCTCTCCTTTCATAGCGTCAGCTTCCAGAAATGTGAGCAAAGTGAGGCTTTACATGCAGTTTGAAACAAAACAAACTTCAAATGCATCTGTACATGTCTTTCATTAATGTTCTTCTTTATAATTTCTCAGTTCAGACATTATAGTGTGTCCACAAATAATAATGAGTTTCTCCATGACAACCATAAAGGGTTTTCCACTCTTTTCCTCAGTCAAGATGTGTCTCTGCCCAGTTTGCACAAGAGCAACAACAGCAGACACCGGGGCCATGCAGACCATCCTCTGGCATCTGGCTTGCTGAGTGTGAGAAGCCCCTGCCAGCCAGTACCCCCACCACACAGGTATACATACACGTGAACTATCAAGCAGCAGATAGCTAACTTGTTACGCTACTTGTTACCATCACAGATGAAGAGAAGCAGGTGCAGCAGTGCTGACAAGAAAAAGTTTAACAAATCACTGGCACTCACAAAAACTAAATATTGCTTCTTCTTTTTTCAGGAGACGAAGAACAAGAAGTGTGGTTGCTGCATCGCCACCGTCCCACTTGTTGTCTGTGCCAGAGCCCAGTCAGCTCAGCCAATCGGCTCCCAGCATCATGGAACCTCTGCTGTGTCCAAACACTATGATGCAGGCCAGAGCACACATCCAGACCCGTATGTACTCTGCATTACACGTTATATTTCAATGACGTTTGATGGTTACATCTCTTTCTATCTGCAGGGTTGGGTTCTCATCATACTATAAATGAACAAAAGGTATGTTTTAATTACAATCCTTCCATTTTCCCCAATACTTTCATTTCTTTTTCATCCACATAATGTTTTTATAATGAATAATTCCTGTATTATTAATTTGCCACGGGTTTCTCCAGGGTCTCCTGCCCCGAACACCAAAACTCTTGGCACCCCTGGACAAACGCTTCAGAGACGGCACCGCTCTGCCTGTACTAAAGCAACATGTTCCCCTGAAGCCCATCAGTCAGAGCCCTATTTCTACAAGGACCAGGTTGAAAAGAGAGAGACTGTCCTGGGGCAGCTCATGCATTGACCCTTCAACGACGAAGGATGGCAGTGTGGAGAGCAGGTCCAGCAGCAGCCACAGCTCAGTCGATTTAGAGGATGAGGACGCTGACAGGGATCAAGATGCATATCTGACTGTCAGTCACGACAGGATGTTGGAGCTTCCGAAGGATGCGAGCACCGCTGAGGCTGATAGGACTGGGAAGACAGCGCTGCATTTTAAAGTTCAGTCAAAGATTAATCATGTTCCACTGATCCGCAGATCAGGACATAGCCTGAAGGAAGACCTTATCAATCATACAAGTGATCTTCACAACAGTGAAATAGCTTTGAACTCTCAGAATGAAGGCAAAGTGAGCCGTATGAATATTACAAAAGAGTGTGCTGACAGCGAGTCATCAAAAGCATATGACTCTGCAAAAAATGGAGACACTCTGACTCAGGATGAAGGCATTTTGAATAATGTAATAGTTTTCACATCAGAGTCAAAGGACGAGAAGAACAACGTGGGGAACACTTCTGAACCCGGGACTGAGATTATCCACGGAGTTGTATTTAATGTGAATAATGATCTAAATGAATTGAGGAATGTGAAACAGACAGAAAAAACAATAATGAAGTATTCCTGTGATGAAGAACACCAGGTAGACAAAACATTAGTTTGCAGTCCAGTAGATGAAACGTTAAATCCCAGAGCTGCTGTGGGGAATATTCAAATTTGTGCTTCACCTGAAAACATTCATCGGAACGATGGAGATCACAAGAAAGACGAGAAGCTTACACCGGATAAGGAGAAAAGAACCAATGTGAACTTTGAACTGAGAACAAGCAGTCACACTAAGCAGCCTTTCAACATACTAGCACATAAAGACAGAAGCATTTTAAATCGGAATAAGTCCAAAAGCAACTTTAAGTACTCCTTGCTGAATACTCAGGTCAAAGATAAAACCAGGAAAAGTCCCGAGCAAACTGGTAGCAGAGGGGGTACTGTAGCTAAAGCCAAGTCAAAGATGAAATCAAAATGTGCTCACTCTAATTCTGGCACTTCATCGCCACGGAAGAAGGTTATTGATTATGCACAGAGCAAAATAATACATCCTGTCACTACTCAGCAGCACGCACAAGGGAGGGAGCTGAGAAGTGCCCAGCAGCTGAGAAAACCCTGTGTAGAGGAAACACCAAGGTCTAAATCTGCCGTTGACCTCATCACCTACAAGGATATGTTTCAGCAGATACAGAGTCAGAGTCAAGAAGGGCCAGCCATCTATGAGATGTTTGCCGGTCCTGTCTATGAAAACCTCAGAGTTCCCTACACCTGTGAGAAACTAAACGAGAGAAGCCCTCCCCAGTGTGCTCCACCTAAGAAGACACAACAGGGCCATAAAGCAAAACACAGGCAACTGAAATCAGCACACAGTAAGCCGAACAGAAGCCCAGCTGAGACAACAGTGGTTTCAGCTAAAAGCAAAGCAAAGCCTGTGCCGTCCAGGATAAAAACTCCAGTCACACCTGTCAGGAAGGGCATCCACAAAGGGCGAAATAATCCTCAACTAGACACTGAGGTAGTTCTTAACAAAGGTGTCAACATTTGTCAAGACAAGGGTGAAAGTCACCTGTCTACAATAGAAGAGACCTTTCCTACACATGACTCTGAAACGATCAAATGTGATGATGACAGCACTCTCACTACACCAACATCTGCCTCTCATGGTGCAGATTTCAGTCACACACACAAAAATATTCAAGACACAACAGTAAGTTCATTAACAGGAAATCAAAACGGACCACTTCCAGAGCCCGTGTTATCAAAACGTCCTCATCGGCCAAAGATGGACACATGGACATCTTCAAGTAGCAACAGCTACACAATTACGCCCCCTGTTTACCAGAAGTTTCTGGATGAAGCAGGTGACGGGCCACTTACAGACGATCTGCTGCAGTGTCTGGCAGAGGAACTGATCTCTTTGGATGAGAGGGATGCATCCATAGGCCCGCTTAATCCAAATAAGGAAAAGAGCAACCAGGAATCCAGCAGAGAAGATGATCGTGTCATGGGACTAAATATGTTTTCCGAGGTAACCGTTTCGGAAGTCAAACTGTCAAATCTTTATCTACTGATAAATACTGCTGGTTGAGGAGGAAACAATAAGGTTTTCAGTTCTGGTTAGAGAATCAGGGTCTGGAGAAGAGATGCTGTTAGATTGTTTATTCTTCAAAGAAGTGGAGCAGCGGAGAGTACATGCAGAACTGGTCACGGGGTATACGTGCCATGTGTTAATTAAGCACCGTGATTCTCCCAGGACTCTTGAAGTAGGAATGTATGTGTAATTTGCACAATACGTATTAGAGAATAAACAATGCAAACAGAACTGGTAAATGTGAAACAAACAACACATTCAAGCAGATGCTGTTTGTGATGGCAGGAGAGGGATTACTTTCAGTTCGGTGGTATGTCTGCTGTTAGATTTCACTGGGCAAGCACTGCTTTCCTTGCTTGTCCTGACAGAATAACGTTGCATTCATTAGCTATTTCTGTGCTACGGTGAACTCTAAATCTTGACTGAAACTATTCTAATAATCATCCTTTTGCAGAAGATCACCCAGCTGTTTTACAACTATTCTTTCAAGAATTTTTAAATGAAGGTTAAACATTGGCCTGCAGTTAACTAAGACAGGGAGATCAAGTAAAGGTTTAAGTAATGGTTTAATTAACATTGCCTTTAAAGCCCATTTAACAAAGATAAACTGATCATATTTAAAACTGAAGCATTACTAATGCATAACAAAATGTTGAATGAGCTGATAATTAAGTTCAGTCACTGTGATAACGCTTTCTTGTAGTGTAATTATCATTATGTGCCTTTTATTGAAGATTGCTTTAAGAGGCAGTGGCACTGTGCTTGGCTCTGGGTTGGTCTTGGATGACACCGTCACATGGAGAAAGGGTGAAGTACTCGGCAGGGGCGCCTATGGCACAGTATGTATCCTAACTTTTGATAGCACATAGCAAAAAAACTGAACAAGAACTGAGCCAAAAATTGTTAAATTACTCAGAATGACCTACTTTTGCCACTGTGTTCATTTAGGACTAAATGAACTACTAGAATTGACCTTCTTTGACATTTTCTCTGACATGAAAATTTGCTTTTCATTTATTAAAACATGCACTCCAGAATATTCCAGAAAAACCAAAATCATTTACAACAGCAGGTCTTATTGCCTCACATTACCAGGTGTACTGTGGCCTGACCAGTCAGGGTCAGCTAATAGCTGTGAAGCAGGTGATCCTCGATTCCTCGGACGCTGATGCTGCAAATAAAGAATACAGTCGTCTGCAGGGGGAGGTGGAGTTGCTTAAAACCCTCAGACACATCAACATTGTTGGCTTCCTGGGTACCTCGCTTCAGCAGCATGTGGTTTCCATCTTCATGGAGTATATCCCAGGAGGCTCCATTGCAAGCATCATTCACAGGTTAGTCTGAAATATTTTGTCTGAAGCTATCACTTCTGGCAAAATAACTGTTCTTCACAAGAGTCCCGAGTACAAGTTATTATCTGATGCCCTCAGATTTGGTCCACTGCCAGAGCGAGTCCTGGCTCTGTACACTCAACAGATACTGGAAGGGGTGGCTTACCTTCACATGAACAGGGTGATTCACCGAGACTTGAAGGGAAACAATGTCATGCTAATGCCAACTGGTGTCATCAAACTCATAGACTTTGGATGCGCACGTCGACTAAGTTATATGCATCACACAACTTGCAACAGTGTTGACCTGCTCAAGTCTGTTCATGGCACGCCTTACTGGATGGCACCAGAGGTACACTGGAGTTCAGTCATTAAAAAAAAATGTAATCAATAATCTGCAAACATTTACGCTGCCATGAGACCTCAACTTTACTTTTTAGACATTTGTCTTCTCACTTCAGATTATCAATGAAACGGGATATGGGAGAAAGTCAGACATATGGAGCGTGGGGTGCACGGTGTTTGAAATGGCCACAGGGAAACCACCGCTGGCACACATGGACAAGATGGCTGCCTTGTTCTACATTGGGGCTCAGAGAGGGTTGATGCCTTCCTTACCAGACAGTTTCTCAGAAAATGCAAAGGAATTTGTAAAAATCTGCTTGACAAGGTGAGATGTAGTGCAAAGATTTGTTTTAAAAATGTATTAATTTATTTCACAAGCTCAGTTGCATGCCAAAACAATTTCAGATTTACTATATCAAGCAGGTATGAGACCTGGTGATACTGTGTAGGTCTAACACAGAAGCAGAAATCCACTGTGTAAGTCTATATACTTGACTGTTTTTATTTTTTAACTATTTCAGTGTAAGGTGACATTAATGGTTTGAAACGTGTCTAAAATATAAGGTATCCTGTGCAGAGGTTTCAACATGGTGGGCATGTTGTCCGTTTATTATGTGCAGTCTGTGGTTACATGCAGAAGGCGTTGCATCTTTTATTTCGTTTACTTTGATCTAATTTCATTGTCTCTCTAGTGACCAGAAGCTACGTCCATCAGCTGACCAGCTGCTGAAGCATTCATTCATCCCCACAAATGTGACGTGAAAGAGGAAATATGCACCGCGATCAGACAGGACTGTTTTCAAATTACAAGATTTCACTGAGTTTGATTTATACAACTCAAAACATCAAATGGTCTTTTGTGACCCTGTGAGAGCTTACCATCTATTCAGCACTATAGCAGTAGTGCCAATGATGGGCAGGATGAAGAAGAAAAACCATAGTTATGAGAAGCACTTTTGTATACAGTGATATGATCTATAAAATGTGAATTACATGTAGGATTTTTCCTTCCTCATACATGTGCCATTTAGTTTTTATGGTATTTTCAGTTCTAATAAAAAGAAAATGCATCATCTATACTTCAGTCCAACCATCATTTTTCAGTGACCCCCATACATTTATATTGAATCACAAAGAATTCAGCATTTAACCGTGTTTAAATATCATGCCACTGGAAAAAAAACAGCATGTCTCCTCAAATGTAACTACAAATCAGTACAGTATGTTTTTATTTTGCATGAAATGACAAAGACCACCAGGACTTATTCTGTGTCAGGGTAGTGGCAACATTAAAGTTTATTTGGAATTTTGAAATGAAAAATGGAGAAAAAGGATGTGAAGACTAGCTTATGTTCTACAACTGCAGTAATCCTGTGTGCCCGAATGCAAATCCCCAATCAGGGTACAATATAGCCTCAGCCTAATTTGTATTTTGCACACGCTTAACATAAAACAAGTAACCCAGTCAGAAACAGAGAAGATTGGGTCATATCAAGAATCTACAACGGAAGAGTGTTTAATGTATGAAAGTGATAATAAAGCCGTGTCCAGACACGGACAGGGCTGCAAACATAATAAAACCAACTGAATAAAAGAAAGTCAGTGATGCACAAAAACTATGAAGCACGTCTACATTGCAGATATTTGAGGTCACCTACATATCAGGCAGGTCAATCTGCCTGTGGCCAATTATTCACAGCTAAATGAAAGCGAGCCAACAAGTGTTTCATCCTGAACAGTACCCTGTGAATCAGTGACTGAACAATGGGCATCTCCATTTTTATCTAAAGGGCTACAACTTTATGAAATGTCTGATGCAGTTAAAATAAAAAGGGTTATGTAAACTTTAATAGCACAACTACTGTCCTTGCCAGCTTTATTTTTTTTTCCTTGTTGAGGCACAACCTTTGGCATCCAGCTTCAAGTCTACTTAAGAGGTCCAAAAAAATTATTTTTTGGTACAAATTGCATCGCTCTTATGTGATAAGTAGGTGTCGGATGTGCCAGTTGCTGAGGGAATCAAGTAATATTCTCTGATGGAAACCTACAGTACATCACTGTCTTATAGCAAGGCTGTAAGAAGCACTGGAATGCTTCGATCATTTACCCGATGATACCCACTCCACTGATCAACAAAATAAAACTCTTTTATAGGTATTACAATAATCTTGTTATACTTACAAGCAGCTCCTAACCTGAGTAGTCATGGTATAGCTTTTTTTCTTTAAACATACAAAAACGTATGTACATTTATCTCCATTTTTGTAAACAGCAAGTTAGCGCTCTCCTTCCAAATCCCTTTGATTGAAACATGCAAATCATACGCACAGTACTTAAGTATAAAAAGAAACCAAGACAAGAAAGTAATTTAGGAGATGAATTTTAAACACCTAAAAAATTGCATCCATCAACAGTACTAAATGGAATATCAGCAAACTGAAGGCATCTCCACCTGGCCACCATCTTCCTCCATAAAAACCACAAAACTGTGATTCAATGAAAATAATAAAAAAGAAAGAAAAAAAAAAAGAAAAAGGAAGAAAGCAAGGAAAGTGCACCTTCCTTGCTTTTTATAGAACTTGTAATACTTGTGTTTTCTCATATGGAGATCTGACATGTAGGGAAAGAACTTCTCCCCCTGACGGAAACAAGCTTTCCCAAACACACAACCACCTTTTACACGTTCCTAGACCCATTTGAGGAGGAAGAATAACAAAGCAACAATTCAACACAATAACAGAAAGAGGACTGAGCACCAAAGCCCAGAGATGTGACAGTCAGGAAGCATAATTTTTCATCTTTCACATCTCAGAAGCTGAGAAGTCCAACAATACTCTTTTTTTTGCAGATAACTTTCTGCCTTTCAATAAAGGGTTTATCATCACATAGAGGTTTTTTTTTCTAGGGCACTTAACAAAGAGGTGAGCATAGTCTTTAAAGTTTGAACTGTGTGTAGTTTGTTGCCATTTTCATGTGCTGGCCATGGCTGCAGAGGGGTGGACTCAGTGTCTCTGCTCTCCCACTTCATGTGGCGATTCACTAGGAGGAGGGTACTGCTGAGAGGTCCGCAGCCCACCTGGGTGTGACAGGAGGGGAGGAGGAGAAACGAGAATAAGGAGGAGGAGGAGGAGAAGGGTGGGGTGGAGGTAGGGAGGGAAGGAGGTTAGCCATAGAGCTGCAAGCCAGATGAGACACACTGCAGTACAGGAGAGGAGCAAGGAGGGAAAGAGGGGGAAGAAAAAGATGAAGTACCTGCAGCACTAGAGCCACCCTTGGAGATTTTGCTCACTTTGGAGCTAGCAGTGAAGGATGGGGCCGAAGGGTGGTGGTTGTGGCTGGGCTCTGGATATGCCCTCTTGCGTGATGAGGAGGTGGGCCCAGGAGGCCCATGTGTTGTTCCTTCCATGCTGATGAGTCCAGGAGGACCTCGCAGCAGGCCTATCCCAACGCCTGAGCCCTCTGTAGCTCCGCGGCCGTTGCCACTGTGTGTGGGGGCGTGACTGTGTTTATGGTGGCGATGGGGGTTGTGCTCTGCCCCACGATGTTTCTCTTTGCTCACCATCGGGCTGGAATGTTTACTTTTGTTGTTGTTGGTGCCCATGCTTTCATCTGATGAGCTGTGACGCTCAGAGGACGACACTTTAATCTTCATTTTAAGCTCATCTTTGCTCATCTGTTGACTGCTTTTATCCAGCTGGGAACCACTGCTGGCCCCCGGCACAGCTAAGCGAACTTTAAGCGAGCTTTTGTCCCGTTTGTCACTGTGATGGCGTCTATCTTGGCCCGAAGATGAGGAGGGCACTTTCATTTTCTTTGGGGAAGCTGTAGCGCTGCCACCACTGCCATGGACTGTTTGTTTTCTGTTGTCTCCTTGGCTCATCGCGGATGGTGCATAGCTAGAAGAGGAGGACAACAAATCCTCCCTTACATCACAGTCCATTACTCCACCATGCTGTTCCTGCCTACGTTTCTGCCCGGAGGCAGCCAGCTCTGCAGCATGTTTCTCTCTGTATTTATCCAGTGACAGCTTCTGAGCTGGAGACGGCTGAGCTGGTGGAGGGTAAGCAGACTGAGGTGCTAGTTGATGCTTAGCAGCTCCACTCGCACCAGCTCCCTTTTGTTCTTGTCTGACTGGGTTGAAATCTATTTTTTCAGTCTTGTATACCATTGGATGCTGAAGCAAAGAGGAAGTAGAAGTTTCCAAAGATTCTGGGATAGGGATGCTGAGTGATTCTTGTTTTATACAGGTGGTAGAGTATCCTTGCTGGCTCTGGTTGCCCTGGGGCCATTCACTGTGGCTACCTGGATTGTATGTGGTGGCTATGGAGTCTAGAGCCAGAGCTACTCCACCGGACTGGCTGAGCATGGGCATAGGAAAGGTAGTGCCTGCTTTGGAAAACCCTGGGTTGGAAGAAGGAACGCCAGGAAATGAGGCATCAGCTTGGTCCTGGGCCAGTGAAGGTCCAGGAAATGAGTTGTCAGTCATCTGGGCGTTTTCAGTCTTAGGCTTTTTGGCAGCTTGCGTTGCCTGCAGGACAGAAAATAAGGCTGGTATGACTTTGGTTTTTGTAGCTGTAAGATGATGGCAAATGTAACCCACGTCAACTACACACTGCCACATGACCTACGTCAGCTGATATGAGGTCCCTCTCCTGATTTGCTGCATAAGATAAGACCTGGGTGTGGAGGAAAACTTTTCGGCTTCTGCTGTGGCTATAAGCATGAACGGCGTCGAAAATGGCGTGGGAAACACGGCTCTTTCCTTCTCTTAAATGAACCATAAAAATTGTAGTAATTCAGCAATAAGTGTCTCGAACCTTTGGCGGTAGCAATGGCAGCTGGTCAGTTGTTTCTATAATTGAATTTGCATTATTCTTTATACTTTGCTTTGAGAACGATTGTTTCCGTACACTCTAGCTTATTTAATCACTTAAACATGCTCTTTTTAAAGCAGTGTACACTTAATTGATTATTCTTACTTGTTGGCTTAAATTCGGCTGTGCTGTCTGTTAGACAACTGCCTTTTTTCATGCTGTTTCCGTATGCGTTTGTTGCAAACACTACCTGAACATAGCCTGAAGTGTACAGATAAAGCTATGAACCTAAAACAATGAGAAATTTAAGTGAACTACTGTACTTTTGTGAAATGTCATAATGTAATGTTCAGAGTCACATTATTGTATGGAACAGTGGAATCATAGATGTGTTTACCGGTAAACTGAATTAAAATTGAAATGTTAATGGACTTGGCCCTACAGGTCCTGAATATTCCAGCAGTGAAATTAACGTAAGCAGATTTATTTATTTTGTGGTTGTACTTATTTTGTTCCACTTCCCCTCAGGTCTTCAGCAGCTATGTGATTTTCGCCTACATTGTTCTCTTAAGAAACTTTCTGTCTCAAGTCTCATCATTCACACCACCTGGGCTCCATAAATAACCTTTCCTGCTGCGCATCAGTCAGTTATCTCTACTTAAACTAGCCCTTTAATAATTTACACAAACTGGCAGTAATGCTCAATGTGGCAAGATTTCAACTACAGTTCTCTAACAGCACCTACGTGAGGTATTTGCAATTTTAAAAACCTGCTGCCAATACTGCAAAAATAAAATATAAATACATTAATGGCTAACAAACAGGGCAGTAAATCCAGCCTACCCTCCAGTTGCGTATCCTCTTTAGTCGGCTGGGCGTTTTCTCCAGAATCTGCAGAAACTCATGGGTTAACTCTGAAAATGCAGGATATGCATGTTGTTAAAATTCTGATGTCACTTTTAAAGCTGTTAGTTCTATAAACTTGTCTTGGTTAAGTATGCCTACAAAAGAACCAAGAAAAGGACTTAATGCAAATTGCCAGAGATTACTCTGAATTAAAGGTAAAATTCTGTCTCACCATCAAGCAGCTCCAGAGTGACAGCGTTGTCCACATATTCCCACCAGTGTTTCCCATCAGTAGAAACCGGGATCTCCCAGTTGGACCACTTGCACGCCAGATGGATGCACACACAGGCAATCACTGTGGGCTTGTACTGGAGGCAGAAGGTAGTGAGGTGCAGACTGCACGTTGTGTGATGGTAAAGGCACGTGAGTCAGTTGATTCAGTGCAAGTGTGGTCAGGATTAGTCCCACATGTGGACAAAGGAGAAAAACAAGAGGGGGCCGACAGCTTTAATATAATGTTGGAACAGGTTTCAAGACTCATTGTTTTCTAACAGTGTTCATGTTAAATAGATTTTATGAAGTAAAGGATTTAATACAAGCACAGCTGTATGGTTGCAGGTATGATAAGGAGATCATTCTAATCGTGTCTAAAAGTAACAAACATCATAAAAATGTAATAAATCAATTCAACAAACAAATGTAAATATCAAGAACAACAAAAAGGTAGTGAAGTAGGGAATGACTCCACTCATAGAATCATAGTCATGTCTTTGCAAAACACAAGGATAATGAGGCCACCCATGCAACAATGACATCATCATACAGTTATCTGACAAGGGTACCTTCCTACAGCACCCCCTGCCCCCCCCCCCCCCCCCCCCCCCTTCTCTCTCTGAACTGTGTTTAAATTGCTTAATCAGGTGGCTCAACATCAGGGCAATGAAGGCATACAACTTAACAGCCCTGTTGTATAGGTATGATTGTACTGAATGAAGTTTAAAACCCTAATTAAATACGTATAACTGCAGTTCAGTTTGACATGTATCTGTAAAACTCAACTGCAAACATGAGAATACTACGGTGGCCACGAGTTTAAATGTACTGAAATGTAAGCAAATGCCAGCAAATAGGAAAATGTTGCTAAGGCACACAAAGCACAACAGAAGTCGAACAAACAAAATCTAACTCGCGTAATGTGATGGACCAGCTGCAGAAGTGACAGAAACCAGAAGATATGAAGCAGAGACACTCAGCGGAAGCAGAGGGTTTTTCAGTGTTAGAGGGAGAAAAAGAGTCAACGTAATGTGTGTAATTAAATAATACTGTGGCCGTTTACTGTTAGGACTGTCACTTATGCACCTGGTCCATCAAGTTATTGTGTTCCACAAATCACTTTTCCTGTGTTTTTGAATTTTTGTGCCATTGTGCTCAGTGTGGTTTTGCACAGGTTTGACCTGTAAGGGTCACTGCAGAATACAGACTAACTACTATTACCAGTAAAACACTGACAGCTAAAATATAAGAAAAACAAAGGTTAGGTTCTTAATTATGGGGGGGGGGGGTGTGTTCGCTTTTTTTGTAGGAGCTATCATTGGACATTTCAAGTGTACCAAGGCCACGATTTAGATCTCTGCACAACATCTCACTGCTAATGGGACCTTAATCCATAATCAAAAAGCCTAAAGGAAGACAGTCGACTTCATAGTTAAATTTAACAACATTTTAATAAATTATTAATGCCGTTGTAGGGAGAAAAACAGCTTTCAATAACTTCTGCATCAGTACATTTTAAACACTGCAGAGAGTACAATGCCTGGAATATGTCTAAATGTTGTGATGATGACAGTTATCAAAGCCAATGCTTTATATGCTCGCTCTCTATATAAATGTATGTTTAACCAATTTGACTGAAAACAAAAACCACACGCACACTAAATGATTTGATGAAATTAGTTGCGCATCATATTTGGGTTTTTCCATAGCAGAGGTAAAGTTGTGCCAAGCCATGCAGTAAATGGTACAACTGTTTTTCCACTGCACCACACAGCAATAATAAGTCATTTCCTTGAACCACTGATAAAGATCAGTAATGCAGCGATAAACACATTCTATTTGCTACAACTTATCTGCTTTTCATGGAAGAGAGCAGTTTACCACTGAAGAGCTTTCAAAAAAAAAAGCATCCTACAACAGCTAAGGTTTGGTTTTCAATTGCAGAAAACGAGTTCAACTATTGTTATTGGGGCGATCGTGGCTCAAGAGTTTGGAGTTCGTCTTGTAATCGGAAGGTTGCCGGTTCAAGCCCAGCTCGGACAGTCTTGGTCGTTGTGTCCTTGGGCAAGACACTTCACCCATTGCCTACTGGTGGTGGTCAGAGGGCCCGGTGGCGCCAGTGTCCGGCAGCCTCGCCTCTGTCAGTGCGCCCCAGGGCAGCTGTGGCTACAATGTAGCTGCCATCAGCGGTGTGTGAATGTGTGTGTGAATGGGTGAAGGACTAAATGTTTTGGGGTCCTTAGGGACTGAGTAAAGCGCTATACAAATACAGGCCATTTACGAGCAGCTAATAACTAGTAAAATGAAACGCTAACAACACAGGAGTCAAACTAAAGGCTCTTTTCCATTAGTACCTACTTGGAGCGACTCGCCACAGCCTTCCATTAGTTCATAGTACCAGGTACTAAAGTAGTGCCTGCTAGGCCGAGTTCCAAGCTATCTGAGCAGGTACTAAATTGTGACGTCGTCAGACTGCACGGCACCGATTGGCTGGTCAGAAGCAAAGAGATCATCTCCCTCTGCACTCTGAATCAGAGTTTCTGTGTGGATACATATCATCTCAAGTTTTGGCAAAAACCAATATGATCCTATACTCCCGATTCACTTACACAGTAGAGAAGCAGGGCTTTAAGAGGGTTACTAAAAAGAGCTCGAGCCAAAGTGAAAGTAGAAAAACATTTTTCACAGCACCGTCAGTTATATGACAAAATCGTGTAGCTGCTGAAGACCTAATTTAGTTATTAAAGTTGTTTCAAATTTTATTGAAAAGTCTACTTTGGCAACTCTTGTGCTCTCTTCCTGCCATTGCAATATAATGCAGCATTATTTATGTAACCTGTCATAAATGACAGCAGCTCACTGGAAAAGAAAGATGGAAAACGTCCTTCATTTTATCTGCACTAAATGTTGCTGCCTGCAAGCTGCAATAACCGCTAAACATGATCTCTTTCTCTAAATTGTCATAAACATCAGTATCGCAAATTATGGTGATATATTGTTGAGGCTGTGTCACTCACTCCTATCCTGCTGTAAGGCTGTAGTGGAAATGCATGTCAGGATTGCTTGACTTAGCATGGTGTGGCTCAAGTGGACCAACCTGGGCTAATGGTAAAACCCTGATTTTTTTACAGGTCCTTAATGGGTTATAATTAGCTTTTTCTTAAGCTTAAATCAACTTTGAACTAGAAGTGCATTTAATGACAAGCAAACATTACAAAGGCTGAAGATATCTAAAGAGATGATACATTTTGAACAGATTCATATGAAAAACAACATTTTAAGAATTAATCTGCGGTACTTACCGAAGGCCCTCTATGAGAAATGTTTACATCTGTGAAATCTTTAGCTGCTATTCAGGCTACCAAAGTGTCTTTCTTTTAGAATTATGCACTTTTTCGCAACCGAACAAACGTGTGGGTTTCAAGCGCACCACTACACTTCACATTTTGCATTCAACCCATCTGTGCCAACACGTGGTCCCTTGTACAATACACCGCACTGCAACTGGGGCCGGTAACGCTACAAGCCACCACGTCCCGCTACCTTGGGAAGAAGGGAGGGGAGCTGAGGGGAGGAGGCAAGCGTCCCAACAACCACCAGTGCAAGTAGGGCCGGTTGGACACTGAAAGGGTACCCTGCATTACAGGAAGCTATGGTGTGCAGTCAAAGTGCAACAAAGAGGGGCAGGATAACAACCTGTTGGTAGCCATGAAATAGGAAGTCTGTGCCAGATCCTTGCTTGCTGAAAGAGAGGGGAAAAAGACAGAAGGAAAAGAAAAATCAATTTTTCTGCAAACCAAAATTATTTTATCATTAATATAAGGACAGAATGTCAAGTTTAGCATTTAAGCAGATTTCCAACGCACTAATTAAGGCAAGACCGAGACTGGATAAAAACTGAGCTAAGCTAGTCCAACATTTTGGAAACTTAAAAGCTGTGGTACCTTTTCTGAATAGAGAAACGTTAATCTCAAAAAAGGGCTTATAGCCAATTAAAGCCACTTCCAAGGTAATACAACAGGGCAACAGGGAATGTAAAGACGTGTTTGTAACCGGACATGGACTGTAAATTTGTCCTTAGTCTACACCACAAAAACAAACAAATTTAATACTACCCCTTATAGACTATTGTCTAGTAAACAGTGAAATTAACATTTTGTTCATTTTGAATTGTATTCATAAACAAGTGCGATTTATATGTCATGTGCACAAAGTAGAATGGTAGCAATACATTCCTGGATGACAGAAAATATTAACGTTTTGGTAGTTTTTTTCCTGCACAGAAGAATTTCTGGCAACCTAAATATAGTCCTTTTGTTAAGGGTTTCACTAACTCAAGTATAATAGGAATAAATGTTTGTCAAACGATCACAAATGCCATGAGGATGCATATATCATTATGAATTAGGGTGCAGGCTAATTCTGAGACAGCAAAATAAGTATGTGTAATCTGAAATTTAAATATATATTTTCAGCTCATAATTATGTCTTATTTTAAGAATATTCCAAACTCAGAACACTTAAATGCACAGCTCTGAGTGGTGATTTCTCTCTCTTTGCTCTCATCTGCTCTGCAAAGGCTGCATGGACTCTGGGTTACAGTTTAGTCAGGCAGACAAATCATGCATGAGGGCTAACACAAAATCCACCAATACTGGAGCAATTTATCAATAACAAAGGCAGCTCCCATTTCTAAAACAAACAAACAAACAAAAGTTTTAGACAATCAGTAATTTGTATGAAGGAAATTTAAAGCTACCAGGTTGGGGTTTTTTTTAGGACTGTAGCTGCCGGTAATCTAGCCTAGCAGTATTAAGATGGACAACGTTTTTTAAAAGCACACATTCTCTTGCTTTTATTAGAAACAAAGATAAATCTGAAAACAGTTTCTAGCTGAATTTTTGTAGCCATTGGTTTATTAAAGATTACAGTTATATTCTAGTTATATGAAATAGTAATATCTCAAAACTAATTTCATCTCAGTCTTGCTTTAATAAGCGTTTATGCTATGTCAAAAACAATGTGAAGGAAAAAACAAAAAACAAAACACAAGGTTAAGTGTTTTCACGTAAGCATTAAATCAGCAAGGTTTTCTTCCCCCTCCCCACCCACATCTGAGGTGGGATAAACAAGAGCAGAGGGCACAAAGAGCAAAGAAGGAAGCCTCTACCTCGCACTAGCTGGGTACATTTCACCACATCAGTGTGTGGGTGATCAATAGTTATTTCAAAGCCTGGAACAAAATACATGACAGGTGAGTTCAACACAGACATAGCTGGGAGGTGACATGTCATTTTGTGATTAAAAAAAAAGGTAAAAAAGCAAGGGAATTTGCAATCAATTAATATTAGTACACATCTGTGTACTGTTGTTAAAAGTAGATTTTGGAGCTTGATAATGAAATTGGGTACATTTGAAGTGAGACTTAATTAACTTGTATAAACAGATTTTCCACGATTGAAGTAGGAGAGCACAAACTGTTCTAGTCAAACCAGAGATGCATCAATCCAATACTGGGATTGGTATCTGTCCAACTGTGACTCAAAAAGCTGGCGCAATATCAAGGCTAATGACCAAATCTACACCCGATCTATTTGACTCCATCTCGTTCTGTCTCACAGACGTGTGATGTAGAAGCCAGAAGGATGATTGTTCTGGGGCACTTGTGGGGAAGCTTTTATGTAATGTACAGTATTTGCAGTTATATAACACTTCTCTAGTCTAGGAACAAAAGGAGAAACAAGCATGACTAACATAGAGCTATGTGCATTTTGAGCTCAAATAGTGCTATAGCAAATAAATGACAGAAATAACACTAATAAATCTATTTACCCACAATAAATAATGGAATGTTTTGTGTAAGTTTTCATGTAACATTTTACTAATCACTGCAGATCCACGAAATGTAATTTATCTAGGGTACTCCTTTCTTAGCTCTTGTTTTACATATAATCTAAGAAAGTGATGTTTAAGATTAATCTCATGTTGCCTAACATTACATTAAAAACAAACGAAAAACTATCCCAAGTCTCTTCCTAGTGAAGAATACATATTTCAACACTGGTATAAAATCACTACAAAGTATCAGCAGATACGCTTTAGGTATCACAAATGGGAAAAGTTGGATCGGTGCATCCCTCGTTGCAACATAGAATTTTGCAATTAGATGGAGAAAAATAAATAAATAAAAATCAGTGCCACATTCGTAACTAGCATTAGCAAAAAGAGAGTGACATGTCACCTTTACATGATTCACTGAAAACATGTATGTGAAAACAACCATATGCAAATAAAACATTTCAGTCAGCAGGCTGTGATAAACAAAGTCATCAGTAATCAATAGCACTACTCCCTTACTTATAATTAACCAATGATATTGACAAACAAACCGCTCTCAAGTCATCCACTCCAGTCACCACTACTCACCCAGGGTCTGCAGCACTATGGATTCAAGTATCACCAGCTCTTGAGCTTGCTGGAGGTATGCCTGAAGTTTGATAGACAGTCATTACAACACAACTGTAATGTGTCTATTAATCTAAACCCCTAACATCTGATTGCAAATGGCCAAAACTCCAAACAGAGAGGCTCATTACACTATTACTGCAAGCCTTGATGGGTGATTTGTTTTGTACACACCAACTGCAGGCCAGTGCAGAATAATCAGAACCGTTTTACAGCGTAGGGAAATGCGGCCCAGCCGCTTTAACACAGGCAAACCATGACCACTGAGACAACAGGAAAGAAATTTTTTTTTAAACAATACAATATGCACAGATGCCGATACTTACATTACTTTTTATGTCTAGAGGCGGTTCTTGGGGATTTAGGCAAGCATGTGCAACTTTGATTACATGTTCGAGTTTCCGAGGTTGCTCTTCCACTTTTGCAGCCAAGAATAGGGTGGTTGGAGAGATTATCTGTATAAAAAATTAAAATGCAAGTATATCTGTCAAATCTACTCAACAGGTGGCTGGTGGTAAACAAGAGAGCTAGCTATATTACTACTTACATTCCTATGGAATTTGCTGAAAGAATGGTGCATATAAAATCTATGCATGTAAACGATTGCTGTGTTTATTGTTAATTGAGAGCTGAAGGGAGAGTCAAGGAAATATTAAGCTTAAGGTCAGAGCAAAACAAATGCTCTTATATTTATGTCAACATACACACAGTCTTAACCAGCTGAAGGAGCCGATATACGTCAACTTTTTCAACAAAAACGGCAATTTGACAGTTTATAGAGTCACGATTCGCATCTTATTAGCTTTAAATAATGGCCTAAATAACAAAAATCACTGAGCGTAGAGAGAAATCTAAAGTTTGTATTTGTGTCGGTACAGTGACATTAATATAAACCAGAAGAGGGAAATTAATGGATTTTAAAAAACACTTACTACAGACCAAACTATGGAAATATAACGTTATCCAGTAAATAAATGATTTTTTTGTGAAGCTGTGTATTTCTGTGGGCCAATCGAAGCTACAAATTCGCTTCAAGGCCTTCAACACGCGAACTATTAGCTAGGGAAATAACTAGCATGCTACATTAGCGCGAAGCCAAAAGGGAAAACAATTAAGAGTGAAATGCATTACTGTTCTTAAAGGTAAACGACTTAATAAGCTAAAATATTTTTCAAGAACATAACAAAACAAAGCACACCAACTGAAAAGTCCCGCGCCAAGCTCCCGAACCTCAAAAGCGGTTCAAAATCAGCTAACGGGCATAGCTAACGGTTAGTTAGCGCCATGTCTCCGTCCAGGCTGCTGGAGGAGGAGATATTTACAAAGGATACACGTTGAGTCTTTGACCCATATCTTGGATCAGATTTGCCGCTTGCTGTCGGTAGGAGAGTTCTCGATCTGCGTCTACTCCACTTCGGCGAGACGGCGTGTTTTCGAGCTGTTCCCGGGTGAAAAACCATTTCGACGAAGA
Source organism: Aulonocara sp. 'chitande type north' Nkhata Bay (assembly GCF_057382095.1). NCBI lineage: Eukaryota > Metazoa > Chordata > Actinopteri > Cichliformes > Cichlidae > Aulonocara > Aulonocara sp. 'chitande type north' Nkhata Bay. The sequence goes on from NC_141359.1 coordinate 38,256,221, forward strand.
CCCCCGGCACGCCGCCATTACTCTCCAACGTTTGCTTGGGCATCAAGAAAGAGGATATGACGTCAGTGTCGCACAGGAAACGCAACTTTTCCGACTTGTGTGCCCGGTTTTTAAATAAATGAAGACTGCTTTATTGCAAAGGTTATATTGTCACATGCACGATAGAAATAAATATAATGCTTTACAGTTTTACAGTATTACACAGTATAATGAAACTTTTATTTTCCCAGCCTCCCTTCCCACAAAACAATTATATAAATGCAAAAAAAAGATCAAAGAAATGGACAAAAGAAAGTGCAAGTAATACATAGAAACAGTGAAATGAGTTTAAAAAATGTTTAAGCTTGAAAGCCTTAGTTGTCCCTTGCATTGCGCAAGTCTAGTAACAGATCTTAATTAGTGTAATAATGGATAATGGTTTGACCTGACAAAAAGCCGGGAAGCCTAGTTGTAGATGTTATAAATTTCATTGGCAATAACCACAATGGACAGGATTCTTAATGAGCATATCAGAGGGACGGCTAAGGCTAAGCAGTTAAGATACAAGATTTGAGAAGCAAGGCTTGAATGGTTTGAACTTGTGCAGAGGAGTGAATGTGGATATATTAAAGGATGTTGAATGTGGAGCTGCCAGGCAGGAGGAAAAGAGGAAGACCACAGAAGATGCTGTTGGTTCTTATATAGCCCTTTTTTCTGCCTCATTCACCCAAGCAATTTTGTTTTCTATGCTATGTACATTCTATCAAACATTCACACCCCTACAAGAGCATCTTGGGGTTAGTATCTTGCCCAAGCATGTTTGGCATCCAGGGATCAAACCACCAACCTTCCAGTTAGTAGATGACCTGCTCTACCTCCTGAGCTAAAGAACAGGCTTGTGGATGTAGTGAAAAAGGACACGTGGAGGGTTGTTGTGGCAGAGAGGATGCAAGGGATACCAGATGGAGGCAGATAAAATACTTTGGCCACTGCGGCAAACCTTAAACAGACTAGCCAAAAGAAGAAGGAGTCAACAGTAGCAGTGGGTGAGTGTATGTCTTGTTCAGGAGTCTGATTGCTTGTGGAAGAATATTCTGGGGTCTTTTAGTCCTGAATTTCAGACTCTTTTAACTTCTGCTCAAGAGAAGAAGCATAAACAGACTGTGTTATGGGTGTGTATTGTCCTTAATGTTGTTGTGGGTTCTCCTAACAACCCTTGTGGCTTAGCTGTCCTATACTGATGAGAAGGCTGCTCAAGTGATATATTGGAGCTTTTGAACAGTCCAGCTTCCATGCCACACTGTGACTGAGGACCTGAAGACACTCTAACACTAACTGTATCTGTAGAAGCTGCTGAGGATTGTAGTTGACATGCCAAATGTCCTCCGTCATCTCAAGTCTTTCCTCAAGTACAGTCTTTGTCGTGTTTTCTTGAGTAACCTCTAGGTGTTATGAGATCAGGTGAGATCCTCACTGATGTGTTTCCAAATAAATTAAAGGTTTTCAACCTCTCTCCCTGGGTACACCAATGTATATTGGAGTTATATTGAGGTCTTATCACGGCCTGTTGCTCCTAAAGTCAAAAAAGATGCTTTAAAACTACATTGTAATTTACATTTATTAATGTTTTAAAGACTGCTAATGATTTAAAATTGAAGTTAATACATTTATCTTCTATTCCTCAGAGGCCGGAACCACTGATTGCCTACAATAATCTCCGCTTTGGATGGCTAGATGTCCTACTTTTTATGGAACTAAACAGGATTTTATCTCTCGTTCCTTTGTCTCACACACCTGGACAGTTTCTCAACCATAAGCCATCTCCACAGGCGTTTCAGAGAATATGGCAGCACATCCAACCGGCCTCACAACCGCAGACCTCGTGTAACCACACCAGCCCAGGACCTCCACATCCAGCAGGTTCACCTCCAAGATCGTCTGAGAACAGCCACCCAGACAGCTGCTGGAACAATTGGTTTGCACAACCAAACAATTTCTGCACAAACTGTCAGAAACCGTCTCAGGGACGCTCAACTGCATGCCCGTCGTCCTCATCGGGGTCTTGACCTGACTCCAGCTCGTCGCCGTAACAGACTTGTGTGGGCAAATGCTCACATTTGATGGCGTCTGGCACGTTGGAGAGGTGTGCGCTTCACGGATGAATCATGGTTCACATTGTTCAGGGCAGATGGCAGCTGAGAATGTCCCAGTTCTTGCATGGCCAGCATACTCACCGGACATGTCACCCATTGAGCATGTTCGGGATGTGCTTGACCGGCGTATACGACAGCGTGTACCAGTTCCCATGAATATCCAACAACCTCGCACAGCCATTGAAGTGGTAAATGGTAAATGGCCTGTATTTATATAGCGCTTTACTAGTCCCTAAGGACCCCAAAGCGCTTTACATATCCAGTCATCCACCCATTCACGCACACATTCATACACTGGTGATGGCAGCTACATTGTAGCCACAGCCACCCTGGGGCGCACTGACAGAGGCGAGGCTGCCGGACACTGGCGCCACCGGGCCCTCTGACCACCACCAGTAGGCAACGGGTGAAGTGTCTTGCCCAAGGACACAACGACCGAGACTGTCCAAGCCGGGGCTCGAACCGGCAACCTTCCGATTACAAGGCGACCTCCCAACTCTTGAGCCACGACCGCCCCAAGTGGAGTGGACCAACATTCCACAGGCCACAATTGACAATCTGATAGACTCCATGCGACGATATGTTGCACTGCATGAGGCAAATGGTGGTCACACCAGATACTGACCGGTTCTGGGTCCCCAGACCCCCAATAGCGCAAAAAACTGCACATTCCAGGGTGGCCTTTTGTTGTGGGCAGTCTGAGGTACACCTGTGCACTACTCATGATGTCAGATCAGCATCCTGATGTGGCACACCTGTGAGGTGGGATGGATTATCTCAATATAGCAGATGTGCCCACTACCACACATTTGGACTGATTTGTGACCACTGTTTGGGAGGGATGGTTATATTGTGTATCTGGAATGAATTTTAGGTCTCTACGTCCATCCCATGGGGAATGGGAGCAAAAACAAAAGTGTTGCGTTTATATTTTTGTTCAGTGTACATAAAGAGACACAAAGACCATTGAGCCATAAGAACAAACTTTAGCTTCCATTGAGTAAGTAAAATTGTATTTATACAGCACTTCTTAAAATGAGAACAGCCACAAATTGCTTTAGATTCAGTAAGAAACAATCAATATTATAACAATGACACAAGATGCATATAAGCAACCAAAATGAACATAAAACACAAAGCACGACCCAAATATCGTCACAATCACTTCGTTTTCTGACAGGTATGCAGAATCATAAGAAGGCCCTGATCTGTGGCCCTAAAAACCTGACTTGTAATGTAGGATGTGAAGCCATTCAATCATGTAAGTGGGGGCTTCACCCTCTAAGGCTGTAAGAGTAAAATGCAAACATTATAAATGAAATCTAAGCATGACAGGTAGCTGTTGCAAAACTTTAACAGCAGACTGCACTGTCATTTTGAGAAGTGGTCTTTCATCATAGTTCTCCAGACCTTTGAAGGTTTTCAAAGTTTTTCTTTGGACATTGGCTGCTTGTTCTGTCCTTGGTCCAGTCGTTTTACCTGACCATTTGTATCTACCCAAAGAGATGAACCAGTGTCGTGTCCACACATAACAACAAAAAGCTATTTTTAAATTGTATCTTTAGGCACTTTCGTACTTGCAGCTTTTCACAAAAACACACAATTTCTTCCCACTTTAGTTGAAGCTGTGCTAAAAAGGAAACAATAACACAGTTTGACAGAGATGGAATGATATTTTTGTATCAACAAGTGGATTCCCAAAGAGTTATTAGCTGCAGTCCAATGCAGTGTGTCCTTATAAACAATGAGGAAACTGGACAAGTAACGAACAAAAGAAGTCGCAGGCCGAAAACTCCTATCTGTATTATGTCCAGTGTTGGCCATTTTTAACTACTTTTGATTTTACCTTTAAAAACTATTTACTTTGCCTTGTTTGGTATCATTCTTTTCAGCACAACCTCACGTGTCTGAATTTACAGTTATGTTTTCATTTTGACATACTCTATTAACACAATTGACCTAAAATCAGACAAAAAACATAAACTCCGAGTAGAAAAAGTTATATTTTTTACTGTAACAACCACAAACATGTTTAATGAATCATATTTCATAACTTCAAATGCAAATATAAATTGTCAATTTTAAAATCATAAGCACAAGTTTTGCAAACAACAAAGTTATTTGCAGCCATTTACATTTTACCCTTATTAAATAACCATTTCAAACTATTTACAGAACAATCAGCTGTTCTGCATTCAATAAGATGCCACACAAATTATTTGTGCCACTCCAAATATTTTTGTCCACTATAAAGGAAACATCACAGCCTGATACCTGCAGGTCTGACAGCAGCAGGTGTATCACTCCTGTTTCTACCTGGAGACAGCAGTCGCCTCATTGTTCTGACACACAACACAAAACTATCCACAACACTACACACTAACCACACAAGACAACACCTAACTACACACTCCAAACACGCTAAACGTCACAAATCTCTCACATCTCAAAACTCGCTCTTTCTCTTTTTCTGCTGTCTTTATCTCTCTCTCTCGCTGTCACTCCTAAAACTTCCCCCTCTTCCTAAACAACCGAATGTCATGTTGCCATATCATTTTTTGATTGGTTGACATTTTTCAACATTTTTTAAATTTTTTGCTCATAAGCAGAGAGTGCTTGCTGCGCTGTCCTTAGACAGTAAACGTGACAAAACTATCGAGGAAAAAACGCTGCGTATATATTGTTTATCATGACTCTTTTATGTGGCCTATCAACACAATTTAAAAACTGGTATATATCACCTTGTTGTTTTGTCATCTTGAAGTGGTCATGTGATTGGCTTACCACGACTACTTTATTCTTCCTCAGTCAAACAGCAGCACTCATATGATTGTTTTGCCCCTTAGCTCCAGGTGTTGTGCCAAAAAGTGATGGTCGGACAGAAAGTGATTGCTGCCCGCGGGAGATTACTTACAGCTACTTCCGTGCAACTGATATAAGATGCGGTAAGCTGCGGACAGCTTCAACCACTTGTTTGCACTGCATTTTCTTGTTAGTAATGGTAACGGCATTGTAACGATAGGAATAGTAATTAGTTAGATTACTCGTAACTGAAAAAAGTAACACCGTTAGTAACACCGTTACTTGTAACGCCGTTATTCCCATCACTGATTATGTCCATGTCAGCAAAGACCCGAGAGATGAATCTGTCCAAAGCTATTTTACTATAAGAAAGAAGAATACTGCTTCAAAACAAGTGACGAAGAAGCAAAGCAGCAGAGCGGCCTATTGCATCATATTAACATTTTTATTTAGAGCCTACTGAAACGCTGCAACTTCAAACAGATGGAAAAACCTGTTACATTTACAACATTACAATTACTATACCGTAATTACTCTAACTTAGAGTGATAACATTACATTTTTACATTCTGAAAATAGCAACATCAGCTGTCTCTTCTATGAGTACAATGCTTACCTTCTGATGATAAACATGAATAACAATGTTCCATAATTAGAATCTTTAAAAAAAAATCATTCAAACACAAATATTTGCAAAAAAAAATCCTTTGTACTTAATGACCATTGGTGGTATTTCAGTATCATGTTACATAAAAAGCTCCCGTTTCAGTCCTAAGAATTCTAGTGCGTTTCCAGCAAGCAGTTTATCCTGTAACACAAAAGAGAGAGTCATTATTTTGAAGATATTAAAAAAATCTGTCATTAAAATATACAAAAAAACTGTAATGCCAAGTATATCATATTGGATACATGAGTTTTTGGGGGGCCTCTATATCATCAGTGTGATTTGTTTTTTAAATCTAAAGAAAAATACACACATACACAAATGAAAACACATATATTTGTTAAATTTGTTTTAGAGTTTTCTTTGGTTTTGTTTTCTTTGTTAAGTGTTCAATAAACATGGTTCAGGATTTACATGATGTACAATGGCTGGCTTTCCTTTCTTTCCATGTGTGGTAGAGTCCACCATGATGACAAACCCTTTCTCCTGTGCTGCTTAAGTAAATGAGAGGAAAATAATGCTACCTTTAGTGTATCATCAAACACATCCATCGACTCGATGAGTGATCCTGGCTGTAGCTCACCAAGTGGGAATGGATAATCTGTTCCCAGCATCACTTTATCCTGGAACAGGAAAATGTGAACTTAGCACATGAAGATTTGGTGAAAGCAGGAATAACTCCATCCTGAAAACATCAGTGTTTCCACACATCAGCATACACTCTCACAGTCCACATTCTCTGTGTTTAGTCAGTACTCTTCAGTGTGTTTTGAATCTATCCTCTCTCGCCACCAAAGAGGTGTGACTCGTGGAATGAATGAATGTTGGACACCAGCTCACTTTTCCAATGATGTCAATGAGCAGCTTCAGGGAGGCGGGATCGTGAACCAGGGAGTCGGTGTAAAAAGAACCGAGGTATTTCCGTGGACTGACATCGTTGTCAGCTGCACAAAGGTCAGGGCGGACTTTGTGGCCGTGTTCAATTCTGCCAACAGTGAATGGGAAAGAGCCACCTGGATACACGTGAACACAGGCACTAAACGTCAAATATCAACACACTTATTTCATCTTAAGGGAAGAGCATAAAGGAAGAATACATTGAAAATTTGGCTGCCTAATGTTTTCTATATACTGCTGTGATATTAATAGTAAACTAAATGATAAGCATGGTGTTATCTTTTTATACCTCCATGAGCAAAGCAGACTTTCAGTTTTGGAAATCTCTCAAAGATACCACCAAATATCATCGAGCAAATGGCCATGGTTGTCTCAGATGGCATACCTAAGGAAAGAAAAACATTTAAAAACATATAAACATTATTATTTTTCCATCACAATGCACTAAATAGCACATGAAAGCTGGCTTGTTTTAATATTAGTGTTGTTTTTAGTTGGCTGGACCAGATGTAATAGTCAGTATGTTCTGTTCCCACTCCAGTATCCTCCTCACCCACTAGCCAGGGTAGCCAATACTTTGCCATCCTCCCATCTGTCTGCATGTCCCATGGGTGGACAAATATGGAACAGCCCAGCTCCTCTGCTTCCTGTAGTGTTTATCAGAATAAGAAATGAATAAGAGATTAGGCCATAATTATAAAGAAAAATGATTGGAACCAATGTAGGCATAATTAAAAAACACTATCACAATAACCCCATGTTATTATGCAAGTGTGTAAAGTCTTACAGCATAGAAGGGATACAGTTCAGAGGCATTGAGGTCCCAGTTGTTGATATGCGACCCAATCTGGACCCCAGGGAAGCCTAGCTCCTTCACACAGCGCCTCATCTCCATCACAGCTAAATCAGGGGCCTGCATGGGCAGCGTGCCCAGGCCCACAAACCTCTTGGGTTGGCTACGCACTGTCTTAGCCAAGTCGTCATTCAAAAGGACACAGAGATCGAGTGTGTCGTGAGGCTTAGCCTGCAATCAAAAGACACGATGAATATACACAAATATATCTGTGAAGATCATTAAGCAGCTTGTAGTATTGCAAAGTTTAGTGGTAGGCACAACTCAGTTATCTGACACACAGTAGACACCACTTTGTCACACAGCTTTTGACCAAATCTGCTGTGACTGGCTGTGCATTTACCCAATAACTGAACATCACAGGAACGGTCGAAAGGGCCTGCAGCGTGACACCTGCAGGCCGTGAAAAGAAATGCTGCTTTTAGTCACTGATTAAAGGATGAAACTACCAAACTTTGTGTCATTTGTGTCTGCGCATGTACCGTGTTTATCCATGTCCTTTATGCGAGCATTTGGATCCCAGCAGTTTTCCTGTATTACCCGGAAAACCTTCCCATCCTTCATCATCTTTGCTTCACCCTAAAACACAACATTAAGACCACTATCAGCTCTAGTTTCTTTTAATATCTTTGGACAGATTTTCTTTGTGTTATTGGTCAGTTACAACCTTACTTTTGAAAAGCTGTGATGCTGTGAGACTTGCAAATAACTGACTGCAATGATCCCAGAAACATACAGGGAGTGCAGAATTATTAGGCAAGTTGTATTTTTGAGGAATAATTTTATTATTGAACAACAACCATGTTCTCAATGAACCCAAAAAACTCATTAATATCAAAGCTGAATGTTTTTGGAAGTAGTTTTTAGTTTGTTTTTAGTTTTAGCTATTTTAGGGGAATATCTGTGTGTGCAGGTGACTATTACTGTGCATAATTATTAGGAAACTTAACAAAAAACAAATATATACCCATTTCAATTCTTTATTTTTACCAGTGAAACCAATATAACATCTCCACATTCACAAATATACATTTCTGACATTCAAAAACAAAACAAAAACAAATCAGCGACCAATATAGCCACCTTTCTTTGCAAGGACACTCAAAAGCCTGCCATCCATGGATTCTGTCAGTGTTTTGATCTGTTCACCATCAACATTGCGTGCAGCAGCAACCACAGCCTCCCAGACACTGTTCAGAGAGGTGTACTGTTTTCCCTCCTTGTAAATCTCACATTTGATGATGGACCACAGGTTCTCAATGGGGTTCAGATCAGGTGAACAAGGAGGCCATGTCATTAGTTTTTCTTCTTTTATACCCTTTCTTGCCAGCCACGCTGTGGAGTACTTGGACGCGTGTGATGGAGCATTGTCCTGCATGAAAATCATGTTTTTCTTGAAGGATGCAGACTTCTTCCTGTACCACTGCTTGAAGAAGGTGTCTTCCAGAAACTGGCAGTAGGACTGGGAGTTGAGCTTGACTCCATCCTCAACCCGAAAAGGCCCCACAAGCTCATCTTTGATGATACCAGCCCAAACCAGTACTCCACCTCCACCTTGCTGGCGTCTGAGTGGGACTGGAGCTCTCTGCCCTTTACCAATCCAGCCACGGGCCCATCCATCTGGCCCATCAAGACTCACTCTCATTTCATCAGTCCATAAAACCTTAGAAAAACCAGTCTTGAGATATTTCTTGGCCCAGTCTTGACGTTTCAGCTTGTGTGTCTTGTTCAGTGGTGGTCGTCTTTCAGCCTTTCTTACCTTGGCCATGTCTCTGAGTATTGCACACCTTGTGCTTTTGGGCACTCCAGTGATGTTGCAGCTCTGAAATATGGCCAAACTGGTGGCAAGTGGCATCTTGGCAGCTGCACGCTTGACTTTTCTCAGTTCATGGGCAGTTATTTTGCGCCTTGGTTTTTCCACACGCTTCTTGCGACCCTGTTGACTATTTTGAATGAAACGCTTGATTGGTCGATGATCACGCTTCAGAAGCTTTGCAATTTTGAGACTGCTGCATCCCTCTGCAAGATATCTCACTATTTTTGACTTTTCTGAGCCTGTCAAGTCCTTCTTTTGACCCATTTTGCCAAAGGAAAGGACGTTGCCTAATAATTATGCACACCTGATATAGGGTGTTGATGTCATTAGACCACACCCCTTCTCATTACAGAGATGCACATCACCTAATATGCTTAATTGGTAGTAGGCTTTCAAGCCTATACAGCTTGGAGTAAGACAACATGCATGAAGAGGATGATGTGGACAAAATACTCATTTGCCTAATAATTCTGCACTCCCTGTATTCACATAAAATATGTGCATCTTAGACAGGAAGACCTTCTCAGAAGTCTACAAGTAGAACAATGTTCCTCAACAATAAATTCCAAAATATAAGCAGGATTCAGAGAATCTGGACAAAACAAAAAAATCTGTGCTAATGTCACTGATGTTCAGACCCTCGGGTGGCACTGCATTAAAAACAGGGGCGATTCTGTCATGGAAATCAGTGCATGTGATTTGGGCTTAGGAACACTTCTAGCCACTGTGTCATCCACAAATGCAAGTTAAAGCTCTATGATACAAAGAAGAAGCCATATGTGAACATCAGCCATCAGTCCTCATTCATTTAATATAGACTGAGGCAATATGGAAAACTGTTCTGTGGTTGGATTAGTTTAAATTTTAAATTCCTTTTGGAAAAAATGGCCTTTTCCTCCTCTGGACTAATACGGAGAGGGACCATCCAGCTGGTTTTCAACACCCACTTAAAGCACCTGCATCTGTGATGGTACGGGGGTGCATTAGTTCCTGTGGCATTGCCAGCTTACACATCTGGAAAGATACCATCAATACTGAAAGCTATATACAGGTTTTAGGTGAACATATATATGCTCCTATTGATATGACGTCTTTAATCTGGGAAGTCATTGCATATTTCAGCATGACAACGCCAAACTGCATACTGTGTCTATTCCAACAGCATGGCTTTGTAGTAGAAGAGTCTGAGTCCTGAACTGCTGTACCTGCAGTCCAGACCTTCACCAGCTGAAAATATTTTGCACATGAAATCAAAATCTAAAAAGAAGACACGGGACTGCCAGAAGACCCAGCTAGAATCCTCCACCAGACAAGAATGGGACAACACTCCTCTTCCAAAAGTCCAGCAGCTCCCAGACATTTACAGACCAAATAAAGACGGGACGCTTCACAGTGGAAAAGATGGCCCCATCTCCCCTTTCTTAACATTTTTGAGATGTGTTGCTGCCATCAAATTCAAAATGAATGGTACGTGTTCCTAGTTTAAGCAGTAGATATGTTTTCTATGCTCTGCTGTAAATCAAATATGGGTTTATGAGATTTTCAAATCACTGCGTTCTGTTTTTAGATACATTTCATGCTGTGTCCCAGCCTTTTTGAAATTAGGTTTGTGTTAGGTTAGGTTTTAAAGCACATGTTGTAACTTTTACATTTGCTAACAAAACTGAGCCACATGATGGCAGCAGACAGTTGATATTACTGCAAATGTTCTGGGTGAATCCAAAAGGCCTGGACTCCTCTAAGATGTTTAATACGAAGCACACAAGCACAAATTCATTGCTTATCCAAGTTTAGGCATTAATTCTGAAGAATAGACTGTTCGTTGTCAAGTATACTTTGCTGTTACTAAAATGCTCAGCCCATGTTTGGGGCTAAAAGTTGCCAAGCTGCTCTGTATCGGGCTGCGTTACGGCTGTTTGAACCGAATCACTTGACTGATGCTGTGTCACCTCGCTGAGTTCTGCAGCTGCTCACATAGCCAGGACCAGCCTGGCAGGTCTGCGGGGTGGGTGCAGTCGCCAGCTGGGATGAATCTGCTGTGTGTTCAACAAAGTAGTGCAGTGCATAAGTGCTCCTGCACCTGCACCCTGTCTGTAGCTGCACAGGAAAGCAGAGGAAATAGTGACTTACCTTGCAGTGATGGTGAAGCTGGACAAACCCATCATAGCCGTACCTCTGAAACACATAAAAAATACAGGTTTTACAAACCCAGAGTTTAAAAGCATCACATATAAATATCAGCCATATATTTGATTGCATATTTGTTGTTTCATTCTGATAGAAAATGTAGATTTTGTTATCCCATCTGTGAGGGTTTGGTCATCATCCTACAGGACTGGCCACTCCAGTGCCCTGAATACCTAAAAGATATTGCCTTTTGAGCATGCTGACACTTTTTGCATACAAATGAAGCTGCAGATGAGCTACGTGAGCAATACAGCAGAAAAGCCCCTTTTCATATCCATGCAGATCAGCTGTACTGTGTACTTGGATAATGCCACTGAGGAGCTTCTGTTTTTCCAGTTGCAAGATGGGTTTTACATCCGTGTTTGATGTGTGGATCTGTGGCCCCAAGAAGCTGTTTCAGTGAAAGGTTGCTTTAAATGAAATGTCATCATGCCAGTTTAACTGTGGACTTGATCTCAAGTTCAAATAATGTTGTGCTTAGGGCCCTTTAACCAACTCCAGCCAACGTAAATTTTTAAATATCACATTCTTTGCAAAAGATTCTTACAGACACGATTTAGCTCATGTCTTCTGTTCAGCTTTAAATGTGGGAAATGATTAGCCAGGCAGTGACAAAGACATAAGGGCAGGAACAGATAAACCAAGTCCAAGGTCTATTGATTAAAGTTTAACCATCCATAGAGGACAGATTTATGCAGTGGACTTTTAATCTCCCTGCTGACAAGCCAGCTGAAAAGTCTATATATTAAACGTTAGTAGCATTTAATAGCCCCGGTTCAAGCTCCATCTGCCAGGGAAGTGACACAAAGATGTTTTTCTCAAACCCACTGACCCACTTCACGTGAGATCTCATCTACAGACTGTGGGTTTATTTAACACTGGAGCTCCGTGACATTAAAAGTCAAATCATCTTGTCTGTGACAGTTCCTACCTGCTTCAGGTCGGGCCACTCCTTTGGTAAAATATGATTGTGAATATCAACCTTCATCCTTATGATTATTATTCACGGAAAACGTAAAGGTCTGCTGGCCGAGGTATCCTGGGAAAAACTGTGGGCACACTCACTCCCCACCCCCAGCCTGAAACCAATGACCAATGTCTGCTGCTGGGACATTTATTGCCCAATCTTTGAAACAAACAGAAAACCAGAGCAGAGGCTGTAAACCTGCTCCTTTAACTGTCTGCCTTCGTTACACTGAGCCTGAATTCTGCACTCATGGCTTTAATTGATTATTTTGGTTTCACATCATGGCTGCAGCTTATTTCTGTGGCTAGCCTGCACAGTTTGAAATGTACTGAAACGACCTTCATTAGCCAACTTTATTTAATTGCTTGCACATATCGCTGCTCGAGGATGCCACCTGGTGGCTGATTAAGGTTGGTCAACCTGCCAGGGTTCAAGATCCAAAACTGGTTATTGTCAATATGCAAGCATATCGAATTTAGGGCAATAATCCCTCACATGATGCAAAACCCTTTAATAACATAAACATACTGGCACAAATATAAGTAGAAAACACAATGGTTAAATACAATTTACTAACGTGCATTAAGGACATCTGTGGCAGCAGGGTAATGTTAAGTTGCTCGGTAGCTTATTGAATGTGTAAAGGTCTGGGCTTTGGGCTACAGGTCTCCTGTGCGTATAAATCACAGCAAACTCAAAGAGAAAGTGTAAAAATGCTTGGCTAACTCGGGGCAGATGTCACTGCATGTACTGATTCTGAATTAAGAGCTGAATTATGGGAGGAGGAGAGAAAGAGGAAGGGGAGGAGGGGGGAAACTTGAAGGTACCGCCTTCTTGATTCACAGCAGATCTCTGCAATTTATCGCTTTGTCGCATCTAACCCTAAACTGTGTCTAAGTGGCTCAGCCAGCAGGGTTTTTGCACTGATCCTACAGTGCTCACTTCTCTCAGAGGGAGTTGCTTCGCTGCTGATGCTACGAAGATAAATCCGTTATCTCCCAGCTTGTCTTATCGCCATCTCTTCTCTCTCCCCTCTGCGTAACTGAGTCGACACCGGTGGCATATTGGACGCGCTGGATGGCTGCTGCACTTATCGAACCGGTGTGAATCTTTTGTCCATCATCCTCATCTTCCTCTGAGACTGAAAGCAAAACAACCGCAGTAAGAATGACAGACCAGGTGACCCAAGAGTCCTACCCCGTCCCAGACCCGACTGTTGTGGATCCCTGCCCGGCAACGGTGCGGAACGGCCAGTGCGCCCCGGATGGCTTCACCAACCACAATCACCAGCAAGCCAAAACCCCCACGGAGCCTGAGTCATTCACCGTGGGCCAGGAGATGAAAATCACAGACACGGTGGAGGGAGAAGGTAACTTGACACACCTATGGCAGGTTTGGGGATGCATTGTGAAAGTTATGGATGCTCATGTGCGTGTGTGTGTGTGCGTGCCCTGTGGGGATGGGATGGTTATTTTTACTCATGTGAGATATTTTTAGTCTGCTCCTTGAATAATAAATGACAACCATTCATCAGCAGGATTCATACCAGACCAAATGACCAAATTCGAAGTGAAGTTTAAAGCTTTAAAATCGCTTCAGCTCTTAGACTCATTCATTCATTCATTCATTCGCAGACATTGGCCTACATTGCCTCTGGAAAAAGTTGCCTTTTTAAAAAGACATGCAACTAGAGGCTGGTTGTTTATATGTTTCACAAACCCTCCAGTGTGCCTTTGCATTTTCTTAATCACTTTAAAAACTCTTCAGAGAAAAACAAAAAATAAACTTATTGCCTGTATTGTAATTGAGACTCTATTAAATATAAAGAATGTTTATTGGATCTGCTGACATGCTGATTAAATACTGTTTCTCCCAGTAGTCTTGCAATGTGATCAAGCATGTCTGCAATAATAATGAACTGCTGAAATGTTTTAATGTTCTGATGGATTATTTCTAAGAGCTGAAACCCATGTCTGGGATCACACTGAATGATGAGACAAGACTGATACTCCAGCTTGGAATAGCTTTTAGGATACACGTCAGGTGGCAGAAGAACAAACTGGAACTACAGACACCTTTAACATTGTGTGTATTAAAAATATTATTTGTCGTCAGTTAAATTCACCTTTTTTTTGTAGAAAACTGACCAAAAAACCTGAACAATCTTCCCAATGTCTTTGCCTCTAGTTTTTATGTTTATGGAAAGTTTAAGGTTATGGTTAGAAGACTCTTGTTTTTAGTCATTGTTAAACAGAACAGTGGCTTCCTGCTTGGAATGGAAAAAGAACAGCAGTCTTCTGTGTCTAGTGTCATTGTTGTCAACCTTAACCTCCATCCTGTGCAGACTCGATGGCTGTGCAACCACATCATTAAACTGCTGTCCCTTTGATTATAACTGCAGCCATTAGAGGGCGCTGTTGCAATGAACCCAAACAGCAGGTCTTAGATTCTTGCAAAAACGGACCATAAATTTGTGGGGATATGTTTACAATGCCGTGGTACCGCTCATGATAACAAACAAGGCGATATAAATGAAAGTAATTACTTTAGCAATATTAAAAATCTGTAAGGAGAGAAAAAAGAGGACACTTCATATAAAAAAACAAAGAAACGAGTGAAACAGATGCATGGTGGTTTAAGCACTGCTGCTGTACATCATGCACACACACTCATTCAGTATTTTTCACTTTCACAGCCTCTCGTTCACCCCCCCTCCCCCAGTCTTTTTGTCTTCACACTTCTGATTTGCATAAATGATAAATGTATCCTGTAATAATGCTGTCTATATATCTATCTTACTAATGAAGATGTACACATGACACAGTGCACATATTGATGACCGATGATAGTAAGGCTTACAGCAGGGTTACAAAAGGTTAGGAGCAGTTTTGTCACACCCCTCTCAGGAGTATCTCTCTTGTATTTCCTCATGTATGTGTTCATATGGGAGATGTGTAATCTGCTGTTTGAGCTGTGTGGCTGATGTTCATCATTTTTAGAAGAGAAAGGTGTGAAGGAGTTGAGCATTGAGAGAGAGACGTGCGCAAATGCGCACAAGCTTGTGTGTGAGTCAGAGTACGAGGAGATGTTGAGCACATGCCTCCTGTCTGATCCCCCAGCTGGAGATCATGTGAGCAAAGTGATTTACCATGCTGTCCCACTTCCCCCTCAGTATCTCTCTCTCTCTCTCTCTCTCACACACACACACACACACACACACACACACACACACACACACACACACACACACTGCTATTTGTGGGAGGTAGGGGAAGATTATTTCAGCTGTCAAACACCAATTGCTGTGATATTTTGTAGCAAATGATAAAAAATGTTATGAGCTGAATAAAGTATTAGAGCTGTAAATGTCTGATTAAGGGTTCTCACTGTTATGCAGATTCAGTCGCAAAAGGATGCAAATAAAAATACAATTAAAAAGACTTGAGGGTAAAAGAGTAAACTGAGTTTACTCAGTTTTAACTGAGTGAACTCAGTTGAAACCTTAACTAACCAGTTAAGGTTTTAACTGAGTTTACTTTTTTCACTGTTTTACTCTTTGTCTTTAATTCAAGTATTGAAAAAACACCAGTTTCAACTTTAAATTACCAAACATCGTTCACAGAGCTACTGAAGAGCATTTCTTACTATTTTAAGTTTTGCAACGTTAGTTACAATTTTATAAATGCCATAAATCCAATGTTCATAGATGGTTTACAAACCAATTATTAACTGATTAGCAGATGTTATTATTATATTATCTTTTAACTGATAGTAAATAATAAAAAAACACATGTCATTTTTATTTGTCATTTATAAAACAGTGTATTACTTAGTAAGATTTTGCACTGAAGTATATACAGAGCCGGTGACTCTGTTATGGGTAATTTTGCCCCCTTTTTTAAAGTCTCTTAAAATCAATACAAGTTATTCCTAATTACCGTGTCTATCTCAAGCTGATACATTTCCACTCAAACTCAAGAGAGGGGTCTAGTGGGTAGTCTAGAAGCAGCTCAGCACTTGACTAAGACAATTCATGTTGGTGCAATTTATGATCATTTTGAGTGCTCTAATAGAATGGAAAGGCACTATACAATATCCATAGAAAATCACTCTTTGCACCTTGTTTACAACACATTCAGCTCAGGTTGTAAGAAAAGTTTCTTCAGAACAAATATAAAATAAAATAGGCCATATAGCATGATTCATTGATATTGTAGCATTTAGCTGGTCTTTTACAACTGTTGATAAACCATGCCCCAGGAGATCTTTGAGGTCAGCAGACCTGATGCTTTTAGATGTTCCCAGGTACAGACTAAAGACTAGGGGAGAGAGGGCTTTTGCTGTGGCTGCACCCAGACTGTGGAACAGTTTACCTCCTCACATCAGATTCTCCACAAGCCTTGGAACTTTTAAAACTGCTCTTAAAACTCACCTCTTCTCATTGGCTTTTAGCAAGGTTTAACTTATTGTTTTAATCTATTGTTTTATCAGTCAGGTGTTTTATGCACTTGTGTTTTATTGTATTTTATATTTGTATTTTATTGTACAGCACTTTGGTCAGCCTCGGTTGTTTTTAAATGTGCTTTATAAATAAACTTGACTTGACTTGACTTGATGCATGTTTGGTTTAAAGTCATTTTAATGGATCTTTGTCCCAATGATATTACACAGAAACCACAGTTTGCTCTGATGGCAGTCGTCGAGATGATTTCCATCTCCCGTTTTGCACAGTCCATGTGACTCTTCTGGTTTCCTTTGATCATTTGCCTTAAAAACAAAATCTGTTGCAGCTAGAGCAAAAGATTAGTTACGATGAGTCACGGGATAATTTTTTTTCTGCGTCACAGTGTTACCAAAAAAGGTGGAGTTTTGCTGTTTTCCCCTTCATGGTGACAAATTTATACTTTGTAATTTATACTTTGCAATAACACAAACACAAGTTTGATGCTGATCAGTAACTTATTGTTGCGAGATCCATAAAAGATATCAAACACTTAATACATCAAGTTTAAGTCCTCATAAACTAATTACATGCAGACTGGGGGCTTTTTTCTGTCTTGATTAAAGATATTGAAGCTATAATGTATCTTTTGAAAGACATAGTTTTACAATCTTTATCTCTATTAGGGTCCAAACTGCTTTTGTATAGTCTGGACCAAGTTGGAAACTAAACCAAAGCTTTATTTGGAACAGTTGGTAACTTTCACTGGTGGGAATCTGGTGAGGGATTATATCTGAGTTGCTGTATGGTCTATCTGACTTGTCTCCTTCTGTCTGCACCCACGTAAGACTAACAGCCTTAGGTGGCAGCAAGAAAAGCCTGTGTGCAGGGTGAGCTGGAGACTCACAAAAGAAAAGAGGTCTCATTTAAAAAAGGAAGTCAAATAAAAGTAATGGACTTAATTTGGTTTGACGTCACGGCATCGGTGGTGAAAGAGTCACTTAGCGACTCTGAAATGTGGTTGTAACAAAGACTGCTGAGCAACAAGCTTCTCTGAAAACATGATGCTGTTGTGGAAACTGAAGGGAAATTTGACAGTCTGTTGGATGTACTCAGGGTATGTGCGGCGTGATGTAGTCTGTGAATCTGAAGGGATCCAATTAAGCGCCTTGACTGTTGTTGTGATTTGGTGCTATATAAATAAAATGGAATTGAGTTGAATTCATTAAAACATGGACAGATTGACAGTAAACAACATTTGGTGTTCTTCTACACATCCTGTCTTCCTCCCCTCACCTCAACCTGTCACAGCAGATGGCCCCGCCCCTCCCTGAGCCTGGTTCTGCTGAAAGTTTCTTCCTGTTGAAAGGGAGTTTTTCATTCCTACTGTCACCAATTTTTATTTCAACTTTCATTTTATTTTATTTATACAGCAACGAATCACAACAACAGTCGCCTCAAGGTGCTGTTGTAAGATAGACTCTACAATAATACATACAGAGAAAAACCCAACAATCATATGACCCCTATGAGCAAGCACTTTGGTGACAGTGGGAAGGAGAGGTCTAGTAACACATAGTGAGTGAGAAAGGTGACTGAAGAAGAAACACCCAGTGCATCATGGGAGTCCCTCAGCAGCCTACACCTATTGCAGCATAACTAAGGGAGGATTCAGGGTCACCTGGTCCAGCCCTAACTATATGCTTTAGCAAAAAGGAAAGTTTGAAGCCTAATCTTAAAAGTAGAGATAGTGTCTGTCTCCTGAATCCACACTGGAAGCTGGTTCCACAGAAGAGGGGCCTGAAAACTGAAGGCTCTGCCTCCCATTCTACTTTTAAATACTCTAGGAACAACAAGTAGGCCTGCAGAGCGAGAGCCAAGTGCTCTAATAGGGTGATATGGTACTACAAGGTCATTAAGATGAGATGGGGCCTGATTATTTAAGACCTTGTATGTGAGGAGCAGGATTTTGAATTCAGTTCTGGATTTCACCAAAGCGCTTGCTCAGTCTGACCGCATTAATGTTCATCATTCTTTCAAAGATGATTTTTTATCTTTGAGCCCCAACATAGCTCTCCTCTTTCTCTAATTTGGCACCACTGAAGACAAGTTCAGCCATCAGGCGTGTCCTTTAGTAAAACCACTTTCACTTTATGAAACGATCTTATGACTTGTCAGCTTTTTATCAGCAGATTTTCCCTCGTCTGTGACGCAGTTCTGTGTTGCCATTTAAAGGGAGTTTTGAGCTTGTGACCACTGTAACCTTTAGATTGGAGTTGACCAGAAGAATAAAGTCTCAGCTCCAATAAAGGCTAAACACAGAGCTGTGTTACTGCGTGGGAAAAATATACATTTTTCTTAATATCGCAGTAATAACTGAGAATATGAACTAATTATGCATAAACTATCATCTAATGACGATTTTAAAGCAAATCTCAAAAGCTGATTTCAAGTTGCATTCCAAACATTTGGCTCAGGGAGTTCACAGGTTGACAGTTACTCGTTTTTCCCTTTATTAATTTCTATTCTCAACTTGTTTTTGTGATGACTGTGACAGTCCCCAGGACACATTTCAGGAAAAAAAGAAAAAAGAAAACAGCCTTACAATCGCTTTTGGATGTAAAAGTTCAGACTTATAAATAATGCATGACTCTGCAGAGCCATCCTCACATTTCATGACAATGAAAACGCTTCAGGCAGTCCAGAATCTGGGCTGTTTAGTCTGTGACTTCAGGCGAGGAAGTCTCACACCACAGCAGGGCTGAAATTCATGTGAATGTCTAGACCAAGAGTTATTCTCTTTTTCTTTAACACCACATCTCTGTAGTCTGTGGGCTGCCTGATAAATCCGTCCAATAAAGCTGTAAAATATCACAGTTTGATTTATTTAAAATACATGAATTATTTATTCCATTTCTATGAAACTAATAAATACTAAAGCTAACAAATGCCGCTACAATATTTTAGTTTAGTTAGTTTTTTCAAATTAAGAAAATTGTCTCAGTAAGTTTACATTTTTTTCACAAGTGTAGTTGTTGTTTTCATGTCTAAATGTAGTTTTAGTTTAGTTTTAGTTATTTACAATAACACAATAACAATGATATTAACACTAAAAGTCAGGAGCTACTTTACTGCGTCCGTACGCTTTGAATTTGTGAGTGCTGGTGGCGGAGTGATACGGGTGCTGTTGAGGTTCAAAAGAAAGGTGAATATCAGACACTGTTGATGTGTTTCATACACGAGCTGCAGTACCGTTCAGTGTTTCCAGATTATTCCATGAACCTCTAATGCTCTCTTGGAAGGTGATAGAATGAGAAGACAATAATAATTACCCACGAAGACGTCTGCCGGGCCATTTGGAGTTGAGTCATTATAAATGGTGTTGCACTGAAACTTTTTAAATGGATCTTCACAGTGACCTTCCTTCACACTGAAGGAAATCTGAGATTCTTCTTATACAAGGATGTACTGGAAAAGTAGGGCACATCAGTGGTCCCAGGAGTTTTTTCCACCGGACACCCTTTTGAAAGTGTACCTGAAACAAAGCGGGTAGTTTTGTGGAAAACTCCAGCATACTGTGCTATAGCTGCTCTGTTTTATTCTTTTTTTCTACTGATCACAGTAAACCTTTATTACATTGAGCGCTCTGTACTAAACACCCCGAGTCCAGTTATTTGCGCAAAATGTTGAATTAAACTATATTAGAATATCTTTCTGTATCTTCAAGATTTCATCTTAACACTTCTTCTCTGTGGGACTCAGAAACACATGATTGCCTTTAGGCTTTTTTTCAGTAGACTAAACTAATTACTCAGGGTTAAAGAGAGTTGAATGCCTTTTTAAGTGTATTAATAACTCAGATTGCCACCTACTTTACCTTTGATCACAAAGTGTTTCATTAAATGAACCTTGCAAACCAGAGACAAAAAAAGAGAGAGTTGTCCTTGTAACAGAGTTTATGTGTCTGACTGCAGGTCTCCTGGAGAGCAGCATGCGCCTGAAGCCCCATGAAGCACAGAACTACAGGAAGAAGGCGCTCTGGGTGTCTTGGCTCTCCATCGTCGTCACTCTTATTCTGGCTGTGGCAGCTTTCAGTGAGACTTTGCTATTTTTTGCCATATTTAGCAACTATAGAGCTGTTTAGTTCTCACTTTACTGTCAAAACTCACATTAAAGTAAAAAAAAAAACAAAACCCTCTCATAAGGAGTTGGAAAAGACTCAGGATTGAAATACTTAGTTGTATAATGTTAAAACGTTTTTTTTTTCTGGTTTAATTCATGACAAAGATCCCATTTAGCACTTTGGATTTAACCAAACCATACACAAAGGAGAAACGATGTGACTAACATACCAAGCCATAAAAAATGTGCTGATGAATGAACAGTGATTCCGTAGTTAAAGCGCTTAAACGCTAAATTCATAGCATTTCTAAAAGCTTTCCCAGTTATAAAAGTGAAGCAAATTGAAGCCCAGCACATTTCATCTGCTACTGTTTTGAAATGGACATGAACAGATCACACATGTCTGGAGTGTATGACCACAAAGAGCGCGTCTGATACCTGTGCTGACATGATAAAGTGATTGAATCTCAGAAATTGATTTTAAACGCTACATTTTGCTGTTTGTTGCTGGTGTTTTGTAGCAGTTTGTCCTTTTTTTAATTCAGAAATTCTGGTTTGATGCTGCGTGTTTGGTTCAACAAAGACTGATATTAATTCACCAGATGTGTTCTGTCAGCTGTTGTGTTGGAGAAATTCATAGCTATTGTATATAACACCAGAGTCCAAGTGACGGAGCACTGAACACATTACTGCTCCAAAGAAAACATCAGGAGTTGCTGTGAAACTGCTTGAATTTTTAGCTACAGGCTTTGATCACCGTACAAACATTTGAGTTGTTGTTGTCTGTTGTTGTCTTTTTTATGCTTCATGATTCATAAGTCAGTGTTAAATGTGTTTAACAGACAAACAAACAAACCATTTGTCTGAAATGAAAATGAGATGTTCACTCATGGAGAAATGAGGGTTGCTTGAGACTTTTTGCACAGTGCTGTAATTTCACTATAAACCTTTTTGTTTACAAAAACTGAAGTGAGGATTCGGCATAAATAGACTATTATTCTGCAAGCTCGATGTAAACAGTTTCTTCATCATAGCTAGACTGCAGAGGTTACGTCTGTTTCTGCTGCACTTGTAGTAATTTCATAATCTCTGAATTACACGGCTTAAAACTAATTTGTCAGCATCAAATCATGTAATAAAGTCTGACAGAAGTTTACTTTTTCAAAATTCAGGTTTATCCTCGAAGCCTTTGTAAGCGATATAATGTCTAACATGGAAGTAAATATAGTCTGAGAGCTGTAATAACTATTCCACTGTCTTCATGCCTCTTTAACTACTTATTTAACTCACACTCAGCAGTTAAAACTCACTTCATCTGATTTGAACAAAAAGGCTTTTGCTTTTGGAAGTTCTTCACATTGCGTGCAACAGTTTCAACACAGTTTCTTGTCTTATGACTTACAGGATGTGTGAGGGCGCAGTCTGCAGTGACAAAGGGGTTGTTGCTTCTTCATTCTGCTAAGATTCAAGTTGTGATGTGTCCCAACCTTTTCAAGCCTTTTGTCTTTTCAAGTAAATACTGATGAAGCACAAGCTCATTTTCCAAGCAGGAGCTACATGTGTAGATGGGGTTTGCAGTAGAGAGGAGAATTAGCACCTCCACTTTGGTGGAGGCTGGCTTGTCCACTCCAGTTTGGAGTGAGCTGGTGTCTCAAGTGAATAAGCAGCAGTGTTTTGCATTCTTGCTCATGAGTGTTGGACGAACGAAGTGGGCAACAGTTGGGCCAGGGCAGGGTCTGCAGTGATTAGCTAAAACAGTGAAGCCCAAAGACAAAGCTGTTGATTTACTGGTAAAAATGTGCTTCGGTCCTTAGCTATGGATAATGATCCATTTAGCAAACAAAGTCTCCTCTAAAGAGTTTTTGGGCTCTCTTTAAAGATAATGTGAGATAACATGGAGGAGACCTGAAGACACACTCACAAGACACTGGACAGAATATTCGTGTTATGGCCAGCAGGTATCATCCCCAAAGAGGTGAAGAAGGTGGCAGGGGAGGAGGACGGTGTGGTCTGTCTTTCATGCAACATCCAGTAGTACGGGTTATTTTTGCTCTCGTTTGTGCTGTTGTTGGTCATTTAGCATAGCTCCTCAAAACATGCTGAATAGATTATTCCACACAGATTGTCCTAAAATCGCTACCTATATTTAAAAGGATATTATAATACAGATATCAACTCGTAATTAAAACACAGTTTTAATTAGCTGATGAAATCTGGATACGAGTAGCACTTCTTCTTCAGACCCACAGTAATAAGCATTCAGTGCATTTAAAAAAAAAAATACAACCTCTATGTGTAAAAATAAACCAAGATGAGAAAAAAATAAATATTATATTGTCAATGCTGGCATGAATTAATACAGCTCACAGAGTGAAGCTAGTGCAGGGATGAATGAGGAGAAAGAGGCGAAATGTAGAATGGTGTGTGTGTGTGTGTGTGTGTGTGTGTGTGTGTGTGTGTGTGTGTGTGTGTGTGTGTGTGTGTGTGTGTGTTTTGTTTGACTCTCAGCACAGAGAACAGAGACTTCAGCAGAAGAACAGGATGACCCACTAAAAAATGAACTTCTAAACTGAGAGAGTGAGAAAAACAAGAACAAGAGAGCAGAAGGTACCCAGATGTGTAGATGCGCTTACCTCCACGTCTCCTAAACGCAGCCCTGAGAAGACAAGTCAGGGGAACTTGGTCAGAAAATTAAAGTATGAATGCACTGCTCTCCACCTCCTCTCCTGCCACCTGCAGTAGAGGGAAGAGAGGCAGATGGCTATGGACGAATGAATGAAGCTCTGGAAGGTACGATGGCGCCAGGGGACGAGGCAGGACCGGGCGTGATGAGTCCTGGCAGGCGGCGTTGGGGATTTAGTGGTTGCGATGGCTCAACTTTAAAGAATACCAGCGCGTCGTTTCCTCCTGCTTGTGCCCTAGTTTCTCCCTCTTTCAGGCCCACCATCTTCCATTTTTTATGTTTTACATCTTGTCAACGTATTTCTTTACACTCTGCTTTGTTTACTTCATCTTCATGGGTTTTCTCAGCATATATCTCCCTCCTTACTCATTTTTCCCTCTCTGTGATTTGCTGGCAAAGGCAAAAGATAGTTTGATTCTGTCACAAGCAAAATATCTACTGTCATATAGCTTTTATGAGTTTTCCTGAAGTGGACATGTTTAAACAAAACTCCGTTTTTGGATCCTGTTTTTGCCAGCCTTTTAGCTTTTGCCCTTCTAGTTTTCCTTTTCCTCTTCTTCTCTGTCTTCAGCTCTCTCTGTGGAAATCTGCAATAATCCTCTATCCTTCCGTGACCTTTAGCAGTACTTTAACATTTAGAAAGGAGAAGGGTTCACTGCAAGCCTCTTCTGCTTTACTTTCAATTGTATTGACTCTCGAATGTCTCGGTCATGATTGGCTGCTCTGGGTGAGCTTGCAACCTCTCTTGAGAAGCTGCCTTTTGTGGTTAGGTATTCACCTGTGAAAGTGGTACAAGTCTTTGAGGCTTTATCAGACTGAGAGAGAAAGCACAGACCACACCAGAAGAGAAAGGAGCAGGAACATCTCTGTGCTTTAAGCTGTCCAGCAGAGTGTGAGCAGGTAATTATATGAACTCGGTGACTGAGAAACACAGGAAACTAGAAGATGACGACAACATTTCCTTTATATCTTGGTAATCACACTGATAGATGGACAAGTACTTTGATATTCATATACAGGATGATGAAATCAATGAAAATTTATTTTTAAAATAAAATAAATAGATAAAATAGATAAGTATTGAAAAAATAAACAGTTTTCACAGTAGTTTGTCATTCTCCAACTTTCATTTTTTTCACTCTACACAAATATACATGACTAATATGTAAAAATATGAGTCTTTAAATAATATTAGATGCAGTTTAGTACAGTATTCATATGATGCACAGAGCATCAAATCAATTCTACTCCAGTCTTAATTTTGTTGTATTCATTGAAAATGGATGCACAATGTATGAAAACATACTGTTTAGTTTTTAGTTTTGTGGACTGAGAATTATGTTGATGTGTTGTTATGACTGGAGACAAGAACTGCAGGCTTACATGTAAAAGTCAGGTGTTTTTGCATCATGCGTGACTGTAACACACACCTTTCCTTCAAGTAGAAAACTGATTTTTCTGTGTTGCCATCAACCAGCATATAATAAACATATAAAGCCTTCAAGTGTTTTTGATTAAAGATTCTCGTGTGAATTGTTAGTATTAGAGGATTTCTGCCATATGGTACATTTTATGGTGCTTGCCAGGCAGTCCACTGAGAAGCTGTTCCACACTCAGAGTAGGGACTGAGTGCACACCAACAGGAATGATTTTCAGAGTGCCTCTAGGACATTTAGGAGCAGGCTATAGGCCTCCACACTAATAGGCAGCCACGAGATCAATCAGGCCTGTTGCCAACAGCCATTTAAATTTTGAGCAAGCAGAAGATTGTGGTAGAAATGAGTAAAAGAGGGTTAAAGCAGGAGGATGGCCAAGGGGAATAAAGCTGAGATTGAGAAGACGCCAAAGCAAGATTTAGAAAGACGGAAGAAGAAAGAAGGAAATGTGGTGGTGCGGTAGTGACAGGATGTGAAGTAGAGGACATAAAAGAGGAAGAATGTTACTAAAATACTGTGAAATTATAAATATAGCAGAGTAAGAGTAAGACAGCAGGAAACAGAAATAAATAGATTTGTCTTCAGCAGCTTCTCCTTCAGTCTTCTGTCTTCCTCTGTGCTTCTTGTTTACTTTTCCTTCTTTCTCTTCATGCAGTCGGGGCGTAATTACTGTGATTTAACCCAGATACATAAAGCAAAAGCCCAACATAGTTAGAAATAATCCAGCACTTTATGGATATCTATGTGTGCCACGACTGCGTGGCTGGAGACAGAAGTAGCTGAAGCCCAGCATGCAGAAAAAAAACGTAGCTCTGTAACACAACCTATACACCAACTTGTAATCTTTGACATGTGCTGAAGGCACAATGACACCCCTGTTTGACTGATGTCACAGATTAAACTCTGCTCGTCTCTACTCAGGCCCATTTTCTTTGACTTCATAAACTCATTCAGTGCAATACTCGATTAAATAATGCTCTCTTGACTGAATACAGGTATCACAAACTTGTTCTGCTGTGTAACTTGTTTATTGGAAATAATAGTTTTCAGTATAAATGTTTTTTTTGTCTTTAAAGGGTTTATATTGCAGATTTTTCCCTTAGTTTCACCTTGTTGGTTAAAACATACAGTTTGATGCCTCTCACACTGTTAGCATTAGCATTTATCATCTTCATAAATTCAGTTTTTTTAAAAGAAGCGGTTTGTAGCGAAGCGCCCGAGGATACGATTTAAAATGAGCTATTTTGTTATGTGTAGACACAGCTTTGGTTTATGATGCATTTTTATGCTTGAATGATTCATAGGTCAGTATTAAGGGGCTTAACGAACTAAAACAAACACGATTCTGAAAACGGTCAGGTACAAGTACGAGGACTGGACTGAAAATGAGCGAACAAGCAGCTAATGTTCATAGAAAATCTTTGAAAGACCTTCATAAAACCAGAAGACCTAGAGGAGAACGATTTTTTTTTTAAATTCCCATGAATACAGCCTTTATATTCAAGAAAACTGTCAATATGTGTCACGTCTGAAAACAGGAAACCTAAAACATGGAAACACGGGGGGAGAAAGGCAGACAAACCAACAGACAGAGGAAGACAGAGGACTAAATACACAAGAGGGTAACGAGGACCAGGAGGGAAACACAGCGGGGACTAATGACTAGGGATGGGTATCGTTTAGGTTTTATCCGATACCGGTGCCAAATCGGTACTTTTGAAACGGTGCCGGTGCTCAAACGGTGCTCAAACCGGTGCTTAAAGAATGGAGAACACAAAATTGGTCCAAAAACCTCTCATATTCAGCTGTTTTTTGTAAAAATATAACAATGTTAGCCTTTTCTGCAGCTATGGGGCATATATGGTATCACTCTTGGCTGGAAGCAGTGCTTAAACAATGGAAAAAACACAAACTTTGTCCTAAACCTCTCATGTTTAACTGTTTTCCACTTTTTCTTTGGTCATTTTAGCCTTTTTAGCCAGGGTGAAGGGAGTATCTGCCATCAAACAAGAGGACAGCCGCATGTAGCTATGATGATGTTTGCTAGTTCACCTTACATGCATTAATGTAATAACGTGGTTAGCCTACTCAATGTAAATTAGCTACTCACGCAGAGAAGAACGGCTGCTGCTGCATCATCCGTCATCATTTCTGCTACACTGGCAGGGCTAGGGGCCAGTACTCTCCTCTTCGTGTTTTTGGGGGATGTTGCATAACAGGCAACCCGCCCGCAGTAGATGTGCTCGGTGTGAGGTCTCGCAGCAAGCTATCAAATACGGCGCATTTCTGGGCTTTTAAAAAAACGCTATGCGTCACCAGGTGTTTCATCGGATTCGAGGTGTTACCTCCTTTGACAGTATCACAGTATCAGCTTAAAGCACTTGTTGCTGCTGAGTTTGCATCTTTTGCTGTGAAGTACAGCCAGACTTTTGACCGCTTCGCCTTGGACATTTTTAATCTGTAGCTCTGCTCTAACAGAACGTACGTACCTGGCCCCGCCTACTATCCTCGGAAACGTAAAATGATTGGCTAGAATCTAAAGTGTATCACAGCTCAGGAAAAAAAAGCACCGAAATAAAGCACCGAAATGTGCGCTGCTTTTCGGTCTGGTTACTACCGTTTATGTCAGAACCGGTGCCATCATGGCACCGGACACCGGTACCCATCCCTACTAATGACACACACGAGACAGGGAGGAAACAGAATACTCTAACATAGGACACGGCACTGTCAAAGTAAAACAGGAAATACACGAACATAGAAACCAGGATAATTAGACGTAACACGGGGAACACAAGGGAGGCACAGTAACAAAACCAGAGGGCTAGAAACTACCAAAATACTAAAGAATAACTAAGAGAGCTAGAAAAAAAAGACAAAACCATTAAAAACCAATAAAATCACAGAAAATAAATGATCTAAAAGATAAACTAAAAAGATAAACTAAAAAGAACCACGATATATTGTGTCGTGGTTCTTTTTAGTTTTGTGACATATTGTCGTGGTTCTACGACAATATGTCGTAGAACCACGACAATATGTGTTAAATCTATAGCTTAAGATCCTCCCTAAAAAATGTTCTCCTTTTTAAGCAAATTTGACAGCACTGTGGTGTCCAGTTTTCAGAAAATCTCTTCTTAAAAAATTCAGCAGTTAAAGTGAAACATGTGTAAGAAAAAAACAAGACTTTTGTCACGGCCAGAGAACGCCGGTGTTTTTATGGAGTGAAAACGAAAACGAAAACCTCAACTGGGAAAACTAGACTGTGAAAACTACGATGAGCGACAAGAACATGAAACTGAACGGGAACAAACGTAACTGTGAAATAATCCAAACGTGAGTTTGAGCATGAACCCGAACAGTAGGAAGCAGAAACTCTGTGACATAAAGACAAAAAGAAAACCCACCAAAGAACAGAAGGAGGACTTAAATACAGAGGAGGGTAATGAGGGAAGTGGAAACACGGGGAGACACAGCTGACACAAATAAACATGATGCCACAAAGGAAAGTAAAACTAAACACAACGAACATGGAAATATAAGACTTTCAAAATAAAACAGGAAACCTGGAGAAATGTAGACATGAAACACATGACAGACGGACACAGAAGACAGGAAAAGACTCACAAACACAGGGGCATAGATGAAACCTAGACTAGACTAAACACAACACAACACAAGCCCAACTAAAAAAATAGCACAATAACTTTACATATTTCCAATATAACATAAGAAATCAAAAATATAAAATAAACTCAAAATGCTGGGTCACAGACACAGCTCCTGACGACGTTGGTCTTTTAATAAAATTTATTTACACTAAAATAAACAAAGAATAATGACAACCTTTCATAGAGTGATGTGAATCACGCAGCCATCTGAACAGACGGTGCTCGACATGAATCCACATTTGTAGCTAAGGCAGAAATGTGTAACGGTGGCTGGTCACCTGATTGTAGTTATTTAAGTTGTGCTTTTTTAACACTTCTGCTGGAGTGTTACCTCCTGTAAGGATTCAGTCATAACCTCATGAGTTTCATGTTTCATTTGACGCTTTCATTAGTACCTCACTATCATTATAGATCTCATGTTACCATCACAAAGAATAAATGACTGAAAGTGTAAATCACAGACAGCAGAGTCTGTAAAAAAGTGACGTTTGTGTTGAGTTGTACGATATCTGTTTGCTATCTGCAGGACATTTATCACATCCAGGCAGTCACTGCAGAAACAGGCGTGCTAATATACATCTCTCTCCCTCCTCCCTCCTTCTCTTGCTCCAGTTTTGCCTCTCTCTGCACTTTACTCCCCCAGGCCCTCATCACCTCCTACTTTTCCTCCTCTTCCTCTCCACCCAGACCTTCTTTCTTCAGAAGCTTCCACTCGCCATGTTCTATTTCCTTTATTCTGCCTCCACCTTACTTGAAAACTCGACCCCACCCCTGTCGCCACGGAGCCTCGGGGTAGAAAACACAATCATTTATTCATTTGTTTTACCTTCGCTCCCAATTGCAGTCTGTTTCTATTGGCGTTTTCGTTGCTGTTGTTTGTTTTGCCTTCGCTCCCATTATCGTACACGCTCTGACTTGGTAGGAGTTTCTATTTTTATGTAGCCCCCCAGATGTGTATTGTTTATGTGATTACTGGATGAGTTTAGTAATTGGATGAGGCTTAATCTCCTGGTCCAAATGGTCATTGTGTGTCATTGTAGCATCAGCCAGTCGTCTTTTTCTGTCTGTCAGTGCTAAATGTGTCAGAAATATTATGCCACACATGCCACGACAGGACAACTTCTATGGACTGTATAATCCTCGCTGCTGTCTTTTTAGGCTCAGAATAAATACTGAAAAATTCCTTGTTTGTCGTCCCGGCTTTCAGTCCCGAAAGAATAACTTTTTCCAATTCGAGTACTTGCAGACTTGCTGGACTTGCACAATGAAAAGCATGCACAGATGAACATAATGTTCAGAAAAAGCATGTCAGGGTATGAAATTGGCAGCCATCTGTGGGCTCATTCAGATCATGAATTTTGTATTGCGCAGACAGAACTAAGAAATGTGCCTGTTAGCACACCTCTGTGCACGTGTGTGTGTATATGTTTATCTAAGAACGCTTTAAACTCACCCATCAAGTTATTTTTTATTTATGTTGGTGTTCTGGGTGTTCAAGTGCCGTATATTCTACTTCTGCTGGAACTAATCTATTTTATTCACTCTGATCATATATGATCAAACAAGATCTTTACTTAAATAATTACGAAACCTTTACCTCTGCCGGCACAAAGGTGCAAATGAAAGCATTATTTGAATGTGAACAGATTGCAGGTGTTGCGTTCTGCATCTGTGTTTGAGCTCCGTTCGTTCAGTCTGTTTTTTTGTTTAACTCATAAAACATTTACAGATTCAATATGTAATTTCAAAAGAGCCATTTCAGTGATCGTTGAGTTTTTCCCCTCCAGTCACCACTTTTAGGGCTAAATCTAAACTCTCTGAGCCTTCAGCCTTCCTGTCTACTTATGAGCCAAATGCTGGAATGGAAGCTTGTTATTATGTTAAAAGATGGCTTTTAGGGTTGATTGATGTACTTGGACTTTGAAGTGTGTAATTTGCCTCAAATTACTGTTTTCTAAACATTATTTTTATACCCGTGTAAATTATAACCATATCAGGTCAAATCACAGATACTCCTTTCCACAGTTAATGCTTTCAGTTCCTCCGTATCTGTGCAGTGTTTAGTGATTACACTCATCATTCCTCAGGTGCTTCTGATTATCAGACAATAGTAAAACAATGGAGAGTAGCAAACTGGGCTAAGGCCACAGATTAGCTGAAATGCTAATCTTGTTAAATGTCAAGCGTCCCATTATTTGCCGTGTCTGTGTGTTGTGTTGTGAGAAGGATAATGCTCTCTTTGCGTGTCATAATTTGATGGCATGTGCTGAGACTCTTAACCATTCACTATCAATTATACTATGAATGGAACTGCTCTGTGTAGGATTCTCTGCATTCAGCGGGTTGGTGTATCTTACTGTTGGCAGAATGGGGACGAGGGTACTTTGACTTCTCAGGGATAGAGTAAGGTTACAGGGGCGCTACGGCGGCTGTCCTGCATAGCTTCTATTGTGTGATGCATCACTTCGTGGCCCCTGCAGTGTTCTTGACTTATGAGATTCATTAAAGATTCAGATTCATAACAACTTCTTCTTATAATTGTTAAAATTGCAGATCATATAATCTGGACTAAATATTATAAATAAATAGCATAATCTAGCTTTAAATCTCCACACAGACAGAAGCTTTTTGGAGTCCATTATTATTATTATGAACTCTTGAGTAATCAAGCTTGCACAGACTTGTTTCCCGTCTTCATAAAGAGCAAATGAGGAAACATGTTTGTTGAAATACAAGCTGAAGTCAATCAGCTTTTATCTGACAGTCATTTGGCTTTTTATTAGCTTTTAAACAATATCTGTTTCTGTAAATTGCAACAGCCACGCAGAAAACTAGTCCTTTGCCCTTGATAGCTGCTGGCCATGGCCAATGGTAAGTCTTCACTAATCGCCAATGGGATCTCTGGGGTTTACTGCAGCTCGTATGAGCTCTGTTTGGTTTGTTTGCACTGGTTTGAATGGGTTACCAAGCGAGCTTAAACAGCTTGAACTGAGCAGTGAGACAGCACCTAACTAACAACAGAAACGAGAGACTCCAATGATGTAAACAAAGAAAGTGACATTAATAGCAAATATAAATACACCATTTAAAAATATTCCAGCGAGTTGGTTCTTACTAAAATATCTCTAATATTCTTTATTTCTTATCGCTTTTATTGCAGTTTCTTTAACTGCTCTTCATTACAGTTACAGATTTTTTTTTTATTATTAATTTGTGTGTTTTTTCTATAAAAAACACACAAATTAATAATAATAAAAAAAATTACTTTGGGTTAATGCACAAGGCTTTAAGAGTGAGATGCACTTGTAAGCTGCCATGTTTCTCTTTATAATGAAAACTATCATAACACAGTGCAGGGATACCGCATTATTACACCACACTGTCACAATATACAGATCCCCTGCTATCTGCACTCTTTGAAGATCCTAGACTGCAGCACTGAGGTTGTTATCAGCAGTTTCTCACACCAGATGCTTCAATCCCATTTCCCCTCCTCCTCTTCAACACCAAGCGTCTGCAGACCAATTAGGCCCACTGTACATAAGCGCGCACATATAGGTGTGACATCCCAACATGACGCCGCATGATGTAGGCTGAGGTTATTAATACATGTCTTAAAGCAGTAGAATCAGTGCAAATACTTAAAGAGTAATAATAAAGATCTCTCTTATCTCTCTTGTCCTGAAATGCTCACACTAATGTCAAGGATTTGATCATTTTAATGCTCAAAGTCGATTCTTAATCATTACTTACTGGACGTTTAGTTACATGTGCATAAATCTGTATGTATCACACTGTGGGCGGTGTATGTATTTATACTCAGGCCTTTCTGTAATTCCAAAGCCATTTATGAACTCTCTACTAGGCTGAGAATAATGTCAGAGGTATAAATCACAGTCCTACTGTTTCCCCTCCAACCAGAACAGCAGTTGTTTCTCTTTTTAAAACATTTTTCTCCTTTATGAGCCTTGGTAATTTTACTACATCTATTAGTAAATCAGGGCAAAACCCGCAGTAGTGCTTCTGTTTGTGTGCTGTCCTCACTGGAACACCCAGAAAGTCTAGTCCCTTTTTGCTTTCAGAACTATTCATGGCACTGATTCAACAAGGTGCTGGAAGCTCCTCAGAGACTTGGGCTCACGCTGACCTGAAAGCATCACACAGCAGATTTGTTGGCTGCACATACATGATGTGAATCTCGTGTTTATCCACATCCCAAAAGTGCTCTGTTGAACTGAGATCTGCTGACTGCAGAGATCATTTGAGTACAGTGAACTTATTGTTGAGATCATTTGAGTTTTGTCCTGAAAGATGGGCACACTAGAGTCACGAAGGGACAAATATGCTCAGCAGCAATACTTTGGCAGTCTGTGGCATTTAAATGTTGCTCAGCCGGTACCAAAGCCTATCCCCCAAACCGTTACACAACAATCACCAGCCTGGACCATTGATACAAGGCAGGATGGAGCCGTGCTTTCGTCCTATTTCCAATACTCTACCTTATTTTTATTATTTGCTTATTTTTTCTCTTGCAAGGTGATCTTCGGTTTCTGAAAGACGCCCTCAAATAAAATGTATTATTATTTTATTATTATTATTCTGGTGAGCAGAAGCAAGTAGTCTCAGGCTACGTCCACATGTACCCGGGTATTTTTGAAAACGCAGATTTTTCTATGCGTTTGCACCTTTCGTCCACACGTAAACGGCGTTTTCGGTCACTGAAAACGGAGATTTTTAAAAACTCCAGCCAGGGTGGATATTTTCTAAAACTCCGTTTTTGCATTTACGTGTGGACGAGAAAAACGGAGAAAACGCAGCGTCAAAGGTGTGCGCATTTTTTGACGTCACACTGTGCGCCACGTTATTGTTTCGGTGAAATGAATTTCTACAATACTGTTACTGTTGATTGTTCTCTCTGCAGTGTTTAAATGCTTATATATACACACACAGTTACTGTCCCTCCACACATACGACTCGGTTCTGCTTCTATGCCCCAGTTTTGTTTACTTTTTCCCACCGAGGCTTCTAGACTTCTGATTGGCCAATATTTCTGCACGGTTAGGAATATATCGCCACCTGTTGCTTTGGCATGTTCCTAGCAGCGTTTTCCTTCATTTCTGCGTTTACGTGTGGACGGGATTATTTTTTAAAACGAAAACGGAAAATCTCCGTTTTCAAAAAGACCCGTGTACGTGTGGACGTAGTCTCAGTTTCCTGTTCTCAGCTATCAGAAGTCGCATCTGGTGTGGTCTTCTGCTGCAGAAGCCCATCTGCTTCATGATTTGACATGTTTTCATTCAAAGATGCTCTTCTGCATACTTTGGCTGTGAATCAAAATAAGTCAAAGTGTTTGTCAGAGTTACTTTGCCCTCAACCTGAAGCAGTCTGGCTGTTCTCTCATGGCCTCTGGCTACAGCGAGGCATTTTTGCCCAGAGAACTGCTCACTCACTGGATACATTTTGGACATTTCTCCATAAACACAAGACTTTTATGGGGGTTTTATGCAGTTTCTGAAATTTTCCGACGTGCTTGTGTAGCACCAGCAACTATGCCACTTTCAAAGCATCTTTCTTTCTCGCTTTGATACTTTGAACTTCTGCTCGTCATTATAAAATGGTCGTCTTCCAGGATTGTTACGCTTGAGCTGCACTTGTTTAGTTTCATTGTGTAACTTTATGTACGAGTCCTTTGAACAATAGCGTGTGCGTGTCTTTTTGTATGCACACCCTTGTGCTCTCCTACAAACCCTTGATGTTCAGTGGATACCATGTGGTCATGCACGGTGTATTAAACTACTTCAGTCGTCAGTTGGCTCTGAGCTAAGTTATCCCTCCTCTCGTGTTAGGGTCGGCACCGACCCATTTTAAATTTCAAATGCATAAAAAAATCACATACATTTGTTTATTGTATCAAGGCTTTTTGACTTTGTCAGGAACCTCTATTTCTACAAAATAAAATAAAAAAAATTATTTTCACTAAATTATAAAATGCCCTAGTTGAAATTATGACCTTTGTGTTGTTAGGGTCGGTTTCGACCCAGGTATAATATTATGAGTATAAAGCAATAATTAAAGCCAAAACTGAAATCATAAGTGCACTGTCAGCTAAAACACTTACAGCAAGCGCCTCTCCTAATCATATGAGCTTTAGGGGATTCTTATTTTGCATGTTTTTTGCAGTATACCTGCACAAAAACAAAACAAAATAAACACGGGCATGTGAGGTGAATTCACTATTTGAGTGGCCATTTGACTTCCAGAGTGCACATTTACAATTTGCAGCATACAAAAAATGAGAAGAAGATTCACAGTGAGCTAAGTTCAGGATCATATTTTTGGTGAAAATGAAGGAGAGGACACAGAGCAGCATAGCGATTCAGATGGGCAGGTTTCTAAGGAGGAAGACAATGTGGACTATCATCCAGAAGACACAGACACATCTGATCAGAGGTGGAGGTCGCTGGTGCTGAAGCTACTCCTGCTGAAAGATTCAAGTCCAAAAATGGTAAGATCTTTTGGAGCTCAGTACCTCATGATGTACATGGCAGGGCAGCTGCTGCAAATGTCATCAAAATGACCCCTGGAATCACAAGGTTTGCTCTGACCAAAGTCAGTGACATCAAGAGATGTTTTGAGATATTTATGCCATTGTCACTAGAAAGAATCATCATTACTATGATAAACCTTGAAGGAAAAAAAGTCCATGGCGACATGATGAGGAATACCTGGATGCTTTCATTGTTCTTGCTGGAGTGTACAGATGCTGCAATGAGGCCACTGATCGTCTATGGGATGCATCGACAGGCAGAAACATTTTCTGGGCAACGATGTCACTTCACACATTTGATATCATTTTGATTCAAGAGTCCTCAGATTTGACAACAGAGAGACCAGACCGAGGTCTGACAAGCTTGCTCCCATCAGGGATGTCTGGGAGAGATGGGTGCAGCTTCTTCCACTGATGTTCATCCCAGGGCCAGTGACAGTGGATGAATGTCTTGTCCACTTTTTGAGGAAAATGCCCCTTCCGGCAATATATACCCAGTAAGCAAGGGAAAAACGGCAGAAAAATCTGGGAAGCCTGTGATGCAAAAACCAACTATGCCTGGAATGTACAGATTTTCACAGTCAAAGCTGCGAGTGGCACCCCTGAGAAGAAACAATGAAAATGTGTGGTCCTCCATATGACCACTGGACTGCAGGATCACAATATCAGCTGTGATATTTTATTTTATTTTATTTTTTACCAGATATGACCTCGGACAAGAACTTCACAAAGGAAACTGAGGTGAAGCTGTATCATTGGGAAGTGATAAAAAGCCCACAATTACCCACGGCTATAACCAAAACAAAGGAGGAGAGGACTTTTTCTTTTTTTCAGTTTATATTAAAGGTCTACTGCTGAAAAAAAAAACTTTTTTTGTCTTTTCTTGATGTAAATGTCTATGGGTCGAAATTGACCCGTAACACCATCGATGTCATTTTAGTTATTAATCTTAAAATGAAAAAAATCAATAAAACAGATTTATTTAAGAGATGTGTCCTATACCCCTCAGTAATACTCAGGTAACACAGAAACCTTTTATTTATTAATATGATTCTCTTGAGGTTAATTTTACAATTTTTTTTTAATTGAAATCGAGGGGTATAGTGACAAAAAAAGACCCAGAGGCCCACACCAAAAGTATTAAAACCAACATTTTCATGGATAAGGAAGCCTAACAAGGTAACCAAGAGATGAGAAACAAATTGGATGATAACTTATTGTTTTTAGTATATTTTATAGCTGATTTAATTCACGGGTCAAAACCGACCCGCTAACATAAGAGATGATAACAGAAAGCTAACACGAGAGGAAGGTTATTCTCTGTGTCTGTTATGAAAACAGACACAGAGAAATGAACTTCTCACTCTCATTCAATTCCTTTTAATGCAGAAATTTGTTTGTGGAAACATTGAGCAAATCACAAAAAAGAAAAAAAAACTAGATTAAGTAATTAGATAAATTTGATGAGTCAAACATGCCTTTTGTGTATAACTCACTGCAATCTCCTCAACTACAAATGGTGGCATTTTGTAATAACCTTTTAAACCTGTTTCCAGTGTTGTCAAGGTACTCCTGTCCATCCCAGCCTTTTAGTCACGCTGAACAGGCCTCTGTTTAGGTTTCACACTACATTAATCAGGTTTTACAACCACGCTGCCTCCTGGGTTTGATGTGGCTAATGGGACTCTATCCGCTAATGGCAAATAGAGTTTGTTGAAGTTAATTTTTAACATATTTTTCCGCTCAAATCAGGAAGTGAAGTAAGAATAAGCCTTACTCCAGTTTTTTAAGGATGTATGAAGTCTAAAAATCTGTGCAGAGAGAGGTGAAGTGTTGTGAGTGCACTAACGTCTCAGGTTTATCTTTCTGGTCGAGGTGCTGTTTCTGGATTACTTACAGGCACTGCTTTGTGCCGATATGTAAAGTTTCCTGATGCCATTTTAAAGATGAAGCCACAGAAGATATCCTACCTCACTGTAGCAACAGTGCACTATCGATCCGCGGCTCAGGAGAAATTGTTTTAACAATGCTGCAGGGCTGACGCAGAGTAAGAGGTACTTTATTTTCCAGCTGAGGCAAACTGACGTTTAGGCACACACCTTTAATATTTGAATGAGTTTGATTCCACTGTTGTCAAACACTGCAAACCAGAAAACTCCACAGTGATGGTGAACAGCTCGTTCGGGTTCGTAAAATTACCTCTCCGCCACACCTCTCCTCTCCTGTTGGTGCGTCAGGGAACTCTGGGTTGGCGTTTTTTTTATCAGAAGCCATGGAGTGTTTTATCTGTGTATTTGCTTGGCTGTCAGAAACTCTCCATCTGCAGCATAATTATAGGACAGCCTCTCTAGGCAGCCTCACACCATCTTTTATCAGTCAGCACCACTTGACTATTTTTGCACCTCACTGATGAGCCAAAGAAGTGGGGTGGTGCAGTGTGATCAGAAAAAAGAAAGTGTCAGAAGAGACTGCGAGAGAAAGTGAAAGTGTGTTCAGGATGTTTCGTTTTAGTCACACGGTGTGGTTGCAGTACAGCGTCAGGGTGTAGCATTTCACAACACGAGTAAGCAGGTATGCGCTGAAAATAAATATACAAACAGAAAACCGGTGGTTAGGATGCAGAGACTTAACAGGAGCTAATTTGTCCTTATTCGCTGCGGCGTTGTGTTTGAGGCCCACAGCTTCACCTCCTGGCTCGACGTCTTGCGTCACGTGCAGCTGCATGTGATCTAGGCATGAGAAAAGCAGTCCTGTGAATATCGTTAAATATTAATGACAGCTCAGTTAATCGGCCTGTAACACAAGTGGAGGCAGCATTGTGTTCAATCCCATGTGAGCTACTCAAGTGCTGAGCAGAGGAAGTTTGCTTTTTTTTCTTCCTAATGGATCAAAACATCAACCACACATCTTAATGAAATACTCTGGAGTCCACGAGAGAGGATGAAGAAGAATGACAATCATTTTCTAATTAAGTTACAGGTTCACATCATAATTTTTGCATATATTTACTTTGCTCTGTAATTCTGTTTATGATTTTTTATGTGTTTATACACCACTCCACATTTAATCTTTAGTTATTACCTTGCACAGTTTTATCTCCTCCTCCTCCCCTCATCCCAAACTGGTCGCAGCACATGGCCGCCCCTCCCTTAAAAGGGAGTTTTTCCTTCCCACTTTCACCAATTGGTTACTTATAGGGGGTCGTCTGATGGAGTTGTTGGGGTTGTCTTTGTAGCAGCTTTAGCTGGCGACTGTTGTTGTGATTCGGCGCCATGTAAATAAAATTGAATTGAATTGAACTTAATATCAGTTAAATTGGTGAACTCACATTGAAACAACCCACTGTAAATGCATTTACATCCTCCTAAGTATAATGGAGCTAAATGGCTCTTAGGTTTCTGTAAGACAAGGTTTTCTTACAGGTTGGGGTTGTAACCTCTATGCCCAACCTGCAGCCTGTGGGGCCGCAGTTGGCTTTTGACTGTCCTGGACAAAAAAGTAATCAGTAACTAATTACTGATTACTTCCCCAAAAAAGTAATCCTGTTACTTTACTGATTACTTATTTTCAAAAGTAATTAATTACTTAGTTACTTTTTAAAAACACGATTTACAACCTGAGTAGGTGATAAAGTGATAGATCTTTCAGACCAATTCTACTTTTTCTGCATCATCATCATCATACAAAATGTAATCAAATGGAAAAGTCTCTTTTTAAAACTTGTTTTATTAGTTTTAATCTTTTAACTTTATGCATCAAGCAAAAATTAAATTATATGCAACATTCTCTGACTGGAAGAAATTAGTTTAACATTTAAAGCTATTTTCTGCACATTCCAGCACATAAAATAAAATATTTTTTGTGTTTACACTCAGTCTTTCAAATAGATGCAAGTAAAACACAGCAGAAAATAAATAAAGTCAAAGACTCAGCGGTCCTGTTGCTCTATTTTCACCTGTAAAGCAGGAGTGGGTTAGGCGGAGGTTTACCCTGGTGCAGGTGTGCCGCAGCGGTCAGTTGAAGAACCCGCGAGTTTCTCTGTGAATTTCCCATTACGTCGTAGCTACTCGGTGCTTGCTTGGAAGTTTAGGGTTTTTTTCGGTGTAAAAAGAAGTTTTCTTCCCACGCACAGCAGACACTAATGTTTTTGTCACTTTTTATGGAATCAAACTCAAAGTAAGGTCAGTACTTCCACGCTTTAAACGCTGCACGCTCATACTCTCTCCGCACTCGATATATGATCCATTGTTGATCTGCACACAGCTGTTGCCACGAACGTCGCACTCGCTTACGTCACTGTCATGAGACATTCTCGCAAAACAATCACGGTTTTAGTAACGCAGTAACGCAGCGTTCCTACGGGAAAGTAACGGTAATCTAATTACCGTTTTTGCAATAGTAATCCCTTACTTTACTCGTTACTCGAAAAAAGTAATCAAGTTACTAGTAACGCGTTTACAAGTAACGCGTTACTGCCCATCTCTGGTCCTGGAACAGCTTAGCACTTGTGATAGATGATGATAAGCCTTGTCCCACACGGAGTGAAGAGGACAAAGTCACTAAATGACTCTCAAAGTCTACTCAGCGTGCCATATCACTCATATCTCTCTGTACAGCATTTCCATGACCATCGTTAGCATTTCTTATGCAGAAAAGTTCTTTCTACCCAACAACATCTCCTAAGCATGCATCGGCATGTAATAGTTGTGACAACATGGAAAATATAACGATTAATGGTCTTAATTTTGTCTGCGCTGTGATGTTAGTAAGCTGCACATGTCTGTTTGAATTTCTGTGTGTAATTCAATAGACAGAAAATAGTTCTTATGTGAAGCTCCTTACAATAATGCTTTTATTGAGTAACTGAGTCACGATTGCTGTTGAGATGTTCACGTTTATTTTTTTTGGTACTTTGAGCAACACCGCAAGTGCCATTCAGCGGCGTTTTATTCAGGAGGATTGTGTCTATTTAACTGGCATTGAAACAGTCTACAGTATATGGACAAAAGCAGCGGGACCTGCACACCTTACACCTACAGGATATGCTCGGCCATGCGATGAAGCTCCTGACGCACAGGTTTGTTTTCATGTTAATGCCAGAGGAGGTCTGGGACTCTGCAGTTACTGAGTCAGCAGACTGTTGGAAATCTGCCTTAAGAACCACAGTTTCTTTTGCAAAGTCAAATTGCATGACTAGCAGCTTGCTTTCATACATATATGGAAATAGGACTGAAAACATCTGAATTCAGAGAGGTGTGGCTCAATACTTTATGTCCATGTAATGTAGTTAACATCACAGGCCACAGGCAAAATTACATTTATGTCTCATATACATTGCAAAACACAGAATCTAACATTTGACATGTTTGGTACATCACTGAAAGTACATTCATAACGTTTGTGAGGACTTTACGTTTCACACTTATCACCACTGAATAACCTTCAAAAAGTTTACTGTTGTTTCCTACAGAGTGAAGGACAAACCGCTGAAGTGATCCAGGCATGTTGACATACTTCACTGGTTATGAACAAAAATCAGAAATTCAACAAATTGCTTTGATTGATCTGAGGAGAGTAAGAATAACAGTTTTCACTGTATTCAGTAGTGAGAATGAAAGCAGCAGTGCATTTTTATATGCGTTCTTATACTAGATACCCTCTTTCCTCATGCAGTGGGATAACACAGTGGAACAAACAGGAGAGCTCCAAGAACACCCAACAGCCAGGTCCAGTGTGATCAATGGTAAACTGATGCTTGCACTGGATCCATTACCAACAGGCCGGGGGTTCTTCATTCTGCAATTTGTTTCCAGGGAACAGATTATATGCTGACTTGGCTGACCTCAGGGAAAAGCGACTGGGAAAGCCTAATTTTCCCCTTAATGCATGAATGTTTTATTGAGGCTATACCACTGAGCTGGTGGAACAGGTAAATACTATTGGAGACATGAGGGAGCGAGGAAATGAATGCGAGAAAGAACGAGCAAGTCGTTTATCTTCATTCTGCAGAGTAATTTCAATTTCTTCCTTCATCATTCTGGC
Source organism: Aulonocara sp. 'chitande type north' Nkhata Bay (assembly GCF_057382095.1). Classification (NCBI taxonomy): domain Eukaryota; kingdom Metazoa; phylum Chordata; class Actinopteri; order Cichliformes; family Cichlidae; genus Aulonocara; species Aulonocara sp. 'chitande type north' Nkhata Bay. The sequence continues at coordinate 38,297,481 of NC_141359.1, forward strand.
TTAGACCTGTTAGGGTTATGTTAGCGCAGAATACAAAGTTGTGCATGGGAGAACACACAAGGGCCAGGAAGTGCAGTCAGATAGAGAATATGAAGATAAGTAGGTGACAGGATAAAGAGGGGAAGAAGTAAAGGGCTGATAAAGTTCACAACATGTGGACAGAGATAGCTTATCTTGTTGTCCACGGAGCAGCTGGAGCAACGCTGGTGAATGTTAGTGGTACCTCCATTTCCAGGAATAAGAGTTCAGGAGTTTTATCTCTTTTGAAAAAATCTAGTTATATAAAGACTGATTTGAGCACTGATGATAGTAAGTGGTGAATTCAGAAGTAGTTTGAGTGGTTCAGGAAATGAATAGTACGTTAAAATGTTCTCTTTGCAAAGGTGCAGTTTTTAGCTACAGTACATTTATACAGTGGATGAAATGCCTGTAGATGAATACTCGACCTTCAGTTTTCCCTTTAATGTTAGCATTCAGGCTATTTATTCATCCCTTAACAAAAGACTAGATTTAGAACAGAATCCATCCATCCATCCATTTTCTTCCACTTATCCGGGGCCGGGTCATGGTCACAGCAGCCCAAGCAGAGAAGCCCAGACCTGCCTCACCCCAGCCGCCTCCTCCAGCTTGTGCCGGAGGAACACCAAGGCGTTCCCAGGCCAGCCGAGAGATATAATCTCTCCAGCGTGTCCTGGGTCTGCCCCGGGGCCTCCTCCCGGTGGGACATGCCCGGAATACCTCACCCAGGAGGCGCCCAGGGGGCATCCTTCTCTGGCTCCTTTCGATGTGGAGGAGCAGCGGCTCTACTCTGAGCCCCTCTTGAGAGGCCAGCCATTCGCGATCTCGTTCTTTCGGTCACTACCCACAGCTCGTGACCATAGGTGAGGGTAGGGACGTAGATCGACCAGTAAATTGAGAACAGAAGTCTCTGGAAATTAATGTACACATTCTGGTTCTTGTGGAGGAACTTTATGCAGTTTTTTCCATCAAAGGGAACTCATGCAGGCTGCAAAGCCACCTGCTAAACACACATTCCCTGGAAAATCTATAGTTAACAAAGGAACTCTATGTGTTTCTGGGATCATTTGTTTTCCCTACAGCTGAATCATAATAGCTTCTTTGTGAGTGTTGAATAGACAGTAACCCACCTCCCACTCATGGTACATGCTATCTATCTATCTATCTATCTATCTATCTATCTATCTATCTATCTATCTATCTATCTATCTATCTAGGTGCCTGATTGTAGCATTTTGGAGCAGCGTCCCTGTTTCACTGGTCTGGATAGACCTGTGCCATAGTGCAACTTAAACCATTTTGCAGCATTTTTTGAGTGAGCCGTTGTTCCCTCTCCAAATTGAAGGCTAAGTTCAGTATAATAGAAGGTGTCAGAGACAGGCGGCGAAGTGGACATCCAAAGAAGAAGACCATTTCCTTGTCTTGTCGTAGGATCAAAGTATGGAGAAGACATGGAGAACGCTATGTTGATAACAGCTTTTGGTGGAGGCAGTGTGATGGTGAAGGTCATCTTCTCTCTCTCTGGAAAAACAAGTCTTGCTGTCATTGGAGGCACTCTCGGTGCAGAGATATCAAGATGAGATTCTGCAACCACTGGCAATCCCACAGCGGGGTTTTCCTGCAGTCCTGACCTCCACCCCTTTGAACAGTTATGTGATCAGCTTAAGCGTGCTGTCCGTACCAGAGTGACCAACACAATCAGCATGAGGAGGAGGTGCCAGGCTGTTGTTCCTCTTTATGTTTCTTCCACATGTCACTGAGGCCCCAGTTTGTTAAATTAAAAAATGTTTAAATTGCCAATATGTCTTGTTTCTTCAGACTTCATCCATCGAAATGACACGATATAAGAGTCCACAGCAGAATAAGCTGTTTGGCATTAGCAGCGAAGATTTGGCAAGTTTTTGATGGGTGCAACATACTCAACTCTGCTGCTCAACCTACAAATGCATTTTCCTTTTAAATAATAATAATAAACAAGCTTTCCAGAGGAGATTATCAGATTTATTGCCAAGTAGCATAGTTACAGCAAAGAAATAATCGACCAATCACAAACATCCTTTCTTTTTGTGCCAAGTTTATCTTTCATATAAAAATAATATCAGGTTGTTGGTCGATGATATCTTTGCTGCAGTTTGAACATCAAAGGTTTGAGGGCTTCATCACACACACACACACACACACACACACACACACACACACACACACACACACACACACACACACAGAATAACACAGAGTAAGGCACTTACAGGCAGAATGCAAGTAGGTTTGGCTGTCTCGACAAGAGGTCCCTGAAAATTGAGTACAAATTAGTCTCCTGTTTCAAGTGTGTGTGTGTGTGTGTTTGTGTGTCTGTGTCCATGCATGTGTGTAAAAACGTAATCCTGGCCAATAAACCAAAAATAGATTTTTCTTTCACAATCTCAGGCTCAGTCTTTTATAACTGTGGCTCAGGATGTTCTAGTGAATCGACAGCCTGCACACGACGCACGACACTAAGACACTGAATGGATTTTACACTGAAGGTGGGGGTTATATCAGACATGTGGTGAGAATGAGTTGACAAAATTCTAGTGAACCCTTAACTGGAAGCACCAAAAACAACAATCACTGTCACTCAGGCTTGTAAACCTTTGCACCTCAGCCAGAAACGCTTTGAGTAAGACTTCTGTTTCATCTTGTTTCTGTTGTGCGGGGTGTGGATAATGGTGCATGCACTGCTTAAGGTATGTGTCTCTTTTTCCCCTCAGCTCACTTAATGCCAAGAAAAAAATGTAAAATAAAATGAGAAATGAAATTCGAGCTGCCAGGTGTCCCAGCTCCTGCAGCACTGAAAGTACATACTGTATATACAGCGTCTCCCTCATTCAGCTAGGACAAGCACACACTACGTGATGATACACAACTCACACGGTGCAAAAACTGCATGTTGTTATTGTCCCTGAAAGTCAGGTGTAAGAAGATGAGCACGACTGCCTGGTAGTTACTAACACCAACCTATATTTGTGCTTGTAACAGCAAAACATTTTGGTTTTTTTATTCCTCTTTTTCATCTTTCAGTCTCAGTTGTGATTGTTACAACAAATAAAATGTCGAGATAGATTCTGTTTTTTCCATTGGGTGGTTTTAACAGCTGATGGTAAACAAAATGTGAGTGAGAGATAGTGTAATGGTTTAGGAAAAGTGCCTCATCAAATTCTAATGCAGGATACCACTGAGACATGTATAAGGAGTAAATAAAAGGGATTGAATGAACTTGGACACTTAAGAATAGTTTAAGGGCCTCAAAAAAGATTACCAACTCGGTGTCACTATTTTGTATTCATTAAGGCCATTATAAGCCAAATATAGTCTATAATATAATGTATAATAAATAAAGCATTTAATATTGAGTTACTGAAAACCACAGTATCATGCCTTTGCTATATTTTCAGCATTTAAAAAAACAAGAAAATAATGCTTATGATTGAAGCAGCGCTAAAAACTGCAGTACCAGTAGTGGCCACTGGGGGCTGCCTCTGAAAGAGACTTAGTCCCAAGAGAAATAAATAACTTGTTAATCCACCAACAAATTAAAATATGGCAACACCCCAAAGACATGGTTGCAGGTTGAAAGCTATGGAACCATTTAATTAATTTAAGGAATTACAAGTGCAAATTAAAGGGAGATGTTGGACAGGGCGTGTGGTACCTTCTCAAAGATGCCAGAAGTGCAGTATTTTTTACTTTGTTATGACAGGACCAGCTCACAGTCAGATACACCCCTCCAATCCATCGCAGAAAGCGACAACTCTGAATCCGAATAGATGGAAATAGTTTCTGGTCATGACTCCCACCTCATTCATTTTTAACCAAGATGAAACTGTGTGTTGGTGCAGACCTGTTTGAATGAGTGAAACTGGGCTGTGATGTGAGGTAGACTGAAGTGCAAATGATTCTTTAAGCAGATTCATACGAAATTTATCAAAGCAGGACCATTTACTGACATTCAAATGTAGTGGAGATAAGTCAGAGCCGTGATAATAAGAATCTGTCTTTTCTTTGTTTTAAACTCAGGAGAACGGAGTATTGTGGTTGTGTGGAAGAGTTGTATCATCACAACAAGTGTTAAAATCCTTTCTCAAGCTGTACTGCTGCACTATCTTCATCCAGTTTCAGTTATACTGGCTTCAATTACTTTCCTCAGCTGCCACACACTTTTGAATCCAATTCATCACACAGTGTTTTCAGCCGAGGAGCCTATCGGCGCCTTCTGTGCTGTTGTTACCACGGTGAATGATGATGATGAAACAGGAGGCCTGTTGCTATGAAAGGACTGCTTGTCACATTGTGCATCCAGAAATCAGTAATCCTCAACTTTTTGTACCAGAAAAATTACACATAACCGCACATAACTCTCAGACTGTCCACTGACATGACTAGTAGGTGATTGTCTTTCAAGATCAGGACTCACAGGTTTGGTTACAGCTTACTTGAGGGCCCTTAATTTACAGTAAATGCAATTTCACTGGTGTCTACTGGCCTTAAAGGATTTCCCTGTAAATAAGTGAAGTATTTTCTCATGTCAGATGGGGTAGAAAGGTTTTTCCTTCGAATGGTAAATATTCAGAAGGATTTTTCAACTATTTGTGTTTAAATATGTGTGTGAAGTCTGGGCTCTTGTTTATGTGCACCCAAAAGCTCAAAGGGTGATTAAGGGTGCATTAGCACACTACTAATACTGATCAAAGTAACCCTGAAACCATTCCATCAACATTTCTCCTGAGCTGTTCTGTTAGCTGCCATGTTTTGTCTCTTTGATAATTCACTGGTTTCTAACTAAATCAAAGAAGTGACATATTGGAAAGGTGGTGCAGCGGTTGGCACTATCACCGCCCATTAAGCAGGTCCTGGATATGGATCTGTAGGTTAACTGGGTGCTTTTTGTGTGACGTTTGGATACTCTCTCAGGGTATGTCAGTTCCTTATAATCGTCAATAGATTTAAATAAAATCTTAATTGGCCAACTGTATGAATTGAACACATTAGAAACTTTTAAAACCTGTTGGAAAAATCAAACATAACACACAAAAAAGGAAGAAAAAAAGATGGATCCGTGCTTTCATGCTGTTTACACCAAATTCAGACAGTGCCAGTGAAGAAATCGAAACTCATCACGCCTGGCAGTGTTTTGTCTTCTACTTTCCAGTTTTCACAAACCTGTGTGAATTGTAGCTTTTCTTTCCAAGCTCTTTAGACAATTGTAGCCTCAGTTCCCTGTCTGCTTTTATAATCCACTGTTTTTTAGAGAAAATACTTTTGCACAAACTAAAATTCAAAGCAGTGTTGGGTCAGTGTTGGGTCAGGGGGCGAGTGACCCCTCAAGTCTTTTTAATTGTATTTTTATTTGCATCATTTTGCGACTGAATCACATGGCTGCATAACAGTGAGAACCCTTAATGAGACGTTTACAGCTCTAATACTTTATTCAGCTCATAACATTTTTTATCATTTGCTACAAAAATATCACAGTAATTGGTGTTTGACAGCTGAAATAATCTTCCCCTACCTCCCACAAATAGCAGCCCACAGTGTGTGTGTGTGTGTGTGTGTGTGTGTGTGTGTGTGTGTGTGTGTGTGTGTGTGTGTGTGTGTGTGTGTGCAGTTGCTTGTGTGAGCATCTCAGAGATTTCTGTATGTCTGCATGTCTCAATTTGATTATGTAAAACAGTCTCCACAGAGCTCATTATTTAGCTGTGGGAGATATACGCTGTGGTCAGAGGTGCACAGGAGATCAGCACTGTGGATCTGCTTAGGACTCAGTTCTTCACAAACAAAACAAAACAGCAAACCAACTTTCTCAACTTATATTCAGACGAAGTCGCACTCACAGCGTACACACAAGGATGTGACACTTTACACATGAATTATAACGAATTCAAGCAGCTCTTCATGCATTGAAACCATCCATTGAAGAATACAAGAGTCACCTCTTTAACTTCTGTTAAAGTGGTGACTCGCTTAGTTCATAATAATTACAACAATATTCACTACCATTACTGTTTAGTTGTTTAACGTGAAACCACCAGTGGGTTCTCATTTATCCTTGGATGGGATAGTTTGAGTCCTCAGGCTATGCTGTTAATCAGACACATCTGTCAATCCCAACTTATCATTTTTAAACTTTCAGTGTTGTGAATATGTGTATTTTCCCTCAAATCATAATCTTTCCCTAACTCCACATAATTACCATGTAAGTGTCTAAAACTAACCAGCAAGTTTATAAAAAGGAAAGAAGCCAAACAACCACAGTGGTATACAAACCAACTCCAACCTCAATATATAGAAATGATGAATGGCTTAAGACCTTTGCACAATACTGTATGTTACTTGGATAGTGCGTTAAGTCATCGATGCCAAAGGCAGCCTTGTGTGTAACAGACAAAACAGCCTTATATTTCAGCTTGGAATGTGTGCTGTTGATAATGAAGACAAACATGATGAGTAACTCATAAAGCATGATTAATTACATACTTTTTTATAAAATATTCTTGTGGATCTTAACACTTATAAGACTTCAGGAGAAGAGAAAGTACAGCCCACTTCCTCCTTCACATACAGGGAGAAGCAGAGAGTGTTGAGAGGCTCTTGCCATCTAGTCTGACAACACCTGAAGCCTGGGCACAAAAGCCCAACAAGCCCAACAGAGGCTGTTATTCTTAAGGAAGCTGAAACAAGCACAGCTCCCCCAGAAACATCTGCAGCATCGTTACAAACAGCATCACGATGTGGCACAGACGCTGTGCAGCTGCCGAGCTGAAAGGCCTACGTATGGAGTAAGGTTGGAGCTCCCACATGTAGAAGATGTCTACGCAAACCATCTAAGGAAGAAGGCCTGCAGCAACAATCAATTCAGACATTTCACACCCCGCTCACCCTCTATTTGAACTTTTGCCATCAAGCAAACGATCAATTCAGGTTTTCCCCCCGAGCTGGGGCCTCCATCAACCCCCACCACACCACCATCCATTAACAGTCTAATATATTTCACCCTATATAATTATTCCCTTTGGAGTGATGATGTCTAGTTTTTACTAATTTTGTTAAATTTCTTTTTAATGGGTTTAGAAGAGATACCAGTCTATAACCTCTATAACAACAATAAATTCTATTCTATTCTATTCTATTAGTTAAATGTAGGTGCTACTTTGTGAGGTTTGCATGAATGCATGCATCATCATGTTATTTTATATCATTCTATCTTCAGTTTACTTCCTCCAGTTTTTTATTGCGCTACAATGAAAACGAATCCTCACCTGAAATATCTCTGAATCAGCACCTCCTCAAGGTCAGTGACAGAGACATATGTATTGAATAGACTAGCAAGTACACACAGTGTGAACACATTGGATTTTTTGTTTGTTTGTTTGTTTGTTTGTTTGTTTTGTCCACTGGACGTCAAATAATAGGCAATGCCAAAGCAGATAATAAACATTTTGTATCTAGATTAAAAGTATAGCATACTACCTTAAACAGTGTGCTTAATATTTGCATACAAATCTACATAAAGTTGTATCTAAAGTTGCAGGCTTTCATACCATTAAATAAGCAGTACAGGGATGTGAATAATTTCCTGTCCTGTTCATGCATAAATCCAGATTGGCGGTAGAAGGCTTCTGCTTAGCTTTTTCATTTGCACAGAGGAGGGTTTTGCAACTCATTGTATCTTGTTTTACTCGAGCAGCATAGATGGAAAATGTTCTCAGGAAGAGGTGCCAGGGGAAATTGAGTAATAGTGATACAAAGAGAGGCTGGGAAATTACTGTAGCTCTCAAGTGCATGTATCTCACTGAAGAAAGAGAGGGAAAGAGTTGGCGGGAGATCAGACATTCAAGCTAGTGCAGGGGATCAGGTGTCTCCGTGCAGGGCTAAAACAGACAGTCAGACTCAGCTGAATCCATCCTGCCATATCTGAAATTTGTTAGGTTACGTGTATGTCGGTGGTTTGGTTGTAAGCGTGTTTATCTATGTGCCACAGTGTTGCTTGTCTACATGTCAGACTGTAGCAGTTGTTCCCACTCACTTCACAGTGGAACTTACGGGCCAAAGTTAACCACAGCAGCTGCCGAGTTTGGCTCTGTGATTTCCACTAATTATTACTCACTGTATCCCTGACAAGGAACTCTGAAGGCTCGAGTCTTATCAAAGCAAATAAATTAGTTAGGTAAACAGTAAGCAGTGAGGAGATTATTTAATGGGCTTGCCAGGAGTGGTAATGGGCCCACAGGAAACGCTTTCCTGTGAGCCTTTCTTGTAATTAGTGTACAGGGTGATTAGTGCATTTATTTAAAGCAAACAAAGTTTATATTGTTTTTTGTGTTAAATAAGTTAAATAACTGTATGAAAATATAGAAATTCATGCAGCTAATGCCAAACAGAAGTAAATTAGTTACACAGTGTCTGCATCAGATGCAGGTGAGCAGTATTACCTCCTTCAGTAGAGCTGTTTAATCTGGTTCTCACCCTGTTTATAACCTCCTGTCCTGTCTCCGTGTTTTTTTGTTCGGGCTTCAGTGAAAGTTATTTCCTGTTTTATTTTGGTAGTCTCTTGTCTTGTGTGCCTTGCATTGAGTTAATTTCCTTTGTCTTGTTATCCCTGATTTGTTCCCACCTGTTTTTCCCTAACCTCATTACCCTGTGTAGATATGTCAAGTCTCCTCTCGCCCTCTTTGTTTTCCTGAGATTCGTTGTTTTCGGAATGCTAACACGTTGTCAGCTACAGTTTTTTTAAAGAGTTCGGAATGAATCCTGCATTTGTGCCAACATCTTGCCCCCGACACTGCCGCACTTTGACAGCTAGATGATATTTTTGCTTTTTGACAACTGTGTTGTTCAGTTCAAGTGAAACACTATATTTGAGTTCCCACAGTTAGTCATACTTTGTTTTGTGGTCAACTTTCTGTGGTGGATTGACAGATTTTAGCAAAGGATGTCCAAGTTGGCAACAAAAATGAAAACAATAAAAAACACACGGTTTGAACAGTTGGAATCTGCTCAGTTTGGCAAAGGTTTAGTCTCGAACAAATGCTTTCTACTGTGATGTTGTATCGGACAAACGTAGGATGTCTAATTATTTAAAGTGTCTCATTCTTAATAATAATAATAATAATAATACATTTCATTTACAGGCACCTTTAAAGGCCTTCAAGGTCGCCTTATACAACAACAAGATAAAAAACAACTATAAAAGTGAATCGAGGTAAAAATAGATCATGGTGAAGGGTGTGCAGTTCTGAATAGATGGGTATTAAAACATGATTTAAAAGCAGAGAGAGTTTGTAGCCTGGAGATCTGGTGGAAGTGCATTCCAAGGTCTCGGGAGTCTCTTAAGTAAGGTCTTAATGATGCCTCAAGGTCACAGCGGAGACCTTGAGAGGAAATCTTGTTTGATGCCTCATAATTTGCTACAGGATGTCCCTTGGCTACCTGCAGCACAGTAATTTCCCTTGCTAAAGGAAATTAAGAGAATCTTCATTAGAAATGTCTTATGTACCAACACAATCCATTTATGACTCTGCTGGACTTTAATTTCTTTCTAAACACATTCGTGTCTAGCGTACCAGTGACACCTCTTTCTTGGCATTGAGCAGGAAAGCTGCAGAAAATCCTTGAACCCCACCTAAAAGCTTTTAAAATGGCTCCAGGATGAAGCTTTTTAAAACCTGCAGGTGTTTCGGAAGCATGAGGCCAACCAGCCGTGTGCTTGCCCTAACTTAATCTCTGCATGAAACCTCGTGAGTCCACAGCACCAAGCCGCTCGCAGATGACGCCTCCCTCGCTGTGCCCATCGACTGCAGCTCTGCCCTGCTGCAAATCAATACTGCTGGGCTACAGTGAGAGAAGAGCGCTGATGAATGAAGGGAGTAGGGGAGCCCCGCAGGGAGGTACCGAATCAAGGCAGGACGGCTTAAGATGGGGAAAGAACAAATGGACAGAGGAGTGAAGAAAGTGACAAATTAAGAAGCATGACGAAAGAGATGGAAACAGACAGGAGTGGTGGACGAGAGTAAAGGGGGGAAGGGAGGGAGTACAAAAGGGTGATTAATAGTAAAACGAAGTTGGGGTGATGTGGGGAAGGAGAATGGGAAGATGAATACAACTGCAGCAACAGAGGCAAAGAATGACTTCTCCTTTAGAAGGTAGGCAGAGACAAAGGGAGAGCAAGAGCGCCACCCACAGGGGACGAAGAGAGGAAGGAGGACAGAAAAAAGGGAGAGGTTAAAATGAGAGAGGACTGAGGGGGAGAGGCGGCGGGAGAAAGGAAGTATCCCAGCAGGGTTTTCCGCAGGGTGAACTCAGCCATAGTGCAGAGCTGAGCAGTAGGTCCTGAATTATTAAACAGAATATTTTGCAGCTGAGCAAACGGCCGCAGCCATGTCGGATGTGTCTGCCGAGAAGGCAAGGGTCGTGTTTTTGTTTGTGTGCGGAGATCGAAATTTAGCTCGAGCTCTTTGGTTAAAGGTCTTAATTTTTGATACTTTATGTAGATGTGCTTTTAGAGTTTGGTGTGTGTGTGTGTGTGTGTGGGGGGGGGGGGGGGGGGGGTCTGTGAATGGCCATCAGAGGGTTTGTTTGTCTGCTTAAAGCTGCTAATTAATGTGAAAGCAGCGTCCTGAGGGCTTTTGTTTTAACTTCCTGCCCCAGTGGAGAGTAACAACCACAAAGGAATACACACACAGACATGAATCTAATAATAGGTGTATCTACTGAAGTCACACTCCTGTCTTCTATAAACTGTGGTTACATTTCACAAAATAGTTTTCTGAAAGGCGATATGTTTTGTAGTAAGGTTAGTAGTTTGTGTTTATTTATATCGTGACTCACAGTGACTCCCACAGAGTCTCAGAGTAAACGGATGTAATCACCATAAAGTCATCCTGTGGTGATCCAGTCGCAGCTGTTAGCAAAGCTAAATCCAACCAATCACTTTGCAAACCTCAAGAGCTGTAATGAACAGGAAAACTATCAATGGAGGCTAAAATGATCAGCTTTATTACGCTGTAGGCCACTGTAGGACAAACAACTCTGGCTCCTGTCCATTTATGAATGTCAGTCCGTTGCTGTTTACCTCAGCTGTCAATGCTGGGTGAGAAGTGTCCACGTTTCTTTATCCTGGAGGAGGCCCTAGAACGAGTCAGTGAGTCAGTGAAGCTCACTCGTCTTTGCTGACAGCGATAGTGACGTTTTTGAGGATACAAGTGTCTTGGTTCGGGTTAGCAAAAACACTTTCCAGTACATTTTTTCCCTAGTTTAGCCCCACCTCCAAAAGTTTTGTTATCATTTTACATGCACGTCCTCCCAATCAGTGCAATATCTATAATGTCATATTTTGAGTGAATGTTTTGTTCAATTCTTTGATGAACTTGTGGAGTGTAAATGTAGATCTTAGCTTACTGCTATGAGCTACAAAGCTTTGAAATATTTCACTTTACATTCAATGAAATTTTATTTTCTTTTAAATTAATTTAAGACAAAAAACTATTCTACATTTTTGCATTTGCACTTTGAATTTATTTTCATCTTCAGTGCGAGTCTTTTGAATTGCCTTGCAGCAGGTCACCTTGAGCATTGTTAGTCAGAGTTTGTTTTGCTTTCCACCTCAGATAGTAAAACAAAAATGTTCTTTTCCACTGGAACTGCAAAATTTATGCTCAGGCAGGTGGATTTGCATAAAAATCTTGTTACGTCCAACTATAATGATGCATAATTCCTCCTCCCTGTCAGCTCGCCCCCTTCTGTGTTCCCTCTCCCCTCCTTCTGCTCCCTGTCCAGCTTTTTTGCTCCCCTCTCCCTCTGGCTCTTTACGTACCCGCCTCTGTTTGCTAGTTCCATCTCGTCATTACATTGTGCAAATAACAGATCTACCAGGACCATGTTTTCAAGGAATAAAATTAACTGCTCTTGAACCACATGACTACGATTCAACCACTCTGAATCTCTGTCCTCATCTTGGAACCATCTTCAACTTCAATACGAGTCTACTGGGAGTTATTTTCAAAGTACAGATGAGTCACCTCGATTAGATTAGAAGCTCAGAGATGCATTGATTGGCAGTGCAAGAGTGCCTCCTACAATCTCATCTTTCTCTCACTTTAATCTCACCCGTGCTGTCTCACTGTGTCACTCTATTTGTCCATCTGCTGCCTGTGCTGCTGCCTTCTCATCCCTCCTCCGCCTTTTTCTCAGTCTCCCAGATTACTCCTTTCCTCTGTGTGATGTAAAATGACTTTCACATCCCTAAATTGAGCTCTTGCCCTTGAGGAACACAGGGGAGGACATAATTATGCTTCTATTTGGTTGCAAATGATTCTGTTAATTTAATACAGAATTTCCCCCCAGTATAATCAGCAACAGAGGTGATTTGATGGATAACAAGCATTTGCTGTAGAAAGTGCCACTGTGGATATACACTGTATTTCTCAGCAGTTTGACCAGAATGAAGCAGATTCTTAGCTTTAACATTGTAGATATTTACAGATCAGCTTTAACCAATGGTACATGGTCCTGGCTCTCTCACCCAGTGTGTCCAGCTTTTTGTGAACTCACGATTTATTCATTTGCATTTAGGAGATAATTTATGTTCAAGTTCTTTATTTTGTCTTACAAGTGTAATATTTCCTAGTGCCTCTGAGTTCATCTTTATTTCTAGTCTAGTAGTATGTTAGTTTCTTTTCATGGCCTGTCTGTCCTAGTCTCGTTTCTGTGTTTTGTCCTCAGCGTCTCCTGTATGAAGTCTGCCTCTGTGCTTGTCTTTGTATCGAGTCTGCCCACCTGTTTCTTTGTTCAGTTACTACTTGTTTTATTTTGATAGTCTCTCATTTCGTGTGCATTATGTCTAGTTTTGCTTCCCTTGTCTTGTTCGTTAGATTTAGCTCAGCTGTGTTTTTTCTCCAGGTGTTTCCACTCTGGTGTAATCTGTGAGTTTGCATCTTTGTTGTGTTCTCATGGTTCGTGTCTCTCCTCGTGTGTTCTCCAGTTTTAGTCTTGTTTGTTCCTGACCTACATTATGTTTATTTTTGTGTCCAGCAATAAAGCTGTGCTTTCATTTTACATTACGTCCTCTGAGTTCTGCCCATCATACAGAACTTCCTGACAGGGAAAATTCAGGAAGGTCACATTACTGGTGGAGCTAATGTAACTCCAGTGATTGCTACTAGAGATGGGACTTCTGGTTCAGAACCAGGCCAAAACTGTCCAATCACTAGCACCGTTTACCTCAAATACTATTAAGTTTATTTTACCAGCGCTTGTGTGAATCATGAGCAAGCCTTTTATTCTGTTTCTACACTGTGTTCACTCTGAGATAAGAAACCAGTTCCTTTGATGCTGAAAACCTGTGTAGATCTACAGTTTTGAAAACTGATCAGACATCAATAAGCAATCAATAAGGAACCACACCCAATCAATGATAGTACTGTATCAATAAAAAACATCAATACCAGTCAATTCGCAGTGAGGACTTGCTGTATATCTGCTTGCTTTATCTTTTATACAGTTATCCTTTATCAGCCTGTGTGACAAAGATAGCTCACACATTAGTTGCATTACACTCTGCAGAGCTCATTTTCACCCCAGAAAGCTCAAAACTACAATCTGTCACTCTCACTAGTTCCCCTCTGAACAATTGTCACAAAGGCCAGATGGCTTTTATTTGTTTCTTGGTGATCTGATAGAAATGTTGCCTTCTTGGATGTCTAACAAGTTCCAGAGCTCTCTTTATCAAGTAAATACCTCTGTGAGGTTCTCTGAGGTCTTGTTTTCATTTCAGTTTCTATCCAAATACAGACATGCTGTGGGCATCAGAGCAGCAGTGCCTTGGCCAGAAGAGGGTGACTCCTCTGACTGCAAAATATAATGTTATCACATAGACATCTGTAAGAGAACAGGGCATGCTTTAGTTCATGTGACTGGTATCTCAGTCAGCTGCTGAATGCAACTGACTCGGTGCTGTAGTGGGGGGATTTTACAAACCAGCGGTCGACATCACAGTGACTTCACCTTATGCACTCCACTTTATCACTCTCAACTCTTTTGCTTCTGCAGAAAACACGACTCTTCTTCTTTTGTCCAGTTATTCAAAGTCCAATATTAGCTGCATGCTATTCTCACAGAGGCAAAATCTTTAACAGGGGCGATCGTGGCTCAACAGTTGGGAGTTTGCTTTGTAATAGAAAGGTTGCCGGTTCGAGCCCCGGCTTGGACAGTCTCGGTCATTGTGTCCTTGGGCAAGACACTTCACCTGTTGCCGACTGGTGGTGGTCAGAGGGCCCGGTGGCGCCTGTGTCCGGCAGCCTCGCCTCTGTCAGTGCGCCCCAGGGTGGCTGTGGCTACAATGTAGCTGCCATCAGCAGTGTGTGAATATGGGTGGATGACTGGATGTGTAAAGCGCTTTGGGGTCCTTAGGGACTAGTAAAGCGCTTTACAAATACAGACCATTTACCATTTTAACAATGAAAAGTCAGAGCAGTAAGAAAAATTTGCACCAAGCAGAAACCAAAGGAAACGAGCTTTAAAGAGCACCAACAAACCATTAGAAAGGGGGAAGTCTGTCCAATATAGTCTGTAAGCTTTTATCATTTATATTTTCATTTCTGCATATTGCCTCAAGCAGAGGACAACAGAGCTCAGAAACTATTAATACTGGTAGTCATTATGAATGCTTCCACCATGTCTCGCTCGCTGGTCCTCAACACCCCCAAGAGTTCAAAGCCTGGTCTGGAAGTGATGTCTGATCAGATGGTGCTTCATCCAAGTCCTGCTTATAATCAGTGATCAGTGCCAAGGGAAGACTAGAGCCAGAGAGAGAGAATATATTGGTGCTGGCTCTGGCCCCAGTTCTTGTATAACTCACTGATAATTAGGTTTTTACTGCTGCCAAGTCATAACCATTGCTACAGCTATGAGGTATGCAGGTGTTGACAGGACATCAAAGTGGACTATTAGCAAATAGAATAGAAGATTGTCAGACTGTTAGACTGTTCTTATTAGAACTGTGTTTTCCTCAAAATAAATACTGCAACACAGAAGAATCACAATTAAGAACTTCCAAGCTATCAGGTTTTTTTCTCTGTGCAAACATTTTATGTATAAAACACACACATCTAATTGTGGGGACATCCAATTGTCATAATGCTTTCTCTAGCCCCTTAACCTAACCGTATCCATGAAAGACGAATACCTAACCCTTACCGTAAACCTAACCATGACCCAATTATAACCCTTTCACTAAAACCACATTTTGAGTCACACATATGTCTTTAAACTTGTGGGGACCAGCATTTTTGTCCCTATAAGGGCTGTTGGTCCCCACAAGTATCTAAGTAAACTTCCAATCTTTGGAAGATATGAATACACACACACACACACACACACACACACACACACACACACATTTTTGCTCTTATTCACGTTCCCATTTTCCCCCGGACTCTATATAATCCTCACATCTGCATCTTTCTTCCAGTCCGCTGCTTCTCCTCCTTCTCTTGTAAGCACGTACCCCCTTTCTTTTAGTTGCTCCTCCTTCTCATTTATATCCTCCTTCTTCTACTCCATTTCTACCATACTCTGCTTTGCTTTCCCTCTTTGTTTCCCCAGTCTTGTTAGCACTGGTCATGCATGCTTGACTCCCTGATTAACTAACAACCCAGAGGATGTTACACAGAATCGTGTCTGCTCACCTCAAGAGAGGCATCGATTTGCTGGCAGGCGGTAACCACACAGACGGCTGGCACATCCAAATGAGCCTGAGAGCAGAAACTGGAGAAATGAATACATGCTGGGAGAGGAAAGAGGCTGCTATTTAAAAATTAGCAGCTTTATTTAGGGGAGAATTCTGTTTTTTTTTTTCATCTGAGTGCATGTTTAATTAAAGGGGGGCATGAAGTGAAAGACAAATATGATGAATGAGGAATAATATCAGCAATAACAAATGAGTTAATAGATGACGAATCTGTTCTTTGAAGCACTGAATACATTTTAAATACAGCAGAAAAATCTCAGGCTCATTGTATGTATACATGTGTGAAAACTGCTTCCTCAGTGAACATGTTGTTAGCTTTACAGTTTGTATTTGAAGACAGAAGGTCAGATATTATGCAGAGAGAAGTTCCTCAAAGAGATGCAGATGTAAGCAGATTTTTTCTCTTATTCAGTGGATAATTATCCTGTGTGAACCATTTTGGCTATTTTAAAGATTGCATCATATATTACAAAAAAGTCTTTTCTTGCTTCTGAATATGCTGCAGTTTCAATAATATCTGTTTGAATTTCTGGCACCAAGCACAGAATCAATCACCACAGCTAATTTTCTAATAATGTAGAATTGCATATGATGATGCGCGATACTAGAGCATCTCCAGGATATTGAGAAAATCTTACACATGTTTTCTTTTCCCCACACTGAAGTAAAAATGTAGAATATAGGCTCTCAACTGTACTGTCCAGACCAAAAACTAATGGTGATGGTGACCGGTTAAGTTATTGGAATCATGATGATGTCACATCCACATCCTGTCTGGGTCTTATCAGTGATAAAACACTATCCTCACATACCTACGGTGATTTTACCTTCTTGTGTGGGTACGTCTTTACCTTTGTTATAGCTTCCTCTGGTGATGGGCAGTACTTCTCAAACCGCATGTTTGTCAGATATTTCCCAAGATGTCCTGGACAGATGTTATTTGTATTTAAAACTGTGTAATAAAATGAAAATGGATGATTGCACCTCATAAAGTTTGTATTTGAAGCATCGGACATGGTGGCCTTTACATCCAGGAACAGATTATCTAAAAGTCTCTCCAGCCAAGCCACCATCACCTTGTAGGTAAACAGAGAGCCCAGAGGAAGAGAGGACCTTACTATCAACAACTGGGAAAAAGGATGAGCATGGACAAAGCACTGAGCTATAAAAACTAGTGAACAGTGCGGGGGAGTACTCGGCTACCCCACTGATTGTTGTTTTGACACAAGGGTAGTGAAGTCGTCACACCAAGTCACAAATATAACTGCTTAACAAAACTAAAGTTTAAAACTGATACATAGACCCTAATCATTACACACATACACGCTCGATACCATCCATCCAGCTGTGTCCGACCTGCACTTTCCTACATGCCTAACAGCGAACATGATGACGCACAATCACATGGCAATATGAAATATGCCATCATTTCTGTCTATGAAATGCAACAGAGACAGTGTAGTCACCAAATGAACCCAATGCAGCTACCTCAACTCAGACGAAATGTCCAGTCTACTGGAACTCCTTTCAAATAAAGACAAACTATGAGCTTGATGTTGGACCAGGGATAATGTATTGTATATATACATAGTAGACAGACTGTATATACAGACTGAGCAGTCACCACCTGTCCGACTTCCCTGTGTTAGCTTTCTCAAACATTCTCAGTTCGACTTTTTCTCTTGACTCAACAGATGGGTCGGAGGTCTGGTTGAGCCCCAGAGATTCATAAACTTTGTATGTGAAACAGTTTGTACGTGAGGGCACAGATAATCGTGAAAGATGGTGAACGTGACTCAGAATGAAGAGGAGAATCTGGGTGATGCTATCTGGGACAAAACCAGACACAAAGACAGCATATGTGTGAGCAACCACGTGTTATCTTCGGTCTCCTGTTCAGCTTTTCCATCCTTTCTTCTCCACAGTGTTGGCATAGCTGTAGCACAGCTAAGCCTGATCCTATCCTCATACTGGGGGCATCAAAAGAATTGAAAAGTTTGTAACACAGTTGTAGTCATTAAAGCTTGTCAAATAAGGTCACATCCTACCTGACACTGTGAAGCATCAAAGTCTCAGAAATGGCCAAAAGGCTTCTGCTACAATAGATGAAAGCTTTGAGTTCAAACCAACGGCCATCTTGCCCTCAAATCTCCTGTTGCCATGGTGATTAAACTGACCATGTGCTGTCCCCTGAGAGTCTCCCTCTCTCTCACACACACATGCACTACCACACACACACACACTCACACAGAAAGAGGGGACAGCACACCAGGACAGGTAGATGAACAGCACAGGTGTGGTAGATAAAGGATGACAAAACCTTTAATCCTATTCGAGGGATACTTCATGTTGCGTTAGCCGATCATTAATGTTGTTAATAGACAGTTAATCATGCCAAGTTTACACGTATCAAACTCGGATGGCCTGGAGCATCATCAGATGGACATACATGAGCTGTGTGTTTTTCTATTAGTTTTTAATGCTTGTTGTTCTGCTTTGGATGATACTGAGTAGGATTATAGACTATAAAGGACAGTGCTGTAAAAATCTGGATCAGATGAAGGTTCAACCTGCCAAGAACTCCTTTAATTTGCTCACATGTCATAAGTGGTATCATAAATAAAAATGTAATTGTTCTTTTTTGCACTTGCATTTTCTGCTTAATCATTTGCCAAAAAGACGGAATACAATAAACAAAGATTTAGATTTCAACTCTTTATTGATTGAACTCCAGCTCAGGTTAACCCAGTGGTTTTAATTTCCTGTTTCTAGATATAGTGATATAGTGTATGCATGTGAGAGGTGCTGGTGATTTCAATAGAAAGGAAGAACATTTATGAATATCAGTGTTGATTTTTTAAGAAATAACTCATCTAATCACAGTCGCTTTTCATTTTGTTATGCTGATTTAATAAACACATTGTTTCCCACTTAGCGTCACAAACCTACTGATCGTGCATGTGACATGTGCTGAATCACATGTGCATATATGTTAGTGTGACTAAAAAGGGATAAAGACTTGTATGATGTAAACAGTCCGTCTCTCTCTCCACAGCTGTATCGTTTATGAGACACAGCGCGTCAGCATTTGGATTCGCCGTAAGTTCCCGCCCCTTTCTTCTCTCTATTTGCATTGATCAATTAGTCATAACTTGGGTGCTAGTGATTTATTAATGAATCCCAGTACCAAAGTCCTATTGGTCCTTTTGTCTCCAAGGTAACAGGGCAGAGAAGGGACTGGAGGCTGGCGCTGTGGTTGGATGTCAAAATGCTTCTTGTGTTTGCTAAACAGATCTCCACTAGAACACAGCGGAAATCTTATTAGGAGGAAATCACTGAGAATTATCATAAAAATATGACGTAATGGCAGTGAAGGTGAAAATTACAATATCCACACCCGGGCCCAGGGAGGGAGATGTGATTAGCCTAATGTGATTAAAATATTATAAACCATAATCTGCAGAGCTAGCTATCTCTTCCTTAAAGATTGGATTTTAATTAGCAGTTTAATTGCTTGGCTGCAGATGACAGTTTTAAAACAGAAGCAGGAAGAAAATAAGAGGATGTGCCCCAATGCAAAGAGGTTAGATCATAGCAGCTTATCATCGATAGCTCTGTGAGACTTTGAGTCATCCTTTTCTTACTTTTTACATTTTATGATTTGAAAATGAACTAATAACGATTTTATTTTGTGATCCGGCTTCAGGGAGAGAAGTTTGTCCCTGAGAAGTCCTGAATCCAACATGAAGCTACTGTTGTCGCGTTAATGATGTTTATGGCTTTGATTTTCCTGCCAAACATCAACACTTCGCTCTTTGTGGTGCACAGACTTGAAAGTGGTTCCTGCAGTTTTTCCACTATAAGCCTTAATGAGACTCTTAAATCCTTACATCCACTCATCCCTATTCATACATAACCTGAGTCAGTTCATGTGCCCGCTGAAATTCTGTTGTGCTGAAATAAATGCGTTATTCTCCTCCACGGGATTTCAGAATGAAGTGGTTTTATTTTCAGCACAAATAAGTTATTTAAAGCTGTCTACACGTCTTACTGGACATCTGATCATTTAAAGAGTCGTGGTATAGGTCCAATGGATAATTTTGACCTTCCTCACTTCTTTCTCTCTAATTACTTGCTTCTCGTTTCTGTAGTTTGATGCCACGCTGGATGTCATGTCATCAGCCATCGTCCTGTGGCGCTACAGCAATGCAGCAGCTGTGCACTCTGCACACAGAGAGTATATGTGAGTACAAAACTTTATCTTTTGATCAACGATACAAGGGTGGAATCATAAACAACTCTCAAACCACAGGTGTTGTATGTTTTATTTATTTGTTCATTCATCTTTACTCTTTGGCTTCTTTTACCCATGAATCCCACCTCTGCTGTGAAAGGACTTCACCCATTCCCCTGCAATCCAGTCATTTCATGCATATGATTTTATCTTTCTGTAGTAAATTACATTTTAAAAAATGATCGGATCCTATGTAATATATAAATAAAAATAGAGTGCAGTGATTTCATATTCTATTTACAATAAAACATAGAAAACATATCAAATGTTTAAAGTGAGAAATTTTACTATTTCATAAAAAATATGTTTATTAGCTCATTTTGAATTTGATGCCAGCAACTCAAACAAAGTTGGGACTGGGGAAGAAAAGGCAGGAAAAGTAAGTTGTGCTATAAAGAAACAGATGGACGAACTAATGAGGTTAATTGGCAGCCGGTCAGTAACATGATATAAAAAGAACATCTTAGAGAGGCAGAGGTTATGAGAGGTAAAGATGGGCAGAGGTTCATTAAACTGCAAATAAACTACATGTACAAATAGTAGAACAATAAGGTTCCTCAACAGAAAATTATGAAGACTATAAATATCATCTGCAGTACATAATCATCACAAGATTCTGAATATTAGAATAAATATCTGTGTGAATGGGACAAGGCTGAAAATCAATATTTTCTCTGATCTTTGGGCCCTTGGGCAGCACTGCAATAATATCAGGCGTTGTTCTTCAATAGAAATCACCGCATGGACTCAGGAGCACACTGTGCCATCCACAAATGCAGGTTAAAGCTCCAACATGGAGAGAAGGAGCCACACATGAACAGGATTTGGAAAGGCAGCTATCTTCTCTGGACCAAAGTTCATTTAAAGTGAACTCAATCAAAATGGAAAAGTGTTCTGAGGTCCAAACAAATCCAAAGTGGAAATTATTTTTGGAAAGCATGCATGCTTGCACACCTGGAAAGGCAGATGTGCGTTTTGCACATCTGCAGGACACCGGCCCTTGAGCCCTGGAGTTCCCCCAGCCCTGTTTTAGAGGAACATGTCCTCCCATGAAGATGACATTTTTCCAGATGAGACCATATTTCAGCAAGACAATACTAAACTGTTCGGGTGTCCGGGTCCTGAACCCGCCTGCCTGCAGTCTGGACCTGGACCAGCTGAGAACATCTGGAGCATCATGACACAGAAAAATATGACAAAGAAGACTCAGGACTGCTGAGCAGCTTGAATCTCAGTTCGCAGACGTTTACACAGTTCTTCAAAGAAGAAGGGACGCTTGTTGCTCCATCAAGTTCAAAATGAGTGTCTTATTTGCTATGTTTTCTATGTTTTATTTGGGTTTATGAGATTTGCAAATTGTTGCAGTCTGTTTTTGATTTTATGTGGATTTTTTAAATGTTTTTTTATACTTGACAATTTTAAAATCCGTAGTTCCAGTAGAGAGAATATTGCCACGATAGCTTTAATTTAATCTTCCCTTTGAAGGTCTAAATAATTTTCCCCGTTAGGCTCTTGCTTATGTTCAGTATACCCAGATTAAACAATTTCAGAAAAGGTGCTTCTTAAATTGCAGGATGGAGAGAAGTGAATCCTTATTGATGAGCCATTAACTGTGTGTCGTTACTGTAAATGTGTCACTGCTACACGTGCGTTAATCCACCAGGTTTTAGGGCTGCTGTGGCTTAGCTGAATGAATCAATTAGCTGTCAGGCTGTATGGAGCCCTGTTTGTCTTGCAAGAACACCTCTGTGTAGCTCAGAGGTGTTACAGATAATGAAAGACCGAGCTGCCTCTCCACTGTCCATTAACTCACACGGAGTGACTCACATGCACACGCGGGATCTTTTTCTCTGTTAGTGCTGTCAGCTGGATGCAGAGACACACACAAACCACAAAACACCCAATTTATATTATATTAATGTTCTTTCTGTAGAAAATTAAAGTGTAATGTTAGAAAAGTAGAAAAAAGTGTGAGCATATCATTGCAAATGAGGCAAGATGTTTTACTTCCTGGAGATTGGTTCATGTAAAAGATGCAAGGATAGGCTTACTACTACTGATAGTGCCACTGAGGTCATCATTCTAATCCCACCTTTATGGACTAGCTTCTAGACAGGTTTAGTGGCCTCAGGATCACCTCTCAGATTTTTGTGGTTCTTCATCAGGCACCTCCCAATATGATTCAACATAGGGACAACTTGCTCCCCTGGGTTTCTCAGGGTCAGTGGCGGTCCTAGCCTGTTTGGCGCCCTGGGCACTCCCTCTGGCACCCCTGCAATAGTTACACCCTTTTTACACACGTTCTTTTCTACTCTGATGTAATATTCTTGTCAATTTTCTTGATATTTATTTATAATCCCCTCTGTTAATCCTTGATATTTATAATTGACTGATCTGATTAGTGCTATTTCTTAAATGTGTAAAATCTGTAACATAATGTATTGTTTGGAGTTTAGTTTGTTACTGTTGCTATTTTTACCATTTCTTCTTGGAGCAACTCTAACACGCATAGTTTCCTCAGGGATTAATAAAGTATTCTGATTCTGATTGTTTCAGGATGACCTGCCATTATCCAATCACACATCTGCTTACCTGTATCGTTTCTCCTCCTCTTCTTTTCTAGTTTTTCTAAACTGAGCACCTGATGGCTTTGAACTTTTCTTGTCCATCTTCCACTGGTTTTAATTTTGCACTCCAGTATGAACACAAATCCCCCAACCCGAGGATCACCACAACATGATCTAACACACCTACACCTTAGTTCACAGATTCACTTTGTCTAAGGTGTATTTCTGAGATTTCACACAACCCAGGATTCAAATCATGAATACATGATGGGCTTGGATTTACAACATTATGAATGAAATGTGCTCTATTTGGAAGCAGCCGACAGGTTGTGTGTGAGACTTTAAATCATCAAACTGTAAATTTGAAATTTGAAATTGTTGTTGATCCCTTTACCCCGAGTCCTAAAGTGTATATTTATTTTCTTACTCTTCTTATAGATATATATTGTTTGTTTACTGCTGTAACTGGAGCCTCATCGTCTCATCTCTCTATATACTGCACTGTATGTAGCGGAGATGACAATAAAGTTTACTTTGACTTCAGCTGCGAGCAGGCGCACTGAGGGCTCTCGCGCTCACTTTTCACGTACAGAATTTCGAAAAAAACATTGTGCAAATTATAAGTCTGTATTATGATGTCTGGTGTTTTGTGTTTGTTGGCTTGTTTTTATTTTGTTTTATTTTGTTTTATTTTGCGAGTTGGTTATTAGATGCCGCCCCGCCCTCTCCTCCCTGTGCCACAAGCAGCAGGCGCACCTCGCACACGGAGGGCGCCCTTACTCCCAGCAAATGGGCGATAGAAAACCGATCGATGCCTCTGGCATTCCCAATATGCGCTGGCTGATGTCGGGGCAGCATGAGTACGAGCAATCTTTTTTTTTTTTTTTTTTTTTTTGCCCGTGATGCCGCCCCGGGCAAACGCCCGTGTCGCCAAAAACCGCTACTGCTCAGGGTCTTGTTCATGAAAGAAGTGAGAGTGGAACAAGTGATGGACCGGTGCAGTGTTTTCAGTAATGAGGATACTACGTTGATCTGATGGGGTGAAGAGAGATGAGTGTGAAAGCAAAGCCATCAGTCAGTCTATGTTCCAATGGCCATGAGCTCTGAGTAGTGACCAAAATAATGTCCTCATGGTTCCCAGTCTTGGCCCTTGGGTGCTGGGTTTTTGTTTATTTAGTATTCTTTATTTGTTTTTTTTTAGTTTGTTTATTGGCTCAGTTTTCATCCTAGTGCATATTGTTATATATTTTGAGTCCTTCTGCTTGTTTGTATTATTATATATTTATTTCCCTCCACGTTTTCTTTCCACTTCCTGTGTCAATTCCCGTATGTTAAGTTCGATTTGGGATTTATTTTTTATTTCCGGCTGTATTTCTGTAATAGTTGCTCCTTTACTTCCTCTATCTCATTACCTTAACTGTATGCATCTGTGTTTTTCCCAGCTGTTTACTTCCCCTAATTAGCCCTGTGTGATCAAGACATGTTAAAGTGTCTATGCAACATCTCTGCACATCCATTATTTGTTTGCTCGTTGACATTTTTCATGCATTCATACTTTACCCGTGCAGGTTCCAGTAGCTGGAACTTTTTGATTATTTGCCATGTTTTTAACAAATATCACTAAAAATAAAAGAATGTAAAGATGTTGTCAAATGTCTGTCAAACACTGAAACTATTATGTGAAAGATGTTTTTGTTGTGAAATGCAAAAGCAGCAATCATGATGGATGTAAAAATAATAAGACCTTAGGAAAGCATTGCTGCTCCCCTTTAAGCTCCTTTGGGTTATTACAACATCAGTAATCGTCATACCTTCTTCTTTTGCCTGTTTGTCTGCAGAGCATGTGTCGTCCTTGGGGTTGTGTTCGTTCTCTCCTCTATTTGTATTCTTGGAAAGGCCATCCACGATCTGGCTACCAGGATGCCCCCCAAAGTGGTGAGGCTACATGCACACACACTATATGGACACAGACGCTGGCTCACACTGCACCGACACTTTCTTTGTGTAATTTAGATAAAGGAAAGTTACAGCTTTGTGATTGATTGTAATTGTGATTTTTGTCTCTCCCTAACCTCCCTAAAAAGTATTTTACATAATGCAACCAGATATTACTGTTACTGTTGTCGGGTCTGACAAACCCTCAAATATATATTCTGAACACTGATTTCATAACTCTGCATAACTTTCCAATATTGACTGATACATTTTCATTGCATAGTGAGTGGGTTTAAAAAGCCTGTCTTAAATCTTGCATAGAGAACAATTTAAAGCAATGGATTCAAAGGATGCGTGGGCGAGTGATTTGGCATTTATTTGGCAGAAACTGCAAAAAGATTCAGAGTAAAACTGAAAATATATTGAAAGATAAATAGACACTCTCCACTAGTCCCATTTATGTGGTCTAATAACTGAACTCTGAAATAGTTCAGCCAATCACAGTGAAGTAAGACCAGCTCAACAAATAGAAGAACATTTCTCTGGGAAACAGCCCGCTCTGATGGCATTGTGAAAATTACTTTTTCCAATTTGGGAAGCCACAGAAGACATCATGCTCTAATATAGTGTATCTAATCTGTTTTCAGTACATGTCATGACAAGTAAACTGAGTTCAATAATGAAAAAACTGTTTACTTCAGAACTGGCTGTGGCTCTTTTCTAATGGTGATCTTTTCTGATATTATGATATATTATGAATAATGTTTTAATGTTTGGCCTTTGTGTCTTTGTGCACTGATAATACATTTTTTTAAAGAAAAAGTACATGTGACTAGAGTGTGTGGCTCACAACACATACTATACTCACACATTCACATGCATGCACCAATCTGGCATGATATTATGAGCACCTGCCTAATATTGTGTTGATCCCCTGACTGTCCAGGCGTGGACTAGACCCCTGAAGGTGTGCTGTGGTATCTGCACCAAGATGTTAGCAATAGTCCTGTTAGCTGTGAGGTGAGGCCTCCATGGATTGGACTACTTTATTCATCACATCCCAGAGATACCCAATTTGATGGAGATCTGGGGGATTTGGAGGCCAAGTCAACAACTCAAACTGGTTGTTGTGTTCCTCAAATCATTCCTGAACCATTTCTGATTGGTGGCACATTATCCTGTTGATAGAGGCCACAATTCAATTCAATTCAATTCAATTTTATTTATATAGCGCCAAATCACAACATAAGTCGCCTCAAGGCGCTTCATAGATACAGCCATCCAGCCAACCAACCATCAGGGAGTACTGTTTCCATGAAAGGATGTTTATGATTTGCAACAATGCTTAGGTAGGAGGTACACCATGGTGTGTCCTGTTCCCAGGCATTCCCCAGGTAAGTGACGCACAGTCACCCGGTAAAGAAATCATCATTCGTCAGACTGACATACCTTCTTCCATTGCTCTGTGGTCCAGTTCTGATGCTCACGTGTCCATTGTCGGCGCTTTCGGTGGTGGACGGGGGTCAGCATGGGCACCCTGACTGGTCTGCAGCTCCATACACAACAAACTCTGATGCTTTGTGTATTCTGGCTTTTATGAGAACCAGCATGAACTTTTATTGCAGCTGTAGCTCAGTGACCGTTGGCAACCCGTGACCCTGTTGCTAATAGAAACGGACTGCTGCAGACCGGGAACACCTCACAGAGCTGCAGTTCTGGAGATATAGACATAAACAGGATGTTTTTTGTGATCTGTGTATATTTGTAATGATGGATAATGATTTATTTTCTAGTGCCATACACACAAACAGAGCAGCACACACACACATCACTGTGAGTAAGGTTTCTTTTTATAGCCCTCCGCTGCTGTTCTTCTGACGTCAGAGCTTATGTCTCCCTCCACCTGACGTTTGTTTGCTTTTTGTTTTTGACACAGACATGCGCAGACACACACACACAGACACTCTTTTTCTTTAATGCCAGCTCCACCTCCCCCACCACCACTCTCTGGAGGTGTAGGAGTATGAATAAGGTCCCAAAATAGTCTCTTCTTTCTGTTGCTGGGGTACAGCCCAGCTCTCTCACCATCAGACTGAGAATGTTTCTCACTCTCAGCTTTGAGACCCTCTTGGTGTGTAAATGATTTAACCCTAACCATGTGTCCATTTCACTAACCAGAGAAGAGGGAGAGAAATATTTTGGATATAGGGCAGGAAAAATATCACATGCAAAGACTGCAGTAGAGTTGTGCCTGTGCTGTAAAGCATCACAACTAAGTTATTAAACCACTTACATGCAAACTGCAGTTTAATTAATGCATGAATGACATGAAAAACAATACAGTGATTGCTACTGACATTCGTCCAACATCAACTCAGATGTCCATAAAGGTTACCAGCGTGTCGACGTATCTATCCAGCTCACAAAGATGCTCTGGAATCACCAGGGTGCAAGAAATGGAGTGAGGCACTTTTTGATTTTGGGGTATACACCTAGTTCTAGTGTACAAACACCCTTTTTGTCTCAGAAACATTGATTTAATAAAATTAAATAACATAAATGCAGCACAATCTAAAAGTCTTCCTTTTGGATAATAACAGATGAGAAAAGTTCTGCCAGTACCAAAATCTTTGTTTTCCAAGCTGGTGTATTTTAACATTTCTCTAAAACAACTTCCCAACACCAAAACGTTGCAAATGCTACAAAACAAGAATTTATTACAGGACTATTCTTTGGGCGTTGTTCATTTCATAATCTGTCAAGTGCATGCATGTAACTGTTCAATGTTCCAGAAGAGTCACTGCTCTTGGCATTTACTCTGTGCTTTTTCATGTGATCTCTTAATAGTTATTACGTGTATTCACCTCAGAGTTTCATCTCGTTAAGATCATTTAGACCCAGACACATTTTGGTCTTAATTTGTTCAATTCCAGGCAGAGAATCTTCTCTTTGCACCAACTGCTTCATTAGTGGCATAAATTAGCAGGACATTAAAAGCCAGCAGCAGTGGACCAATTAGAAAACTGACACATAGAGCAAAACTGTAACTGCTGTGCATATCAATAGAGTCTGAACAATGAATTAAACAACATGAGAATCAATTGTTTGAACTGGGATAAAGCGAAAAAACAAAAACATAAATAAAAAGTAAAACAAAAATTGAGTCACTGAAGCCCCTTTTAGCACAGATTGAAGTGGGTACAGCCAAGAGACGGCTGCATCTATTCTGCAGCCTGTGTGTGATGCTTCAGTGCCATTATGTTAATAGAAACTCTGTCTGTTTGGTCTCAGAGGACCTTCCTGACAGCAGCACGAGCCGATTACCGCTGCCTGTCTCTGGGACATTTCTTTGACGTGTCTCGTGTTTTCAGCATCAATCTTTCTTCCATTTCAGGCTCTATATTTATGATAAACATGCATGTACTCTATTAATATTTGGCCTCTTGGTGTATTTGGCATTGTAAGAGGATAAAAAGCAATGAATGGTTCTCAGTGAATAACTCACATCTGGTTAATTATCAGTTTGTTTAAGAGTGATGTCAGCCATCTGGCTCTGTATTTTTATGTAAACACTGTCATTGGCTTCTTTCCTTGGTTAAATACAGGAGTTTGAAGGATGGAAGGATCTCATCTTCTTCTTATTTATCCAGTTTTCTCCTTACTAACACATTCAGTATAACACCCCCCCCCCCAAAAAAAACAGTAGTAAGTAAGAACAAGTACTGGTCTGTAAATTCATATTGTGTAAATGCAGGTTGCAGAAAGGGAATCTGGATTCATGTCACGTCCTTGGTTTCGCTCTCATGGCAGGCTGTCGGTGTCTAGTGCCTGATTAAACACAGAGAGATGAGATTGGCCCCCACCAGCTCTGTGCTTGGGAGAGAGAGCAGCACATAGCCATGCAACACATACATACAGTACACACCATGCAGTCACAGACAGGCTGCTTTTTATCCACTTTACACAGAGATATAAGTGAAATTTACTTTTTAATTATGGATTTATTGGGAGATACTTGCAATGGAAAGGAAACCTCTTGTTGCCTTATGAAAGCAAACACTACAGATGCACCACAAAAAGGTCTCAGACCAAGACTGTGCTGACATTAATGTATATTAAATATATTTTATAGATATATAACTGTATGATTGTTTTTATCTCATGAAATGCAAAAATACTTCAGTGTGGTCAGATTTCTGAAAAAGGACAAAAGTGACTCCATCTATGTCAAATACGTAGGAGTAAGAAAGGCACAGATGGCTAAAAATGTAACATATCAGGACATAAAGTATGTAAAGTTATGTAAATGCAACCTGAGATTAACCTCAGATTTAAGAAAAACGAACATGGGACATATTGGTCGTTAGTTATTTATTCAAACACTGAGCCAAAATATAAAAAGCAGTGTGAAAAACGAAGTACACCCCATGATTGGAGAGCTTGTAGAACCACCTTTACCAGCAATAACTGGAAGAAATTATTGTTTCTACAACTTTGTCAGTCTCTCACACGGTCGTAGAGGAATGCTAGCCCACTCTTCTTTACTACCTCAGTTCACTGACGTTTGTCATTCTTCTTCTTTAAGGTCCTGCCACAGTATCTTAATCAGATGGAGATCTGGACTCTGGGCTATTGCAACATCTTAATTCTTAAATCTTTTTTTCTGACATTTTGTTGTAGATTTGCTGCTGTGCTTAGAATCACTGTCCTGTTGCATGACCCCATCTGCACCAGCATGTCAGACAGATTTGACTCTGGAACACTTGGTCACCTCAGTGGCTCCACACAAAGGCGCTCAAGTCCTTTGCAGCTTTGCAAACTTAAGCTGTGCTGCCTTGTTTTTTCACAGAGGAGAGGGTTTCTCCTGGTAACCCTTTGAAGCCATACTTGTTCAGTCTTTTTCTAATTCATAAACTTTAACCCTGAACATGCTACAGTAGCCGGTGGAGTTTGAGATGTAGCTCTTGGGGTTTTTTGCAGTTTCTCTGAGCATTGCACAATCTGACTCTTGGGTTAATCCTCACCTCAGAAGACTGTCTTCAGTGTCTGTATTACTGATGTCTCCCCTCCTTGGCACTGTGTTAACACACAGCTGAATGGTCCACACCTACAAACTCATACAAACTTCTGCTACTTCTCTTGGTTTCTATGCAAACAGTGTATTTAGTTTTCAAACACTGTTCCTCTATTTCGCTTAATCACTGTGTAATGTGTTTTGCTTGTTTTGCTGTTCATCTGAGCTTTTATTTTCCTCATTTTAATAGCTGCTAATTTTTTTTTATCATATCCTGATACATAAATTATATATAAAGCAATACATAAAGAGGGTGTACTTTACAAAAACTGTACAGTGGATAAAATGAGGACAGATCTGCTTACAATGCAATACTTCTTGTTCTTTGCAAAGGTTGCTGTTGTACGATGCTGCCCTTGTAAAAATGATTCTCTGCACACTAACTAATAAGCATCTTCTAAGGGAACAAGTGAGTGGCTTTTCCCAACAATTCTGAAACTGGATGAGGGTCTGCTGGGATTACATGGGGTCAAACTGATCATCTACTAGCATCTGTTTAGTATTGTAATAAAACAAACTGATACCAATCAGTCACTAAGACTGAAAGTATCAGTCAGCAAATGCAGCTAAATATATACAACACAAAAAACAAATTCGTTTTAGAGACCTAACTAGCAAAGACATTGATCACTGCTTCCTTACATTACATAGAGCCAACTATTGATTGTTAATTATAGTTTATTATTAATTGCAATAAAAAAACATTTGTTAGATCCATGTCTGTTTTTCACTCGCCCACAACAGCATTTTAGGCCTAATGCCTTTAATTTAACTTTGTAAATCTACTCAAAAGATTCCAGCAGGTGAGATTAACATCTGAAAATAGGAGGATGGAATCAGCCGTTTCCAAAATTTTAGTTTTCCTAAATGTTGAAGTGCAGTTACTCTGATTTGTGTGCATGTTTTTCTAATACAGTTGGGGTTTTATTAGCAGGTAGTTTATGCCGCTTTATAATATCCCGATATGTTTGATATAGCTGTGACTTTAAATCTGGTGGAGAACAGCAAAGTCAAAACAAAAACAATGTGGCTGTTTCCCCCTCAGACGTGTCCTTTAGGCTCTTCTCTTCCTCTCATCTCCGGCTCTCAGTCCCTGCTGCGGGTCAATTAAATCTGAAAGGTGGATGCTCTCGAGTCAAGCGTTTTCCTTTTTTTCTTTTGCTGAGTCTGTTTGAGACACAACCTGAAAACACCCAAAGCTCACATCACTTCATCTGTATGACCTTGGGCTGATGCACCAAGGCGAGCCTGTATATATTAATAATGCTTGAGCTGACAGAAGCTTTATGGGTCACACAATCTGTTGGTTCCTGCTCTGCAGCTATACAGTAGCTCCCTCTGTGTTTTTGCTGAACTTTTGTTTGTTTTTTAGGATGAAACCTTTAATTTCACTCTGCATACTTTTACAAATATTGCCATATTCTCTTATATTTTGTCCCCCGTGTCTCACCCCAGGACGACTTCCTCTTTAGTGTGTCCATAGTGAGTGGGCTCACATGTGCTGTGCTGGCTGTGGCCAAGTTCATGCTGGGAAGAGTGCTGACTAGTCGGGCACTTATCACTGATGGTAGGACACACACACACACACACACACACACACACACACACACACTCGCACACACACACACACATGCACGGACACTGATGACTATAAATAAATGAAGAACACAACAGAAGAGCACGAGGGACTAGATAACTAGATAGGTGACTTAAAGCATAAGCAACTTTCAGTTGTTTGAATTATCAAGAGGGAAGACACTGTCCCTAAAGAGGGAGACTTAGAGTGGAGTTAAAACATGTGCATTTATTTGGTATATTCATATGAATTAATAAAATCGTAATTAAGTTGTTCAAACCCAACATTTTCCATCTGGTATGATTAAATTTTTAACTACCAAGTGAAATTCTTCTAACAACAGCAAACGTATCAAAGTTCTAATGATATCACAGATAACACAAGAATGAAAAATACGAGAGTTTTACAAAATACACAACAGTTTTCATGAAGCATCGTGGCCACTTTCAGAATGACATTAATTATGAGTGGATTAGTATCACTGATGCATTAACTTGTCAGAAGTTTCCAGGGTTTTAGGTGAGCCAGAGGAAGCTAATATTCTTGGATTAAGTGTATGCACCATATTTTATCTGCTCTTTGAGCTTCTGTCATGTTGTGGTGGTGAAGTGCAGGAACCAGCACCCAAATGTAGGACGCAGGATTCAGAATCTAATTACTTAAAGACACACCTGAAACAAAAAAGTCCAAAACTAACAAAGTGTATCAAAAACAGCAATTCACAGACAGTCTGAGGATAAACTGCACAGAATAATAACAGATTACAGGAGGACAGGGCTGAATGAGACACAGGTGCACACACATGAAAGGGCACTCAAACAGTACATAAAAAATTTGTGAAAACTTGGCACTTCCTGCAGATTTTAACCCAAAACCCATGACCTGAATCAGGTTATGTGTTCAGAAGTTACCACGTGATTTACTCACTTTTGTGACGCAGAAAAGTCTGACAAAGCTCGCTAACCCCTTAATCTCTCTTTCTATACCCCTCAAAAAAGAGAACTGACACTGGAGATTAACCTAAGCATGGACATAACCAGGTACATCAATGAGATGGAGACAACAAAAACAGAGAACTCACTATGAACTCACTCAAAATGAGGAAAAACTAAAAATCGTCACTAAAATGAAAAGTCAGAACAGAGTTATTATTCTTAGATCAATTCATAATAATTCAAACCCACAAAACGACTGTGGCATTTTAAAACATCTGCACCATCAAAGCCTTTGGAAGCAGAATATTTGTGCCAACACATTAAACCAAAGGAAATAAAACACACGCAGCTGAAACAAACATTGCAAACCAGAACATGCCTGCTTGTGTTTATTGTGTGACTTTCTAACACAAATGAACTGAAAAAAATGTCGTTTGTGATGACCCGCTGCTCGTAGGCACGTGCTCAGCTGAACAAAAGCACAGCATACACACACAAACACACGCACACACACACACACACACACACACACACACACACACACACACACACACACAGTGTCTCTGGCAAACACACACTGCTATCCCCAGGTCTCAAAACACACAGGGCATCAATCCAATAAACCTGAGGTTGCTGTTCTCTGAGCCTCTTATTTCCCACAAGACTCTACACTTACTGCAGGCAAGACAATAACCCACCGTGCTAGCTTTCACACATGTAATTATAAAGAACAACATCAGCCACTATAAAGGGTCATTCAAACACAGTATATGTAGTGTGGAGCCATTTATGTAGGACTTCAAAACAGCTGCAAAATGTTGATCCGACACCTACCAGAAGAATATACATAAGCTCAGCTGTAGCTTCAGATTTATCCTTTAAAATGGATATTGATACAACTTAAAGATCATACATACAAGTTTACATTTAGTTTGTGTTTCAAAGTGAAATGGAGATGATACATGTTCATATTTTATCCCACCTGTTAATCCTTTCTCTGAGGGAATGCTGCTTCTCACCAGGTCCTCTAAATCAGGGGTGGGGAACTCCAGGCTTCGAGGGCCGGTGTCCTGCAGGTTTTAGATCTCACCCTGGGTCAGCACACCTGAATCAAACGATTAGTTCATTACCAGGCTTCTGGAGAACTCCAAGACATGTTAAGGCCATTTAGCCATTTAAATCAGCTGCATTGGATCAAAGACACATCTAAAACCTGCAGGACACCAGCCCTTGTGGCCCGGAGTGAGCTACCACCACCACACATAACATGTTGGTCCTTCATTTCACCGTATCTGTCCAACTAAAACAACTACATTAAGGTCAGGAAAAGACTGTCATTGTTAACAGAAATGTTGTTTTTTATTTGTCCTCACCTAAATTTGTTTGTTTTTCAGGGTTTAATTCTCTGGTTGGAGCAATCATGGGATTTTCCATTCTAATCAGCGCCGAAGTTTTCAAGCATCATACTGACGTCTGGTTTCTGGATGCCACCATTGGAGTTCTAATGGGACTTATTATTTTGGCATATGGGGTCAAGTAAGACATGAAGCAGCAGCAGTGTCTAATCTGAAATCTTTAATCTTTTATAGTTATTAAGGCATTATTTACACGATGCTAATGGCACCGATACAGCTCAGCAGCTCTGTACCTGCGCCTGCATGAACGGCCATTTTTGCTGACGTATCTTACAATTAGAATTTGTTTCTTTGCCCACAGGCTCCTGAAGGACATGGTTCCCCGTGTGAGACAGACAAGGAACTACGAGCGCTTTGAATGAGAGACCTGTGTGCCGACCAGACGAGCAGGTTCTAACATACTCACGCACCTGCACACGTGGGTGCCTCCTGCCCCGCCTCTCTCTGTATTTCATACACCTGTTCATCCACATTTCATTACACACTGACAGGGACCGTACACACTCCCATAGACATGTATACACACACACACACACAATCTGTACATACTGTACATACATTTAAAGATTAATACATGTGTCAGACACACACACATACACACACAGACCTGAGAGATTCTGAGAAGGACGTGATGGAAGAGTATCCTCCTATAAAGGAAGTATTTCTGATTATTTCTCCTCGTCTTTGCGTTTTGTACAATAAAGCACCAATAAAAAGAAGAAACGATGACACAAAACAGAAGAAATATTCAAGAACTGCTTTGGATTTGTTCAAGTTGGACATACATCACTTGCTGCTAAGAGGACATCATTGAAGCCATAGCTGAATTTTTTTTCAAACCAATAGGAAAGATTGTAGGTTTTGCTTAAGTGAAAATAATGCATGTTATCCCAAAACTCGCTTCAGGAACGTGTTTTATTTGTGACCCTGTAATAAACGGAGGCTGCCGGCTAACTTATTTCGTTATTTATTTTGTAGTTTTCTGGTTATCGTAAAGCACATAGGACAGAGATGAAATGAAAACTTGTCATCACCCTCCTCATGTCAGTGCAGCCTTTCTACCTCCTAGTTTGTATCGGGAAGACAGCGAGAGAGGAAGCAGGAAGCAGGGAGAGAGACTCAGGCAGAGCATGCTGAGTCAGCAAATGCTGCTACCTCTGAACACAAAAGCACCTACGAACGCTACACCTAAAGCTAACGAGAAACAGAGAGGACTGGAGACACCAAGTACAAGCACTTGTCATAAAATGAAACTTAAGAGCACAAATCTCAATGTATTTCTCCCATTTATATTACACTGCACACTCTGCTCAATATTTCAGAAAGGATCACTTTAGAAGTGAAAAATTTTTTATTTCTGTGTGCAGCAATTTGTACCAGAGCCACAGAACAACAAAGATAGCATTAATTTAGAAAGTATGGCAAAGAGTAGGAGCAGTGATGGTGGGTTCCAAAGCAGCTTGCAGCCTAAAACAATGCTACACAGACTGCTCGATGTGGAATTTGTCACTCAGCTGTGGTCTGACTAACCTTAGGCTGTGCTTTATTTAATTAACCTTTTGCTTAAAGCTTATAGTGAAGTCATTTTTAGGAAAAGCAGACATGTTTGTGTTCAGACTAACAATTAAAACTCATGAATCGTGACGACATGGGCACCAAACCCATTTGTTTATGTTGTTAATTTGGTCTGGGATTTATTAGGTTCATTAATGCCGCTTATTCTCCTCATTTTGTCTGTAAGCACGATGTTTGAACCATTAAAGCAGCGGTGGCTCTAAGCACAGTGTCAGAGATCACACAGCCTGTAAAATGTCATTGGCAGAGACAGTGTTCGTCTGTGCTTCCTCTTTGTCCTGCATGTTTCCATTCCGTTATCAGTCATTACTCCGTGCAATGAATGGAATGTAAATACGAAGCACACGGTCTGTAAATATGTTCGCCGCATTGTTTGGGTGCATCAGTATCAAAAGGTCACACATCGTCACAGTGCTGTACGGCTGACGTGAGAGTAGACAATATATAGTTAAAGTACAGACTGATCAATGTTGCGTATAATTACAAATGTTTACTCCGTAGTGTGCATATACTGTAAATGTCGTTTTACATATTACTGTAGATTATCGTTGACATAAAATGATGAGTCTTACTGTAAGTTTTTTGCACTGTAGGTGAAAATATCTGACTGGATGTAGGTGGATTCCAGCAATGCTGTCCAAGGCAAACTTCACTTATAAAAACAATTTCTTTAACATGCTGAAAAAGTTACAGGTGATCACGTCCACATATTACCTGCTAGCACAAATCGCTAATATTTTACTATAATACTGTAGGTATTACAAGCTCAGATATTAGATAACCAAGCATGTAAAAACTGGGCATTTAAAAGCAACATATAGACTCATATTCAGTATTCAGCTGGTGGAGCCATGATGTATGTGCGCCCTCTTGTGGCTGGAATTGTCACAACAGCAGTCTTAATTAATATTCAGTCGTGTAAATTTATCCCCAGCTGAAAGCCTTGGGCACTGGCTGTGGAGAGGCCTACATCCACTCTGCACTGTAATTATCAACTCTGAGTCGGCTGGACGTGGTGCAGAATTATTGGTATTATCTTTAGTTTCATTGTGTGAAGAATATGATTAAGATATAAAGTGAAGGTGTGATTCAGCTCGCACCATTTCTACTCACCAACAGCACACTGATTTGTAATGCCCCTCTCCCTCTTTAATGCATAGAAGACAATCTTTACAATGGCTTTTACTAGCAAAGCTCAGTGTTTACATGCTAAAGCCACAGTGTAAGGCACAGAACAAACTCATCATGCTTTACAGTAGCTCTGTTGCTCATTTAAAGTAAACTGCTATGTTGGATAAAGTGGACACTGTTTTGAAGTTGGCAGCAAAATCCTTTCTACCTCTCTTCTTTGCACTTGCTTTTATTTTCATGCCACATCTGTTGTGTGCATTCAAACCCCCCTAATGTTTAGTCCGGGTGCTGCGACTGAGGCCCTGGTTACTCGATTCCTCCTTAGCAACGGATAGTCTCTGAAAGTGTTGCACTCGCTGCTGCCAGTCGTGGGGATTGTGCAACAACTGAATGCCAAAAATGTCAAATGTAACTGATGATCACTGCAGTTGCGTTTAAGTCATCTAAAATGTTTTGTTTTCATTTTTCTCCATCTCTCTTAATAACAGGAACCCTGAAACATGAATATCTTGTTATGATATGTTGCACAAACCTCTCATTAATTGAAGAATGGCATGATACACGAAAACCATTTCATTATTTCATTGAAACATGTCAGAAATATGACCACTTCTGTAGCTTAATGAACTGTGCCAAATCATTCAGACCATTTGTCAGCTCTGTTGAAATGTGTGTATCTTTGGTGTGCTTGTAATGATGAATGAACTTCCCATTGACCCAAGAAAAGGCATCAAACTATCAATTCTGCAGAGTTTCATGAGATTATAATAGCAATACTAACCACTCCTCTGTTGCTATAGGCTTTGCATGGGCTTGTAAAAAATCCTTACACTTTCAGTGGTTACAAATGCATTAAACACACACACACACACACACACACACACACAACCAAATTTACAATAAATCAAGACTATGTGACATAATTGTTTGTACAATATCGACATTGGTGGTATTGCAGATGATGTAATCACTATTTATTTATGTAAACGAAACAATGAAATATCTCTTTGTCAAAGAGAAATGTTTTATTGATCAATAAAGTTTTATCCTGCCTAATCATCAACAATCCTGAGTCATTCGTTTTAAAGCAAGAAGCGAGACGTCATTGTTGAGCAGCTGAGTGCTTCTTAGGATTTTAAATGAAAAATGGACAATAATGGTAAGTACTGTATGAAAAACCTTTATCACTAATGAAATCTAAACCAAAAACATTACGGGTGATTCAAAAATAAAAACTAGACGTTTAGAAAAAAGATGAAAACAAACTGAAATAATTTTACAAAATTGGAAACTTGTAAAACAAACTAATATAAACTAAAAATATGCAGGAAATATTCTTGTTTGCCTGCTAAAATTTATAATCACAACCTGCCAGAGGAGGAGCTTTGGAGCTTTGGGAATCAACTGCTTTCAGAAAGGTTTTCTTGTACTTCCTAAAATCTTTCCTCCATGTAATATTAATTTTGTTCTTTAAAAATGACCAACATTAGCACTGGGACCATTAAAATCTAAACTGAAATGAGCAAACCCACTGTGAAAACTCACTGAAACCACAGTAAACTGAAAAAAGTCAAAATAAATTAAAATAAAATCTAATTAGAAAATGGAAAATCATAATGACTCCAGCACAGAAATGACTCTTACTTAATTTAACTACGTCGCTAATGGGAATTTTTTAACAGTTTTCCTGCATACTGAGGAGTATATTTGTGTGTACTTGTTTCATTTACAAATTACAAAGTCAAGAAGATCAGGTTTGTGGTGGTTGTCACGCGGACTCGTTGAATACAAGTATTTAAGTTAAAATCACCAAATTATTATTGTCATTGTTTCCTGTCGTATGATGATTAGACTTTGATTCTTGTGTGTTTGTGTTCAGAGGCAGAGATGTTTGTCACTGTTACAGACGCACAGTCGTGTCTCTTTCAAACACTGGAAAACTAAATAAACACAAAAATAAAATAAAATAGAAACTGTGAGGATAAATCGATTAGGTTTATTGTAAAATGTCCTAATTTATGCTGTTTACCTTAAAATAAGGGAAAACCTTTTAAATTAAGTAATACTTCATGTTATATTGTCTCTTTTTAAGTGTTTATTTTTAATAAGCAGTACTTGATATTATAATAACAATTTTGTTTTTTTAAGTAAAACTATTTACCTTAACAATGTGTTAAGTTTAATAATCAAATCAGTGATCCTGCTGACTCGCTACTTGATATACTTACAATTGTAAATATCAGACCTGTCAAGCGTTACTACAAGAAGTTTTTACTTTACTTTTGGCACTTTTGCCATGTTTGGTTTTGCTCAAGAAAGAGTTCTTAAATCTATCACACTCATTACAGAAGAGGCTTTGAAGGTCATCTGTACAATGTTTGCTTTGTTGTGAATAATTTAGACACAGTCTTACTGTGATGTAATGTCACTTTACATTTAAACTATAAATGTAAAATAACGTGTGTCTACACTGATGGTTTTACAGGTTACTTGTGTGTTTGTATCCAGTATTCATGCTGTCATTCTGAGCTGCTCTATACTGTGGATGCTGACCAGTGTGTGGGTGGTGTTGCAACAATCATATTCTTAATTTTTCATCTTTTTATTTTTTGCAGTATTTGCAGCTACTCTCTTATTTCCCAGGGTGATGCCACAGCAGTTGGATCCACATATTTGATTTGGCACAGATTTTACACCACACGCCCTTCCCTGACACAAGCCTCACATTCATCGAGGCTTGAGAAAGCCAACAGGAGTACACTAACTTGTGTTTCCCTGAGGCTGGATTCTGTGTGTTGAAGCACAGAAACAGCAAAGAGAGGGTTAAAGACTAATAGAAGTCATTTCTGTACCTCAGTGTATTTTCTCACCTCCTATGATTACATTTCACACTTTTGCATCATCATCATCTCCGACCTGCACGCACACTGTTCTCCAAAGGCTCCTGTGCATTAAGAACACCACAAAGTGACGACAGAAAAATGGGAATTTATCTCTGTGTCTGCTTTGGAGTTTATAGCAGTTGTAAAACACTTTTACATCACCAAGTAAGTGTGAATGAATTATTCTATCAGGAGTAGAACTTCACAGACTAATGTTTAATGCCTTTTAGTTGGCAGATAGGCCTCTAGGAGGAATAAATCATGGCACCGAAGCTATTCATGTAACCACTCCAGTCTAGAGCTTTGACAGCTTTCCTGCTGGGCTGGAAAGCTGACTTTACAGAAACTAGGAGTCAGTCTCTGAGCTATGAGTTTAGACTTTCATTTAAAATCTACCTCCAAACCCAACTCTTCCAAATGCAAACGATTCTGTACTGATTAACATCTAAAATTGTGTGTATGCACAAAAGGCAGCAAAGTGCAAAGGCACTCTTTTTTCAGATTTTTCCAGTCACGTCTACACACAGATCACTTTTGTAGAACTTATCATGAAATCTGGTGCACATGCACGAGTCTCATTTCTGCTCCAATCTTTAGTCAAGAAATGTAAGTAGGCAGTCACTTATGTCACCTTTTGCATATAAAATCATCGCTTGCATCTCAAGTTATTAGACATGGCAATTAAGACAACATCAAAGAAGAAGTGCTTCACTGGAGGAAGGAACGTGGGTTCTGTTTGTCTCCGTTTTGGAAACACAAACAAAAAAATAAGCACTGAAGGAAAAGTGATTCATGATCGACTGTGAAGTTCACTGCGAAGGACCCAAAGACACGAAGTGAAGGAGAATGGAAGAATCCATCTCCACCTATTTCTTTTTTTGATCTTCACTTCATGTTATTGACCTCGACCTGCCTTTTTGCATGCATGAAATCTGCACAAACCAGTTAATGGGTAGAAAAACGCATAAGCATAGCTTCATACATCCATCCCCTGGAAAAGGGAATGAAACCTGAAGACACCTGCTCAACCAGCTGGAACTGCATATGTGAGAAGCTGTTGTACTTTGATCCTAGAGCAGATCTTTATGTAGTGTGTAAAGAGATATGCATTACACTGTTTGATTTTTTTTAACATCCCTGTAACAGGTAGATTCATACTTTCCGTAAGACTATTTGGTTTTTAATGAAGTCTCTAAAGGCAGAGCTGCGAATCAGAGCGTGCTAGGATCTCACACTGCTGAAAAACTGGAGAGCCGACTGCTGGAAGCCCCAACTACATCTGTGCATCCAGTCATGAGGTCCTAATACTAAAATGGTAAGTTTCACACACAGAGAACTAAGGACGCAAAGCAGTGCTGACACACAGGTTTAATAAGCTCTGTTATTCATATCCTAGCTGGAGCATGTTGCTGTTCTCTTCCATGTACTCCATGCACTTCGAGGTATAAGGTAAATGGCGTTAATGTGAGCATGAATAGCTGTTTGCATCTACGCATGAGGCCAGAACATTGAGTGTACTCTGCTTAGAAGTGGCTGTAGGAATAAATGGATAAATAGACAAAAGCTGCTTTTGAGTCTTGCACCACATGCAACACCAAAGGGGAATTGCATCAGTAGCTGGAACGAACCTTGTGCAATCCGCCACCTCCTCGAGCTCATCTGGGAAAAACCATGACATTCCCAAGTCAGACATGATCCCTCCAGTATATCCTGGGCCTACCCTAAAACCTTGCACAGGAGGCATCCTAGTCAGATGCCTGAGCCACCTCATCTGGGTCCTTTTGAGGAGAAGCTCTATTCTACACTCTGCCTGAAGAGGTGACATGTGCCCACCCACCAGTGGGCTCACCACACGCAGGAGGCCCCAGTAGGTGATGGGTGCATGTCGGGCAGCAGTCAAGGGCAGAGGCTCTGCTGAGGCTGGCTACTGAAACTCTATTTTCTGTAGATAATCTATCATAACAAATGCCTCAATACTAAAAATAACCACTGACCTCTCTGATGTCGGACTTTACTTTGAAAAATGTGAAGGTTGCAACTTAAGGGTCAGGAAACTGTCCGGGCCCTTCCTGTGCCAATGACACCTCAAAAACACTTTAAGTTCCCGGATTAATTAATGTATGCATTAATGTGTGATACATACATTATGAACTGATGCATCATTAACCTATTCATATGTTTGAAAGGTACTGTGATGCAGTTCTTTACTATCACCACATGGTGGCCCCCAACACCAGGATAATAAATGACAAACAAATCTAGCAGCAGCTCTCCTCCTGCAGACTTTTAGATGATACAGTTCACTGTTGTCTTTGCAGCTCAGTTATACAGGTGATCAAATTTCATAATTTGTTTGAAACCTTTTTTCTTCTTGACTTTTTGTATCCTTAAATGAATGCATGTCGAATGAAGAGGTACCCTTGAACCCGGCTAAAAATATGATTATGTGATCTGTATTATCTTGACAGTAGATTATAGCTGCCACTATCTCACAGAAATTCAGATTTCTTTGGTTATGTATTTTTTCTGTTTTCAAACTGACAGTAATTGTGTAACACCGCTCTTTCAGGGTCCACAGGACAGCAATTTCATGTTATTATGTCAGCTGTATGTCCTGTATATATGCCCCTAATTACACAGAAAAATATACAAGTGAAGCAGATAATTACATCGAATTATAAAGATGCAGTGCTGGTTTGTAATCAGTACTATCGCAACATACTCACTACAGTCAAAAGCACAATGAAAAACAACATAACATCAATTATGTTGTTTTTCATTCTATCCTTAGAATAAATAAATCTATCCTGTCATAAAAACCTTAAAGCTAAACCTCTACAGTATTTTATTATTCAAGGATTTTTCTAATATGAAACACCATTTTTTTTTTTCTCACTGACTGATGTAAATCACTCGTCTGAGAGAGAACGTATTGATTGTGTGTAAAACTTTAGAAATGAAACAGGATGTACTTTCTTCGTAGTCGAGGTTTGTGCTGTTTTTCATTTCAAGTCAAAGATGTGAAAGTCAAACATCTCAAAACCTGCATTAATGAACTTGAAGACTGAAATGAGCAACGCAGTCCAATCGTGAGTACTTTGGGTAAATTTTATCTCCGTGATTTTGTGTTTTCTT
This sequence comes from Aulonocara sp. 'chitande type north' Nkhata Bay, assembly GCF_057382095.1. Taxonomy (NCBI): domain Eukaryota; kingdom Metazoa; phylum Chordata; class Actinopteri; order Cichliformes; family Cichlidae; genus Aulonocara; species Aulonocara sp. 'chitande type north' Nkhata Bay. The sequence goes on from NC_141359.1 coordinate 38,339,799, forward strand.
TTTAGACATTTAGCTTCTGATTTGGTCCTCTTTAATAAGTCTCCCTCATTAAATATTTAAGCCCAATCTGATAAATGTTACAGCTTCAGGACTTCATAATATTTTTAAAAAGGTCAGAAGAAAGAAAAATTATTTATATACATATACAGAGTTTTTCAACGACAAATAGCAAATCTGAACATTTCACATGCTTCAGTGAAGCAGTTACGAACTGATAACTTTTGAAACTCATACTTAATTTGCTCGCCTCAGATCCTTACATCAGTCGCAGAGACAATGTCGTGGTTTTCCACATAGGAATCAAAGTACTGTCCTCATCCATGGCATGAACATCCAGATAATCCTCTGTAGTCTTCCATGCAATGGCAAAGAAAGCCAGTGGAACTTTGCTGAAAAGAACTTCAATGCAAATAATCTGGATTACACCTCTGAACTTGCAGACTACTCCATACCTGCAGCCCCATTAACGAAGATAAAAAAATAAAAATATAAAGAAAACATGAAGAGACAAAATATTTCCAATGCTTTAGGCTTGCAACACCTAAAGTGAGCAGTTGAAAGAAGGAAGTTTCTCAGCTGATGATGTGCCGCAAAGTCAGAAATGTCTGTGTTGGTGGTGTGTAGGCTCCTCAAAACAAGTCACAATCTTTAGCTTGAACTAAAAGCCTATCCCAGCTGTCTTAAGGTGAAAGATGGCTGTCAGTCTATTGCAGGACTGACATGTGACATTAACGAGTAAAGATATTAGGTGACACAAACATAATATTAATTTTTTATTTTTTTGTCTTTCTTATAGCTAGACAGTCAGAGCCGTCTGGGACATGGTGTAGAACAGCGCTGGGATCAGATCAAGGCCACCAAATGGTCACGTTAGATTTGGTTTCAGGCTGAGGCTGCGTGACTGAAGTCTGGCTCATTTCCACGAGTCCAACACATGAATCATGCACCTGATTGACAGACACCAGCGCACCTGTGCACAACAATTATAAACCTAAGCAAAATCAGACTGCCTTCATACTGATCTACTCAGCTGTCAAACAATTACACAGTGATGCTATAAACTAACTAAACTGAAACAGAAGAATTATGTGGACGTCTGAGCATTGTAAACCTTCACTGCATGTTCCAGGTGGATTTGCATACATTTACTGCTATAACAGTCTCCGCTCTCCTGTGAAGGATTACTAACAGCCAGATAGTACAGACTGGGATTTCCTTCCATTCAACCAGAGCATCAGTGAGGTTGGGGGCTTGTGTTGAACATTAAGCCATCAGTCTCAGTTCAGCCCAAGGAGATTGGACGCGGTTAAGATCAGATCTGTCAAGTTCATCCAAAGGAAAGAGCAACAAAGTACACACAGCACACACAGTAGAAACACAAAAGCAAAACTTTATACTTTTCACCTTACAGTCCACAAAACTGCTGCAGTGTTACTTTCCTCTATCAGTGTGGGCACATGTCTTTAGCTTTATTTGACTCGTTGGCTCGGTGTATGCCATCTATCTGCCTTAATAATAAAAAGTGCATTCGAATTTCCATAAGAGCGAGTTAGTAAGTCCAAGTCTATATGAGGATCAGGATGCTGAAATGCACTCAAAATACAGCAAAATACAGAAATGAATGTTTGAATTTATATGCAGGCATTCAGCCATGGAGGACAAGTTTGACTTAAGTCTGGTGTATGCTGGTCCAGCAGCTCGTTGTTCCTCACCTACACATGGCTCGTTTGCAGAAAGCTGAGGACCAGGACAAGTGCAACTTTATTTAACCTGGCATCTTTAATTTTCTGTTTGTCATAATTAAAATGTTGGAGCGTTCAGCGCTTTTGGTTTTTTATTTTTATACTATCATCTTCTACTGTCTACCTATTCTTTCTCATATCCTCTGAACCTGGTTTCATGTTTCCTAAAACATGACACGATCCTTTTTAATGTCGCATTTCTGCTTTCAGTCTCTTCTTAACTGACATCAGCTTTTATCTCTGAAACGATCTTCAGCCGACTCAGACTTTCATGGTCTCAGACGCTGGCTTATTGTTATTCCCCTGTCCGAGATGACATTACACGTGGTCATTGTGGAGCAGGGAAATTATTTTACTGCTATTGTTAAATAATTGTCATCATTACCATTGCATTAATAATATAATCTGGAGTTTATATTGCGTTTAGAGGTTTAAACAGTGTGTCTTTCAGAAAGGCTAAAAGTAACAGGACAGGAAACAGGCTTGGAGAGTTTTGCAGAAGTGAAAGTTATTTTGAGCAGCAGGCTAAGACGAGGCTTTAACAATGTAACAGATAGCTTTAAGAAGGCCTTAAGATGTTATGCATACAGTTATTATGTTGACCTTGTATTTCAGGTGCAGTTATGACTATTTTATACACAATGCATATCTGTGCTTATTAAAGAGTTGGAGCTCGGTCAATTAATTGGGGGTTGGAAGCTTTGTTCGGCGCGATGTCCGGACAATCTATTGTGCAAGTGACTTGGAGCCATAGAAGGAATTGCAGTACATGCTTACAAAACACTTATATATCAGATCATTTTATATTAAGGTTTTAGTAGAAGTTCTTGGTTAAAACATTTATTTAGTAGAAGACATACATATAGTCTCAGTGAGCCTCTGGTCTGGTGAAAGGTCAGAAGTGCAACAGGTGAATTGAGAAAGAGCATTTGAGGACGAGACACAGACAGTTAGTAGGTGAAGAGGTGACACAAAGAGCATGTGAGGTCAACATACACACACACATGAGTTAGATTTATTTAGAGGAGAGATTAGTCATGTCTCGGTAAGAAAGAGGAACAATTCACTTTAAGACAAGAACGGAAAGTACCAGCCATGAAAATAGAAGATGATCTTCTGGGTTAAAAGTCATTGTGGTGTTGATCTGATCTATGTATAAAATGTATCTGTGACGCATGAAGGGGCGTCAGTAAATCAAACCCTGATGCTATAAAATATCTGTTCATGCTTTGATTAAGTTGAAGACTACTTGCTGTCGGCATACAGAGTTGTCTTCCCACACGTGTGTGTTCATTAAAATCATTGTTTGACCAAGACCTTCTGGACCATGGGTGGTTTGTACTCTCCTTCCTCAATTTTGAACCTTAACAACACACTGCACTTTTTCAAAAACTTTCTTTACCCTTCAGCTTTGACCTCAGATCAATCAAGTCATCATTTTACAAGAAAATCTCTCTGTAATTGCTGCTCTCTCTGTAGACCCGACTTTTCCGCTGGCCTCGTCTCTTGAGTTTTCTCTCCAATGAATCTTTTCAACTTCAGATTCTGTCCCCTGACCTCGTACGCTGCTGGCAGTGCAACTGTGAGAAATCAAATATTTTTCAAAGGTAAAAAAGGGGCCAAAACTGGGCAACATTGTTTGTCTGTTGCTTCCTTTTTTTGGCCAAACATCCAGCTCTGTTCAATCAAATACACCAGTAATGAATTTAATCAGAATTTGGGAAACAGCATATCTTAGCATCTTCTTGATACTTTCAGACTGATGATTAATGGTAAGATAAATGGACCCAGAGTATGCAAATCACTAATCCATTCTGGGCTTTGCCAGTCAGTAGGGTTTTTTTTAGGAGTTATCATAAATGTTGGATGTATATGTTAAATAACGCCTTGAATGAGCACTTATATGCAGACTTTTCCATATAAATCAAAATTATTTTGCATAACTGTCATGATCCGATCTTGATATTCACTCGCATTTGAACCAGGTTTTCTAAAGTACTAAATAAGTTTCTTAAGGCCAGATCAGACTCACTTCCACTTTTGAATGATGAGCCAGGAAGCTAGCTATCCTGGAAATGAATGCCAGAGGCAAAGACACAAAAGAACGAATGCACTAAAAATGTCAAACTAGAAAAATATTATGAAACAAACATTTTCCAAGTGCACAATACTAATATAATATGAAAAGGCCATGATTTGCAGTTTATATGATGCTATCATCACATTTCAATAAAGAGAGGTTGTTTGGAAATATTAAATGTGATTTGCTGAGATTCAGAATTCAATTAAAGTATCTTAAAGTATTAGACTCAGATGAATCGTCAGAATCCCAGCAGTGAGAGGAGGTGGGAGAAGACTCCTCAGAGTCTAAATACTGATGAAGAAGAAGATGAAGACTTGGGTTGGCCTCCGAGTGGTGAGGCAGAGATGTGGAGGAGGTTTGTTGCAAAGAATGACAGAAGAGCGCTGAGATTTACAGCACAAAGAATCGATTCTGTTTGGCTCGCAGAAGGCAGGCAAGAAAATGAATGGACCAGAGTAATGATGTCAGTATTGTCAGTGGAAGTGACGAGCAGTGACCCAGGAAAGCACGCAGAATGGGCCAGGATTGGGGGAACTGTTTGTTCCTGAAAAAGGAAACTCTGAATATCACTTTTTCTCTGTTGCTTTTGTTTTGTTCAGCAGCCTGCAGTGATTGCATTTGATGACTCATTTTTTCACAGACAATTATAAGTGCACTGATTGTAATGTTTGTGCAATCTGGTTAAAAAAAAAAGATAATGATAATAATTTGATATATCTATAATTGTCATTTCCTGGTTTCTGAATTACTTGAAAGCTTTTAAAAAAGGAAAGTGGGGCAGTCATCTCTGAAAGCATCTCCCAACAAAAGATCCAAATGTAATCACTCAACATGTCTCAGCATTAAATTGCAGATGTTGACACATATGATATGAATGCTGTGCAGTAGTGATTCAAAAAAATACAATTCTTTCTTAATCTTCCGTATGGCACATAAGAAAAATGCACACTGTAGATAAACCCCAGAGTAACACTTAAACCAAACTGGTAACAGTGTTACACTGTAACCAGGCCCTGCATGGCAAAACAGGAGAGTAGTGTGGGTGTTGACCAATATGGCTCCCTGTAAACTCTTTAAAACTGTTTTCCAAGAGTGTCAAAGAGTTTTGTGCCAAATAACTGCTCTGGGGTCACCAGATTTGTTCATGCACCAGAGTCACTGCAGACCTAGTTTTTGTTATTCTGCTAGATGGGGACTTTATTTCTGGCTGTCTCCAGAATGCAGTGAAAGTCCCTACAGCAATTTATCTGATACAGAAACTGTTTAGCGTCTGTTACTGTTGAGCATTCTTTTAATGTAAGGAACCATTTAATCACATCCTGAAAGCACAGGACACCAGTGCTATCTAAGAGAAAGGAATACGAGTAGCTACACCAGCTCAAACACCATGAAACACAACATATTTGTTTTCAGACCTGAGGGATGTCCTTTATGTGATGAGATGAACTGAGAAAACATGTGAGTTTAAAACCACTTTGGTCTCTGAAGCAGATAAAGATGGAGCACAAAGACCCAGCAAGGGTTAGTCCTCCAGATATGTTTCATTACTGGGAACAGAGTGAAGCACATTATTAAAGTTTTGCACTTTTTTCAGTTAACTACTTTTTAATCACATTTATTTTTAGTTTTTCATCTATGTTAGCCTAATATAGTTAAAGTGCACAATCAAGACCAACACAACAAGAGTCCAATTAAAAAGAACTGAAACTCCAGCGAGATTACTGCTCATTTTTTCACCCCATACAAAAAAATTTATTTTTTTTTTTTTTTTTTTTTTTTTTTTTTTAAATGACATCAGAAACAGCAGTATGCGACATTACGTGATGGCAGAGCTTCAGTTCATCCTTTGTCATTTTTTTTTTTTTTTTTTTTTTTTTTTTTTTTTTTTTTTAATAAATAGGACAGGGGGAATGAATGAGAGAGAGAGGGGGAGAGAAAGAAAGAAAACCCAAGGGGAGAAGAGACGGTGAGAAGGGGGGGGAAGAGAGACAAAAAAAAAAAAAAAAAAACTCCTGGGTCACCTGTATGGAGAAAAAACAAACAAACAAACAAACAAACAAACAAACAGAGGAGACAGCAAACAACAAAGAGCAACATAATAATAGAGAAAACAAAGCACCATCACAATAAACTAGCTAGTCATAGATATCAGTATTTACTAAGTAATAAACGATATTGTGCAGCACGCAAGATAGACAGCGCACAGTGTGCTTTGAGGCAGCAGCCAAGAAAGCTTTAGTCCGCGTCTGTGAATACCCATGTGTGCATACCTGTGTGGATCAGCATGCTTGCATTCCAAAGGTTTCTCCATGTAATGATCTGCTAGGGAGTGTGGGGGGGCCACAGCCCCATCCTCCAGGGTGTGAAGCGGGTATGGAGGAGATCAAAACTCCAGACATCCAGAGGCCCCCAGAACACAAGAGACCATGGAAGACCAACAGAGGGGCAGCCGCGCCACTGTTCCAGTAAGAGCTGAGGAGAGTCCCAGATGAGGGCTCACTCAGCAGCCGCGGAGCAGAAGCCAGGGGGGGTTGCAGTGACGCGCCCGTGAGCTCCGCCGGCCCCCAGCTGCGCCTGAGTGACCGAGCCCTAGGCCGAGAGGCCGGGGGCACCCCACCTCCAAAGGGGCCCGAGCGAGCCCCAGGCCCCAGGCCCCGACAAGCGGCCGCCAAGGAGTGAGCCGGTGTGTACCCGGACGCCCACCCCCAGACACAAAGAACCACCAACACACCGACACCTGAGGGAGTCCGCCACCGGCAGGGGAAGTGGTGGTGGGTGGAGATAGGCCTCCAAACCTTGGAGGGCCTGAGGTGTCCCCAGAGAGGTGGCGTCTGATACCCAACCTGACATATAGACACAGACATACAGGCACACACAGACACAAACATCCATTCCCACCCTCATGCTCTCATATGCACTCACTCCACACTCAACCAACGTGGAGACAGACATAAAGAGACGCTGTACACACAATCACACTCCCCAAGCGTACTCTACAAACCGGGTCTAGGTACCCTTGCCCCTGGAGGGGGGAATTGCACCCAGACCCAGGTGGTGTTACCCTTTTCCCTGCGGTGGGGAGAGGCAGACCACCCCGACTCCGCAGCAGCAGGGAGGCCCCACACCCCAGACCGCAGTCGGACGGCCAACTCCTCCTACTAGCCCCCCCGCTCCAGCAGGCCGCAGAGAATGGGGGTGGGAGAAGACTCCAAACCTCCCTCCACCCGCTCATTGTAGTGTTGATGCATATGTGTTCTAAGGTGCAATTAAAACCCAGGAGGGCATGGAGCTACCTGCCAAGGAGCAGCAGGTAAGCGCATGGTCCCTCCTGCTAGCCCTCAATGACTAAGTGTATTTAAAATTGAGAGGTGGGCAACGACGTCAGGGGTGAGGTATACACCCTGATGGTGATTTGGACTCCGTGATTGTGCCCACCCCCAAGATCCTATATGTATGTGTAATGAGAGTGTGAATAATGTGAATGTCTAAGTTGTGGGATAAAATTGAGGCAGAGGCAGCCAGAAGGGGACAGGGGGGGGGGTAGCCTCCTCTGCACCCTGGTGACATACCCCCACTCCAAGGCCCTGCATGTGTGGGTGGTTGTGGAGGAGCGGGAAGAGGGAGGCAGCTGGAGATGGGGAGGGAAGGAAGGGAGGGGCAGGTAACCCCTCCCTGGGGCCAGCTCCCCCGCTGACCCCAGTAGGCACTCCCACCCTCCGCGACCCGCCAGGGAAGGGGGGCCCAGGCCCATCAGACCGGGGCCCAGTGCAGTAGCGCCCCCCGGCTCCACAGAGCCCTGGACAGTCCACCCAACCCCACCACAGAGAAAACTGCACCCACCCCACCAACCACACATCTTCCAGACTACATAAGACGGTAAACGCCCAGGCTGAGATCTTCCTCCACCTCTCCTGTATCTCCCCCTCCTGCAGAGAGTTCCTGAGAGAAGAAAGCTCCTGCCAGATGTGACCATCCCCCCCACCAGTTGAAGAGCCCCCCAGGCGGCTCGATGCACCGGCGGCACCCTGCTCCAGGGCCGGGCCCCCGTGCACCCACCCGCCCACAGCCCCGGCAACACACCAACCAGGACCCGAGCCCCCGAGGCCCGGCCCGGGCCCCCGCCCAGAGACGGAGCACCCCCAGAACCTCACGCCCATCCCGGACCCACCCAGGGGCAGCCAGGTTGCCAGGTCAGTAACCCACGTCCGTCAGCACAGACCCTCCCCTAGCCCCGCTGCACGCAGCCGCGAGGAAACAGTCACCTGAGAGCCAACAGAGCCCTCAACCGGACGTGACCGCTACCCCGGGTTGAGCCCCCCAAGGAAGATGCCTCCGGGGAACCCCCCGACGCCCTAAGCCTGTCCCTACCCCCTCACCAATCACAACAGTGAAGGCGGGACCAAACTATGACCCCCCACCCCCACTAGGTGATGGAGCTGATAAAAGGGGCCCAGAGCAATTGATCTGATGTGGTGGCAGAGGCTGTGTCAAGACTAATGTAATCTAATAGATAATTTCTATATTGGTTAGAATTAAGATTATTTTTATTTTTCCAGTTCATGAGGACTGTTTTCTTGGCTATGCATAGGGCAGTGAAGATCATATGGGCTATATTCTTTTCTGAAGTGACATTATCTAAGCTGCCCAACAAACACACTAAGGGGGAAGTTGGAATGTTACATTTCAGACATTTTGATAAGTCTTCACATATCTCGCGCCAAAACTTTTGCACTGGTGGACAGAACCAAAGAGCGTGGATGTAATTGTCTGGTGTATTGCCTTGACAGTGTGAGCAGTTGTTGGAAGATGTAAAGCCCATCTTAAACATCCGATGACCTGTATAGTGCACTCTATGAAGTATTTTGTATTGTATTAATTGCAGACTGGGATTTTTAATTAATTTAAAAGTTTTTAAGCATACAAAAAAATTTAAACAACTGATTTGTTTCGCAGTACCGACAACACGATTGACCAGACAGTCACCATATGATGATTATTATTCTACTAACTGATAGTTTACCATTAAAAGATGATAACTGTACTGGTTCTTATGTCTGTGAAGGTTCTCAGTCATCCAGGTCATCGTAGTCTAAGGAGCTTGCAAAGAAAAGCGTCTGGACTTCTTTAAGTTACTTGAAGACGTTTCACCTCTCATCCGAGAAGCTTCTTCAGTTCTAAGGTCAAATGGTGGAGAGTCCCAGATATGTACTGGTTCTTATATATCTGCACTTTCCTGCTCTAAATGAGCACTCAAAGCACTTTGAACAACTTGCCTCATTTGCCCATTTACACAAGCTATACATTTACACACATTCATGCTCCAGTGGATGCATCAAAGAGTACCTTCAGGTTAGTATGTTGCCAAAGGATATTTGGGATCCAGACTGGGGCAGACAAGGATCAAACTACCAACTTTCCGATTACTCGGTTTCCTGCTCCACCATCTGAGCTACAGATGGCATTTGTTACCTTCAGTTTCTCCACACACTGGGCATCCATCCAAAGGTGGCAGCAGACAAAAGAAAGATAAGATTTGTTATATTTTACATTATTAGATTAATTTACTCATGAGTGTACTTTTATTACTTAGTATTTTAATTACTGTAAGAAGTGTCTCAGACAAGGATCCTCGTCATTTTTTTAAGTAATCTTCAAGAATAGTTTCTTGAAAAGTTCCTTGAAGACATTCGTGGCTCTTATTTGAATGTTGGTTTCCTTTTTATCTTATCTCTGTCAAGATGATTCCACACTGCTTCAGTAATGTTGATGTCCAGGATCTGGGGACTGTCAGTGCTCCATTGCATGCTTTTCCATCCTGGTAGGCTTTTGGTTTTGTTGCACTGGCAGTGTGTTTGGAATCACTGAAAAATAATGTACTTAGTTAACATAAATTCATAACTTAAAAAGGCAAAACATTCAATTCCAAAACAATTCATTTTAACAAAATGTGCAATACAAAAGTCCAATCAGATAAACAAGGAAAAAAATAAACCGGAGAAGCCAGAAGATAATAAGAGGAAGTATTTGGGTGCAGGTGGCAGACAGATACATAAGCACTAATAAAGATAATAGGAAACAGGTCAATTAAGATAAAAGCAAGGCTGGGAAAAGAAACAAAGGAGGAAGGTTAAAACGCAGAAATGCGGATTAAAAAATACAACAGGAAGTAACCTTAAACAGGCACAAAAGTCAACAGAATCAAGCAAACAGCAGACGGTAAAAAAAGAGAGACACAAAAACATCGGAAGAAAAGGCCAAGATTAAAAAAAAGAATTACAACTGAAATCATTTCTCAAAATATTTTATTTCTCTATTTAAAAAATAATAACATCAAATCTATCATTTTTGTGATGTAGGCTTCCTCTAAAACTTCTAGTGTTTTTAACACCCAGTTGTCCTTTTGCAGTTTTTTTAAAAGGCTGAACTGAAGACATGAAATGTGAAGCAGGACACGACATTTCAGCTCATGGAATAAACCTGCTTACCTCCACACACAGATTTATGTCATCAGCTGTCGGGTGAAATGGCTTTGTTCCCGGCACAATTGGAAAAATCTTTATTATTGGCTCTTGTGCCCATTTTTACTAAAGTGTTTCATTTCCATTTCTTAGTCTACAGGTTCAAGAACGTCCACATCCATCTGTTATTGAACACGGCCTGCATTCTTAATGGCCAGGCAGTATTGAGCATTAGGCGTTGAGCTACAAAAGGAACAGCAACGCGGGGGAAGACAGAAGTTTTGACATTTAAAAAGCTAATTTTTTTAACCTCCTGACAGCCAAGTCTTTTGTTTGGAATACATTTTACATTTAATTTCTCCTAGTTATTTGAGAAAAACTTGGCCTGATTAGTTCTATTATTGTTCTACTATTCTATTATTGTTTTTTTTTTTTTTTTTCTTTTTATATGGAGACAGGAGGTCTCTATATTTAAGTAAACCATAAAACTGACTGTTTAAAAGTATGAAAGGTCATTAAAGGTAAAAAACTGCAGCTGCTACTTCCCATGTTGTATACAAGAAACAACTGGTTTGTCTCAATATTTGAATTTCAACTTTAGACCCGGTCAGCTGGTTGCATTAGCTTGCTTTGGTGTGTTGCAGCTTAACGTGTTCAAAAGTTCAAAATAAACTTCCAGGTTTACCAGGTTGAATTTACCTGCCATAATTTGGTAGGAAAACTTGCTCGTGACTCACTGTGTTTCCATGTTTTCTGTTTGTGTTCTTAGAAGATGATTGCAATAATTGGGTGAATGATAAAACAATAGAACAACCTACACAGAAGACGTTCAAGTATCTCTGACTCGTGGCAGAACCAAGCTCCACAGATCGAATCACTGCAGCAGAGTTGCAGGATCTCATTCATTCTGGAAACAAAGCCGCCCTCTTTTGGTGTTCTAAGTGGCTAAAAGCCTTTTACAAAGCACAGTGGCTGCAGGTGCACATGACTACTGACCACACATGACCAGGATGTAAAGACGGAATTTTAGCTCGCAGCAGTGAATCACTACAAACAAGCCTTTTGTAATGGTTCAGTCACGCATTTGTAATGAAAAGCCATCAAGGATTAAATGAAGCATATTAGAAGGACACATGCTAGGACAGTAACACAGATTCACAATGAAAGATGAACAGAAACGAGGGGAAAGAAAGGGGGTGAGGAAGACTCGCCGTAGGTGCAACTGTGGAGAGAAAATTATTTGTGAGGAAAGATGTTTGTGCAGCATCCCAAGTAATATATAAATGTGACTCATAAGAACGTTTAAAAAAAGGCAGCAGCTTAAATAGAAAGGTGATATTTATTGTACCCGACCTTCTTTATAAATTGCAGTTTTACTTTCAAGACTATCTTCCTGAATAAAAAAAATTCCAATGTAAAATGTGCCTCCTTACGGGAATCAGTAACATCCTTGGGAGTTACTCTAAAGTAAGCCTCAATTTAATATAAAATATTGGTGCATCTTTTCAGAAACAGTTCTCGCTTTATTACAGCTGAAGGTCTTTATTGCTCTTTAAAAGGTAACATTGATCAGCCACAATACTCAAACCAGTGGAAGGTAAACCACATAAAAGTGATTTAAGGAAAACCTTGGGTCTTGGTGTTCATGTGTCACCAGCCACAATAACAGCACTCCCCAGTGATAGTTAGAAAGATGATGTGCACCATCACACAGAAAAACCTGCCCAGAAACAGTTTTAGTAAAGGGCATTGATACCCATCCCAGGATTCAGGGACATACCAAGGCACAGAGACAGACAGACAGACAGCATTTCATTTTACATCCTGAAGGATCCGAGTGTCCTGTCATTGCAGTTCTTGAAATTACTGTAACTACAAGCCACAACAGGGCTGTGGATAGCTGGAGACTATAGGTATTATGTCCATTATTCTTGGTCATTTGGTTGAATTCACACCTGCTGTGAAATCAATGACACAATCAAAGTGCAGCGCTGCTCTTAGTCCACCCAATTGATCCAAGCTACTGTGAAAAATATCCTGTGGTTTTCTTGTGTCAAAGACATACTCAGGTTTGTAAAAAAAAAAAAAACTGGATGGACAGGCGCTATCAAAATGTAACATAGTTAAGTTTGTAGCTGCTAAATGCTTCAGAACATGCAACTACAGAACATACTGTAACATGGTTTTTAGAGCTATTTGCTGAAAAAGTGTGACAACAGAGTGGAAAATGACTAGAAAGTGGACGAAGAACTATGAGCTGAATGGTTTTAGGACAGATTTGGGATGAAATGTGCAGCAGGTTAATAATTATCTCTGGATTCATCACAGTGAAAAACACTTTCTTATATCAGTTGTAACTACTGCAGAGACAAATATAAAATAAGGTTGACATTTCTCTGTCTTTGTAGAGTGTGATTTTTTAAGACAAATACACACACACACACACACACACACACACTCGTGTGTACTTTAAAAAAAAGTTTCATTAGTGGGTGAAAAGAAACTATTTAACTAAAAAAATGAAGTAAAACATAATTTAATTGTTCGTTTTTCTTTAACATAGCGATGACTCGTTGTGTAAACCTTCAGACTTACTAGGCTTGCATTTTTTTTGTAAGTACTGTGTAATCAGTTTCATATTCCCTTTTGTTCCTGTTTATGTAACAAACGCAAATGCATTCGTTGGTTCTGAAGCTAGTATAGTACGTCAACAGTGTTCTACAGTAACTACAAAAGGGTGTGTGAGCGGTGCTTCTGTCAGACACGCTCAGCTGTAGGATGTCACTCGGTTGTGTTTAAAAACATCAGTTCAGACCTGAAACCTCCAAGAAAAGCTAAAAGAGAACTAGTGAGACTAACTTTTGATTTCGGAGGTGAGAGCAGAACGGATGTGCCAGGCAATTTTGCACCTGCTGATCTTGATGACACTCAGCTGTCACTCTTTGGCTGAAAATGAGACAAATGTCACCTGTCCAGAACACCAAAGGGCTTTCGGGGGCTCTTGCTTCGAATTTGTGGGTATCCGGCACTCTTTCTTCAGTGCTCAAGCTTGGTGTGAGGGGAATGGAGGACACCTTGCTTTTATCCCTGACGAGGACACCCAGTACTTCCTCGAGAGACACATGGACACTAAGGAAGACTTTTGGTTTGGTGTGGCACCATCTGCTGAAGGTAAAAAGTCACACTTGTTTTTATTGTTAGTGGATATTTCCCAGCAGACCTCTAACTGATGACTTTAAATCAAACATTAACAACAAAACGTTTGCATGGACGAACTGTGCATCAGTTCCAAAACTAAACGACCAAAGACGCCTTTTTCTTACTGCACTGATAATGCTCTCTTCTCCTGTGGTTAGAAAATCAATCAGAAAATCAATTCTGTATCTCGGATGGTGGAGAATGCTCAGATTAAACACGGCACAATACAAAGAGCTAGGAAATCAGCAGTCTGACAAATTATGGTAAATTTGTTCCCACTGAGATTTTCACAGCATAGAGAGAAATGGCTTCATATAACACACTGATTGAGAATTCTGCACAAAGTAAAAATATAAAGTACACTAAAAAAAAAAAAAAACTTACACCCACCAGGTTAGTAGTTGGAGTCAACTTGGACCACAGTTTATAATAATAAACTTTTTGTAAGCCCCAAATGGTAACAGAAACTGAATGAGCTCTGCTCTAGATGCATTATTGATGCGTGTATGTTCATCAGTGGGCTTTCATGGCTTTTTTGCATCATCAGGTCATCTCTCTTGGCTCGATGGTTCACCTGTCACATATTCAAAGTGGGTGAGCAGTCCAGAGCCTGGAGCAGCTTGTGGCTACGTCCTGAGAAACTCGGGCTTTCACTGGGAGGCCAGAAACAACTGCAGCAAAAACCGGAGTTTTATTTGCCAGTTTGGTAAGTATTCTGACGAAGACTGTGTTGCACACTGAATCACTCCATACGAAGAATTACTTTTACACTGCCTTGTAATCTTTTCAGAGTCTGGGAGAACCATTGTGTGTGAGGGTCGTAACACCACTCTGCAGTGTGGTTCGGGTCAGGTGTTGATGATAGACGGTGGCTTCTACGGTCGTAAGAGTATTCATTACTGTCGATCCAAGTTCCCTCCACCAGCATCCCCACAACATGAGTGCGGCTGGGCGGACGCTGTAGAATCAATTACAGGTAAAACACGGTCAAATGGCGTCTGAGTGCAGCAACTACAGAGATAACTTCATTATTATTTCATTGTTGATCTTGTAATTCTAATTTATGTGCGAGCGGTCTAATCTGCACAGTGATCATAGCGTCATAATGGTCCCTCTCATTAAACCTGCTGAACTCGGGTAGGAAAACAAACACTGGCGCCTTATAAAAGGTTCTGCATGAATGAAAACTGTGGTGAAATTCTATCCACGTAGAAGCCTTATCTCTTACATCACAAAGAACACACTGTCTCACTGGAGCCCCTTCTTTGTAAAGATAATTGCCCATCGGGACATTTACGTAAGAACGCAAACAACAATGGCTTAAAAGCTTAATTGTCAGTAAAGATACATAGATGATTTCCATCTATCAGAGTAAATATTGACTTTTGAATTTAACTGATGACTGAAGCAGGCGGCCGTTTGTCATCGTTTAACGTTGATTCCATTTCATCCTGTTCGGGCACTGGGAGGACTTTTCAGCACGCATTGTGGTTTGGAGCGCATTCACCTTTTTAAACTGCACATCCAATCTATAGCATCTTTAGTGACGTACAAAATCATTAAACACATACAATAAAAAGCACATTTCTACATATGGATTAGTACCAGGCACTGTCCCACCTTTTATCTACTATGCTGCGGATGTGCCTCAGCTAAAATGACTGACTAACTGCAGACCACCATTCAAAGTATCAGTTTGGAATATTCATGGCTTTCACTCAACTGCAAACAAAAGCCATTTATCAGGCTTTACTGGCTATTTATAATTTCTACATCCATAAGTCTGGTAAGCCTTCTGGTATTCCTTGTCAAAATTAGAACAACCAGAAACCAGATATGGTCCAATCAAATCATCTTTTTAAAACAAGCTATCTGTGAAAATTTAGTTCGATTTAATTCAATTTAGTTTTATTCCTATAGTACCAAATCACAATAACAACCACCTCAAACTGTATACAGCGAAAACCTCAACAATCACATGAGCCCCAGTGAGGAAGCACTTGGTAACAGTGGGAAGGAAAAACTGACGCAAGCAGTTTGGAGTGAGAGGAAAGAGGCAGGACAAAGACGCACAGTGGAAGAGAGCCAGAGATTAATAATAATAACAACTAATGATTTAAATGCAGTGAAGTGTATAAACAGATAGAGAGTGAACAAAGGTGACTGAAGAAGAAACACCCAGTGCATCATGGGAGTCCCCCAGCAGCCTACACCTATTGCAGCATAACTAAGGGAGGATTCAGGGTCACCTGGTCCAGCCCTAACTATATGCTTTAGCAAAAAGGAAAGTTTGAAGCCTAATCTTGAAAGTAGAGATAGTGTCTGTCTCCTGAATCCAAACTGGAAGCTGGTTCCACAGAAGAGGGGCCTGAAAACTGAAGGCTCTGCCTCCCATTCTACTTTTAAATACTCTAGGAACAACAAGTAGGCCTGCAGAGCGAGAGCGAAGTGCTCTAATAGGGTGATATGGTACTACAAGGTCATTAAGATAAGATGGGGCCTGAAAATTCAATTCCTCGTATGTGAAGAGCAGGATTTAAAAACCCTTTAGTCTTTGTCTTGATGCATGCTCAATCATCCAGGTAAGTAAATTCCAAAAGTTGATTCTGTTCATCTGGATGTTCAAGGTTCAAGGTTCAAGGTTCTTTATTTGTCACATGCATAGTTATACAAGTATAACACACAGTGAAATGTAGCCTGACATGCTCCTCGACATGTGCAAAAATTGGGGGGGGGGGTGTAGAGGAAGAAAATTATATATATATATATATACTAGGGGTGCAACGATACACAAAATTCACGGTTCGGTTCGGTACTTTGGTGTCACGGTTCGATATTTTTTCGATACAAAAAAAATGTTCATGCCTTTTTAATTTGTCATTTATTAAAATTATAAATATATATTTTAACTCAAAAGTACAGTTTTTAAATTTAATGTTGCTGAAACAAAAATAATTAAAAAAATAAATATATCTGATTGAGGAATCACTCATCTTTGGAAAAGAGAGTTTATTACAGAGAAATGGCTCTTTCCAAAATAAAAGCTATACTATACGCTTCTTCTGGGCTATATTCTCAGCAGCATATTGTAGCGGGTCAGGGCTGTTCGGGGTTCTGTTTGTACAGTTATGTTTTGTTTATGTTGCCATAGTGACGGGTGACGCCCTCTTGCTGCGACGGTGTGTCCTTCCGGGGTCAGAGGGCGCCCTGTGTGTTGTTGTTGTTGTTGCTGTGCGGTTGCCGCGCTGAGCAGTTAGCTAGCGGCAGTGTTCTTCTGCAGATGTCAATAAACGGCTGTGCTCCCTGGCTAGCTCACGGGAAGCAAGACCAAACAACACCTCCGTCTCCTCGTTGTCTGAGCTCGCCACATTGGTGTCAGAAGTGGGATGATGGTGGCACCCCATGTTCTGACCCGAGTGACTTTTCCCCCGCCTGTCGTGACCGGCCGGTGCGCCAAAAGAAGGCACCTGGACATTTGCAAAGTGAAAGCAAAACACAAGCGCAAATTCAAACGCGATTTCAATATGTCACATATTGACAGTGGCTCACCGATGCCAATGACATAATTACCCAGCTACATTTCCGAAAGAATGCAAAAGCATTGACATATATTTTCCCTTCCTACAATAGCCCGACGGGCAGGGCAGAGATAGATTTTGGTAGCCCGACTGGAAAAATCGCTAGCCCGATTTTGCAAGCCCTGTGTTACAGGCATGGCCCTTTAAGGATGAAGCCTGATGGGAAATGTATTCGGGATGTGTGTAGCGGGACTGCCTGGTGTGTGTGTGTGAAGAGAGAGAGCGGAGAAGGGGAAAAAGTAACGGTTAGCTACAGAAGAGACGGAAAGAAAATAAATAAAAGGAATATAATAACTCCCTCGACAGCCAGAGTTGTGTCGGCGATGCTCGCTGTGAGTAAACTGTTTCAGCCCACTGTACGCTGTGTTCGTGCCTTAGAGAAGAAATAAAGTTCGGTGAAGCAGTTTCCTACGCCTCCTTCGATCTTTTTGCTAGCGGAGTTGACCTGTATAGTAAGCTGTTGCCGGCTACGAGTCAGTTACGGAACCTTCAAGTAACTGCCAGAGGTTTCCTTACTACGGTTCGGGGCCGCGGATCTGGCGCGGTAACACCTGTATCTGATTGAGGAATCACTCATCTTTGGAAAAGAGAGTTTATTACAGAGAAATGGCTCTTTCCAAAATAAAAGCTATACTATACGCTTCTTCTGGGCTATATTCTCAGCAGTATATTGTAGCGGGTCAGGGCTGTTCGGGGTTCTGTTTGTACAGTTATGTTTTGTTTATGTTGCCATAGTGACGGGTGACGCCCTCTCGCTGCAACGGTGTGTCCTTCCGGGGTCAGAGGGCGCCCTGTGTGTTGTTGTTGTGGCTGTGCGGTTGCTGCGCTGAGCAGTTAGCTAGCGGCAGTGTTCTTCTGCAGATGTCAATAAAGGGCTGTGCTCCCTGGCTAGCTCACGGGAAGCAAGACCAAACGACACCTCCGTCTCCTCGTTGTCTGAGCTCGCCACATTAGTGTCAGAAGTGGGATGATGGTGGCACCCCATGTTCTGACCCGAGTGACTTTTCCCCCGCTGGTCGTGACCGGCCGGTGCGCCAAAAGAAGGCACCTGGACATTTGCAGGACTTTGTGTGGGGCAATGGGGTCGTCGGGGACGACTGACCCCTTAGGCGGGGGCTATGTAGCGGGTCAGGGCTGTTCAGGGTTCTGTTTGTACAGTTATGTTTTGTTTATGTTGCCATAGTGACGGGTGACGCCTTCTCGCTGCGACGGTGTGTCCTTCCGGGGTCAGAGGGCGCTCTGTGTGTTGTTGTTGCTGTGCGGTTGCCGCGCTGAGGAGTTAGCTAGCGGCAGTGTTCTTCTGCAGATGTCAATAAACGGCTGTGCTCCCTGGCTAGCTCACGGGAAGCAAGACCAAACAACACCTCCGTCTCCTCGTTGTCTGAGCTCGCCACATTGGTGTCAGAAGTGGGATGATGGTGGCACCCCATGTTCTGACCCGAGTGACTTTTCCCCCGCCTGTCGTGACCGGCCGGTGCGCCAAAAGAAGGCACCTGGATATTTGCAAAGTGAAAGCAAAAAACAAGCGCAAATTCAAACGCGATTTCAATATGTCACATATTGACAGTGGCTCACCGATGCCAATGACATAATTACCCAGCTGCATTTCCGAAAGAATGCAAAAGCATTGACATATATTTTCCCTTCCTACAATAGCCCGACGGGCAGGGCAGAGATAGATTTTGGTAGCCCGACTGGAAAAATCGCTAGCCCGATTTTGCAAGCCCTGTGTTACAGGCATGGCCCTTTAAGGATGAAGCCTGATGGGAAATGTATTCGGGATGTGTGTAGCGGGACTGCCTGGTGTGTGTGTGTGAAGAGAGAGAGCGGAGAAGGGGAAAAAGTAACGGTTAGCTACAGAAGAGACGGAAAGAAAATAAATAAAAGGAATATAATAACTCCCTCGACAGCCAGAGTTGTGTCGGCGATGCTCGCTGTGAGTAAACTGTTTCAGCCCACTGTACGCTGTGTTCGTGCCTTAGAGAAGAAATAAAGTTCGGTGAAGCAGTTTCCTACGCCTCCTTCGATCTTTTTGCTAGCGGAGTTGACCTGTATAGTAAGCTGTTGCCGGTGTTGTGCCAAAAAGTGATTGTCTGCCAAAAAGTGATTTCCAGTGTTTCTGTGTATTTTTTATGTGTAATATCTTTACGTATGTTCGTAAATAGACTTCGGTGAACAGGGGATACAAAGGGGTTACATAAAGAATTAAAAAATTATCTGTTTTTTAAGTATCTTTACAACTTGTACTTACATTATAACCAATCCGGTCCTTTATCCCCACTTAAAATATTTTTACAGAACTATTGTAATATTTGCTGCCATTTCTGCTGTCCTGTTGGGCAACTTACTCTTACAAAATACATTTTTAATGTTAATGAGATTTTTTTTACTGCATAAATAAAGGTTATATAAAAGTCGCTGCCAAAAACTGATTGCGGCTTGTATCTTGCTACACGAATGTTGTTTGTGGCTCAAGATGACTTTATGTCATCCATAAGGGATGCATTTGACATATGTTTAACATATTATAGCCCAACAAGTTACTTATAGCACTTTAAATATGAGCAATCGCTTTTTGGCAAATACCGGAAATCAGTTTTTGGCAGACAATCACTTTTTGGCACAACACCGGCTACGAGTCAGTTACGGAACCTTCAAGTAACTGCCAGAGGTTTCCTTACTACGGTTCGGGGCCGCGGATCTGGCGCGGTAACACCTGTATCTGATTGAGGAGTCACTCATCTTTGGAAAAGAGAGTTTATTACAGAGAAATGGCTCTTTCCAAAATAAAAGCTATACTATACGCTTCTTCTGGGCTATATTCTCAGCAGCATATTGTAGCGGGTCAGGGCTGTTCGGGGTTCTGTTTGTACAGTTATGTTTTGTTTATGTTGCCATAGTGACGGGTGACGCCCTCTCGCTGCGACGGTGTGTCCTTCCGGGGTCAGAGGGCGCCCTGTGTGTTGTTGTTGTGGCTGTGCGGTTGCCGCGCTGAGCAGTTAGCTAGCGGCAGTGTTCTTCTGCAGATGTCAATAAAGGGCTGTGCTCCCTGGCTAGCTCACGGGAAGCAAGACCAAACGACACCTCCGTCTCCTCGTTGTCTGAGCTCGCCACATTAGTGTCAGAAGTGGGATGATGGTGGCACCCCATGTTCTGACCCGAGTGACTTTTCCCCCGCCGGTCGTGACCGGCCGGTGCGCCAAAAGAAGGCACCTGGACATTTGCAGGACTTTGTGTGGGGCAATGGGGTCGTCGGGGACGACTGACCCCTTAGGCGGGGGCTATGTAGCGGGTCAGGGCTGTTCAGGGTTCTGTTTGTACAGTTATGTTTTGTTTATGTTGCCATAGTGACGGGTGACGCCTTCTCGCTGCGACGGTGTGTCCTTCCGGGGTCAGAGGGCGCTCTGTGTGTTGTTGTTGCTGTGCGGTTGCCGCGCTGAGGAGTTAGCTAGCGGCAGTGTTCTTCTGCAGATGTCAATAAACGGCTGTGCTCCCTGGCTAGCTCACGGGAAGCAAGACCAAACGACACCTCCCTCTCCTCCTTGTCTGAGCTCGCCACAATATTAAACATATCAGGTCCCCATAAGGAGAATCATGTGCTAACGGCTGTCTAAATGACTTGGGTAAAGTTTGTAACATGCATGCTTGTTGTTTTTGTCTGCTTCCACTTGTCTTTGCACTAGGATGATGTCGGCGTAAATGTGCAGTCATATTCATTGTGTTCCCACTAGTGCTCCGTTATCGAGCTACCCCTGCGTGGGGCTAGACGGCTAACACGTTAACGAGCTAACTGCTCGCTAACACACTAGTTCCCACCCATGTAATTGAGCATTGCGTGGCACATCCAACATACTGTTTTACTTTAGTCCATGACGCACTTACCTTCAGGGTCATACGTCACATGAAAACCAAAATAATTCCAAACGCCACATCTGAATGAGGGTGGGGAAGGTTCAATTTGCCATGTTGCAAGGAGAGCTTAACTTCTGTCTCGCTAGCTTGCCCTGCGCTCGTCCTTCTGATGATGCTGTCTGTGTTGAGCGCTCAGTGGATCTGTGCTCGACAGTGCAGCCTAGGCTGAGTAGTCGAATGCAGATTTACTGAGCGCTCAACACAGACAGCATCGTCAGAAGGAAAGTTGATAAAATAAATTACAAATTTTGTATTGTTCGATACATATGCGTACCGAACCGAAAGCACTGTATCGAACGGTTCAATATCGATACGAGTATCGTTGCACCCCTAATATATACATACATATAGTATATACACTGGGTGAATGTGCAGTAGTAGCAGCAAGCAGGTGAATTCTGTACATTAATATGAATAGACATCTGACTATTTTACAGGATAGACAATATAAACATATTTAAAGTTAAAGGAATTGAAATGTACATTGTGCCTTGGTTTAGAGTGTCTGGAAGAGAGTCCTGTCTCAGTCAATTATAGATGATGTGAGCGGGCGGGTGTGTGTGTTTAGGGCACGGATGGCTTGGGGATAGAAGCTCCTCTTGAGTCTCTCTGTCCTTGCCCGGAAGATGCGGAACCTTGTAGCGTTTTGAGTGACGAGAAACTTCTCATCACTCATCCAAGTGACTTCTTCAGTCTCAGCTGACTGCAGGTTTCCAACCCTATAAACAGTACATTTACACAGTGACTGAAACCAGCACCACTGAATGAACCTTCAAGGATCTGGTGAGTAACGTAGTGTACGCTGTTAAGTGCCAGGAGGATTGCCAGGATTTATACATCTGGGAAACCAAACAACCTCTGGTGAAGCGGTTGGCACAACACAGAAGAGCTACCTCGTCAGGCCAGGACTCTGCAGCCTATTTACACCTACGCCAGTGGACACTCTTTCAATAATGAGGATGTGCACATCCTGGACAGGGAGGAACGCTGGTTTGAGCGCAGAGTCAAGGAGGCCAGTTACGTGAAAAGGGAAAGACGATCTCTGAATCGAGGAGGGGGCCTAAGGGTACATCTGTCACCATCTTACAATGCTGTGACTGCAGCCATTCCCCAACTCTCTGTGAATGGGACTCATGGCCATGGATCAATGATCTTTGATCAGTAGTTGCTGATCAATGGTCATGACAATTTGCATATTAATGATCATGAAACTGACCTCACAGCCCATTGTTCATTCAGTGGTGCTGGTTTCAGTTATTGTACAAATGTACTGTTTATAATGTTGGAAAGTTGCAGTCAGCTGAGACTGAAGAAGTCACCTGGGCGAGTGACGTTTCTCCCGCTGAAAACGCTACGTCCAGATATACAGAATCAACGTTTTAGGCCATCGATCTTTGGTAAAGCCAAATAGTAGATGTGTACACGGCAAAAAATATACTGGCTATATTCTTGTTTCTTGTTGTTAAATTGGCATAACTAACATTTGCAGTAAATACACACACATTTGGCAGTTTTCGAGGATTTTAAATTGGCCCTCAGCATGAATGTGAGCATGTCTCTCTGTGTTAGTCCTGATACAGACTGTCAGGGTACCCTGTCTTTTGCCCTGAGACAGCACCCCTTTAACCTTGAATTGGACAATGGATGGATGGATAATTATGATTAAAAAATGTTACATGAACACAGCATAAACACATCAGTGCTGCTGTTTCTCTTGCAGCCCAGTCATTGCATTAAAATGTTGATATTGTTCATTTCTACAAACCATAAGTATAATCTCAAGTTTATCACAACTCTTTTCATATTTTTTAGCGTCTCAAGATTATGAAGCCCCTCTCTGTGCGTGAGGTTGAAGGGATTTATTTGCCTTTGATTTTGGTAGCTAAGAAGCATATTGTCGTCAAAGCATGAACTAAGATATGAACAGATGCAAAACTTTGCTGAAACCACTGGAGCGTACATGTGTGTGCGTGTGACAGTGTGTGCTAGCAGCAGCTAATCATATTCTTCTGTGATTCCCAGCTCGTTGCCACGGCCGACAGGTCTGCCAGATTGCTGAAGTTGCGAACTCCTTTGCTGACCCTTGTCCTCAGCTGAAGAGCTACCTGTCTGTGGACTATCACTGCAAAGACGGTAGGTCACGGTTCTGTGCTCAGGTTAATTTCATTTTTTTTCCCTCTAAAGTGGAATCACACTTCCTAAATCCATGAAGGGCAGCGTGTGTCTGTTCTTTTCTATCCCATCTGTTTAATTTTCCCACTTAGAGTACTACATAGAGTCGTTAGGAGCCAGTAAAGTGTTAGAATAAGATTAACTATGGCTGATGATGCTTGATGCAGGCGTTAGAACCCCAATTAAAAAATGCTGCCAATCTAGCTCTCAAAACATTGCCAATAAATTTCTCTCACACTCTGTGGCTTATTTCACTTCTGGTGAGTGTGAAGATAAAAATATGGCTTACAAAGATTTGAAGTTCTCCCACTTGTTTAACCACGGAGAATTATTAAAACAGCGTTATTTACCTCAAATAGCACAAAGACAGTTGTAAAAATGTTTCAGAAATAAAACACTTTACTTCATAGTAGGAAGATTAACATAACTTTATCATTTCATGGAGGTCTGAGTTTGTCTCCATCGGTAGCGACGTCTCGCCTGGCAGATCCCGATGTACTAATGACAACTGAAGAAGTGAAAGAAAAAAAGGGGGGCGGGTGGGGCACGAAAATGAGAACGAACATCTTGTAGAACTGGGGGGTCATATATAGATAAGACCCAGAAGGGGTGTGTTTGGAGCCTTGGTCCCGCTCCTGAAATTCAGATAAATTATCTCCAATTGTTTCCAAATTTTTGATGAGCAATTTAAAGTTTTACTCAGAAACAGGAGCACAATCTCTTCTCATCACTCTCATACTTTACTGGAGTTCTTGGACAGAACAGATGGATTGTTAATGTTAATAGCAACGTAAAAAGGAAAAGGACTAGCTGTACTGAGGGTTTTTTTTATTTATTTGGCAGCAGTAGCTGTTCAGGTAAATGTCAAACAAACAATCCAAGCTTCACACTGAAATTCATTTTATATGTTTCACTGACAAGTTATATTATAGGTCAAACTATCAGACACGGTCTGCTTCTACAGTGACCCTTATCTCAACATCGGTAGATTCAAAACGGAAAGATTCCTCAGAGACGTCGGGCCATTTTGACACGATAGCATCGCGCAGCTGCTGCAGCTGCACATCTGTGATGTGAACATGTTGTTCACCACATCTAAAAGGTGCTCCAGTGGATTGAGATCTGGTGACTGTGGAGGTCCTGGGAGTGCAGTGAACTCGTTGTCATCCTCAGGACACAAGCTTGAGCTGATCTGACCTTTGTGGCATAGTGTGTTAACCTGCTGGAAGCCACCAGCAGTAGATGATACACTGTGGTTACAACAGGATGGTCACCAGTGATTCTCCGGTAGGCCTTGGCATTTAAAGGATGCTCAGCTGGTACCAAGGGGCCCAAAGTATGATAAGAAAATATCCCCCACAGCATTACCTGAACTGCTGACTCCATCATTTCAGGTTGTTTGCACCAAATTCTGATCCTAACATCTGAATGTCACAGCAGAAATTGAGACCTATCAGACCAGACAGTGTTTTTCCAACGATGAGCCTGTGCAAACTCTAGGCTCAGTCACGTTACCTGTACCTGACAGGAATGGCTTATACCAGGGGTGTCACAGATAAGGCTGGAGGGCCAGAATTGGCCAGGCAAAGATGACAATCTGTCCTGCTGGAAGGCTTTAGGAAATGTGACAGAGTACATAGATTTTGAACTCTTGGCTGTGTTGTCATAACGTTTCCTACTGATAAAGATGCAACTCCCATTGGCAAATACAACACCGAAGTGTTTAAGCAATAGAGAAACGATTAAATGACAAAAAGGTTCCAGTTTTCCCACTATCTACTTTAGAAAGTTGAAACTAAACCAGCCTACTGGCATCTTTGAAATAAAGTCAAACTGGGAGATTTGTGCCCCAGCAAGATCTGGAGAAGCTCACTCAGGTCTTTAATTCGTGTAGAGTTTAGTACTGGAGTGCTGTTTTTGGAAACACTACAGTTAGCTCAAAATGCGACTGAACTCCAATTCTCAGCTCCCTGCATTTTTAATTTAAAGTAATTTCGGTTGTTTATACATCATTAAATGGCATGGACCCCAGAAATATATATATGATCAGTCCCAACAAAAAAAAGTACAAACCAATCTATAGTTGACAACAAAGGCTGCATTTCCAGTTTATTTCTTTGGGCTGTCTTCTTATTTTTTTGCTCAGATCACATTAAAATCAGATCATGCTCCTGCATTAAATAACCTCTATGGTATCTGTGCTTCTATCTGTTGAGATCTTGTGCTTGTCTATTTTTTGCTTGCTGGGCTACAAGCGCTTTGTAACATTTCTGGTCATCCTCCCACACCACAGGGCTCGCACTGTCAGTTACTCCCACCGCTGTGGTTCTTGGTGACGTCAGAATCCACGTGAAGTGGCTTTTACATTCACCCCTGACAAACTTTAGCTGCAGAGTGAACACAGGAGATGGCCATGTAATTAATTTGAACAATCCAAAAGGGTGAGTATCAACATTAATAATCTTTAGGTTTTTTCAGCCATGAGTTTAAAGAACATTTTCTGCATTATTTTCCACATGAGGTTAGTTATTTTTGTGTAGGTGTCAAAGTTTTGTTTTTGCCTTCTATCCTGCTTTCTTGTTACTAAGTTTTGCACATCCTTGATTCCTTTCCTTGGCATCCTCTCAGTGCACTTAGTCCATCGTACCTGAGACACGAGCAGAGGAGATGAGGATGAAAAAGGAGGAGCAAGGAGTCAGTGCAACTGGCACTTAACATACTGAGACAGTTGCTCCAGGCTGCTATTTAAAAGCAATGGCAATACATTTATGCGGCACAGCTGCTTCCTCTGCAAAGCAGTTATTTCTTCTTCGATATGGAAAAAAACCCCTCATTTTTTGTGTAGACTCCCAGTTTGAGGATAGTTTGTATGTTACAGAGGTGTAGCACTCCTCATTCACGCATCACGGCAGGAAAAAACAAGTTTTGCAATATACAACTGTAGCTCCTCGGACAAGCCTCCTCTTCTGCTCAACAATGTGAGAGAGCCTTCAATAAAATAATCAGACTGATTTCCAAGTCACAGGCGGAAGGATAGGCTGAAATAGGCTCCACCCTGATTTGGACAAAAGGAGGAAAATGAATGGAGGGATGACAGATGAGACAAAGATGCACAAAGTAGAGAAATTAAAAATTTCCCCATCATTCCTAACACTGTGTCAAAATCACCTGCCAATTGTCTTCAGTCCATCTGGCGGGGGAATTCACCAGATGGACTGATTAATCCAATCAATCTACTCTGTTTCCAGTTTCCAGCTCGCCAACACCCAGCTCACCTCCTGTGATTCCCAAATGCATCCCATTGGCTTTTTGTGCTTTTAGATACTACATTTGTGTGGGTGGGTGTGTGGGGCTGTCATATAGAAATGAACATCTGTTAGATTCAAGCTCATTCGTAATCAGTTAATCAGTGGTGATTAAATCTGTATTTCCTGTTTTTGGAGGGCACAGTTTCAGTTTTGAATCCTGGTGTCTGTGGCGACAGTCACTGCTGTACTGGTAGTAATGCCTTTTACGTCAGCCGGCAGTAATTTGTTTACCAGAGCTGACAAGGCGCACAGCAACAGAAACATTACAGCATCTAGAAGTAGGATGCAGCCTAGGAACCATGCCAGAGAAGGTTTTGACGCTTCAGCTATAAAAGGCTCAGCACTTAGAAGCAATGCAGTCTACAAAATAAATAAAAAATCAGTCAACAGTTGAGCGTGTCATGAGCCTGCGTCAGCATTGTTTGTGTAATCGGTCTCACTGCTCTGACATGTGACAACATGAGCTTGGTGAAAGTTTAACAAAGTTCACTATGAAAGTGTGAACCACAACAATCCATTATATCTTTAGCTGGATCTGCTACATCTGTTCACCACACAATCATCACCTGTATCATAGTGAATGTGCAACTTATTTCATCCTTATGTTGAATTTAACCATGAAATGTAATGATACAAACAGGCACACCGCACTTCAGTTGGACCATGCTGCTATCAAAGTCATTTGTACAAAAGCTGGAGGAAAGTTGTGTAGGCCTACCATCTCCATCAGCGTTATAAGTTACCTGAATCTGTAAACCTTAAGAACAGGTCACATATTGATAATCTGCAAGATGTCTTATTTTGCAAGGAAAGGGATGTTTTAAAAATTTAATGTTTTTATTTATAAATGTTTTTTGAATGCCTAATGGAAATTAATAAGCGAGCCACTAGATTGCATACCTGTTTTTAACTGCAGCCACTTTCAGTAAAGGTACTGGGAATAAATGCAGGAATGATCAGCAGATGTAAGTTCAGTTATTTTTGAAGAACTGCATTATTCACCCAATTTCTCCCATTTAAATCGCCAAAAAAACCCCTAAAAATTTTATTAGACGTTCTGTGTGTAATGTCCAGAAAACCATTATGATATACTCACAGGCATTAGGTGAACTTTAATTTAATTTATTTAGGACAGTGCATGTTAATGAACATAAATGTAAAATAAATTACATGAATGTAAACATGCCAGATTATAGCCAAGGGCTAATTTCCATCTGTTGTCCATAAAACATTAAAAGTACTCACACATACACACCGTTCTATTCCCAAATAAAACATTAAAACTATACAACTTATACATGATCACACACTTGATTTGTCCATAACCAGTTTTTAACCTGTGCCTTAAACAAGTTGAATGTCGAGCATTCTCTAAAGGATTGAGGACTTCTATGTTATATCCTTGCGCTTCTTTGCAGGAAAGCACTTGATTAACGATCACAAGATTGAACGTCTCTGTCAATTTACCCCAAGGAGACTGCGCAAAAATAATAAAAACATTCTACTGTAAGACTCCACAGGTCTCAGGCCACATGCTAACGTTCATAACATTAAAATTCATGACAGAATAATTCGAAGAAGCATGGCTGGCTTTGAAGGGTTGCCAGGAGAAATCATCTTCTCTCTAAAAGAACATGGCAGCACGGAGTATGTTTGTACAAACTGCAAAATTTCAGAAACAATGTTCTTTGACCAGATGAGACCAAATTGGAGATGCTTGGCTACAATGCACAGCCACCCATTTGGTAGAGCCCAAACATATATCAGCATATCAGGACCTCACACCTCCTACCAGCTGTCAAGCAAAGTGTTGGAAGGCTGATGATTTGGGCTTGTTTTGCACCCATGGGATCTGGGCACTTTGTACTCAGCGAGTAGCTGGTGAGTCGCTCCAGTCTGCAGGTAACTGTGGCGATCTGCAAGCAATCCATGGCAACCTCGAGAAGATTTTTAGTGCATCACCCTTTTTCTGACAGATTTTGACTACCAGCAAACTCACCCTGGAGTCAGGAATAGAGATCTTCCTGGAGTGACCCCTGGTTCAGTGTTGTTGTTCAGTTGTGAACAAGCACATGCAACATCTTTTGAATTTGCACTTACAACTAAAGTACCAAAGTCTTTCAGTGATATCAGACAACATTTTGTTAAAGACTTAAGAGTCAGGGAAGATTTCATTTTTCAAAATCAAATCAAATCAAATCACGTTTATTGTCACATCACATGTGCAGGCACACTGGCACAGCACATGCGAGTGAAATTCTTGTGTGCGAGCCCCACAAGCAACAGAGATGTGCAAACACAACAACACAAACGAGCAAAATACAAGAATGGCCAACCTGAAACTAATAAATATATGTACAATATATAATAGTGTATGCATTTCTGGATGTGTATACTAAATATTTTCCTACGTGTGTGTGTGTGTGTGTGTGTGTGTGTGTGTGTGTGTGTGTGTGTGTGTGTGTGTGTGTGTATACACATTTTTACAAATTAAATAGTAAAAAATAAAAATAATAATAATAATAATAATAATTTTTATGACACATTACACCATTACACTGGGATTAAAAACCATTTGATGCTAATGGCTGTTTGTTTAATTTGATTTTGATGCACTTAATGGTTGTGTGGCATATCTGAAATAGTGTTACTCAAACGAACACGCTGATTCCTGTTTTTGAATTTGCTCAGGTTGGAGAGCAGTGTGGTGCACAAATACACTCATCCAAGTACCTTTATTGTGGCAGCTGAATGCACTTGCAGTGAAATGCACATTACTGCTCAGAAAATAATTACGATTCAAGAGCCTGTTGCAGAGATCGGTGTTATCAAGTGCTATGCTGGAAACCTGTCTTTTTATGAAACCAACTGCAAAGCCCTGTGTGGAGAAGCCTTTCATATTCAAATGGAAGTAAAAGCAGGTAGGTACCAAAGTGAACCTAATATCAAATAATTAAGTTGAAATTTTGATATCTCTACATAACAGCATCGGCTTTAGTTTGAGCATATATTTGTTTTTTTCCCGAAATCATGTTTGACTTTTACTGTCACTTAAGTTTTATTTGTTTTCTATTCTTTAGGTACGAATGTGACCTACAGAATCAAAGCTGATGAAAAGCCGTTGTCCGGTTTATCTGTGGTCAGAGGAACTGAACCCCAGAACGTCACAGTAACATCAGAAATAGTGACGCAGCTCGGGTCTGGCTGCCACCATCTGACACTTTATGCGTCTAACACGGTCACATTCCTTGAAGTGTCCAAAGACCTGCAGGTACAGTAAATCAAACTAATAGTCTTCTTTTAGTACAACAGTAACAAAAATAATGATGTATCATCCCCAGGTTTCTGTTGAGCATGGTGTTCATATGAATAAAGAATTTGAGTACTGATTGAAAAATTAGACTGTTTAAAATTCTTAATTAAATTTAACCTTTAATTATAAAACTTCTTTAAGATAATTAGGGAAATATAACTGGGAAGACGAGAACATCTCTCTCAATTTAATTCACAATTATTTCTTTTTTTTTTTTTCATACCAACTATGAATTTAAAAGTCTGCACTTTCATCCTGCTGTCCCCATTAAGGTAATCAGTCATTTTAAGTCAAGGAACATAGTGTGAAAATGTGCCTTTGATCTAAGTTTAATCAAAATTAAACCACAAGGTCTGATGTCACTCAGCTGCCAGCTAACCTCCGTAAACAGGAAGCTCACCTGCTCTTCTTTGCATGGCACAAAAACTCTGGAAATATATTGGAAGTTTTTGTTACGGCCGAGAGGGCCAGGCGGTGAGTGTGGACTGAAATGCAGACACAGAGGGAGGCAAAACTGGAGTGAATACAGTGCTTTATTTACAGTGCGTAGTTTAATTACAGAGCAGGAAATAATGTAGGATATGGACTGTGAAGGCTAAGAGGCCAGACTATGGAACATGGAGCTCAGACTGTGCGCTATGACTAAATGGTAAATGGCCTGTATTTGTACAGCGCTTTACTAGTCCCTAAGGACCCCAAAGCGCTTTACACGTCCAGTCATCCACCCATTCACACCCTAGACTAGATGCTAGATTTTGTGACCAGATCCTGGGGAGGGAAAAGGGGCAGCGGCCTGGGTGGAGGTACACAGAGTCACTATAACGAGAAGAGACAGGCAGTCAGTGGCAGTCTAGTGAATGTCAGTCGGTGGATTCAACTATGATGGTTATGGCTTACACATAGCAGGTGAAAGTGGCATGCTAGAGGTCCAAGGAGGGTCTGGAATACACTTGTAGCAACAGGCCTGGCAGGGAGGTGGGCAGGCGAAGTGCCACGGTTGAGGGGGTTACAACCAGATATCAGGAAACCAGCATCCAGACAGAGATAGGTGCAGTTCAGTTTGAGAAGCGTAACGCCCAGGCAGGTAGTGCGTTAGCTGTAGATCTGGCAGAGGTCTGTTGTGAGCGCTGGTCTTATATGCTGGTGACTTGATTGGAATCAGGTGTGAAGGCTGATTGGAGTCTCCGCCTGAACGTGGAGCCCAGCAGAGTGGAAAAACCCCGCACTCACCCAGACCATGACAGTTTTATTCTTCTCATAGACAGTCACAATTTAATATGTCAAGATTTTTCTTTATCAGACAATTTCTTACTGAATTAAAATGCTTTGTAGAGTATTTTTAATGTATCTTTAATGTATTTTCATAGTAAACACTAATTGCCAGATTAATGTGTTATCAGATTAACGTGTTATCTGCTTCTGTTATCTGATTAATGTGTTCCTCTGCTTTGTAATTCTGCTTATCCCACAGGTGTGTGTTCTGGAGAAAATAGTTGGACTTCAGGCCTCTGTGTTGACAGCGGGCGATGAATGTTTAGATTCCCCATTTATTATTTTTGATGTTTCCCTTGTACGAGGAGAGCCTGTGATGCTCTTGTTTTCTCTTTCTGGAAACAATGGCTTGTTCACTGAAACCAGACAAATGAATACCAGAAAGGAAATGTTTGAAACTGAAAACCCAATTCAAGGTGAGCTTTAAAATGTAAATGGTAAATGGACTGCTTCTTATGTAGTGCATTTTACCCCTCAGCCATAAAAGGCTAATTGAAGGTATTGTTGTCGTTCTGCCAGGTGGGCGGGCATCATGAATACCAAAGATTGTGAATGTGATAACTCAAGAACAAAGCAACATAGGATGTTCAAATTAGTGTATCTATTAAAAGTCTCAGACAAGTTTAAATCTTGGTGACCTCAACCTCAAGGTCAAAGATCAAGTTCTCCAAAAATCTTGTGAATGATAATCTAAGAATAAGGCGATATAGTATTTTGAAATTGATAACACAGGTATTCCATAGTGTTAATGCATCTCATTTTCTACTCTGCCTAGGCACTCTAAGTGCTTTACACAACTTACTTACAACTTACAACTTATGTTCATACACATTCACTCACATTGATGGATGCATTGGGTTGGTATCATGCAGACTGGAGCTGCCAGGGATCAAACCACCAACCTTCTAATTAGGACTGTAGATGACCTGCTCTACCTCCTGAGCTACAGCCACCCGAATTTGATGTCAGTCAAAATGTCTGAAACATGAATATTTACAGATTCTACTGCTGATTCATTGATTTTTTCCGTGTGTTTTTCTACAGGTTCTATAGAAGCAAAACTCAGAGTTTGGAACATCTTCTCCTCTCTTGAAGTGGTGCTGAATATATCTGCTTCTTGTGATAAAGATTTAGGCTTTAAACCCAGCGATCAAAATAACATTTTGTTTGGAATGAACAACAGACGGGTAATTACAGAAGTCCATCCAATTTATAGTTATGTAGTTGTACTTCTAATGTAACTGTACAAAATAATATTTTAAGTAAATATTAACCCTCATCCTCACCTTTGTTCTACCTTACCTGACATTTATAAATGCTTGTGTTTTCAGAGAAAGAAGCATGTTAGAGTTGGCAGAGCTCTACTGACACTCACAGCTAACCGTTCAGCTACAATAACTCAAAGAGATGGAGGGGAAGGAGACTGCGGAAACGACGACTGTGGAAAAGGCAACTGCAAAAAAGAGGGAGGAGACTGTGGCAAATGCGACTGTGGAAAAGGCGACTGCGAAAAAGGGGGAGGAGACTGTGGCAAATGCGACTGTGGAAAAGGCGACTGCGAAAAAGAGGGAGGAGACTGTTGCAAAGGCGACTGCGGAAAAGGCGACTGCGAAAAAGGGGGAGGAGACTGTTGCAAAGGCGACTGTGGAAAAGGGGGAGAAGACTGTTGCAAAGGCGACTGTGGAAAAGGCAACTGCAAAAAAGAGGGAGGAGACTGTGGCAAATGCGACTGTGGAAAAGGCGACTGCAAAAAAGGGGGAGGAGACTGTTGCAAAGGCGACTGCGGAAAAGGCGACTGCGAAAAAGGGGGAGGAGACTGTGGCAAATGCGACTGTGGAAAAGGCGACTGCGAAAAAGAGGGAGGAGACTGTTGCAAAGGCGACTGTGGAAAAGGGGGAGAAGACTGTTGCAAAGGCGACTGTGGAAAAGGCGACTGCGAAAAAGGGGGAGGAGACTGTTGCAAAGGCGACTGTGGCAAATGCGACTGTGGAAAAGGCGGAGGAGACTGTTGCAAAGGCGACTGCGGAAAAGGCGACTGCGAAAAAGGGGGAGGAGACTGTTGCAAAGGCGACTGCGGAAAAGGCGACTGCGAAAAAGGGGGAGGAGACTGTGGCAAATGCGACTGTGGAAAAGGCGACTGCGAAAAAGAGGGAGGAGACTGTTGCAAAGGCGACTGCGGAAAAGGCGACTGCGAAAAAGGGGGAGGAGACTGTTGCAAAGGCGACTGTGGAAAAGGGGGAGAAGACTGTTGCAAAGGCGACTGTGGAAAAGGCGACTGCGAAAAAGGGGGAGGAGACTGTTGCAAATGCGACTGCGGAAAAGGCGACTGCGAAAAAGGGGGAGAAGACCGTTGCAAAGGCGACTGTGGAAAAGGGGGAGAAGACTGTTGCAAAGGCGACTGTGGAAAAGGCGACTGCGAAAAAGGGGGAGGAGACTGTTGCAAAGGCGACTGTGGAAAAGGCGACTGCGAAAAAGGGGGAGGAGACTGTTGCAAATGCGACTGCGGAAAAGGCGACTGCGAAAAAGGGGGAGGAGACTGTTGCAAAGGCGACTGTGGAAAAGGGGGAGAAGACTGTTGCAAAGGTGACTGTGGAAAAGGGGGAGGAGACTGTTGCAAAGGCGACTGCGGAAAAGGCGACTGCGAAAAAGGGGGAGGAGACTGTTGCAAAGGCGACTGTGGAAAAGGCGACTGCGAAAAAGGGGGAGGGGGAGGACCTGATTGCGGAACGGATGGAGATGGCTCCAGTGGCTTGTCATGTAGCATATCTCCACAGAGTGGAACAATCCTTGATGCTTTTGATATAACTTGCAATACTGAAAATCCCTGCTCTAACTGTCAGTATTGTTTCAGCACTCAGAGTAAGTACTTCTGGATCAGCAAAATCTTTTAAGACACTGATGTAACTAAGTAAACAGTGGCATTTATTTTCCACGTTGTTTTAACATTTGGGGCGATTTGTCCCAGCGGTAAGTTGTGTTTCTAAAGATCCATAGAAACACGGGGGTGGCACTGTAGAACAATCCAAAGTGACTGATCCCAGGGATGAGTTAGATCCTGAAATATATGTACATATTATAGAAAGAAGCATTCCTTTCAAGGCCTCACTGTAAAGTCACTCTAAGTAAAAACTGGCACAACTCACCCCACTTTCCGCTACTGATCAAACGGCGTTGCCCAATCTGCAAACGACGTGGCCAATAGGAGGCTTCTGCAGCTACAGCCTAAAAACACACGCATTTACTACCAAGTAAAACAATAAACATACGGCACAAAATAACATACCAGAAATCGATGGAAGGCTTCCGGAGAAATAATCCACAGGTGATCTCCACAAAAACACGAGTAGCACCACTCAACCAAAGTGTAGCCCATTCAGACTGAGGCAGTAGTGACATGACTCCTACCTGTAACAGCTAGGGAAGTCAGGTGACAGAGGGCTCAAATGCGTACAGCGACAGGTGAGCAAGTGAGGGATGCAGCTACTATTATCGTAGCACCATATAATGTGATTGGCTAGTAGTGTGATTAATAATCCAATACTGAAATATTCATAATATTCATTTAGCTACAAACACAATGGAGTATATTTCACTAGAAATCTAATAATGATAGAAACTCTCTTGTTTGAACCTTATCAGGTAAGACTCTGCGATGCAGTCAGAGCAATGAAGTAAAATTCATCTTCCTTCCTCTCGGAGACAGCAATTCTAACTACAAACTGAATATACTGGCAACTGCAACGGGTGAAGGCCAAACAGTACTCAGCACCACTATAACTGCACAGGTATGCCACAAATAGGATGCATGTACTGACGAGAAAAGATCCAGAGTACGGAAATGCTCTGATTTTGTAGTACTGTGAGAAAATATTTTCTTCTCATCAGGTTATGGATTCAACTTTGAGCTTAAGCTCAATAGAGAACATCTTGGATCAGCTAAAGGCAGAAGGCCAGCTGTCACCAGAAGTCGCTGGACAACTCTTCAGTTCTGTGGCCAATGAACTTAACGACCAATCTGATCCTGCAGGACAAGCAGATAGGCAAAAGGTAGCAAATCTCATCCTGTTTAAGGATAGGACCAGTGAAGAGCCTTGTGCTGCCAGCAGGGCTAAGCAAGCTTTTAACTTTTAAGGCCTTTACACACCGGATGGGTTAAAATTTTTTCAGGCTCACGTATTGTTAATGCAGCTGTTAACATCAACCGTGTAATTTTGCAAAAAGAGTCTGGACAGCTCCACTGACATCCTAAAATATGTACAAAAACAGTCATAATGCAGTTATGAATCAAACCACCAAATTTTCTCTGTTGCTTCTTTGTTGTGAGATTTGGATGAACCCAGAATCTCCATTTCTTCCTTTTGTTGTTGTGTATTCAGATTGCAGTCAGTGTGTACAGGCCTTTAATAGGGCATGCTTTAGGAGCCGCCCAACAGTTGATTCATTCAAAGGAAGTTTCTGTGTGTAATTTTACATCTTTTTGACAGCTTCTCAAGAAAACACAGGTCTCATTTCCAAACTTAATCAGACAGGGTGGATGGAAAGGAAAAACCATCTCTGTGAATCAGGAAATGTTTGAATCTGAATGAACAACATTGTTACTGTAAAATTCTAATATGTCACTTTTTTATGCATTTATTTTGTTGGTGTCTGAAGCTTCGACAGAAGATGCTGGACATATTGATTGCTATAGTAAATGAAAATCTCAACAAAACTCTACAAGACGTTCAGGTGTTAGCCACAGCACTTGCTTCTCTCGTCAAGAAAGGGACTGAACTCAATACATCAGCACAGGTACTGTAGAGAAGTTCAAAAAAGGAGGAATCCATCAGTAAGGACTGTAGACATCTCTCTGCAATGCGTACCGATGTATTTTGCTTTCACTGTAGCTCCCTTCTTAATGGGAAGTAAATGTTTGGTGGACAGGGCTTTTTTAAAATTAAAGGTGGGACATGAGGACCACATTTTAAAGCTTTTGACAATTCAAAAATGTTAATATCTTCATAATTTCTCCCAAATACATGTCTGTGACTGTGAGTTAATTTCCACCTTCAGGAAAGGGCCGCATCATTGTTCGCAACCCTGAGTTCATTTCTCCTCCACATGGATCTAAACGCAACTGAAGTCTTTGCCACAGCCAACATTATTGTGGAGGGCATAAGCAACATGCTCGACTATTGTCCCAGTGTGAGTCTTATGAGGCCGATACTGATTGTGTTTATTTCTCTGGGGAATCGTGGTAGCTTTTAATGTTAGATATGCAAATCAATATCACTTCCCAGCAATATCTGCTGTCTCTTCAAAAAAAACCTTTTTGTATTTAAAATCAGTTTTATTTCTTATTCTAAATGTTGTGTGTTGCAGAAAATCACCTCAGATGGCCTTCTTGGGGCCCTGTACAATATACAGAGTGCGATGTTGGTCTTTATGGAGCTCAATGAGGACTCAAGCATAATTCAGACAACGCACGTTAAAGTATTTGTCAGAAGGTAAGTTTCACTTCGAATGCAAGACAAAGTTATCAAACAAAAATTAACCACATGTCCCAGAAATTTGAACTGGAAAAATCTCACTGATGCTGGTATACTAAAAAGCTGAAGCCTACAGTCACCTGTCTACGGATGGGTGACAAAATAAAGGAAAACCTGCATAAACCACATGGAAAATTCAGCAAATACAGATGTTTCAAATTCAAATTCTATTTGTCACATACACAGTCATACACAGTACGATATGTAGTGAAATGCTTACACAACTGCTCGTGACCTAAAGGAAAATGAAAAAGCTATGAATAAGATAGGAAATAAATATAAAAATTAAAAAGAGCAAATTTAACTAGTGTTGAAAACACGCAGTTCTTTGAATCTTTGGGCTGAAGGAAGGACAATACTCGGTGTATATATGCTCAATCAACAATCATTTATTTCGGTACAAATCACAAACAGAGCATTACAACGTCCGGACGGGAGAGATGCCTGCAGAGGTTCGACAGCATGTCTCAAAATGGTGGCAACTTTCACAGACTTTTATAGCTAATCCTGACCCCCCTCCCTGTCATAAAAGCTGCATCTTCACATGTTTTTCTAATTCTTAGTGAGCCTGGCTCCTGACCTTGCCTCCCTGTCTTTCTGTGTGAAACTGGAAGGGGGGTGAAGAATGTGGTTTTATCTCTTCTGCTCAGACACCTAGTCTCCCTGTTATGGCCTTCTTCACATGATTCAGCAGTAAAACATTCTCAAGAAAACAGTGTCAGACATTCACAGCTGATCAAGGATACAGAGTAATGCACATTTTGTCTAATGAACTACAAATGATTATGTTTCTTTTATTCAAGAGTATAATAGAGACTAAACTACATAGATAGCACACCATTAGAACTAAAGGATAATATATAGCCTGCAGCTGTTAAGCTAATTTACTACCTTGACTACTGGTCATAAAATGGCATATGTTTAACTACTTGTCATTAACAACATTAACAACACTAGGAAGGAATAAAATAAAACAAAATAAAATATAAAAATTTAAGTTAAAAATGAAATAACTGTACAACACAAATTAGAATGAAGGGTAAATTTAACTGGGAAAGAATAAGATAAAATATATAAATTAAAGTTGAAAATAGAATAACTGTACAACAAAATACACAATACACAGTATAGAAATATATAAGAATGTATGAAGAAATATAAATATATATATACACAATAAAAGCAGCTGTACAAGTATTAAATGGAAATGAAGAAATATAATGTCCATCTTGTACAATCCACATTTGTAAGTGCCACATTCACATTTTCCATAAAACAATGTTGTGTGGCACCTATGAAAGCGCTGAGGAGTGACTATGTCCTAAAAATATCCGTTTACTACAGTAAAGGCAGAATCTGTGACAATCCAGATTGAATCCAGTTTTGTTTTTACAGTGGCTTATTATACTGACAACATTATATAGTAAAAGGATCTCTTACTGAGCCTCTTTGAAGTGACAGTGGTTCACATTTATGTCCCCTCCAGTTGTTAACATAACTACCATAACGTGGTTACAAGTAGCCAAGTCGCAATGAAAACACATTTTACTTTGTATATTAATAGTTTATTGATTCCAGAGCTGTTAAACTTGCAAACTAATATTTAAGAGAAGCACATGTTTAATGTGGATCTCCTGATCTTTTCTTACAGAGTTTTACCAGCAGTCTTGTACACAGGCTCCGTAAATATTACCAACTGTACCTGCATCACATTTTCTCTCCCACAACTACCCACTACCATACTTCCTTCAGACAAACCAGTGGATGTGCGAGTACGTCAATACCCATGTGCCTATGAGTGTTTGTGCTGTGGATATGTACATGTGTGTAAATCAATTTTGCTCAATCATCCTAACGTCTAATGTCTGACCTGATCTTTGAATTACACTTTCAGATGCTGAACTTAGATGTAAACCCATTTTGTTGGAAGGTGGGATGGGACATCAGCAGATTCATAGGTTATTTATCCCTCACAACAAAAGAAGGGTCTGCTATCCCTGTGGAAAACTTAAGTAAGGATATTCAGGTCAGTGTAGCAACATTACAGCATCCACACTTACTGTTTTCAATCTCCTTTTGAGAGGACTTGTTTCTGGGGACTTTTGAGAAATGCATATTAAGAATAGTTTTGTGACAGAAGTGAAGATGGTGAATCTGTTGGCCAGAATTCCTATCAATGGCTAAAACACTGGCTAAAAAAGAATCACAATAAGGTCATGGAGTGGCCTAACCAATCTCCAGAATTTGATAATCTAGGGAGAGAGCTGAAACTGTGAGTCACCAAGAAGAAGCCAAGAAACCTGGAGAGTTTAGAGAGTTTCTGTAAAGGGGACTGGGCTATAATCCCTCCCTAGATGTGAGAGAAGGTGGTGACCACCTACAAGAAACATTTTACTGCTTTCAATTTCTCCACCAAGTGCTAAGTCATATTTTACTTGAGGATTAAATACTTATGCAAATACTTTCACTCAATGACAAAAAAATATATATAATAGAAAAGGGCCTGATGTAATTCTGGGGAGGGATTACTACTTTTAAATAGTAGTACAATTAATAGTAGTAGTAGTACTAATTAATATGTTACTTGCATGTAACTATTTTACAAGTTTAAAATATGTTAAAGTGGCTACATTTTGAAACAGTGGATAACTGCTTTCTAACATCTGACTTCAGATCATGTTTCCACGGCTTGCTGGAGAACAAGTGAACACCACTATTCTCGACTTGGGGAACTTCAGCACAACGGTTATTGATATTCCTTCAGCGAACTCTACCCTGGTTCTAAAGGTTCAGTGACTTGTTCTTTTATGTCGACTCCTGAAATTAGAAGAAGCAAACATGCTTAGTGGACAGTTATATTATGGTTACATTACATACAGAGGCTACATTCTGTTCAGCGTGACTTTTGCTTGTGACCATGCTAACATTGCTAACTGTTAGCAGAAAGTGTAGCTACAAGACAAGGCTAAAGAAAATTTTTACATGGCAGTTTTGCATTAAAAGATCAGCTATTGCAGGTCATCTCCTGGAGACCACGAATATATGTACCAGTTTCTGACACATTTCATCACCTACATCAGAAGAATCTTTATTTGATGTAAATTAATGTCATAGTGATTAACCGCTGACAGATTGTCATGTCAAATATGTAGAGCCACGCTGTTACCCTCCCTAAAACTTCATATCTTTGCTACACTGTAGCACTATGATGACTGCAGCCAATCATAGTTTTACTAATTATATTCTTTATTCTTTCATGAAGGAAATTCATGATTTTATTTTAGATTGCGCATTCATAAGATTTTGTCTTGCATGTCCAACCTTTTAAAGATGATGCCTTCAAAGGTTCCTTTACCCTTCAAAGTCCTCCTTGGTTATAATGACTACCCTACTGAGACAAATTATGTAGCGGCAACAGAGATGCCTCAGCAGGGAGCCACACAAGGTAAGAAATGCCTTTGCTTAATTGTGGTGACAAGATTTTTTCCACTTCTAATGTGACTGAAGTGAGATTTGACTGTGTCTCATGTGCCTGCACAGAGGAGAAATACACATGGCTCCTGCACCCTGAGGATTTAAAGGGCAACACTGGAGTGCATTATCTTGTTGTGAGACCCATAGTGGGCCCAGGTATAAAATCTATAAATGCCAGTTTATCAATTACGCCCATCACAACCTCATGTAAATTTTGGAATAAATCACTACTGGACTGGAGCAAATCTGGATGCAGAGTAAGTGCAACATTTCAATCTGCTACACGTACAGTGAGGCGTTGCTTAAACAATAATGGAAATATAAGCTGTTGTCTTTCAAGGTTGGTGCCAATACCACGCATTTAGAAACCCAGTGCCTCTGCAACCACCTCACCTTCTTTGGGACCTCCTTCTTTGTCACTCCCAACCTTGTCGACCCGTCACGCACTGCTGAGCTATTTGCAACCTTTGCCGATAATCCTGTGGTTGTGTGCTTCGTCGCGGCACTCTTTTTGGCATATCTCTTGGTCCTCGTGTGGGCAAGACGAAAAGATATTCAAGACACAGTCAAGGTATTGCATCTCTCGTGGACTGAAGAACAGATTAAAAATAACAAAAGGCTTGTCTGTTTCCTAGGAGTATTATATATCTTAAAAAAAACACAACAACAACTTATATGTTAGTTGTTCTGAGGTGTTTTCTGTGGAAACAGTTGTGTTTGAGGCTCCAGGGGACGCTTGATGTTGTGAAAACCTGGAGGTGTATGAGTTAGAGAATAAAGAAAATAGCTAGAAAGACTTTGTAGCTCACTTCTCATCTGTTTGATCCTTAAGGTCATTTCAGCCACTTCTAAAATACACACTTGTATCTCTCTGCATCTTCTATATTCTTACATGAACTCTCTCTCTGGATAGATAGATAGTTTCTAGATAGATAGTTGAACGCTAATATGTGAACAGCTTTTCTGTTTGGGAATAGCGTCTCCATCTCATGTCCATATAATATTTTTGCTTGTTGGCTGAATAACAGGTAAAGGTGACAGAGCTGGAGGACAATGATCCAATGGATGAGTATCGCTACCTGTTGAGTGTCTGCACCGGGCATCGTATAGGAGCCTCCACTTCCTCTCAGGTACATGTGTTCAGTGAAAGTCACACTTATCACAAAGTTACTTTAGACTTGTGGAAACATCATGAGATGCACGTTCTCTGTTTTCAGTCTGCTTATCAGCAGCTCATCTTTTTACAATTTCACCACCAGAGATGGGCAGTAACGTTACTGTAATCCGATTACTTTTTTCAAGTAACGAGAAAAGTAAGGGATTACTATTGCCAAAAAAGTAATTAGATTACTGTTACTTCTCCCATAAGCACCCTGCGTTACTGCGTTACTAAACCGTGATTTTGTTCGTGAGCGTGTCTCACGACAAGGACGTACGAGCGTGCGACGTACGAGCGTGCGATGTCCATGTGCAGATCAACAATGAATAATATGGAGTGCAGGAGAGAAGGTACGACCATGCGGCGTTTAAAGCTTGGAAGTACTGGCATTACTTTGAGTTTGATTCTGTAAGTGACAAAAACATTAGCGTTTGCTGTTCACTCTGCGTGGAAGAAAAAACCTCTTTCTACAGCGAAAAATTAAACATTAAATCTGAGCAAGCACCGAGCACACCGCCACGGGAATGTGAAATTCACAGAGAAATCCCCGGATCCTCCCACTGACATGACTGCTGAGGCACCGGGCAAACCTCCACCCGCCCCACTCCTGCTAAATAGATGAAAATAGATTTAAGAGCCACAGGACCCAGTGCCGCTGAGTCTTAGATTTTATTTGAAAGAGTGAGTGCAAACACAAAACATTATTTTATTTTATAAGCTGGAATATGCAGAAAATAGGTTTGAATGTTAAACACATTTCACAGAGAATATTGCATATAATTAAATTTTTGCTTGATGCTTAAAGTTAAAAGATTAAAACCAATAAAACACGTTTTAAAGAGAGACTTTTTCATTTGATTACATTTTACATAATGATGGATTATGCAGAAAAAGAACTGGGCTGAAAGGTCTTTCGCTTTATTATGTATTGAGGTTGTGTCTCATGTTTTTATAAACTAAGTAATAAAGTAACTAATTACTTTTGAAAACAAGTGATCAGTAAAGTAACAGGATTACATCTTGGAGAAGTAATCAGTAATTAGTAACTAATTACTATTTTCAAGTAACTTGATCAACACTGTTCACCACAAACAAGAACTTTTTCATCTGTGTTACCCAAACACACAATACGCCATTCAGCAACTCTTCATGTTTCGCTGGCAGTGAAACACCGTGAAGCACTCAATAACCAAAGACTTCTGGGGTTGCTCCATCAGCTCCATCTTAAGGGCGAGTTCTAAAATAGGCTTGTGAATACTCAGCTTTCGTTAGGTGGTGGGCTTCATACACCTGCTCTTTCTGCCGACACATTAGGCCCCATAATATATGTGTTTTTTTAGCATGTTCTGCTAACACTAAGCTACAGGCAGATTTGCACTTGGGTTTCAGCACATGCTCTGTACTGATCACTTAGGCTGCTCATCTCATCACTCGTATTTTCTGTCTGTACTAACTTTTCAGTGATTTTTTTTTCTTTCAGTAACTTTATGTGAAAAAGTACATTGTTTGTGTCTTTTCTTTTCTGTATTCCCAGACTGATGTATGCAATTACATATTAAAGAAAAGGCACATGCACATGCTTTAATATCTATCTCATCAGATAGAATAGAAGAAGAAGAAAGTTAACGAGAGTGGAGCTTAAACATGCATTTTTTAATGTCCAACCGGTGGCAACTCCTCTGGATGGAAAGTAAAGAAACTAATAAAACAGACTGTATAGAAGTATTTTGGTAAATTCTTACTTTTCTACTTGTTGCTAACACTGACCTACGAGCTTGTTAGCATGTTAGCATGTTACGAGCTCATGTTTAATGAAATTCTGTAACCTGTTTCCTAGCAAAATATAAATACATGCACAGCACTGTGTGTATCATATGCACTGCACACAGACTCTCACACTTACACACAGTGGAATCTTAATTGTTATTTTTACAGTGGTTATTCTAACTGTATGAAACAGACAAAAATTGATCAAGTCCGTATTTCTATTACTATTTGAAGTTTTCCCTAATATATTGCCAGAAACAGTTTAAACCAGTACTAAGGCGCTACCATTGCTCTCATATGGAATCAGAATGGTATTGTTTTCAGTTTTATACTTTTCATGCACAAAATTGATTATTTTAGGTGACAGTTACTCTGCTGGGCACAGAAGGACACAGCGAGCCTCACCACTTGACAGATTCAAAGAAACGTGTGTTTGAAAGGGGAGCAGTGGACATGTTCCTGCTAACTACGCCCTTCTCCCTGGGAGACCTGCAGGGCATCAGACTATGGCACAACAATTCAGGAAGCCATTCTGCCTGGTAGGAAAAAAAGAAATGTCACAACCACACAAAAGAAAGGCATCTCGACAATTATGGTATTTTCTGAGTCATTAGAAACATACTGTTTGACCAAGAACACCACAATGATTGGACATTAAGGTGAATACAGTGTGAATCCGGTCCCAATTACACTGATCTTAAAGATAATTATTGTTGCTTTTTTAAGGAAAACATGGTCTTTAAATGCAATTCAGCTGTCATTTTAAGTAATATGTCTTCTACTGACTTTTGTGGGTGTCACGTGGAGCAAAGCAGAGGTCACATGATTGCATCTTGCATTTACATTGTTTGCCTTTTCTCAGGTATGTAGGCAATGTCATGGTGCAGGATTTACAGACAGAGGAGAAATGGCATTTTCTATGTAATTCCTGGCTGTCAGTAGACATTGATGACTGTTCCCTCGATAAAATATTTCCTGCTGCAACAGAGATGGATCTAAAAAGGTTCAGGTAAGCGCAAAGCCTGGTGGTACGTTTGGTAGCAGAATTACACGTACAAGCACTCTGTCTAGAGGCTGAACATGAAACCCAGATTGGGAGTACTGATCAAATGCAAATTCAATCGAATTCATGGTTTGGAGTTCCATTTGGATAATGTTATGTTTGCAGCAGGCAGGGTAAACTATCATTTTTTTTTTAAATGAAATTCACTTTCACAAAGCAGCAGCCAGAATTTACTTTTCAACTCGTTGAAAAATCTACCAGTGCTTGTGGACTTTCACAAGGCTACCAGAAAGAAATTATTAGGCCCAGGTATGATTAAAATGCAAGGTGGAGGGAGAGTGGACACACTGGACAGAGGATGCTGAGCTGCCAAGCAGGAGAA
Organism: Aulonocara sp. 'chitande type north' Nkhata Bay; assembly: GCF_057382095.1. NCBI lineage: Eukaryota > Metazoa > Chordata > Actinopteri > Cichliformes > Cichlidae > Aulonocara > Aulonocara sp. 'chitande type north' Nkhata Bay. Next base: position 38,384,148 of record NC_141359.1, read on the forward strand.
AAAGAAGAAAACAGAGAAGATTCATGGATGATGTGATAGAGGACATACAGTGGGTTGGTGTGACAGAAGAAGCTGGGGATAGGGTGAGATAGAGGCAGATTTCCAAAGACGAAATGAAACCCAGTAAAAGCTGCCACTTTCTTCTCATCCCAGTTGAGTAGCTAAATATTTGGTTTAAGCGCTGATCTGGTGATTTAGTGGGGATTATTCGCTTTTCTTTAGGCTCTAAAACCTCCAAATGCTTCAGATCTACAATAGTGTTTTACAGGAATTAGAAAAAGATTAAAATGTGATGCTAATCCATCACTAATTAGCTGTTTATGAAGGTTTAAAACATTTGATTTTTACAATGTTGCTTTTATCTTTCAGTAATTTGTTCTTCACAAAGACAACAAAGGATTTCAATGACGGACACCTCTGGATTTCGGTGATCAGTCGACCACCGAGCAGCCACTTCACCTGTGTGCAGAGAGTGTCCTGCTGTTTTTCTCTGCTGCTCTGTACCATGTTAACCAGTATCATGTTTTATGGGATCCCAAAAGATCCCTCTGACCAAGTAATGGACCTAGGTACATCAAAAATGTATTGCCATTAAATTTACTTTTAAAAAAGTGTAAAAAAGTCCAAATCTAATTAATCTATTTCCCATTTGTATTTTCAGGAAGTTTTGAGTTTACTTGGCAGCAGTTCATGATTGGAGTTCAGAGCTCCCTCATCATGTTTCCCGTCAATATCCTCATAGTCAGTATTTTCAGATTCACTCGTCCTCGGGAGTTTTCTTGTTGCCAGCGCAAAAAAAAGAAAAAGAACACACAAGATTCTTCTGCCACAACGGACATGACTAACAGAGTGTCTTTAGATGTTATCATTAAGGTAGGTGTTTCCTGTTTTTGTGTTTCTGCATTTAATATTAAGGTGCTGCTAAACTGGCACCCAAGCCTTATGACAAACCTTTTTGTACGTGTTACAAATACTGATGGTTTTGTGGGTTTAGAAGAATTTCTCTAATGTGCATACACTTCATTTGGTATCAAAATTCGGTATTGAATGTGCTTCCCCTTAGGACATCACAAGAATTGCCCACTCGCTCTCTAAGACGATGAAAAGCAACGTCGCATGCAAGGAGATTAAGTTTGTACCTGGACAAGAAAATGATGTCAATGCTATACTTTCTGTGTTGAAAGACTTAATCACACAGAATAACACAGCTAGTGAAAATATCGAGACAGAAACACAGCCTCAGCTATCAGGTGAGTTCTCGTGTTAATAATTGATCATGATCAACTAAAAGTGCTGCAACACTGCCCCAAACCCCCATCTTATTTAAGTTTGCGCGACCTGCCCGTTAAGAACATATTCTTGGGTACTTCTATAAAGTTGAAGCACGGACATCGTGACACACTGGAGGAGATCAAGTGGCCACTGAAGTGCAAGTAGCTTTCTAAAAACAAGAGCAAAGTTGCAGGGAGCCAAATCTGGCGCCTGCTGATGAATGATTGTGCTGCTGAGGCCAAAATCACCTGCCTCTTCAACTGTGGTGCGTCTCACTGAGTATCAGCACACACCACACTGAAGCGGTGTACAGCAAATCTTCTGGGTTTCATGGCTCTTTAGGATGTTACCTTAGACTGTCTGAGCCTAGAAAATGAATTTATGGTGAATGCTGCATCTTCCTCGAGCGATGCTTTGCCATTGGGGTGAGGTCTACTGAGAAGTACTTTGGTTTGAAGCCGGGGTCAGTTGGACACAAATTTTTTACATGTTAACTCTGCACCACATACGAGTGCGTAGAATAGGATTCATGTCTTCGAGTGCCTCTGGATACAAACCAGAGGGGAGATCAGCTAACTCGACCTTTGGACTTTTCACAAGTGTAGTCAGACAACTTTATGATCACAGCTCTCGCATTAAGGGTCAAATTAGTACTTACATATCAGAAGGTCTCACAAACAGTTTGGTGTCAGTTCTTTTGCTTTTAAATAACATGCAAAGCAAATTTAAGTGGCGTGCTACAAATTTGATGGACGTTGTTTTTAATCAGCTGTTAATTCAAAGAGGCATAAAAGATGAAAATTTGCCTGAAAGGACGGACACTGCAGAGTTCTGAAATCATTCAGAAGATACTTGCTTATATGACAAAGTGGTTGTTTGAAACAAATAAAGACAGAATTTGAAAACGCTGCCAACAATCACATTTCTGCAAACAAAGCAATTTTTGCTTTCTGAACACATCATATCATGTGCTTCCTTGAGATTTCCAAGTAATAACATATGTACATTTTCAGATAGCAGCGCTTATCCAGCATCGGCAGAGGGGGTGATTCAAAAGAACAGAAACAAAAGCCAGTATCTGTACAGACAACTGTGTCGCATCGACAGTGAGTTGAGTCAGCTGGGTCCCTCAGGCTTCCCGAATCCACACAGCTACAAACAGGCGCTGCAGCAAGTCCAGAGCACGAAGGAGTTGCTTGAAGATCAACTCGTTGCATCCAACAGAGGCGTTCCAGATGAACCCACCAACAAAACGTATGAAAGTCACTCTGTAAGAGGACCGCGCTGGTGCAGTTAGATGTCACATCCATCTAGAACATTTTATTTTATCTTGGAGGAATTAACTGCAGTTATAGCTGCTGTATGTCTTTGTTTTAATTATTATAGTCACTGCAACGCTTTTAATTGATAAAATTAAAACTCAACACAAAGAAGGGGGTTGTTGAGGCACTCTGAGGATAAAATCATATAACAAATTTGTTCTCGCAACAATTCAGCAAGCAAAACACACCAACGTGTATCGACTCAAAGTCTTCCTCAGGGACTGACACATGCACAGCCTAGATTAAATACCCTGGCTCGCACTCAACCAGCACCTGTGTGCAAAGTATTTTAAAAAGACAGACGTCCCTACATATCAAAGCAATAACAAAACCTCAGCAATGTTCTGTAAGAATTATCAAAGAAACTACAAAAGCAATATGAGAAAAAGGACCAACAAACACCATTTTTAAACTCACAGTAAATCAAAATAGAGCACAATTCAATCATTAAAATACGTTGAACTAGAGCACAAAATTTCACTAGTCAAAATATGCATGAGCCTGCACAGTAAGCTATTAAAAAACTTCAAAAATAAACAATAAAATCTATGAGAGTTTCAAGATTGTGACTTTAAATTTTAAATCATCAAAATGGGTGTTCTATGAGTGAAATAACTGAAGTCGAATTGCTGATCTGCAGAGGTAGAAAAAGTGCCAAAGTACAAGTACAGGTTCTTAAAAAAATACTAGTAAAGTATTAAGTACACTCCAGAAAAAGCTGACTCAACTTCTTTACTCAAGTAAAAGATGAAAAAAAAAATAGGCTCTGAAATGTACTCAAAGTGAGAAAGTAAAAAGTAGCTCTTTGAAGCACATTTATATCAAGTATTTTTATGCAAAGCTAAATGAACTTTGTGCTATTACTCGATCAGTTTCAGATGATGGATCTATGTGTCATCAGCTCAAATTCAAATTCATCTCTGCTACATTTCATGTAACCTAACTCTGAGCATGAACCTCTTCTTCCTGTTCTGTTTTCCTCTTTTCCCTTTATGCTCGCTCCTGCAGCCAGGAATTGTGCAATGCTCCAGCCCCACTTTAACCCCTGACTATAGCGTGATGAATGATGCAAAAAATATGAGTTATCAAAAGCTTTTGCTTCTTTGATCTCTTTGTATGTGTAAAGCCCCAGTGATAGATACAACAGTAGGATTACTTTTCTGTTACTGTTTCCACCTTTTTGCCTCAGATCACTCAGATGTTTGAAGGCAGCTGTGAAATAAAAACTTCCCTCAGTTGTCTTAAACCTAAAGTAATGAGCCTGGTTTGAAAATGTGAGGAGTGAAAAGTATAAATATTTGGGTAAAAATGTAGAGAGTAAAAGTTAACAGCTGAACATAAATACTCAAGTACTTGACTAACAAAATAGTTGTACTTCCTACCTCTGCATTATTGAGCATATTCAATTCAATTTTTCAGTTCAGTTTTATTTATATAGAAGGAAATCACAAAAGCAGTCACCTCACGGTGCTTTATATGGTAAAGGCCCTAAAGTAGTATAATATGGAGAGCAGTACTGATTTAAACATGTATACACGATGTTAGGATAATGGCCTATTACTTTGCAAAAACATTTTTACTCGTTGCTCTGTAAAGTTACATGTTAATGCTATTGAAATTCATATTGGTGAAAGGAAATGTAATTTTACTTGCTGTTCTGTCGCTCCGTGTTTACAGGGCCAGTCCGTCAGACAGCACTGATGGCGATGGCGGTGAGAAAGAAAGGACGTGCTGTCACGGAGGTCTACCCTGGTGGTTTATTTTTTTTGGCTGGCTGCTGGTGATCGCAACCAGTGTCGTATCAGGCTTTTTCACAATGCTGTATGGCTTGAAATTTGGAAAACCGCGCTCCATAAGTTGGTTGGTATCCATGGTTATTTCCTTCTTTCAGAGTGTCCTCCTTATTCAGCCGCTGAAGGTGAGAAGAACATTTGTCTGTTATATACATACCCTTAAGATTTCCTGCACAGTTAAAATTTCAGTTACACAATTTTCTTATAATTTAACGTTTCTAATATAGATAATTTTTTGTAAATTTAAATATTTACTCGAAATAAACCACTGCATTTATTCATGCCTCTCAAAACAGGTGCTTTGTTTTGCAATCTTCTTTGCTCTTGTGATTAAAAAAGTCGACGAGGAAGATTTTCAAAATGTTCAATTTGAAAGAAACCACAGAAATATCGGTAAAATATCAAGAAAAACTCTAGAAAGCATACTTTCTTCCTCTTTTGTTTAAATACTGAACATTTCTTTGGCAACAAACTTCATCCACAGGTGAACAAATGTTTGTGCGCTATGGCAGTGTTTATGAGCCGCCGCCTCTGGCAGACGTAGAAAAAATGAGGAGGAACAGGATGCTGGAACAGAAAGCCTTTGCTCTAATCAAGGAGATACTGAGTAAGTAGACACACAAAGAACTGCGAATTAACCTGATTAAAACAAATTGAAGGAAATCTTCATCAACGACAGAAACTGCAGAAAAAATATAATAATTTTGACTACAACTTATCTTCCAGGGATGTTGTAAGTCTGACCTGAAATTAATGCTGGGTTTGACTTAATCCCCCTGTATGTTTCAGTCTACATGGGGTTCCTGTGGATGCTGCTGCTGGTGGCACATGGCCAGAGAGATCCAAATGCTTTTTACCTAAACACACACATTAAACAAAGCTTCTGTGGAAACGCCCCAGCCACCATGGCAATTCAAGATGTATTCAACTGGGCCAAGACATCTCTACTCAGTAACCTCTTTGGACAATATCCAGGTAAATATTTGTTACAAAAAGGACAGTCAAACAGGACAGGGCTTCGCTTTTATCTCTGTTGTAGACGTTGCCAGTTACTGGCCACCTCCTCTAATCTGCAGGCTCAGTAGACTGTTATCAAAGGACTATGGGAGAAATGGTTTTGCAAAGAGCAACAAAAGTCCATACAAGGATGTTATCAGAGTGGAAGTGGAAAGCATTTGATGACTTTCAACAAGGAGTCATGATTTCTGACCTAAAGCTGTTTATTCTGCTTCACTGTGTAGTTGTGTTCTTACTTTTAAGGGTTAGTGTTGAACCTTTTTTAGAACGTTCCAATAGCAGAACATACAGAAGGGATATAACCATATCTACACGAACAGGTGAATTCGTTCGAGGTTCGATTCGATGGTTTGTTTTGTTATTTCATAAAAGTTTTAGAAGACTTTTTTGTTTATTAAAGCAGAACACATGAACAGATTAATCCAGCTTTATGTCAAAGCAACTGTTTTGTGTCAAGTGTCATTTCATTAATATCTGTGTATTATTTTAAATATTGTGCCTTAAGTCTTCACTGAGATTGCAGTGATATCAAATCTGAACTTTGGTGCAGGAAGTACAGATTATTATTATCTATTATTCTATATTTCCTGCCTCTTTTTTACATGTGCCCTTTTATCCCTCAGCCGTTAAAGGTTGGTGGAGTACTGCTGTCACCCTGCCAGGTGGTCGGGCAGGCAGCGTGGACACCCGACTTTGTAAACACGATAACTTGAGAACAAGATAAGCTAGGACTTTCAAATAGGTGCATCAACTAAAAGGATTACACACATTCAGATCTTGAGGTGAAGGTCAGAGGTCTAGTTTTTTTTTGTAATCTTGTCAACACAAGACACATGACAGTTTTCCCAGCGTATGTTAGAGTGCTTTGACTTGAACCTTTTAGCTAAATCTATAAATATATACATGCTACACAAAGGTTTCTCATCCTGAACTGCAATGATCTTTGCAGCTGGGCAGGTGCGTGTAGGTACGACCTAAAAAGACCGTAGCCTACTCAAATGAAAAATAAATGACAATAAGAGTGAAATGTAAAATACTGTTCCAGGATTCATCACTGATGGAAACTCGAAGCTTCTGGGAAATGCACGTCTTCGTCAACTGAGAGTGAAGAAGAACTCGTGTGAGATTGCAGGCCCCATGCTAAAGATGGTGCCAGGCTGTAGCGCTCCATATTCATGGGAAGCGGAGGACATGGGCTCCTACGGACCTGGCTGGAACACGTCTGTTGGAAATAACATCTCTGCAAGCATTTCCAGTCCCTGGACGTACCAGACACACTCTCAACTCAGAGCTTACCCCGTCTGGGGAGAATTGGCGCTCTACAGAGGGGGAGGCTTTTCAGTGGAGCTCGGCCCAGATTTACAAACTGCAACCAGGTCTCTACCTTAAGAAAAATCGAAAGAATACCCAAGATGCTGTGTTGTCTGAGAGTTAATAGTCTTCTTGGTTGGTTTTAAAATGAACATATGGAATATATTAACAACATTAATTCTTTAATATTTATCCACAGCACCCTCGACTATCTGTTCAACAATATGTGGTTCGATGTTTACACGCGGGCCATCTTTGTTGAGTTCACTGTTTATAATGCAAATGTGAATCTCCTCTGCATTGTCACGCTTTTGCTGGAGTCCCCTGCTGTAGGTAAGGAGAACTGTAATGCATCTAAAGCTTTGTTAAAGAAGACTCTATAGAATGGATAACACATCAGACTTTATTACTTTTCATATGTAACTCCAATCTACATTTATTCCCTTTTTACACCTTCATACTGAGAACTCCGACAGCCTATGATTGAGATCACATTAAGCTGTACGCATGTAAGTGAAGTCTTCTCTCTGACTTTGCAGGAGCCTTTCAGTTAAACAGTGAAATGCAGAGTGTTCATCTCTACCTGCCAGGTGACGGCCTCCACATCTGCATTATGACCGCTGAGATCATTTATATGCTTTTCATCCTCTATTACATGTTCAATCAGGTAAATACAAACATTATTAATACATAATGGAATCTAGTTCCAAATATTGTTTTCTATGTATCCAGTTAAATAGACTAACTTCATTTAGCCAATGAGGTTTAAACAAACTTAGAATGGCATCATCATCACTTTTTGGTTTCCTGACCATTATTTTCCTGAGAGTGAGCAGTTACTGTTTGTTACTGTGATCGGCAAGAATTAGTCTAACGTGGATTAACTACGAGTGTCGTGAGGCTGAACAGTCAATGAAGCCACTCTGCATGTTTCTATTAATCATTTTTTATTAAGTCGTTACTGCCTGTTAATCCAGAAGCAATTAGCAGCTAAATCAGAGCATGTCAAATGCTGTGCAGCTCTACTGTACTGTAATTACGAGGAAATTACAAAGTTGATGCTGATATAATAGCATTAATCTTATTTGTCATTCGTAATAATCCTTTTGCTTTTTAGTGCATCACTGAGTCACATGTTAATCACGTCGTTTCACTTCATTCAGGCTCATTGTGATCGTGGGTGTCGACCATTAACTGTAATTTCTGAGCCAATAAGCTCCTATTGTGTGCCCTTTGTTGCAGTCCCTTAAGATTATTATGGTGACATAAGCACACAGCTTATTTTTCTGTATCTGTCAAGATGTCATGTAGCTACACCCCCTCTGAAATTCACCTGGAAGTCCCAAAGACTGCATGTTAAATTAACTACAGTAAGAGCTTTAGACAACATATAATCTCAATTATTAAGGAGCCTAAATATCCATAAATGTGCTATTTTTATCTATCTTTGTATTGCTCTCTCATAAAGATTTTTAGGGTTAGATAAACAGTATACAGTAAATGCTTATACTTAAAAACCTCTTATGTGAGCACTGAGACTTTCATTAAATATGATCAGATTATTTTCACATGCATTTGGACATCATGGGACAAATCAGCACTTTTATTTGTGCAAATTGTCAACATATGTTTGGTGGTGTTCCTGCTAAAACCTCAACAAATGCATGAGCATGCAGACAACCCCCTGCTGGATTACATAAGAGCTGTTGCTCTCACTTCTTTTCCTGGAAAGGGGAAATTAATGAAGCAGCAGCGCTGGCTTTACTTCAAGAACAAATGGAACCTTCTGGAGCTTTCTATCATCCTGCTGAGCTGGAGTGCCGTGGCCGCCTTTATCCAGAGGACTCTGATCACGAACCGTGATATAGCATACTACCAAAACCACAACGACAAGTGAGATTAACGTAAAACTCTGCTTTAATTTTAGCTGTTTAACTGCAAAAACATGCCTCTCCCATGCTTGGTGTTATTTGGTGGGTTGTTTTTTTTACTCCACATCTTTCCTGTTTTTATAGGTTTGTCAGTTTTTACCAGACAGGCACATCAGAATCCCTTTTTCAGTATCTGATGGCTTTCCTGGTCCTGCTCGCCACTGTCAAACTGTGGCACCTGCTTAGACTTAACCCAAAGATGAACATGATCACAGCTGCACTGCAGCGAGCCTGGACCAGCATAAGCGGTCTTCTTCTGATCATTGTGATCATGTTGCTGGCTTATTCCATTGCAGTAAGTATCTGGTTCCTTTGACCAAATCTTGACTCCTCGCAAATAAATAATTTTGTATTTACATGGACAAGAACAGAACGCTTTTTGGTGGCGGTCGGGAGGGTTATTAATTACAGCCTAATCTTAAAAGTAGAGACTGTGTCTTTCTCCTGAATCCAAACTGTAAGCTGGTTCCACTGAAGAGTACTCTGAGGTCTTTAAGATAAGATAGGGAATGCTTGTTCAAAACCGTGTATCTGAGGAGAAAACTATAACACTTTGGACAACTTGAAAAGAGAACTTCTCTCAGATTTAACGGTGCTGCTCAGTCAAAGCAAAAAAATGTTCTCTAAAGCCTTTAATACAAAGATTTAAAAAATATATCTATTCTGAAAATTAATTAAAAAGATTAATTTATCTTAATAATTTGAGAAAATACACTTTTTAGTAAAATAAACAATGTTTTAAAAGTCAAGAACTCAACTCTTTGGAAACACTGAAAAATCTGACTTTGTCTAATCCAGCGGTCCCCAACCCCCGGGCCTCGGACCGGTACCGGTCCGTGAGTCGTTTGGTACCGGGCCGCGAGAGTTGAGGCTCAGGTGCAAAATGTGTGGTTTTCAGGGTTTTTATCGGTTTTCAGCGTTATTTTGTTATCGTTTTTATCGTTTACTCTCTTTTCCTGGGTCTTTTCACGTGTGTTATGAATAAATCTTCTTTTTTCGGTACCGGTACCAGTTTTATTTTGTTGTATTTATCCGCGACACCTTAAAGGCCGGTCCGTGAAAATATTGTCGGGCATAAACCGGTCCGTGGCGCAAAAAAGGTTGGAGACCGCTGCTCTAATCAATATAATTTAAATTAAAACCATCCAGTAGTTTGATAAATTACATAAAAGTCCAAAACAAAAGGACAGCTGATGCTAATCTTTTCCACTGTGTGCATTAGAGGACTTGAATAGTGATGAGCGTTGACTGGAGAGCCGGGGCAGGTGGTGTTCATTACATTCGTAAATTTAAACTAATTCATTCTGTTATAGTACAGTGTCATTATGCTTTAAACGGTGCGTGAAATACCAATCAAGTAACCTCACTCCATTATCGCCGAGATTATTTAATGAAAATTGAAATCCATGATGGGCAGGAATGATCTCAGCGGTCCTTCTGCTGATCTAATGGTAATTTCTCTCCTTCAGTGTAACGTGATTTATGGCTGGAACCTATCCTCTTATAAAACTTTCATGGATGCTCTCATGACTCTCATCGGTTTGCAGATAGGCATCTTTAAATATGATGAGGTGAGAATGATCGTCTCAGGATTTGCACACATTAAGTCAACATTTTTCTTTTTCTGTCATTTCCAATTTGGTCAGTTAGTTTCAAAGTGGTAATAACATCTAACTGAGGCACTATCTTCTAGGTCCTGGCCAGCAATCCTGTGCTTGGTGGGTTACTCATTGGTTCCTGTATAGTTTTTGTGACATTCGTGGTGCTCAATCTCCTGCTCTCGGTGATCCTCGTGGCATTCAATCAGGAGCAAAAATACCACAAGGTAACAAAAATCAGGATCATTTTTCTGTGTTTTAGTTATCCTCACCATACAATTTTAATCATTCAGTAGCAGTTGAGTTGTTCACGCATTTTAAATGTTACTGAATAACTCAGCTGATATTGTTGCTCTAGAGGAATAAAAGCTGAGCATTGGCCCAATGGACTTTTTAACCAGGTTTTTTGAGACAATATTGGCGAGTGAGAGGAAAATAGGAAAAGAAGTGTACCAGTTCTCAAAATAAATGGGATGAGAGGATCTGTTGTAACTACACAGGGATAAAGTTGATCACATAGGAGAGTTGCTGAAGCTAGGTTAAGAGGAGAAGTGATCATCGGTGAGCAGCAGTGTGGCTTCATGCCACAAAAAAGCACAGGTGCCTTTTTGTGCTTCACTGTGTCTTTGTGGATCTAAAGAAATGTATAGATAGGATAAGTGGAAGCGAATGGATGGATGGATGGATGGATGGATGGATGGATGGATGGAACTTTGGTTCAGACTAAATCAGAGCAGCAAGGAGCTGCCATGAGGAACACCTGAAAAATAGGCCCATAGATGTGAAGGAGGATGTTCAGAGGGTTGATGTGTCACAAGAGCATAGAAGCGATAGGCTGAGGTGCCAAAAGAAGAAAAAGAAGTAACATTTGCTTATTTTCAATAAACTCTGGTTCCCAGTGTAAAGTGTACCCAGAGAAAAGATGACATGTCCTACAAAAAGCTGCAGGTTTGACACTGTCAGTCTGTTCTTGGCACTTTTTTTCCTGTTGTGTGATTTCTTAAGTTTACTTTGCAAATATCCACATTTTACTCCAGCTCTTTCCAGGCCACAGGCAGCAACCATCTCCCATTTCTTTAAAAATCTAAATGCAACAAAATTTTACCCAGTCATGCACCTCCTAAGCACATGGGCAAACTTCACTGAAATTTAAGCTTAAAAGCCAGACGAGTGCACCTCACAAAATCATTACATTCAGGTTTTGAGTGGACAAGAAGCAGACTTCCTTATTATCCAATCAGAAGTCTCTGTGTGTGAGTTTTTAACAGTAAATGAAATACAAACCGCGCTGTAACTCGCAAACTGAAAGGTTGAGGAATTAAAAGTCAAACTCAAAATATAAAACACTAAAGTCATGAAACCAAACTGGAACAGCCACAAATTCCTAACACTTGGCTGTGTTGCTTCCATTTTTATGGGTGTCAGTTATGTAAAAGCAGAGAAGGCAAACGCTTTGTCGTGTCAGTAAAGTGCACCATGATCTCGTAGAGTAATTATTAAGAGAATTTGCTTCTGTGACAGAACATTTATTCATCAGCAGAGACCCGACAGCTAAAAGACGACAAAAAAAGTGAAGTTAGTTTAAAAGTATGATTGTGAATGTCTGAGAAATATATATTTATGATGCTAATTAGCAATAATTCCTGTAAAAGGTTTCCTTGTACTCTAGTTTAAGCTACAATTTGCTGTCCAGACTGTTTGTTGGTATTTGTTAGACAGAAGCAGCCTGCTGTGTGCACTGATGGGATTGGAGATAATGCTGATATTGTCAGGCAGGAACCGTCTGGCTCGCTATCTGAAAACGCTAAGATTACATTTCTAAAGTTGTCACTTTGTGAGTAAGACAGCCCATATGGTTCCTGAAAACACAACTTAGTCTTTACACAGAAGTCGAGAGCAGCAGCCAGTAGCTTTAGGTAATGACATCAAAGTATCCCGTAATCTGTGAGTGCAAGAGTGAATTTTATTATTTCCACCATCGTTCATGTTGTCTGCTTCCTGTCCTTTTTGATAGAAATGTGTATTTATCTCAGGAAGAGTACTGACTTCTTATTCAGGAAAGACTGTGAACTCTGCAGCTTCTGCTTAAATGCACTGAAAAAAATGCAATTGAGTGGTTGTTACATTTACAAAAGTCTAACTTGTGATTTGAAGAAAATAATTTCATGTTTCTATGGTGAACGTAATTAAATCATGTAGGATCTGCATGAAGTTCAACAGCTTAATTTGTTCTTGTTGAGATGACACGATAGGATCTAGTAAGAGTTTCTCACTTGTCACGAAAGTCACAAGATCACATGAGATTTCAAACTGCAGGAAAATCGTTGGAGTTATAAGAGGCAGACAACTATAAACACACCATGTGTGCTATTGCTAATTATTGTGGTTTAACCTGTCAAGGATAAAAAGGTACAGAAAATTCTGCATCAAGCCTTGAAATCATAGCTTTCCTACTTTTGCTAAACCTCGATTGGTGGCGTGGTGGTTAGTGCTGTGGCCTCATAGCAAGAAAGTCATGGGTTCAAATCCACAATCTGGCTAGTTTGCAGTGGGTTCCTTCTGAGCACTCTGGTTTCCTCCCACAGTTACCCATAAGTGTGAATGTGAGTGCAAATGGTTGTTTGTCTCTATGGGATAGACTGGTGAGCTGTCCAGAGTGTACCCTCCTCTTACCCTATCACTTCTCGGTTATGCCCCTGCAGCCCAGATAAAGATAGAAGGGTGGAAGTTGTTGTAAATCCCTTCACGTCTTATGTTAACCAGACTCTAGACCAGGGGTCTCGAACTCCAGGACACATCTAAAACCTGCAAGTTTTAGATGTGTCCTTGATCCAACACAGCTGATTTAAAGGCTAAATTACCTCCTCAACATGTCTTGAAGTTCTCCAGAGGCCTGGTAATGAACTAATCATTTGATTCAGGTGTGTTGACCCAGGGTGAGATCTAAAATCTGCAGGACACCGGCCCTCGAGGCCTGGAGTTCGAGACCCCTGCTCTAGACTTTGTTGAACATTGAACATACAACATGTAGTATTTAAGTGACCAAGTAGTATTAGGATAAAAGTTAGTGAATAGTGTTGGAATAAAGTGACAAAAATGTGAAGGATTAAAATATTCCAAGACCTCATCTTACGTCATCTAAACATGTTTCAATCATGTTTTATCGACACAAAATGCACAGGTTTATTGAATATGAATAAGTTGTGTTGCTGTAATTTAGTTGTTTAAGTTTCTGCCAAAGCAAAACAATTGTATGCAACCACTGTCCACTATTGAACCCGACATGTTCTTTTTTTAAGTGCAATGTTACATAACTGCAATTATTCAGATTAACTCAGGGCACTTTGGAGGGTTGTGAAAGCTTTTAATGATCTATTTCACTGGTGGCAATTAAGAGACATTACATAATTCAGTAGTCAGTGATACTTGTTTGCACAGTTTAACTGAGACAGCTAAGAGAATGCAATCAAATCTTTCACTAAGGATTCCAGGTTAAAAATATTCTGCAGAATCAAACTGACCAAAAATTGCCTCCAGGCCAGCAGGCTGTTTCTGCCAGTTCGATTTCGACCTGAGGTGTAATTCTCAGTGTTAATTAAAGCGTTCTGCATTCAGACAGTGTCCATTCTGTTAACTTTTAATGGTTTTCTAAGTCGCTGAGTGGGACTCCTAAACAGGAGTCACAGCAACAGTTCAGTTCCAGCATGGTTTATTTATTTATTTCTATTTTTAAAATATATGCTTTTACAAAGGGAAAACATTGATGTAAGTGAGGAAGCACAGCGGTTTTATTGTTACAAAGTAACCGTAGGAGCTGAACTGTACACCCACATTTTAGGATTCGTATTTCAAACTTGCACGAATATGTGCAAATGGTCAAAAGAGCTCTCGCCATCTGCAGTACTTTATTATGGATTTTGAATCTGTGCTTCCTTACCCAGCCTTCTGAAGAGGAGGAGATTGTCGACCTGATGCTGATGAAAATCTACAGTCTTTTTGGCATCAAACGTAAACATGCAAAAGACACCCGGGAGTCCGACGTGAGCGGCGGATGTGGCTTGGCCCAAAATAACAGCAGAAATATCTTAAGCACTTCTCCTGATTCCAACATTTTTCAGATGTCTGACAAATACGTAAACCTCTAAGGACGTACTGTACTTTTATTCCACGGTGTTCTCTCCTATCCTTTTTTCCCTCTTCTCGAGAGCATGCTGCACTGTTTTGTGAATATGTGTAATAGCTTATCATAACACACAGAAATACATTATTTGTTGAGATAAATAAGATGTTTAGAGCATGTTGGACTCAGTGTTGTTTTTATTGCAACGATGATACTCAGGTTGCCAAAAACATAAGAACTATATGAGTATTTCATACATATATTGTAAGTATATAGTTTGTATGTGTCTCGTAATCATACAATCAATGTTTCAGCTTTAAAATAAAGAGAAAAATGCATTCATGTGTGTGATTCATGTGTTTGTGTCTAATAACCACTGTTATTCATTTAATATTCCCCAAACAGCTTTGATTTCTCTAAAACACGCTGTCCTTGCAGGTCGAGCTTACTGAAACTGGTTTGTTCACACAGTATCCACAGACACTGCAAAATAGATGAGAGTCCATCACCAAGCAGATCGCAGCCAAACACACGCAGGCATCATTAGAGAGGGTTCGTCTTTTGCAGACTGTCAGGTTCTGACATCAGTGATGGATCTCATTTCTCACTTGTCATGTTTGGATGGTTTAAAAGACATTTTCATGCACTTTTGAGATATTTAAATTCCAACCACTTTTCATGAACCTAACCAAAAAGTTTTTGGTGCATAAAACTAACCAGTAAATTCAAGGTAACATAAATTAGGCAAATCAGAAAAGCAAAAGTCTTAAATGTAACATAAGCTGCAGGGTCAACAAGACTCAACTTCCACTCAGCCACAACAGCATTAACAAGCCAAAGTCAGGCAAAGATCATTTTAATATTCAACTCAGAGCTGCTAAACATGGTTCAGGTCCGTCTTCTCTATTCTTTTTCCATATGAGGGTGCTTTGTCACGCTGACCCAGAAAAAAGGAAGTATGTTTCTGCAGTGTCACTAAGTGAGAAACATTAACAGATGTGTGTGAGTTAAAATGTACTAGAGCGTGTGCTTTGAGCCACTGTGGACGTCAGGTTGTGTCTGAGAGACACAATGTTGGATTGTCAGCGTATAAAAGCACACTCGATCATGCAGCAGCGAACAGCGCAGAGGTCGTGACAGTTTCTGGTGGTTTTGAAAGTCAAGCATAAGAACATGCTGAGCACCCTTGAACATTATGAAAAATGAAAGTTAATAGGATTACCTTCTGACAAAAAGCTTACACAGT
Source organism: Aulonocara sp. 'chitande type north' Nkhata Bay (assembly GCF_057382095.1). Taxonomy (NCBI): domain Eukaryota; kingdom Metazoa; phylum Chordata; class Actinopteri; order Cichliformes; family Cichlidae; genus Aulonocara; species Aulonocara sp. 'chitande type north' Nkhata Bay. Next base: position 38,399,758 of record NC_141359.1, read on the forward strand.
GTAAAGACAGCTGTTCACGAGGACTTTATAACCAACATTTTGAGAACCCCAAAGTGTACATCAAAGAACAAATCTCAGCAATTACTTTCTGAAAATAAAACTGCAATACTCTGGAAATCATGCAGGGTTGTGCAGGTCACATTCATAGATGAAGTCTAGGCCTATTATATGGCAAATTCTGCCTCTGTTGACATCCTGCAATCATCCTGGGTCCAGTAACTAAAGCAATTCAAATAGGTTCTCAACAACTTAGCAAGCAGTTTGCTGACTGTTGCATGGGAGATGGGTGGTCTCGTAGGGTGTCTTGCATTGAAATCTACTGCAATGACCCGGTTACTGCGTTCACCAGATATCAACACGATTTCGATCCACTCCTCACGTGCTAACCTCTTCGACATGTCAATGGCTGTGAACAAAGAGAAACTTGTAAATAACTCATGAAAGAATAAAGTTACGTTGAAACCAAGCACACCATTGTTTTTCTTGTGACATTACCAATAAGTTTGATGTGTCACATGGCCCTCTTCCTACTGAAAAAACAAAAGTTGGATCCAAGATGGCCGACTTCTAAATGGCCACCATGGTCACCACCCATCTTGAGGAGTTTGCCCCCTCACATATACTAATGTGCCACAAACAGGACTTTAATATCACCAACCATTCCCATGTTATTACGGTGTATCCATATAAATGGCCCACCCTGTATATTTATATGTGTTATTTCATTAAAAAACCTTAAATTTAACCCACAACACAGTAAAGTATTGTTTCCAAAGTACTTTTAAAAGCATGTCCTGCCACTCCCATGACAAAAATAACTAAAATGTTTGCTGATTTTGCCCAAAGATGTTTATTTCCCCTCAATCAAAAGACTGCAACACATATTACCTCATAGTTCTGAGGGGACTTGGACTCAGGGTTTAGAGTTTTAATTTCAACTTCACTGCACTCCGTATTTTCTCTTTGGTTCTTAACTTGTGTTACATGCAGTAAAACTTTACCCTGAGGAGCCAGGGTCAGTAATAGAAGCTTGATGTCTTGAAACACTGCTTTGAAGCGTGGTTCAAAACATCACATGACCATGGCTAATTGAGGCTTTGGTGCATTTCATGCCAGTTTCAACATTACCTGCTGCTTCTGGGCAGGTGAAGTTCCAGGAAGCCAGTGTCCATCCCATTTTAAGCACTGTAATAAGAAGTTAATGAAACTACCATTTCAATTTATTACATAGTAACACATGCATATGTATAAAAAGAAATACCTGATGTCTACCTGATTATTACCTACCTGATTATTTTTACCATGTATTGTAAAAAAATAAATAGAGATTATTCATTCACTTAAACACCAGAATCCAAAGTATAATTAAATAAATATGGACTTATTCAGTGATGATTATAGAGAAGATATAAGGAGTGAGAAAAAAACAGACTGATGATGAGCTCCTCTGACTCATTTCCGTAGAGATAAAGTGGCACTGCACTGTAAATTCATTAATTTATCTCAAGAGAAATCGCCTCTGCTTTCAGAGAGGAAAATAAAACAGGCAAATATTTTCAGCTCTAATGCCCGTCTGTTCTCTCTTCTCCATTTCTAACAGAAAATGTATGAATAATAGTGAATTCACCCTCAGGTTAACCCATTACCCACATTTTGTGTGTGTGTGTGTGTGTGTGTGTGTGTGTGTGTGTGTGTGTGTGTGTGTGTATATATATGAAAAAATTGCTTTGTCTGTCATTGTTTCACAGATTAGCATTATCAAGACCAGACAATATCAAAAGTGGCCTTTAGGTGTCACTGTGGAGAAGGTTGTCGCATTGATACAATTGTTACAAATGCTACAATATAATTCTAGCACAAATGCTTTGAATGTGTCTGTGTTTCACAACACCGGCTCGCTTTGCCCGTCACTGGCCAGCCTGCACCTGGCCGCACTCAGCAATCAGCCACCAAATAGTATAAAGGCTGTAAGAGCTGCTTGGTAAGTAAGAGTACAAACTGGCCACGAGGGTGGAGACTTGTGGCAGTGAGCCATGTTAGTTTTTGACCTTGAGTCTAGTTTTGTTGTTGGCACTACTAGTGAATAGTTTACAAGCATCAGGAGGGTTTCTTTTGTTTAACCATCCTTTTCTTTTGAGGATATTTGCATCTGCGATTGTCCTTTTCTTTAGCTGATATAGCAGCATAGGTCTCTTTTTTGTTGGGACCTTTGTAATAAGAGGATATTATTTATATAAACTACTCTGTTTGGCTTCTTTCTTTTCCTGGCACTTACTATTGTTGTTCTCCTCATCCCCAGTCAGCTTGTTGTGGTTACATTTTCATCCTTGTGTTACGACTCGCATTTCTTAATTGTTCTTTATTATTTTGAGTTTCAGTTTTTAGGATAAAATAGGATAAGTATACTTATCTTCACTATTACTGTGATTTGCTTGCCTCCACTTAATGAAAACTGTTCTGAATTTCTTCTTCTTCTTCTTTTAATTCACCAGTGCAAAACCTGTTTTTTTGTTACAGTAACACTTATACAGCTAAATTAGAATGTGTAGTGAAGTGTACTACACTGTCTAATGAACTAGTAGCTCAATCATAGTCTAGTCTGATTATTGAGTAGTGATGGGGGGGTGTTATTCCGAACTTCTGAAGTGACGTGTATCAACCTTAAATGTAGTTTATTCTCTGCTGTCAAAGCCATCTTCTTCCTCACAATCCTCATTTTTGGGTAGCATAGAGCAGTGTAAAACAGGAATATCACATATATCATGATCATGCGAGTACATATTTCAGCTCTGTTTTCACAGGAATCATGGGTGTGAACCAACCTAAGGCTGAATCCAGGGGGAGCTTCGCTCCTCTTAATAAGACACGGACTCCCTTGGACACATGATTTGTGAAAGTTTGAGGGAGGTGAGGACTCTAAAGTACTGACAAATGCTATTTTTACAATGTATTTCTTTTCTTTTCTCGGTATCTTCATCATTATCATGGATATATAAATTAGGCTGTTACTGATGTATTATCCATGCATAAGTGTGATTCATCACTAATTCATTTAATAAGGATACCAACATGCATGTTGTTTTTTCCAAAGAGGCTGACTTTCCTTCTCGCCTTTGTAAAAAAAAAATAGAGATGAATGAAATGAACCTCCACATTAATATTTTAAAAGTGGTTTGAAGGTGCAGGGTTATTTATTTTACATAGGAGGATGTTTCATGTCTTCTCTTAATTATATTATTCATAATCCTAATACAAAAAAGAATGGAAACATTAAAAGACAGTTTTTCAGAAAACAGATATTAAAGGAATAAAAATAGAGTAGTGACTCAGTTTTCATTTCAGGATCCACAAACAAAAAGACCTTTTTCTTATCATGGTCAGGATTTCATTTCTTTCCTCTCCTTGTAAAATTATTCTTATTATTCTTATTATTTATTTATTTTTACCAAAAATACTTATGGCCAGCATAAACAGTCTCTCCCTCCTCACTGCTCTCCGTGCCTTCCTGATCCTGAAAGTAACAGTGTCTTTTTCTTTTTCTAATTTTTGTTATTCACATTCATTCCAGGCATGATGTCATTGTTATAGTGATTCAGCATTGTTATATATATATATATATATATATATATATATATATATATATATATATATATATATATATATATATAACTATAAGCTTTTCGGAAAGGAAAGTCTGAAGCCTAATCTGAAAAGCAAAGAGGATTTCTGTCTCCTGATGCTCCCAATTCTTACTACCGTTTCTGAAGCCTGTTTAAATTGAATATTTACTGCACTGTGCATATGTTTCCTTGCATTTGTCACACATAATACATTCCCTTTCTTTCTCTCATTCTTTGTGTGCTCATGTTTAATCTGGGAACGGGGCTTTAGTCCATATAAAGCGCACAATCTGAGAGAGAAAGGCCTCTCTCATCTTCACTGTGCCTTCTGTATTTTATCGCCTGTGTCAACTGCCAAGTTGCAAAACCAGGCTGAACTACCACAGCCTCTGCTCCCATTTGTTATAGAATTATGATGATTTATTTATGTATGTACAGTGCTTTTAGAGAATCTTTGCGAAAGACCTCAAGAAACTTGAGTTCAAACATTTAGTTCAGTTTGATAAGTGCCTTGAAAAATGCCTCTCAAACTGAAGATAATTCTCGGGGGCTAAAATCGCAGTTTTGTGCTTTCATATTTTTGTTAATGGGTTACATTTTGCTCTGGAAGGGGTGCTTTCCAGTGTCTGAAAGAGCAAACTATCTGCCTCCAGATTAGATCTCATCACACAGATATTAGAATGACTTTGATCTTTACATCTAACTCTCTGGGAAATAAAGAAAAAAAAGTCTAGACTGCTTTCTTTGGGTTTATTCTGACACCTTTGAACTGATGGATTTTAAATTCAGTCCACTGTTACCCATGAGTGCCTGTCTTCTGTGCCCAAACTGATTTTCAAGCAGTTTCACATGTTCCTGTCCATCCAATAGAGATTTATGCAGCTCTTTCCCCGGCAATTCACTCACAAATGTGTTTTTTCACCTGCTAAATGGCACTTTGGCTTATACAAGCAGCTGCTGACAAAGGCATGTTTCATTTTAAAGATGCAATCAGAAGCAATTTCTGTTCTCTTACCCTGCAGAGAAAATAGCATCTATGAGATCTTCCACAATTGCACAGCCATAAACGTCTTTAGTGTTTGGTGCATTATAGCTGGTTGTTAAATGTAAAATCTGTTGTTGCCAAGTTTTACTTTGTTTTGTAATGGAGGGAGAAAAAGCAGGTTGGCTTTCTCCCATTGCTCCTGCTGAAAGGTTTTTCAGTGACTTTACATATGTTCATTATGCAAATCTTTTAAAATGCAGTCGAAAGGATAAATCCAACTTGCCCTGAAAGCGTAAAGCAGTTACACATGATTGGATTTTTCTTTTCAGTAATTTTTAGCTTGTAATTTCAAGAAATTGTCAGAGGATTGAGCCGGTGGGCTGAAATATTGACTAATCCATATGACTACATGTCATCTCATGTAATTTTTAAGAAAAAAGTAAAGCAAAGGGTGTGGAGAGCGGTGAGGCAACATATTTTTCAGGCATTTTGAGTTTTAATATATTTTGATATTCATTGTTTATGTTTAAGTCTCATTTAGTTATCTAAAGCTCATTCTGTTTTGACGTATTTGTTCTTTGTTTATTAGATTTACCTTGTGTTTTCCCCCCTGTGTTTCATGTCTGCGAGTCTGCACTTGGGTCCACTTCACTCCACACAGTCAGCTTCGCACGATCTGATATCGTCGTGTTGTTCCCAGATCATCATACTAAATGTTGTTCCAGGATCAACATTGCAAGTGACAAATCAGAATGTTGTGACGTCATACTTTTGCGACTTCGGGAAAAACCGCCGTAAAACAAAAAACTGTACTTAAGCTGCGAGAAACCGCCTCTGTCCGCCGATCAACGGACCCTGACCTTAACCCTAACCCTTTAATACAGCGGTCCTCAACCTTTTTTGCGCCACGGACCAGTTTATGCCCGACAATATTTTCATGGCCTTTAAGGTGTTGCGGATAAATACAACAAAATAAAACTAGTACCGGTACCGAAAAAAGAAGATTTATTCATAACAGACGTGAAAAGACCCAGGAAAACCGAGTTAACGATAAAAACGATAACAAAATAACGCTGAAAACCGATAAAACCCTGAAAACTATACATTTCACACCTGAGCCTCAACTCTCGCGGCCTGGTACCAAACGACTCACGGACCGGTACCGGTCCGAGGCCCGGGGGTTGGGGACCGCTGCTTTAATAAACAGTAAGCAGAATTGATATTGTCCTTGCAACATTGGAATTTCATAAATGCACGAATGGCTTGTTGCGCAAAAGAATAACGTCACAACAATGTGATTGGTCACTTGCAATGTTGAACCTGGAACAACATTTTCATGATGATCTGGGAACAACACCAACACGAGGATATCAGATCATCCGTCAGCTGTGACAGAATGCCTGTTTCTTTAGGCACTGGTTATAGAATTGAACATTTATCAGGCTAATCACTACAGAAAGCCAAGAAAGAACCTGCTGGTTTGGATGTTTACATATCTGACACAGGACTGGGATCCCTAAAGCCTTTTGTAAGACTGTGCTGTTCTGTGCATGTGACACTGAAGCTAAAAGCAAACATACTCACAGCGATGATCCTATCATATTGATGTTAAGTACATGTTTTTCTAATTGCTAATTAGCTTAAAACACAAAGTAATCCTGAGGCTGCAGTGAATGCATTTAGTGTTCATAAACCAAAAGACTGTAAACATTTTATTTCTGACCAAGTGAGATGAAAAGTCATATTTGCCAGAGTTCATCCCGAGTTTGTCTTTATCTCGTCTCACTCTGACCAATGGTCATGACATTTTATTCAAATTAAAGAGGTGAAAGTCATAATAAAGCATTTTCCTTTTATGACTGATTATTGAATAGGTGCTTTTGAGACAGACAGAAAGACAGCAGGATCTTTTTCAGAACACCGCACTGTGTTGTGCAGTCATTTAAGAGTTCTTTTGTTTTTATTGTCTTTTATCTGAATTGAAATAAAAACTATTAGATTAGAAGTGCTAAACAACATATTTCTTACAGGATACACAGTATAGATATATTAAGGGCAGTGTGATGCTTCATCGAGCCCATAAAACAATCTGACACCTCCTGCATTAATTTCAAGGTAGAAGTGACACCAAAGCATGATCTAATTATTCAAAGAGAACAGAAATATAAGTAATCAAATCAAATCAAATCACTTTTTATTGTCACACCACATGTGCAGGCACACTGGCACAGCACATGCGAGTGAAATTCTTGTGTGCGAGCCCCACAAGCAACAGAGATGTGCAAACACAACAACACAAACGAGCAAAATACAAGAATGGCCAACCTGAAACTAATAAATATATGTACAATATATAATAGTGTATGCATTTCTGGATGTGTATACTAAATATTTTCCTACGTGTGTGTGTGTGTGTGTGTGTGTGTGTGTGTGTGTGTGTGTGTGTATACACATTTTTACAAATTAAATAGTAAAAAAATAAAATAATAATAATAATAATAAAATATATAAAATATACAGAGTTGAATATGTGCAAAACAAGTGGCATTTATATACAGTGTGGAGTGCATAATGTTGAAGTTCCAGTAGTGAAGCTGAGGTGTCTATGACGTGTTCAGCAGTCTGATGGCCTGATGGAAGAAGCTGTCTCTCAGTCTGCTGGTACGGGACCGGATGCTGCAGAACCTCCTTCCTGATGGAAGCAGTCTGAACAGTTTATGGCTGGGGTGACTGGAGTCCTTGATGATCCTCCCCGCTTTCCTCAGGCAGCGCTTCCTGTAGATGTCTTGGAGGGAGGGAAGCTCACCTCCAATTATCCGTTCAGAGCACCGCACTACTCGCTGGAGAGCTTTGCAGTTGTAGGCGGTGCTGTTGCCATACCAGGTGGTGATGCATCCAGTGAGGATGCTCTCAATGGCACAGCGATAGAAGGTCCTGAGGATGCGGGGGCTCATGCCGAATCTTTTCAGTCTCCTGAGAAAGAAGAGGCGCTGCTGCGCCTTCTTCACTGTTTTGTTTGTGTGTACTGACCACGTAAGATCCTCAGCCAGGTGTACGCCAAGGAACCGGAAGCTGCTCACTCTCCACAGCAGCGCCGTTGATGGTGATGGGGGTGTGTACTTCTCTGCACCTCCGGAAGTCCACTATCAACTCCTTTGTCTTTGCGACGTTGAGGGTGAGATGGTTGTCTTGACACCAGTGGGTCAGGGCGCTGACCTCCTCCCTGTAAGCCGTCTCATCACCGTTGGTGATAAGACCCACCACTGTAGTGTCGTCCGCAAACTTCACAATGATGTTGGAGCTGTTAGTGGCTGTGCAGTCGTAGGTGTAGAGTGAGTACAGGAGAGGGCTCAGTACACACCCCTGTGGAGCACCAGTGTTCAGTGTGATGGGGGATGAGGTGATGCTGCCCAGTCTGACCACCTGGCGTCTGTCAGACAGGAAGCTAAGGATCCAGCTGCAGAGGGAGCTGCTCAGTCCTAGATCCTGCAGTTTCCTGTCCAGCTTCGAGGGAACGATGGTATTGAATGCTGAGCTGTAATCTACAAACAGCATCCTCACATACGTGTCTCTCTTCTCCAGGTGTGACAGGGCAGTATGTAGTGTCAGGGCTATGGCATCATCAGTGGACCTGTTGTGGCGGTATGCAAACTGTAGAGGGTCCAGTGAGTCGGGTAGTGCAGAGCAGATGAAGTCCCTGACCAGCTTCTCGAAGCATTTGCTTACGATGGGGGTCAGGGCTACAGGTCGCCAGTCGTTCAATGAGGAGATGGTGGAGGATTTGGGTACAGGGACGATGGTGGCCATTTTGAAGCAGGCTGGGACTACAGACAGAGAGAGGGAAAGGTTGAAGATGTGCGTGAACACTCCAGCCAGCTGAGCCGCGCATGACCTGAGGACGCGGCCGGGAATCCCGTCCGGACCAGTAGCTTTGCGTGCGTTCACCTTCCTGAAGCACCTCCGCACATCCTCCTCAGACACAGTGTGCGCACTGACGTCATCCGCGGTGCGCACACTGTCCGGTCTCATGGTGTTCACTGTGTCGAATCTAGCGTAGAATACGTTTAGATCCTCACACAGAGAGTACTAGAATGTTGCTCCTTATGTGAGCATTCTGTGCCACTCGTGCTATTTCTCTTTTAGCTGTGGGAAGCATAATCAGCATACTCCTACAAAGTCAACAAATGGGATCTACTCTTGAGATATATTCTAGGTAATTGTTGTTTATATTGTTGGGGCGTGAGCAGACAAAGTGCCTGTCATGGGGCTCCCATGTTGCTGTTCTATAAATAGTTCTGTTTAATCATGTTGTGGTAGAAAGGCAGAAAATATTTTATTAGGAAAACCTGCTACTAGTCTTGGTCAAGATGGCAATTATTCATTCAGGATTGTTGTGTAACCCACATAAAATGGGGGTACCACTTTAAGGACTGATATGAGGAGAGATGGACAGCCTGCCCAACCAATCGAAATGCACAGGTCCCAGTATGTTTTGACCAATGGGAGAGCAGTCTGCCGCTGTATGTCCCACCTACGTGCTCTGTGTTTGCTGCTATGTGTGGAGGTAGTCGCGTGCTGGCAGGAGAAAAGAGAGACTGAAGCTTTTGAGCTGGAAAAAAAGTATTAGATATAAGTTGCAACCAACTGTGTTGCACATAAGTTCACTGGTTATCAGCTACCTTTCATGTTAAAAGTAGCCACAGTGAGTAAGCAGGCAAATGCTGCATTTTTCTGGTGACTTTAAAAAGTACTGCGTGGAGCTAAACTGTTAGCCTTTGTTAGCTCTGGTTGCTATCAACTGCCTGGAAGTTCATCTCAATCTGCTTCCAGAAGTAAGGTAACACTTGAAGCGCAACTTATGTTTATTTTTCCTTCATGTCGTATTACGGTTATTAAAGAGAAAACATGTCCTGTTACGTTATTTAGAGCCCTGCATTTTCCGACCGAGAGACACTATGCCATTGTCTTCAGCCGTGATGCGCTGAGATCGGTGAGCACATGTTGTATGTCTCAGTTAGTTCATGTCTGTTTCACATTTTATCGTTGAGAAACTGAATTAATCTCAATTGTTTGATTAATAATTGTCGCATATGCGACATATATGCATATGCACTGACTTTACTTGGTTTAATGCATAGTTTGTGTAAGAGAGATGTTTTATTTTTGCAAAATTGAGTATTTTTATTGCAAATTTATGTTGAATGTGATTTAAACAAAATCCTAAGTTGTGAATTATAGCTAGAACAGCATAATTAATATTTGAATTGCTCTTCTGACCCTGTCTGTTGACAGGTCAGGTTTTTTTTGTATGCTGAATTGTTCCTGAGGTGGATTCCTCCAGTGAAATAGATGGCGAGCCTTCCCACCTGGACTTAGAGAGACTGAGATTCGCTTCTTTTCCACTTGATGATCTGCTGCACCTTGCGGTGTGGTAGGACTGTATCACTCACACTTTCACGCACAGCTGGTTATACATAAGACCACTGACTGACATTCTTTCATCCCTATTTTCTTTCACACCCTAGGAATTTTTTGGACTTTACCCCTTGGACATTTTTTATTTGGGACTTTAAATAATGAGCTGTTGTGTAGAGCATTCTCCACATGTGAAAAGAGTGTGAAATTTTCATTTGAATGTGCATTGGATTTGTGTAATCTGTTTCTATAAGAGTTAAGGAGTCAGGTTACTAGGGTGCACCCGAGCATTGAAACCCGAACATTGAAAACCAAAAATAACACTTGGCCAAGTCATTGCTTTAGTAGTTTGTGTTTTACTTTTCTTTTAATTTTTGTAAGTTTCCTTTCTACCATTGTAAAGTGTCTTTAACCTGTGCTTGTCAACCTTATGGTTTATGTCACTAAAGTTGGCTGGTTCTTTTGAGTTACATTCTTGTCTCTGTGTCTCATTTGAACACACCCCTGTGCTCCTATAGTCGAGCCTATTGGCCCATTGATATATTCTTTTCAACAATTCCCCTTACTGTGTTACAGTTGGAATAAGAGCAGTGAAGCAAAAAACAAAAGGGCGGAAAGAACTAAATGCTCACATTTAATGATATTGAAAATCTTTTTTACATACACTCACCACAGGCACACATTTCATGGTAATGTGAAGATTTTAATGATTTCATTTTCAGGATCAAATGATTGTACACTGTCTTTACACCTTTAATGCTTTTTAAAGATTAAGAATTGCTATTACATTTTTATTTTCTCTAAACTACACACATACACTCATAAACTCACTTAAATCTGTTACTAAGTGGTGCTTAAGGTTCTATGATGTGCTTTAACATGATATTGACTGCAACTAGTAGTTTCTCTTTGCCAGCGTAAAAAAATGTATTTGTCATGTATGTGTGACCACTTTGCCAAGAGGTGGGAGACAGCCAAAACTGCCACCATCAGATATGAGATAACTGGATAGAATTATCAGGAAGAACCCAGGAACCACTAAGGCTTAAATCTGCCGAGAACTGGAAACTGCTGGAACAGCAGGGTCGCTGTCCACTGTAAGTCAGTTCATCTCCATGGACTGATATGGTGCGAATTATGCTCCAAAACTGGAACATTCAAGGTCAACTGAAAGCTTGAAGCTTCCCACACACAAAAACTTCTCCTTCCTGGAGAAAGATTTTATGGGCGACCGTGGCTCAGGGGGTTGGGAATCGCATCTGTAACCGGAAGGTCGCCAGTTCGATCCCCGTACTCTGTCCTGGTCGTTGTGTCCTTGGGCAAGGCACTTCACCTACCGCCTACTGGTAATGGCCAGAGGGGCCGATGGCGCGATATGGCAGCCTGGCTTCTGTCAGTCTGCCCCAGGGCAGCTGTAGCTACAACTGTAGCTGCCTCCACCAGTGTGTGAATGTGAGAGTGAATGAATAGTGGCATTGTAAAGCGCTTTGGGTGCCTTGAAAAGCGCTATATAAATCCAATCCATTATTATTATTATTATGGTCAGATGATTGAAATATTTGGTCACAATGATAAGATGTATGTTTTTAGGAGTAAAGGTGAGGCTTTCAAATCTTTACTGTCACTACTGAAGCTGTCAAGCATGGTGGTGGTAGCATCACGCTACAGGCGGTTTAGCCACGAGTGGTACTGGTATATTGCAGAAAGTGATATAATACATAATGTAAGTATTGTATATTAAAGGACGAGGGCTGCCTCTAAATTCTTCAACTAGATGGTTGGAACTTGGACAGAACTTGGTTTCTAACAATGATCCCAAACACACATCAGAACTGGTTTTGGACTGGATAATGCAGGGAACCATTAAGGAATGGTCATCTTAAAATCCAGAGCTTAACACTTCTGAAAATGTGTTGAAAATTTGTGGACTATATTGATTGATTGATTGGTAATTTATTTCAACATGTGAACAATATACAAGTACATTTAGAAAAGAAATAAGAGAAAAAAATACTATACAAATTACATACAAAAAACCATTCTGATTAATTTACATGTTGAAAGGGAGTGGGAAGAAGTATACACTTATTTAATCCCACCCCTTTGCCATAAATTATCAGTGAATATTTAGTCAGCTTCCTTACTGATATAATTTGTAATAAAAATAGTGAACAGATTTCTGATATACTATATACTATAATATCACATCATGAATTTTTTGTATTGGCACTGGTACAACCAATTTAGATAAACTCTACTGATTCTACCAAGAAGACTGATCAAATATCCAACCAGAAACTAGTTGATGGCTACCAGTCTGGTCATCTTGTAAATAGAATATCTTGAATAATTCAAAAAGGATCCTGCCTCAATGGATGAATCAGTGCTTGGTGTACAGATATCAGAAAACTTAGCAAAGTACTAATTTAAATTATATCTTTTATCACTTCATTACTAGCAGCATCTCACAAATATACTTTGTTGAATCTATGAACACTAAAGTCATGTCCTTAAGATATCAGGAAAAAAATCCAGCAAAGACGTGAAAGATGCTGGTCCTTCAGTTGATCCATGCACTGTTCACTGAAGCCTCATTAGAAACAGAGTTAAGGCTGTAAAGAAGGAAGGAAATAAGGGAGAAAAGGCTGAGGTATGCCAAATTACTCAAGAACAGCGCATGGACTGACCTTCAGGTAAAGAGACTGCAGACTGCTCCTCACCTGGATGAGTGAGTACACATTTATGATGGGATGATGAATCCGAAAGTTTAATTCTTTGTCAATATGATCAAAAGAAATCAGGAGAGGAGCTGTGAGTGTGTACAGCCAAAGACATTTGTAAAACGTTTTAGAGGTGTTGAGATGCATTTCAGCCGGTGGTGTTGGGAATCTTTGTCAAAACTGAAGGACTTACAGCATGTTAGATTTCATCCGTCGATACCATCTGGAATGCATCTGATTGTTAGTGGTTTATAATAATTAGCCCCCAATAACTGCCAGTGCAGTGAAAGCATACCGAGCCGTGGATTGGTCTCCCCAGAGCTCGGACCTCAACATTATTGAAGCGGTATGAGATTATCTGGACAGAAAAAATAACCAAAAGACAGCCAACATCCAAAGAACACCTCTGAAGCTCCTTCAGAGAGCCTGGAGAACTGTTCCTCACTGTTCCTCAAGACCACTTTAAGAAATGAAAGAGAGCTGCCTAAGAGACCTCAGTCTGTGCTGAAAAACACCAAATATTGTCTTCAAAGCTCAATCTAAATGTGCAAACTCTGTTTGCCTTATATGCTATATTTCCCTATTTTTCAAGCAAAATAAAGAGAAATGTCTAATTAGTGAGAAATGTCCTCAGTCTATATAAATATTGTTAGGATGCCTGGGTCGCTGACCCAGGGTATTTGAGTTTATTATATTATTTATACTTTTTAGTCTTTGGTTTCTTTGAGTTCTGTCTTATGGTTTATGTCTCTGTCTTCTTTAGTTGCTCTGTCTCCCCTATCACCTGTATCCCCTTGTCTAGTTTGCGTCTCTGTGTATCCTTAGTTCCTATATCCCCGTGTTCAGTCAGTGTTTGTGTCTGCCCTGGTCCCATGTCTCTGTTCCCTCTGTAGTGCCTGCATGTGAGTCTGTGTTATGTGTTTCCTGTTTTACTTTGAAGGTCTCTGTCTTATCTCAGTGTGTTCAGTTTACGCTTCCTTTTGTCTCGTCAGTTCTGATTTGCCCCAGCTGTGTTTCCCTCCTGTTATTCATTCCCTGATTGCTCCTTCTGTGTATTTAAGCCCTGTGTTTCTCTGTGTCCGTGTCGCGATCTACCGTTTACCAAGCTGTGTGTTCTGTCAGTCCTCCGGTGTTAGTTTATTGGGTGGATGCCGTAGGCATCCACACTATTGAGATCCTGTTTCTCTTTATTCTTTATCCTTTATTATTCTAGTTGCTCCGTTTCTTTGCCGCTTAACTACTCCCTCAGTTTTCAGCCGATTTTTACCATTCAAACTCTAAACTGTTCTGCTATTTCTGCTTTCGACTGCTATATCTTTTGGTACTTATTACTATTATACTTTTTAAAATATTACACTTTTTTCCTTTAATTTGTCCCATTGAAATGAATGGGAAACTTCTACAATTCTGCTAAAACTTGCTTGTCTTTGAAACTTAACTACTTCCTCATACTTTCACCTAGAAACTCCATTCAAACTTTAAAACGTTCTCAGATGATTGGGCTATTCCTGTGTGATTCAGCTTTTTCATATCTGTTACCGTTTTCATGTAATGACTCTTTAAGTTTTCAGTTACAACTTTGTGATTTTTCAGAAAATACATGTGTTGCTATGGTTGCTATGCAATTAACTCCCACTGCACACTCGTCCGTTCTGAATTTTCTCTTCATGTCTGAACAACTCCTTGCTACTCGCTCAATTTCCACTCAACTTCCACAAATTATACATCAAAACGTAGGTATTTTTGCTGGCTTTAAGACAGTGTCACTATAATTATTGTGAGAGTTACGTTTTTTTCACAATTTGCCTCGAAGTGACACATGGTCTAAAAACTCCCCATTCAAAGTCTATGGGGAGGTTGTGAAACTCAGAGCTGAAATACTGAAACTGAAGGCATTTTCAAATCGTCATATCTCCTTAACGAAGCAAAGTTAAGACATGAGGCTTGTCCCTGTATATCTTCAGACACTCCTGACACTCACAATTCAAGAATTATTTTCTCACCTATTACCGTTCTGAGATGAGTTAGACTTGTTTGAGGGGTGGAAATCTGTCCTCCTCTCATTTTTCAAATTCCGAAAATGAAGCCGTTTCTTCTCTCGTCATATCTCCGCGACGGAGATACAAAGAGCTATGTAAATCGCAGTCAAAGTACACCAAAGTCCGCTGATTCACCCAGTGCAAGAATTATGCTTCTATCCCACCTAGTTTTTGAGTTACACGACGTTTTGTAACTCCAAAAAACGGCGTTTTTCGCGTCTCACCGCGATCTAATTCTGACTCCTCATCACCCTTTTTTTCAAAGCGCCCGCCCCCTTAGAGGTGGCGCGATTGGTAATGACACCGCTCTTCAGACCAGAGGTCGTGGGTTCGATTCCACCTTGGCCCACATGTTTTTTTTTTAACTACAAATTTATACACTATCACAGACCGGTAATTCATATTGATAATTTATTACAATTCTGCAAAGTTTAATGATTTTAGCAGCTTTTCTAATATGGACCTCAGATTCTGGTTAACAGTCTATGGCAGAAATACATACAAGTACACAGCCTGATGAAGCAGACAGAAGCAGTACCTCTGATTGGTTCCGCAGTTTCACCTCTTATCAGCACAAATCTCACCCTCTTCTGCTGTTTTCACCTCTTTTCTGCTAATTTGAGCTTCTGTTCCACAGTGCACTCAGCCTCTTCTGCTGTTTTCATTAGAATTTTAAGCTTTTCCACCTTTTTTCAGTTACGTGAGAACCAGTTTGGCTCAATGAGTAGCTGAAAAATATCAGCCTCTTCTGCTGTTTTAGCAGGATTTCAGAGTTCAGCTTTTTCACTTGTTTTAAGCACAAATTTCAGTTTCTTTACCTCATTTCACAACAAAGTTCTTCCTCTTCACCTCTTTTCTGCTAATTTGAGCTGCTGCTCCACAGTGCACATTTTCCCTCTCATCATATCTTTGCTTGTGACCAGAACTCATTTGGCTCAGAGGGTAGGGCATCTGTCGTGAGACCCGGTGGCAGAGGTTCGAATCCTACCTGTGACAGCTGCTACACATGTTCACTGCTTGCATGCGCTCTGCTTTCTTGACACTCTCCAGTGTGTCATTACACATACAGCCATCTTCAGCAAGCACTTCTGCTTCTACACTTCTTTTCAACTCGGCTTTTTGCTTCTTTACCTCTTTTCAGCAGAAATTATTCCTCTTCACCTCTTTTCTGCTAATTAGAGCTCCTGCTCCACAGTGCACTTAGCCTCTTCTGCTGTTTTCATTAGAATTTTAAGCTTTTCCACCTTTTTTCAGTTACGTGAGAACCAGTTTGGCTCAGTGAGTAGCTGAAAAATATCAGCCTCTACTACTGTTTTAGCAGGATTTCAGAGTTCAGCTTTTTCACTTGTTTTAAGCACAAATTTCAGTTTCTTTACCTCATTTCACAACAAAGTTCTTCCTCTTCACCTCTTTTCTGCTAATTTGAGCTTCTGCTCCACAGTGCACATTTTCTCTCTCATCATATATTTGCTTGAGACCAGAACTCATTTGGCTCAGAGGGTAGGGCAGCTGCCGTGAGACCCGGGGGCAGAGTTTCGAATCCTACCTGTGACAGTTGCTACACATGTTCCCTGCTTGCATGCGCTCTGCTTTCTTGACACTCTCCAGTGTGTCATTACACATACAGCCATCTTCAGCAAGCACTTCTACACCTCTTTTCAACTCATCTTTTTGCTTCTTTACCTCTTTTCAGCAGAACTTCTTCTGATTCACCTCTTTTCTGCTAAATGTTTAGCCTTTTCACCTCTTATTAGCACAATACTAAGCAGCTTCTGCTAATTTCACCAGAATTGTCAGTCTCTCCACCTCTTCTTTGTAAGAATCAGTTTGGTCCAGTAAGGTGAGACGCCGCCTATAGATCAGAAAGGCCAGGTTCGAATCTTGCTCAGGGCAATGTTTTTTGTTTTTTCAACTTTTTCTGCTTTTTTCAGCAGAAATCTTCAGCGTAAGGCATCCACACAGCATTTTCGCAGGAAATGCAATTTTTTCTAGTTTTGATTGTTTCCAGTTATTGTGTGGATGCTTTAAGCATCCACACTATTGAGTTCCTTCTTGGTGTTTCCGTACATTTTTCGCCGTGGATCTACTTCCACAATTTTCAGCCGATTTTCACCGTTCAAATTTTAAACTATTCTGCTATTTCTGCTAATAACGGCTATGTCTTTTGGTATTTTTCACTATTATACTTTTTAAAATATTAAGCTTTTTTCCTTTAATTTGAAATGAATGGGAAACTTTGCAATTCTGCTAAAATTAGCTTGTTTTTGAAACTTAACTACTTCCTCATATTTTCACGTAGAACAACCATTCAAACTTTAAAATGTTCTCAAATTATTGGGCTATTCAGGTATAAATCAGCTTTTTCAAATCTTTTACCGTTTTACTTTTATGCTTCTTAAAGTTTTGAGTTGCAAAATTGTGATTTCTCACAAAATACATGCATTGTTATTGTTGTCACTGAAGGTTTCGCAGTCTTCTCTTCATGTCCGAACAACTTCTTGCTACTTGCTCAAATTTCACTCAACTTCCACAAATTATACATCAAAACGTAGGTATTTTTGCTGGCTTTCTGAAAATGTCACTATCATTGTTGTGGAATTTATAGAATTTTGGCAAATCTCCTCAGACCAACAGAAAGTCGGAAAACTCTCCATAGAAAGTCAATGGAGAGTTTGTTCAAAATCACCGCTTGATTTCTGTAATGAGAGGCATTTTCGAATTGTCATATCTCCTTAATCTCCTTTGTGCTAAACCAGAGTATTTGTGCTGAAACACAGTATTTCTGCCAAATGATAGTATTTCTGTCAAATGATAGTATTTGTGCTAAACCATAGTATTAATTTAAAATGACAATATTCATAGTTCATCACAGTGTCTCTGGTAAATCACAGTATTTCTGCTATGTTGTACTATTTTTCTAAATCATAGTGTTTCCGTAATGTTTAAGTATTTTTGGCTAAATATATTCTTTCTGTTATCTTATACTATTTTTCCTAAATTCTTGTATTTTTGAGAAGTTATCATGTTTCTGGTAAGTTACAATATTTCTGCTAAGTTCTGCTATGCTATTGTATTTCTGCCAAGTATTATGTTTCCTCTAAGATGTTGCAGTTCTGCTAAGTTATTCCATTTTAGCAAAGTTCCTTTGCTTCTGCAAAGTTTTTACAATTTCTGCAACTTTTCAGCTAGTTTTTGCATACAGCTTCAGCTTTAAAGCATCCACACTGCATTTTCGCAGGAAATGCAAATTTTTCTAGTGTTATATTTGAGTTTAACATTAAAGCGGTTTTGAGTTCACATCTGTCTCTGGAGTCTGCACCTTGGGTCCTATCTCTGTCCGCACACAGCCGTCATCTAACAAATACCTGACCCCCATCGTGAGCAAATGCTTCGAGAAGCTGGTCAGGGACTTCATCTGCTCTGCACTACCCGACTCACTGGACCCTCTACAGTTTGCATACCGCCACAACAGGTCCACTGATGATGCCATAGCCCTGACACTACATACTGCCCTGTCACACCTGGAGAAGAGAGACACGTATGTGAGAATGCTGTTTGTAGATTACAGCTCAGCATTCAATACCATCGTTCCCTCGAAGCTGGACAGGAAACTGCAGGATCTAGGACTGAGCAGCTCCCTCTGCAGCTGGATCCTTAGCTTCCTGTCTGACAGACGCCAGGTGGTCAGACTGGGCAGCATCACCTCATCCCCCGTCACACTGAACACTGGTGCTCCACAGGGGTGTGTACTGAGCCCTCTCCTGTACTCACTCTACACCTACGACTGCACAGCCACTAACAGCTCCAACATCATTGTGAAGTTTGCGGACGACACTACAGTGGTGGGTCTTATCACCAACGGTGATGAGACGGCTTACAGGGAGGAGGTCAGCGCCCTGACCCACTGGTGTCAAGACAACCATCTCACCCTCAACGTCGCAAAGACAAAGGAGTTGATAGTGGACTTCCGGAGGTGCAGAGAAGTACACACCCCCATCACCATCAACGGCGCTGCTGTGGAGAGAGTGAGCAGCTTCCGGTTCCTTGGCGTACACCTGGCTGAGGATCTTACGTGGTCAGTACACACAAACAAAACAGTGAAGAAGGCCCAGCAGCGCCTCTTCTTTCTCAGGAGACTGAAAAGATTCGGCATGAGCCCCCGCATCCTCAGGACCTTCTATCGCTGTGCCATTGAGAGCATCCTCACTGGATGCATCACCACCTGGTACGGCAACAGCACCGCCTACAACTGCAAAGCTCTCCAGCGAGTAGTGCGGTGCTCTGAACGGATAATTGGAGGTGAGCTTCCCTCCCTCCAAGACATCTACAGGAAGCGGTGCCTGAGGAAAGCGGGGAGGATCATCAAGGACTCCAGTCACCCCAGCCATAAACTGTTCAGACTGCTTCCATCAGGAAGGAGGTTCTGCAGCATCCGGTCCCGTACCAGCAGACTGAGAGACAGCTTCTTCCACCAGGCCATCAGACTGCTGAACACGTCATAGACACCTCAGCTTCACTACTGGAACTTCAACATTATGCACTCCATACTGTATATAAATGCCACTTGTTTTGCACATATTCAACTCTGTATATTTTATATATTTTATTATTATTATTATTATTATTATTATTATTATTATTATTTTATTTTATTTTTTTACTATTTAATTTGTAAAATGTGTATACACACACACACACACACACGTAGGAAAATATTTAGTATACACATCCAGAAATGCATACACTATTATATATTGTACATATATTTATTAGTTTCAGGTTGGCCATTCTTGTATTTTGCTCGTTTGTGTTGTTGTGTTTGCACATCTCTGTTGCTTATGGGGCTCGCACACAAGAATTTCACTCGCATGTGCTGTGCCAGTGTGCCTGCACATGTGATGTGACAATAAAAAGTGATTTGATTTGATTTGATTTGAAATATGAGCAGTGACACATTTCTCCCCAACAGTCTTATTAATTTTCACATTCTACATCACTTTCTTTTTTCTGTTTCTGAAAACAGTGAATCTATGTGACATTGCTTTGAACCAGAAAAGATAAATAAAGCAATCACATTCAGTATTTCAATCTTTTTGTATTTTTTATTTCTGTATATGCATGTTTCCACATCAGACTCTCTCTGTGAGGTTTCTAAAGTGCAGAGTACTTGTAACTAAAAGAAAATCAGCAACTGTTTGTAGTGTAGGACAATCATAAGGCTGTCGTTCAAGCCAATAACGAAAACGCTTTGAAGTTTCATCAGAAAATTCTTTGGGCAGTTTCTCGCCTCTGTCATTTGTCCAAAACAAAAAGGAAAAAAAACCTGGTGCCAGGTGAAAAGTGATGAGAGACAAATGATTATTTGTAGGAAACTGAGCCACAGGATAAAAACAGACACGTAGTCACAGCTTTATTGACTCAAAGTGAAACGGTGACGTTAAAGAGAGAACGTGTGAATACGTGCGATACTGCACCTACACGCATGCCAGAATCTGAAAGTACTTCAATTGTCACAGCCTCGAAGCCGACTGAGACCAAAGTGCCCGACGATTATGCTGCATTGGAGCTTTCATCGCCCGCTATTGTTATCAGAGTTGATGGCTGTCTGTCTGTCTTTCAGTCAAGATATTTTCCTTCTTTAACTCGCTTCAGCTCGGCCTGTAGCCGCAATGACAACAGGCGTCCCTGCGGGTCAGGTAATGGCTTTTCATCTTTGCTTCCCTAAAGGCTTTATAGTGACACCACCCAAAGAAAAATCTATCTGTGCTCTCCTGTCGGTCACGTCCTTGTACACACCACTCTTCTTCTCACTTCCAAATAGTTACAGCGTTGTCAGAAAGACACAAAGATGGTTATTACTTCATTGTAGCTTGTAAAAGAAACTTGTACAAGAAACTAACCCACTTGAGTGGAATTCAGTAATAAATCCCACAAAATTATATAGAGATATTATTTAGCAGTAATTTATTCATCTGTGATCTCCACCCTGCTTTTGTTCCTGTACAGAAAACCCCAAACAAACCTCTTAAAAACCACAAGACCACAGAGAAGTCTCAGACACGGTGAGAGCAGCGTGTTCTCTGTGGACTGTCCCACTCCCACAGGTAAGCAAGAGACACCTGAAAGCTTTAGCTGTCGTTTATGTGCAAATCATCATCATTTTGACCAAATCAAAACTGCATAAAAATGTTTTCTTGCAGATGAGTTTTGCATTTCTTCTACTGACTCACTCACAACGTGAAGATAAGAATATAAAACAGTTTCAGGACACTGGGGCCGCCTTGAAACCGCATCAGTGTTGTCGGGTTTGTTGACAGTGCTGCCACTGCAGGGAAAGATAAGCATATTAATTTCTTATTGTCACTAAACCTTATTAAGCTACAAACTACCTCAGACACAATTAGTCACTTTAATTGCTAAAATTGTGAGATTTTGGTAATGTTTGAGGCAACATTAGCCTTTCTGGGTCATCATCCCTTCCCTGGGGATGGGGGATGAATTCTTCATCTACGTGGTCATTGAAGGAGAAAAGAGGAAACGTGTTGCCCTTGCTCCTGTAATTAAGGTTTTGATTTAAGATTTTAGCACCAGGGGATAAATGATATCGCACATGTGCCCTTTAATGAAGAAGAATGTGCTCTTTATTCATCTATTCTGAATCTGATTTAGACATGCATAACGCTGAGTGCTGCAGTCTTTTCAGCTGGGGGGGGGACCAGAGGCAACGTTTCACTATTCTGGTCAGATGTAGTTTTGGGGGCTGGAAAAGTAGCAGAAACACAATGATGTTAAGGTATGAGTTTAGAACAGCACGTGTTGAATTTTGCAACCACAGATAGTACAATAGAATTAAAACTACTTAATTAATTTTAGAAACTGCAATTGAACCATTGCCTTTCATTTCAAAGATTTCTTCCTAACGGCTGCGTAGAAAGGATTAAATATTAAATACCCTTAAATAAAAAGTGATAAAAAAAACTTGTTGTAAGCCATATTAAATAATTATTGAATCTGATT